>NC_140582.1:387232689-387912689 GCF_964204655.1 Triturus cristatus | reverse complement strand
CTTGCCATTCCAGGAGCTCATTGATCGCTTCGGGATTCCCCGCGGCGACTTTTTGCTGCACTCGGCCCTTGTTCGAGCGATCCAGGCGCACTGGAGGTCCGGGCAGGCAGAACCCCCTTTGTCCCCAGTGTGCCAATACGTGATGATGTCCGCGGGCACGGTAAGGGCGGTCACATGCCTTTACGGTAGACTGCTCAAGGAGGGGCTGGCTCCCCTCACCACCCTGAGAAACCGATGGGAGGAGGACATTGGCAAGGAGATCCCAGAGACGACCTGGGCCCAGCTGGTGCGGCGAGCCTGGAAGGGCACGCGCCACGCCCGCTTTCAATTAGTCCACTATTATGTGCTCCATAGAGCATATTTGACCCCGGTGAAAATCAGGCGATATTTTGCGGCGGCCTCGGCGGAGTGCCCCAGGTGCCCGGCCCAGGAGGCGGACCTTCTCCACATGCTGTGGGCCTGCCCGGGATTGTCGGCCTATTGGGAGGAAGTGGGGAAGACCCTGGAGGAAACGACGGGGAGATCCCTTTCGTTGGATGCGGCGGTGGGTCTCCTGCATTGGTTCCCTCATACCCCCAAGAATAAAATATCTAGTAAATTCATCGATTTGGGGCTGCTCCTTGCTAAACGGGAGGTGACCAGGAATTGGAAGGCACGGACCGGCCCGACAGGGAGCCGGTGGCACAGCGAATTTTTGAAGTGGGCGGCGGGGGAGAGTACGCTTAGATACCAGCTAGCTTGGAGGCAGCGTAACGAGAAGGCCGAGGAGGCAGCGCTGGAGTGGGAGATGCTCGTGCAGGCGCTTAGGGAGTATTGCGCCCCCGGCGATGCCGAACGTGAGGAAGCGGCGCGCCCTGAGTCCCGTTAGACGGTTGCACTTCCCAGCTTTATTGCTTTCCCCATGGGTCCCCTAGAAGATCCGGTTGCGGTTGATGCCGCGCGCTGATGGCGGGGGGGGGGAGGGTTTTTCTGGGATAGGGGGGTTTCAAGGGTGGGGGGGTGTTTTTGGAGTTATAGGGTTGTTTAGAAAAGCAGATGAAGGACAACGAATCCTCCGGGCCGACCTCGACAACCTCCTGAGCCCCCATGGACTTTTGCCGCCCGACCCCAGGGTTGTGGGCTGAACGGCTGTGTAAGCAACTTCCGGAGGGGGTCGGAGGGTTGGGTTTCAACGCTCCGGCTTGAGATGTAATGTTGGCCGATTATGTAAAGATTTACTAATTCCTGCAATAAAAATAATTTAAAAATCTATAACTACCATCATGTTCTAAAAATGGATGATTTTGTAATATTTTTGCTTCTAGCAGTTTGTTTTTTATTGCTTGCGAACATTGTTTTGTGTTAAATAACATTGTATGTGTGTTTCGTGTCCCTTGTGTTTTTGTTTCTTGATTGTTTGCTCTAACACAGAAAAGAGACCCAATTGTTTGTGCAAAGTAAAAATCGATATATTACCAATACAATGAGAGGTTGTCTGTCATAATGGACGTATGTCTAGTCGGATTCCTTTGGGGCTCGGGCCGCCGGCGGGTGGCCCTCAAGACCCTGATGAGGCCGAAGGAGGAGGGTGGGCTTGCGGCGCCGGACTTCGAAAAGTATTACTTAGCGGCGCAGCTCCAGACCTTCACCCAGGAGATCGCTCGGGAGTTCCGGGGCCCCGAGGACAGGAGGGGAACGGGTATGGCCAGGCATGTTCTCTCCTTCATAGTGATGAGGCAACGATTGGCATTGCAGGACTTGTCCATGGAGGAGCGGACTGTTCGCCTGTGCTGGAACCGGGCTCACGCCCGGGGCCACCAGCGAACACCGTATGCACCCGAAATACCGCTGGGGATGCTAACGGCTTTACCCCATGGGGGTGATTGGTCGCGGCTGGCGACCTGGGAGGACGCCGGGCTGCAGCTCATCGGTGATCTCTACGAGGACGGGACGATCTTGCCATTCCAGGAGCTCATTGATCGCTTCGGGATTCCCCGCGGCGACTTTTTGCTGCACTCGGCCCTTGTTCGAGCGATCCAGGCGCACTGGAGGTCCGGGCAGGCAGAACCCCCTTTGTCCCCAGTGTGCCAATACGTGATGATGTCCGCGGGCACGGTAAGGGCGGTCACATGCCTTTACGGTAGACTGCTCAAGGAGGGGCTGGCTCCCCTCACCACCCTGAGAAACCGATGGGAGGAGGACATTGGCAAGGAGATCCCAGAGACGACCTGGGCCCAGCTGGTGCGGCGAGCCTGGAAGGGCACGCGCCACGCCCGCTTTCAATTAGTCCACTATTATGTGCTCCATAGAGCATATTTGACCCCGGTGAAAATCAGGCGATATTTTGCGGCGGCCTCGGCGGAGTGCCCCAGGTGCCCGGCCCAGGAGGCGGACCTTCTCCACATGCTGTGGGCCTGCCCGGGATTGTCGGCCTATTGGGAGGAAGTGGGGAAGACCCTGGAGGAAACGACGGGGAGATCCCTTTCGTTGGATGCGGCGGTGGGTCTCCTGCATTGGTTCCCTCATACCCCCAAGAATAAAATATCTAGTAAATTCATCGATTTGGGGCTGCTCCTTGCTAAACGGGAGGTGACCAGGAATTGGAAGGCACGGACCGGCCCGACAGGGAGCCGGTGGCACAGCGAATTTTTGAAGTGGGCGGCGGGGGAGAGTACGCTTAGATACCAGCTAGCTTGGAGGCAGCGTAACGAGAAGGCCGAGGAGGCAGCGCTGGAGTGGGAGATGCTCGTGCAGGCGCTTAGGGAGTATTGCGCCCCCGGCGATGCCGAACGTGAGGAAGCGGCGCGCCCTGAGTCCCGTTAGACGGTTGCACTTCCCAGCTTTATTGCTTTCCCCATGGGTCCCCTAGAAGATCCGGTTGCGGTTGATGCCGCGCGCTGATGGCGGGGGGGGGGAGGGTTTTTCTGGGATAGGGGGGTTTCAAGGGTGGGGGGGTGTTTTTGGAGTTATAGGGTTGTTTAGAAAAGCAGATGAAGGACAACGAATCCTCCGGGCCGACCTCGACAACCTCCTGAGCCCCCATGGACTTTTGCCGCCCGACCCCAGGGTTGTGGGCTGAACGGCTGTGTAAGCAACTTCCGGAGGGGGTCGGAGGGTTGGGTTTCAACGCTCCGGCTTGAGATGTAATGTTGGCCGATTATGTAAAGATTTACTAATTCCTGCAATAAAAATAATTTAAAAATCTATAACTACCATCATGTTCTAAAAATGGATGATTTTGTAATATTTTTGCTTCTAGCAGTTTGTTTTTTATTGCTTGCGAACATTGTTTTGTGTTAAATAACATTGTATGTGTGTTTCGTGTCCCTTGTGTTTTTGTTTCTTGATTGTTTGCTCTAACACAGAAAAGAGACCCAATTGTTTGTGCAAAGTAAAAATCGATATATTACCAATACAATGAGAGGTTGTCTGTCATAATGGACGTATGTCTAGTCGGATTCCTTTGGGGCTCGGGCCGCCGGCGGGTGGCCCTCAAGACCCTGATGAGGCCGAAGGAGGAGGGTGGGCTTGCGGCGCCGGACTTCGAAAAGTATTACTTAGCGGCGCAGCTCCAGACCTTCACCCAGGAGATCGCTCGGGAGTTCCGGGGCCCCGAGGACAGGAGGGGAACGGGTATGGCCAGGCATGTTCTCTCCTTCATAGTGATGAGGCAACGATTGGCATTGCAGGACTTGTCCATGGAGGAGCGGACTGTTCGCCTGTGCTGGAACCGGGCTCACGCCCGGGGCCACCAGCGAACACCGTATGCACCCGAAATACCGCTGGGGATGCTAACGGCTTTACCCCATGGGGGTGATTGGTCGCGGCTGGCGACCTGGGAGGACGCCGGGCTGCAGCTCATCGGTGATCTCTACGAGGACGGGACGATCTTGCCATTCCAGGAGCTCATTGATCGCTTCGGGATTCCCCGCGGCGACTTTTTGCTGCACTCGGCCCTTGTTCGAGCGATCCAGGCGCACTGGAGGTCCGGGCAGGCAGAACCCCCTTTGTCCCCAGTGTGCCAATACGTGATGATGTCCGCGGGCACGGTAAGGGCGGTCACATGCCTTTACGGTAGACTGCTCAAGGAGGGGCTGGCTCCCCTCACCACCCTGAGAAACCGATGGGAGGAGGACATTGGCAAGGAGATCCCAGAGACGACCTGGGCCCAGCTGGTGCGGCGAGCCTGGAAGGGCACGCGCCACGCCCGCTTTCAATTAGTCCACTATTATGTGCTCCATAGAGCATATTTGACCCCGGTGAAAATCAGGCGATATTTTGCGGCGGCCTCGGCGGAGTGCCCCAGGTGCCCGGCCCAGGAGGCGGACCTTCTCCACATGCTGTGGGCCTGCCCGGGATTGTCGGCCTATTGGGAGGAAGTGGGGAAGACCCTGGAGGAAACGACGGGGAGATCCCTTTCGTTGGATGCGGCGGTGGGTCTCCTGCATTGGTTCCCTCATACCCCCAAGAATAAAATATCTAGTAAATTCATCGATTTGGGGCTGCTCCTTGCTAAACGGGAGGTGACCAGGAATTGGAAGGCACGGACCGGCCCGACAGGGAGCCGGTGGCACAGCGAATTTTTGAAGTGGGCGGCGGGGGAGAGTACGCTTAGATACCAGCTAGCTTGGAGGCAGCGTAACGAGAAGGCCGAGGAGGCAGCGCTGGAGTGGGAGATGCTCGTGCAGGCGCTTAGGGAGTATTGCGCCCCCGGCGATGCTGAACGTGAGGAAGCGGCGCGCCCTGAGTCCCGTTAGACGGTTGCACTTCCCAGCTTTATTGCTTTCCCCATGGGTCCCCTAGAAGATCCGGTTGCGGTTGATGCCGCGCGCTGATGGCGGGGGGGGGGAGGGTTTTTCTGGGATAGGGGGGTTTCAAGGGTGGGGGGGTGTTTTTGGAGTTATAGGGTTGTTTAGAAAAGCAGATGAAGGACAACGAATCCTCCGGGCCGACCTCGACAACCTCCTGAGCCCCCATGGACTTTTGCCGCCCGACCCCAGGGTTGTGGGCTGAACGGCTGTGTAAGCAACTTCCGGAGGGGGTCGGAGGGTTGGGTTTCAACGCTCCGGCTTGAGATGTAATGTTGGCCGATTATGTAAAGATTTACTAATTCCTGCAATAAAAATAATTTAAAAAAAAAAAAAAAAAAAAAAAAAAAAAAATAATGGACGTATGTCTATAAGCCACCAAGGTAGCGCTTCGGCCATGCTGACCTCAGGTCAATCAATCAATCAATCAATCATAGCATTTATAAAGCGCACTACTTACCCGTGAGGGTCTCAAGGCGCTGGGGGGTGGGGAATGCTACTACTGCTCGAAAAGCCAGGTCTTGAGGAGTCTTCTGAGGGCCAGCAGGTCTTGGGTCTGCCATAGGTGGGTGGGGAGGGTATTCCAGGTCTTGTGTGTGTTGTATGTTGGTTCTGTGTCTTGTATGTGTACCCTGTGTGTTCTACCTCATAACTTATCAATATCTATGCAAAGCAGTTCAGTTCATGTGAAACTCCATATGTTTCAGTGTGGTGGTGAGTGTGTAAGAGGATTGTTGTGATTATGTTCCACCAAGGCATAGGCCTTTTCCACGTTGATTATAAGGAGGGTGCAGTGTACCTCATTTTTTTGGTTAATATGTATTCACAAACATTGTAAAGGGCGCACACTGTTTGGGGAAAACTGAAAATTCATATCTAACAATATTATGTTGTGCATCTCAGAGGACATACGGCTTAAATGTGGGTGTGTATTGTGTAGCCCTCATTTGTCAATTGTTCGTGTTCTTTGCCCATTGTTCATGAACACCAAAATAGTGTAAAGTGGGTAGGTCAAAATACAGTCTTCACCTATGCCTAATTCTGTGGCATGTTTTCTATGCATTTCCTCAAAAGGCTGCTAAGAGCAAACACGATGCAATGTGGTTTCCTATAATTTGAAGCATGATCTGTGTGTTTTTGTGTGTGTGTCAGAGGATTTTAGATTGTGTTCTGCTAAGACTTCGTTACGTTTTTTGTTTGTCGCTTGTGAAAATATTCATTTACAACCGTGAATGATAGTCAACAATGGGATAAAGTTCTTTCTAACAAAATCAAAGTCCCCTATGACCAATTAGGATTTTATATTTTTCAGGCAACATACTACTTTCTATCACCAATAAATGGGGTTTACCCAAGTTGAGGTCAGTGCATAGAAACCCTATTTAAATGTATTTTCTATTGTCCTGCTTTTTGGGGATTTTCAAATGTGTTCTTGGGCCAAATGTACGACGCTTGCATTTTGCGACTGGGAAATTGTGTTGCTTTGCAACTTGCAATTTGCGACTCGCAAAATGCAATGTACAACAGTGTCTCAGACACTGTTTGCGATTCCCAATAGGGTGGCAAATTGCATGCCTCATCAATATTCATGAGGCAAGTGCAATTTGCGGCCCCATTGGGAATGGCTAGCACTCACAGGGATGGTGTCCTGCTGGGGTCAGCAGACCACCATGTCTGTGAATGCTTTTTCACTAAAACAGTTACTTTTTAGGTCTCGCCTAGCATTGCTGCACACATGCGCAGCTCGCTCAGCGAGCTTAATTGCTAATGAGGAGTTTGACAAATGGGCTTTTCCACTCATTTCCATTGGCTGGCGTCACCGTTTATGCTAAACGGTGGCCAGACATTGGAAATGAGCTATCTATGTTGCCTCCCTTTGGCTTTTTGTGCAGGGCCACTTGGACTGGCTCGCCGGCTTTCCTTCTGTCGTAAGCGATTTCTTATCTTTATGGGGCCATGTGTTTAAACAGATGGCATCATAACTTGAGGTTACTTTTAGCCCCAAACCAGTGTCGACAGCCAGTTTTTTAAATTATCTGCTTTTGCATCTATTCATTAAACCATTTTTCTTTTCAACCTTTTTTACAATCCTTTTATAATCCATCCTTCATGCTCTATTTCAAACAGTCAACTCCTCCTGCAAGGTCGTGCAATTTCCCGAGTTTCTCATGTTATGGCGGGCCATCCGAACTTCTTCCCAATAACACGTACTGAAGCCAAGTTCATTGTGTGCCCGTGGGGTCTGAAATGCATTGGGTTACAATAAACTGCACACAATGAACTTGGCTTCAGTACGTGTTATTGGGAAGAGGTTCGGATGGCCCGCCATAACATGAGAAACTCAAGTTATGATGTTGTTTGGTTCAACACGTGCTGTTTGGGCTTGGCATGTCAACAGTGAGCACGCAATAAAACAAAACTGCAAGATTAGATTTGGAAGAATTCATGGAGAGCATCAGTGTGCAACCCGCCCAGAGATGATGATGTTGAAAGTGTGCCCCATCGGGTTAGCACCCACAGAGATTAGGAGTTTTGTGAAAATGATTTTGTTTTCTCCATGCAAGGCAGAAGATTCTGGTTCATTCTGCATGTTTATTTTCAAGGGAGTCAGATGGACATTAAACAGCAATGCAAAATTTCAGACATATTATCGCTTTTCATAACTTTATGTTGAAATGATATTTACATAATGTACAAAAACACAGGCGAATGAGTTTGACAGATTAACTCGCAATGGTGTTTGGTATATTACAGTGCATCATGGGAGTTGCAGTGTCCCAGGTTTGCGTCAGGTGGCTTAGGCGGAATTGGTGGAGGAGGGTACAGGAAATGAAGGTGGAAGGTGGGGTTTAAAATCACGGGCGGTAGTAGAGAAGGTGAAGACCTTGGCTGTGTGAGAGCGGAGAATGAAGACGGTGTAGCAGGTAGGTGGGGGGTTAATTGAGAGGGGCTGAGGGATGGGGAAGGAGTTTTACGAATGGGGAATTATTTAGTTGGTTAGAACGGGGGAGAGGAGGTGAGATAATTGAATGGGAATGTATTGATGTGGTAGAATGGGGTTGATGTGGGGGTCAACTGCATCGAAGAGCGGGAGACTGTGATTAGAGATAAGAGGGTTTAGCAGGGAGGCCGTAGAGGAGGAGTTGACGAACGGTTGAAAATGAAGGAGGGTATTAATGAAGTAGTGATAGAGTAAGAGAGACAATAGAAAGTGAGGAGAGAGCAGGGTTAGATTGTAGCCACCCAAGAAAAGAGGGTTCTTTATTGAATAATATTTGATAACATATTGGTGATCACTGACATAGATAAACTGTGTACTTTAAAGTTAATGAGAATGTTAAACAGTGTATGTATACACATTTGTTTATTTAAAAGCATGTCTGATTGTTGTTTACAGTTACCCCTGACGAAGGACCCGTGGGGTCTGAAATGCATTGGGTTACAATAAACTGCACACAATGAACTTGGCTTCAGTACGTGTTATTGGGAAGAGGTTCGGATGGCCGCCATAACATGAGAAACTCGGGAAATTGCACGACCTTGCAGGAGGAGTTGACTGTTTGAAATAGAGCATGAAGGATGGATTATAAATGGATTGTAAAAAAGGTTGAAAAGAAAAATGGTTTAATGAATAGATGCAAAAGCAGATAATTTAAAAAACTGGCTGTCACCACTGGTTTGGGGCTAAAAGTAACCCCAAGTTATGATGTCGTTTGGTTCAACACGTGCTGTTTGGGTTTGGCATGTCAACAGTGAGCACGCAATAAAACAAAACTGCAAGATTAGATTTGGAAGAATTCATGGAGAGCATTGGTGTGCAACCTGCCCAGAGATGATGATGTTTAAACATAAAGACATGAGATCGCATGCGGTAAGGATTCGCTTTCGTTCTGTCTGCACCTTCGCTTTCTTTGTTGGGAACCATGGCGAGCGCTTGTAATATTCTGCTGCCAGAGGCGTGGAGGACCTGTGCCCGGCCTTGGGGCACGCCCGCTGTGTGCAATTAAAGCAAGCGCAAGCCTCTGACTGGAGCCTGAGTGCACTTAGCAGATTTCATTGTCCGAGGCCGGTGCCTCCACGCAACGGTAATTAGCCGGGTTTGATCCTCTCTCATGCCTGCCCCGCCCTCCCTTGTGTCTCCTGCCGCCCACTTTACACGTGTTTGTGTGTATATCTAAAACTCTGCCACGCTTACAGATGAGCCTCTGTGTGCAGTATTACTTGTGCAGCAGGCGGTGCTGTAATTCAACGCTCTTTCCACCCATCCCACTCTATGCCCTCTGACACTGAAACCGTTAATCTGGCATTGCTCAATCTAGCCGTTTACCGGGACGAAACAAGTATAATGGAGCAGCAGCCCGGCACGATCTGCGAGGGGGCAGGAACCAGCAGTAACTTTCGGTTTCAATAGTTCAGGTTCATAAAACAGGAAGTATACCCATTCGTAACTCCCACCGTCACTCGAGCAGCTGGCTGTGCGTTGCAAGCCTCCTTCAAGATTTCACTGGCGAGTATAGAAATTGGGAGCTACAATGGCAAATCATCTGTGTAATGGAACCCCCGGAATGCATATGTCTCTGAACGAAATGCAACAACTGTCATATGGCTACGCTGTACACACTTTCAATATGCCACTCACACAGCGGTGACAAGTTGAAACCTCCTGCCCTTCCCTGCCAACACAACATTTAGTGCTTTACTTCTTGCGCTGATCTTATTACTCAAAATATACCTGAATTACTTGTTGCTGCCTCTTGCAGGATGGACTACAGGTGTACCCGCCTGCTTCCTAGACAGGCGACAGGATCCAGCAGTGCAGGCGTCGGAACAGAGTGGGACTCAAAGGTACACATCTCTTATTTACTGACCTATAAACCCGTGGCGGAAATGTGGTGACAGGGCTGACAGAGGAGGGTACCCCTACCATATTACAGGAGAAGGTAAAGGGAATGAATCAGGTGTGCAGCGCCCATATGGCTCAAAGGGCTTTAGACACCCTCCCCTGCCCCCCATCGTGTGTCAGCCCGGGCTGAGACCGCTTCCCCGGCACACACAGAGCCACACCCGAGTACTTCACAGGTCTTTAAAAGACCATTTGCTTGTTAATGAGGCTTTGTTGTTTGGTCACCCCTTCCTAAAGCCCCTGCATCTCCACTCTGCCCAGAAGAATTAGCCCCCCACAAAAAAATTTCTTAGCCCCCCGCCCCGAAATTTTGCTCTAGTTTCGCCTCTGGAATTAATGAACTGACAAGCGCACGCACAAAGAGGGGAGAATGTAGAGTTGTGGTGGGTCGATCTATTTGATGTATTTGATTATGCGCAGTCCGTGTACTTCTAAATGTAATTCAAATTTGTACAGATATTGTGTATGTCGCATTATTATTGTACCCATAGTTGCGATACGTTTTTGATAGGGCATCTAAAGTGTCATTATATTGGTGCTGATTCCGATCCGGGTCGGAAAGCACCCCGACCGAGCCAGATCCGGAGTGTTTTCCGACTGAGCCGGAGTCCTGCAGTCCTCCCATAGAAGTCAATGGGAGCCGGTCGTACGACGCGTACATGGGCTCGCATTGGCTGAATGGGTGCTTCTCACGCCAGGGCGCCCCCTACAGTGGGTACGCATCAGTGCCATCCGCACCATACATGCCTGGTTTGGGGGGACCCTTGGGTCTCCCCATGTGTCCGAGTCATAGGGCTGCGGGTGACGGGATCTGACGCGGACCCCCAAAGGCAACCACCTGGACGTTTTGCGAGCCGGACACTCTGGCTCGCACAGGCTGTCCGGTGCGTGCATCGTACTGGCTCGGTCATAAATCGCATCCATTGCACGCCACAGTTAGCTTCCGACTGAGAAGTACGGAGTGGTTCGGACCCGGAAATGACTCGGTCGGTGAATTTCACGTAGCTCGCATCATACTTGCCCGCTCGTACAGCTGTACGAGTCGGGCGGAAAACACGCGTACGGCTCTAGTTTTTCCGGCAGGATCGCGTTTGGTGCCCTTCCGACGAATCGGAATTGGCCCCATTGTGTGAGCATATCAATTTATTTACACGCCTAAACATCATCGCGTCTGGGTGTGCCACTTTATAACCGGTAAATGTCAAGTCACTGAGTATGTCGAATTACTTTATGCCTGAGCGTCACCTGACTGACAGTTCGAGTGTGTCAAGTATTGTCAGCCCAAGTGCTATATACATGTTTAAATATGGGGTTACATCAATACTTGATTTTATTTATGTGTTATACTTCGATATTATCATTTCTGCTTCACTATTATTTACTAAAGTCAGCTGGCAATATAAAGAGCAAATAATTAAGCGGTGAAAGCTGAGGGCGGTAAGAGCACAGTCCCCTAGTGAAATATTCCAGGAAGCCATACATCCTGCTGGTAAGAGTGTAGGAGTCAAACAAAACAAATGAATAACTTAAGTAAGACAGTCTCCGCTATCATGAATGAATTAGCCTCTTTAAGAATGATCACTTTTAATTCCTAGCACAATAATTGTCCCTACTTCTGAGCTGAAGGAAGGAAAAACACAGTTAAACAAGCATTTGCAATGCAATAGGTCTCGCATTTACACGTGTTTGGCATTGTAAATGATAATGCCTTTTATTTATGTTTTAAAAACCAATACATAAAAAAGGCATTGTCATTTACAATGCCAATAGCTCAAACTTGCGTAAATGCGAGACCTATTTTGCTTGTTTTAAAAATACAGCCCGTTTTCCTTAAAGGAAAACTGGATGCATTTAAAAGTAAAATGAAACTTTTCAGTTTCATTTTTAAGAGCAGCCAGTGGTCCCTGGGACCACTGCCTGCTCTTAAAAAATATTTATGAACCCATTCACAAAGGGGACCACTTCCCGTTTGGCGAGTGGTTTACCACCTACTTGAAGTAGGTGGTTAACTGCGAGTGTTTTGCTGCTGCAAATGCGGTTGCAAAACAATAGTAAATGGCATTGAGTTTCCCTATTAGGAAGGGACTCCCCTTCCTAATAGTGAGAGTCGCAAATACTATTTTGCGAGTCAATGACTCGCAAGATAACGTTTGTACATGCCATGACTCTTTTTTGCGGTCGCAAACGGGCCGACCTCTCGTTTGCGAGTGCAACAAAGGGTCGTAATCTTTACACCTCACATATGCAACCATCTGCATTTGTGAAAATTAGTGTTTTTGAAAATTATCATATGCAACCTGGAACCTGACATTTTCACTTGTACACCCCCAAAGTGTTAAAAGGGAGTTCCATTAAACGAAAAAGGCAAAGAGTAATTGAAAACCTGCATTCCATTAAACTTAATTGACCATCTTCTCAGCTGGTTCAGAGTTATGAATGCACAAAAATGTTCCAGATGAAATCATGTTGTATTGGTGTGTGCTGGCCGGTGTCCAGTGTATATGCTCTGACCCACAGGGCATGTGAAAAATCCATGTAATGAAAAAATCCATGGAATAGAAAGTTAATTGTCATGTGTGGACTGCAACATCTATTGTGCCATCCTCTAGTGTAACAAGTGAAAACACAGCTTCATTCCTCCGCTGTGTAGCCTTATAGCAGCAACTTGAACTATGCTGCACAGTCCTCTCAAAATCACCCTTTTGACAGGTAGGAAAACCTGACTTTAAATTTTAAATAAGTCATACCTTGCTGGCTACAGGATAGAGTGCCTAATATTTAAGAGTGCATGACAATAGGAAATTACATGTTACCCCAGTGACTAGATGCAAAATATCAGGCTGTGAGTGACACATAGGAAAATTCAACATACAGATTATACACTTAAATCTATAATATTTGACCTGTAATAGCTACAGGTGCCATTCAAAGACTTATGTTTTTATTTAATAAAAATCCATTCTAATGGTGAGTCAGATTTGTATTTAATGTATTGGAACATTTAACTTTTAGAGTTACTTTTAGCATGCCTGAAACTGCTAAAGGCTAATTTGCATTACCTCTTCAGTCACTGCCCAGTCTGTATTTGGCCTGAATGAGGTGTGAGAGGGGTACAAAATCTGCTCTCTGAGCAGGAACAGCCTTGTCGTGAGGAGCTGTTTTCTTCCCCTTGTAGGAAGATCAGTTGGGGTGGGCCTAGGAACTTAATATACTTTGCAGGGGTCTGCCTTATCACAAGTTAATGTTAGGTGGCACTGGGAAAGTCTCAGCTCTTTTCTCCACAGTCAGGTTGGCACCAAACCGATTTGGAGGAAAGTTGCCCCCAGAATCGGTTTTGAGGAAGGTATTGCTCAGTGTCCTGAACACAACTCTGGGTTGACACAAAGGCTCTGCACAAGGGCAGAAGAATTGCTACATCTTGAATTTTTAGGGTGAGTGGCACTGTGGGGATTTATGCAGATGTGCAAATGGAAAGCACTGAAAAAGTGGGTAGAGTTGCTCCTCGAGGCTCTTTCTCCATTGGTTAGGGAGGAGACAGGATTTACCCACCCCACTAGCTGGTGCCAACCATAAAGGTGCCCACCACAAGGCACCCTTCTTACAACACTTTCTAGACCCGTGGAACAATATGAGAAGGAATGCTGTTTTACTCCTGTGAGGAGATCTGAAGGCCTGGAACTGCTCCCATTTGTACTCAAGACAAAGATGTGGACACCAACGGTCAGTTGGCTGACCTGTGTGACTACAGGAACACAATACACACAAAGGAGCCTTTTCACTGAAGTGCCTAGCTGAACATTATCAAATGGATCTCAACTGCGCCCTGCTGTTGCCCTCTGCCTGACTTCCTGATAGTCTATAACTGATTCCTGTGAAGTTTAACTGCTTCCTCTGAGGTCCTGAGGGACTTAGAAGTGTACTTCTTGTATTGATTGGACACCAGAAAACCGTTTGAAAACTTCTGAAAACTTATCCTCCAGAGCTTCAGCGGGATCCGCCCAAAAAAGTATCCAGCTGGTAGTTCCACTTTCCGCTTTGTCCTGCTCAACAGCCCCTACACCTCCAAAAAATAAATAAGTCCCTTTCTGCACTGAGGCTTAAAATATTTTCAGTAAAAAATCTCTATAGCTCCTGCTGGACCAAACCGAGTCAAGTATCTAGCCTTTGGTTCGACAGCGGCGACCACATTTTCAGCAGCAACCCACTCGGAGAAAATGTTCCTTTGCAAAAAGTGACAAAGTCTCTTTCTGAATTGGTGAATCTGACCCAGGCTCCATTACAGTTGGTCTGAAGGTGCACCCGGGTCATGACCTCCGGTGCCCACTATCTTACAAATGGCAACTTACTTTGTTGGTACTTTTTCTATTTAAATCTTTAATAATGTATATCTCTGGTTCCCCTTATTGGATTTTTGTTATTTATGTATCAATTTGCCTATTAAATTTGCTGAATTTTCTGTTTGTACTTTTTCATGAATTCTATTGAAAGAGTTAAAGAATGTGCTGTTTTGAACTGATGTATTTGGTTCTGGATTATTTCAGGCCCTATGATCAGGCTGGACTGGTTGTACTTAACCTCAGGCAATAGTTTGCTTTTCTGTCACTCCATCACTAGATATATCGTCTCAACAGCCACATTTTAAACATGTTTTTCTTAATGAATATTTTCTGTAGCAATAGAGCATCAAATGTCAATGTACCTTCCACTGCATCATTTAGAAAATGGACACTATAAGCTATATCGTTTTTATTGTCCGGTTAATCTCAGTTCAAGGTCAAAGTATAGGATCCAATGATTGTTTTACTCCAGAGAAGCAAACCACATTGCAAGCAATCTGTAATACTGTATTTATACACATACATTATTTTTCTGGCGGTCTCATTCCACCTATACTGTTGAATTTCAACTCAAGGGACACCGGTGTGGTATTGTGTATGATTAATATTCATACAGGCATGTTGTATATTGAGGTCAAATATTGCCTGCTGGATTGACTAGGTAATTAGCAATGCTTACTCCTAGCAGGTTATGATTTAAAAAAAATTTAGACCTGTGTTGCAATATTTGCTGTATTTTAAACAGTATATTTATTTTCTGTAAATTCCAAATTTAGATAGTTCAGAGTGTATTTGAACATCAGGAAAACAAAAGGGGGGAGTAGAGAGGTACCACTCAACCTGAGTGGTGGAGGTGGATACATCCTCCCAAGATTCAATCAATAAACATAGTGATCCACTCACAGATGTATGTGTATGTCAGAATTTCCCCGGACAAGGTGTAGATCCCCACGATGGTGGAGAGTACACACTAGTTGTTAAAATACCCCTCACACACCAAAAGGGCCCTTGGTGTCATGCTTCATCATAGGGGTCTTCCCGCCCCTCTACGGGACGGTGCGTGCTACGACCTACGTGTACGTGGGAGCACTGTTATTATGAGACAGCTATGTGTATTGTGAGGGTGTGAGAGGAAGGGTCAGGGGTGAATGGAGAAAGTGAGATAAAAAATACCTGGCTCGTCGGTCTAGAAGACTTTAATATACCTATGAGCTGGTATTAATAAAAGGTGGGGGGAGGAGGTGTGTATGCCTCAATGAGCTGTGTCTCCTATGTCTGCCGACATGTTTCGAAGCTCCCCAAGCTTCTTCTTCAGGACCATAAGGATCCCTCCCTAAACTCACAGTGACGTGTAATAACGTGAAAGAATTATCGTGTGAAAAAAAAATGTTCCTAAAAGTGTTAAGTATATTTGAACATCAACAGAAGAGAAAGTACATTGCAAATTATGTGGTGTCAGTTTATTTTATTGAATTAAATATTTAGGAAGGATCCCTGAGCACCATGGGTTTTAATGCTTATAAAATGTGGACAAGCCATTTTAGGTATTCAATATAGCCTTATAGCCCGCCGTAGCGGGCTATACCGGCTGTTAAAGGCCCGCTGCATCGTTAAAGGCCCGAGCCGAAGGCGAGGGACTTTAACAAAGCAGAGGGACTTTAAAAGCCGGTATAGCCCTGCTACGAAGGGCTATAAGGCTATTAGAACATTCTGCCACTAGAGGGCAGAATGTTCTAACAAATAAAGCCTTCAGGGAGCGCGAGGGGATTCAAATCCCCTCAGGCTCCCTGAAGTCTTTGTTCACAGTCAGAGCTGTGAACAAAGACACATTGGAATGTTAGTGCTCCGGGCTTATACCAGCCATTATAAGCCCGGAGCACTCCATTGTTTTCAATGGAGCTCCCAACATTCCAATGTTCTAATACCACTTAGTCGGACAACATAACAATTAACAGATGCAGATTGAGCCACCTCTGAAATTTGACTTAAAGATGTTTTTAGGGTATTTTAGAAGTCCAAAACGCTTATATGTTTCAAACTTATGTTGTTAAAGCAGGGGATAGGTTATAGGACTTTTGGAAATGCTTTCTAGAGCTGTCCAGCTATGATAAGCACTGCTTTGTGGGAGGCTGCAACGAATAATGGTAACCCGAGTATTGATAATGGTAACTACATATGGAGGTTTCTGAACTCCATTAAGGTGAGGTTTAATCAGCTGGACTGGTGTGTCTACATTTTGTGCTTCTTTGTACACTCAGTGACAGGGGACACTTTTAATAAGTTTTAAGAGCAAGATATTCTAATCGGTCTTATGGTCCTTAGAATGGCTGTCACACAGAAAGGGTACTTTGAACTTTGCTTTTGTTGTACAATAGCTAGTGAAGCATCTTACAGGTAAAGACAAAGGGGCATATGTACCAAGCAGTTGCATTTCCCTTGCACCATGCAATGGGGTACAACTGCAACGCAGCTACTAAGTAAGATTTATCAAGCCATGTAAGACCACTTCGCGTGGCCTGGCATGGCTTGATATATCTAGACTAAACCAATGAAGCACAAATCACTACATTGCGTTACTCTGTCCCAGGGAGGCATTTAATGGGTGGGGCATGGGTGTTCACTGATAGGTTTTGGGGGATTTCCAGATTTGCCATTAGTGGTAGACCTGGAAATGCGTAAAAATACAACAACTACCCAGGTGAGGCGTAATGAGGAGAAATATCTTTATTTCTGCTTGTTACTTCCTCTTTTTATGTGTACTGCATTTTTGTCCCTTCCTGCACAAAAATATGCTGCTTACAAATAAGGCCCCCTTGCACCATGGTGCAAGGGTGCTTCCATTGGCACTAGACTGTACATTGTGCACCAGCATCGGGAAAAGACCGGAAGGTGCTGTATAATGTTAAATATAGCTCATGCCTGCCCTTTCCCCTTCACACAGTGCAGCGCGGCAAGGTGGCTTGCTGAGCTGCACTGGATTGTGTGGTTGTTTGACAAAATGTCTCCCTGAATGTATTCCTGCTTGTTTATATTCTATAGGGCTAATTCACAATTAGGTTTTTACAAATGAAGTTGTACTTCGGTAGTACTTCTTCATTAACTCTCAAATGTCTTTGCACTTGTCCCTAAAACATCTAAAGTGGGAATAAAATGAGATTACTCAGAGAATATTCATATAGAATTAGCACATCTATGGAGGACATCTGCCCTGGTTCCCCTTTTATTACTATGGAGTTATACATTTTAGGGCCAGTTCATTAAAACATTTATAAGTGTGTAAAGAAATGGTATGTAGTGATTGCATTAGAGCCGGTTAAGCTCATGGAAGCACTAAATTCCATGCAATTTCATGCATGACACCCTGTTCTGGTAACTAATGGTCTTGATCCATGGGCATTTGACCCTTGAAGATGAGGTGTTGCACTATTAGCCACAGTCTGCATCTAAAGGCCCGCTGTGCACAGAATGCTTAACGGGCCCAGGAGTCTGAGCACAGGGCTTGGACAAAGGGCACATCTTTCATCCAGTGCCAACTGCACACAACCCTGGTGGAGAGTGGATCCAGATGTGGTATTTGACCATTCAATTCAACCAGTGCCCCAATAGACATTGCCAAAGCCACTAAGAGCAGGAGATGGGGTAAGTGGACTAGGATCAAATTAAGGCAAAAGGACACTCCCTGCCCCCACTGCCCACTGAGCACGGTCAATTAATATGACAAAGTCAGACTGAGGTTGCTTGTGTTTCCGTCTGGAGGGGACCTGGTCTGGCTGTTCATGGTGAACTATCCCTATTCCCTCAGCAGCAAGTCTAATTTTCATGTGGCTGGTCTTTGTCTAGAGTTGCATAAAGAACACAACAGTTTAAATAGAATTTGGAGGTTAGACCTGCCATCTTGAGGGTGGTCTTCCCCCAACTTTTGCCTGCTTACCTCCAGTTTTAGCTATATCTTTTTGTTGACCTTAGGACTTTTGGCACTTTACCACTGCTTACCAGTGGTAAAGTGCATGTGCTTCTTCCCTAAACAAGGTGACATTAGTATATACCTGATTGGCATATTTAGTTTACCTAAGTACGTCCCTTGTTAAGTGGTATACCATATATCCAGGGCCTGTAATCTATATGGTACTATTGGGCCGGCAGCACTGATTGTGCCACTCACACAAGTAGCCTTTCTAACCTGCCTCAGGCCTGCCATTGCAAGGCCTCTGTGTGCAGTTTTCTGCCACTTCAACTTGGCATTTAAAGCCACTTGTCAAGCCTTAAACTCCCTTTTATCACACATAAGTCACCCATAAGTTAGGCCCTTGGTAGCTCTGATGGCAGGGTGTGTAAAATGTTGGACATGTACTTTTAAGTTCTACATGTCCTGGGAGTGATAAACAGTTAACATCGTTTTCTCTGCTGTCAGGCCCATGCCTCTTATAGG
The DNA here is from genome assembly GCF_964204655.1 of Triturus cristatus. Taxonomy (NCBI): domain Eukaryota; kingdom Metazoa; phylum Chordata; class Amphibia; order Caudata; family Salamandridae; genus Triturus; species Triturus cristatus. The sequence continues at coordinate 387,894,233 of NC_140582.1, read as the reverse complement.
CTTGCATTGGGAATTCATGAAAACACTTTTAGGCTGTAATTTCCGATTAGAAATGAGCAGCTGCATCATGTTTCCTGTAATTGGAATGGTAATGATGAATCCTCTTTAATGGTAAAATCGGATTTGACATTACACAATTGTAAAAATGCCACTTTTAGAAAATTGGTTTTTCTCTGTTCTTACTGCTCTGTGTGTCTTGCATCCTGTCTCTAATACACGTCTGGAGTGGGTGAAAGCGACACTTTGTGCATTTTATCTAGACAGCCACAAACACAGGAAGTGTGGGTGTGTCAGAGGACTCATCTCCATTTATCTGCATTCTGATAGTCATCCTAGACAGAAAGGAGGAGTGCGATCTGACACATCTGAATAGGCTGTGTCCTGTGTCCCACACAAAGGGCTGATTACCACCCTACAGATAGCCTGGCAGACAGAGCTGGGACTACACGGAGCTGCTTTTAAGTCATCCACACATCAAATGGAAAATTTGGATATAAGTACTGGGCCTCTGACCCTATCAAGACAGTACACTACTGCACCTATGAAGAACTCTGACAGGAGTAAGAACTGATGTGTTACAAGGATTGCCACACTGCTTGACTGATTGTTCTAAGGAACTACTTCACTGTGGTGCTGAGCTACCCCTGCTGCCTGCTGGTCTCTGCCCTGCTGAGGATAAGGACTTGACCCATCTCACTGGAACCCAGAGTGACTCCAAGGGCTTGCTGCCTTGCCTCCTGTTTTCTGAACTCTCAAGGTTATAAAAGACTTCTTGCAACTCTGCTGGTGTTGCTGGACTCTGCCATCTGGGAGTTCTACGCATGCCTGAGGGGGCCCCCTCCGGTCCTGGCCGTCAGAAGTGGATTCTGCAGTTGCTTTACTGGAAAATCAATGTATCTTCACCACTGTGCCGATCAGAACCGACACAGTGTCCTTCTATGCCAACGCAGTGCCTACCCACAGACCTCCTTGCATGGCTTGACAATAACATGGGCCCTGACTATGAGGTTCAACGGCGACGCAGTGCCGATGTGAGGTCCCGACTCCAAGGCTTGACTTCGATGCAGTGACCTGACTGCATGAATCAGAACTGACGTATCGTACTTTCGACAACGACGCTTTGCTCCATCCAAAGTATTTGTCAGTGGGACCTGTCTTAGTGCTGTAGCTGGCCTGCCCTCCATCATGGTCGGCTTGAACTTCGACTTTACCTCGGTCTAGCACAACCTCAAGTAACCTTTTAGCGCCATTGACTTCGAAGCAATATATTTTGGTAATTCTTTAAAAATTCACAACTCCGGTTCTACTTATTGGATTTTTGTCATTTTCGTTTTGATTTTCTCATACAAATATTCACTATTTTGCTCAACCTGTGTGGAGTCTTTTTACGGGGTTTTCATTGTGTTACTGTGAGTTTGTGTTGCAAAAATACTTTATACATTGCCCCTGCCTGACTGCTCTTTGCCAAGCTACCAAAGGGTGAGCACAGGTTATCTTTCTGTGTGTCTCTAGCTTACTCTGACTAGAATGGTGGTTCCTGCATGGACAGGGTGCATACCTCTGACAAACAGAAACCCCAGTTCTACCAATGGCCCATATTAACTACTTGTGGCTGAGATTGATTCAAGCATTCCATCTATCACCTTCATGTTTTCCTCAGTGTGACTGGTATCGACAGACATGGATCTACTCTCACTCTGCCATATGATCCAGGCCATAGCTCACTGATGAGACCTAAATAGGCTCACAGCTGTCTGAGGTTGCTTGTATTTCTGTCTGAAGGGGGCAGTGTAGGATGGACTATTCCTTATAGCCTGGTCTAGGCTGATATGCATATGGCCAGTTTCTGTCAGAAGTGTCCCAGTAGACAAAACCAATGGAATGGAATGCAGATCAAAGTAATTACTAGTGGCTAAGAATAATTCAAGCATTCCACTCCTCATCTGTATGTTTAGCAAAGGATTGGTTATTATTGAATGTCCTTTAGCACATACACTTTTAGAATCTCCTGTAACCCTGCCACTCCACCCTTAATGCAGCCACCATAAATGACTGTAATCACATCAAAGAGTCTCTGTACATTCAAATATAACCTCAAAATCAATTGGTTCACTCAATTAACATCCTTTTTAGAGGCAAAACGTTCCCTGTTTGGCTCCGGTGAGAGCGTGCCCCTGCCTTGAAATCCCCATAATAAGGTTTAGGATTTTTGACCCCCACCTCAGTACCAATGACGATCATGCTTGTGTGACAAGGCCCTTAGTTGAAGTGGAATGAGTACATGAGCATGGCTCTTTGGCTATGAAAGCACGCTAAGGGTATCCACAATTCTTACGAGAGTATCTAATGTCATCGCCCAGGCTGCAGAGAATTGGCAGTGGTGCCAGAAAACGTATTATAGTTCAGCTCACTTTCTCAGCTGCCGACTTTGGTAGAGCAGCTTAGCAGCACCTATCATGGTTTATTTTTTCTGCAAGTTCCCCATAACTGGGGCATTCATGAATCAATAAGAAGAATGAATGTTTCTTGTCTGAACAACTGTTGTGAAAAAGTTGTATCTACACACATTGTGAATGTGTGCATATGAAAACAGAGACAGAGCATGTGGTTGCAGCCACAGTGGCTTCCATTTTGTATTAGGTATTCTCTTTCTGGCACCTGGAATGGAGGCTTTGAGGGAAAGCCCAGACAGAAAATGTATATTGCATGGCTTAACCACGGATTCCATGGATCTCTTTTAGTAAGTTTGACAGTTGAGTGCTGCTGAAATTAAGAAAGGAGACGGAGGGTCCATTTAAAGCTAACAATTTCCTTTTGCACCTTCCTGACTCATTGCTTTGGGTAGAAGCTACTCCCATAGCTTAACAAGTAGTTAAGTGTGACAGACACCCTTGACTTTGGGCTCTTGTTTTGAGTCGTTACTGAGAGTAGACACCCAGCTCTCCCCTGACTCCCTGCTCACACTTTTCAAAAACACCATGGCTGGCCAGAACCAGTCAAAGAACTAACCTTCTACAAAATAGAAAGACTATCTGCATCGTGGGTATAAAGACAATGAAGAAACCTCCAGTCAGTGTGCCATGACTTCCTGACCGGAAGCCATGTGTACAGCACCAGTGACAGCAGAAGGTTCCTTTGAACTCTATGACTGGGTGGTGACTGCCACTTCCTTTGCCAGGACAGGACCAGTAACCTGGGGAAAAGTCGATTAGCATGCAGGGAGGGCTGCCTACAACTAACCTTACAGGAGAAAATTGACTGATTGTTCAAGGCGGCATTAAAAGTACTCATGCATGAAGAAGGCGCTGCTCAGAAAAAGCCAAGGCTGCGAAGGAGTTCAGTGAGGTGAAGCAATGCTGCCACTATGACAAAGGGTGTGACCTGCCTCAAGAACTGCAAGAAGATCCGGAGTCTCAGACATGTCTGCATAGCACAGTCCAAATTGACACCTGTGCCAAAGGTATCTGAGAATCCACCAGGAGGCAAATTCCCTTTTGTGGCCAACCACTGAGAAGTGTGGATACGCTACAATGAACATGCTCATTGAGTATGGTCAGAAGTCCAAAAAAGACTTCAAGTGCTGTGAGAAATCAAAATCAGCAGGAGGAGGGGCATGGCTCAACCTGGGGTGGGGACACACTTATTTCAGAGGGAAGGTTTTAGGATTAGTAGAAGATTGAAGTAGCAAGACCTCTGCGACCATTGGTTCTGCGAACCCCAGTGTACCTCCGACTAACTTGTGCTGCTGTGACTTACCTAAGATTGCAGACGCCTGTGCCTATTGTGTTCAGAAATTCTATTGGCTGGGCTGGAGTTGGGGACACAATGCTTTCACACAGTGGGCAATGCACTGTACCCCTCCAGGAGTCTGCCAGGACAGGAAGACCTCACAAATTATTCCTCAAGAGACAGAAAGGTGCCACAACATTCCACCACAACGAATGAGAACAGTGTGCTTATCTGGAGTGGGAGACCAAGACTGGCTAAGGGAAATAGCAAACCCTACAAGATCCATCTCAATGACCTCTACTGTAATTTTCCTTGATTCAGGCAAAGGTTAATGCCACTGCTTACGGGGGCTCTACCTACAATGCCATGTGTACTATTTTCCACAGGTATTGCATAATTAGCACCATCTGTGTCATATGTACAGTGCATTTTTTCCAGCATCCTTAGTATTAAAGTACTTACTGTTTTCTTAACAAAAGCGCTGAAAGGGCAGTAGTTTATTAATTGATACTTATTTAGTGCTGAGGTTTTAACCCCACATCACATCCCTGAGTAATCCTTGGCCTGCTCAAATTCATTACTATGAGAGTCAAGTGCTAAAGGGGTGTAGTTGATTAGTTGTGGGTCCAATTGTAAGTCAAGACACTGGTGACCAATGATAAATGGCTCTGAGTGTGACAAACTGAACCCAGTAACCAATGACTGCCCACAGGACTCCTGAGAACATTCCCAAACATTTCTAAACAAGCATATTGTTCTTAGACAGACTTAATTGCCTGTGTTCAGATAGATCTTCAGTCTTTACACCCTTAGAATTTATGATGTATTATTAACTAACGTTTTGTGCGAGTAAGTTAAGCTACAATTCAGGTTATTACTCTGTATAAGATATCTACAATAATTGAAACAAATCCTGAAATTGCAACATCATTGATAACAGTCATCTTTTTGTTCTTAGTAAGCCTAAATCAAGTTTCAAAGTGGGATTTGCGAACCTGTATTTGCTTCATCAGGTTTACGATCTATTGCAGTGATGCTCAAAGTACAGCCCGGGGGATGCATGTTGCCCTCCTGACCTGTCCATGCGGCCCAGTGGTCAAAAGCATCACTTGTCTGCTGTTTACAATACTGGGCACTAACATAAAAAAATGGGTAAGTATTTACGTAAAGGTTAATTGAAGTTAAAGAAGGGAGTAACTAGGGTGTCCTGCACCACTTAGCTTTAGAAATATATCTTCAAGCAAAAGTGTAGAAGTATCATCAAGATTTTTTTTTAAAGTGCATTTTATTAACATGCAGAACCAGTTCACCATAGTACATCAGATCAAACACAAATTTGGGAACATTTATTCTTCCCCAATACCCTGACAACAATGCCAATAGTGAACTAAGAGGCAAGTCAGTTGTTATGTGAACTCTTTGGGTGGCCTGCGTTTCTATTATACATAAACAACATTATAGTTTTTTTAATTAACCACATAAGGTTTCGTATAGCACACATTCTGAAGTAATATATCTCAAGGTCATCACATGCAATAATGAAGAAAAAGGAGGTAAAGTTAAATAAAACAATTGCCTGATATCACACAATATTGTTAAATGGAGAAGCCGAGATGAATCCCAAATTTTTAGTTTTACATTGTGCAATTAGACACTTGAGGCATATTTACTAGGAAACTGTTGCAGCGTGGCATTAAGCCAAGAAGGCTAATGATGCATCAACAGTTTCCAAATGCAGGGAAGTGCTGTATTCACGAGAATACTGTGCAACCCTACTTTCCCTTAGTGCTGCCGCTAAATGTAGCTACCTTGCACCAACACAGGCACTCTAGCACCATTGTGGAAGGGGGTCTGCGGTGCAGGGAAAGATTGTTTATGAGCAGTAAGGTGTCCCTACCTCCACATAAACAATCAGTAATGGCTATTTGTAACTTCTATGTGTGCTGCAGAATGTAGCGCACATAGGAACAGCAAAAACAAGGAAAAATAAAGCATTTCTCCTTGTTTTACCATGTTAAGACTAGGTTTTCCCTGGCCTTACTTTTTTAACTACGACATATTTATGCCACCCTTGTAAATATAGGACAACGTCAAAATCAATGGGTGTTTTGGTGGAATGCCCACCGCAAAACCCATTTCCCACCCATTTCACTCTAAGTGTAGCGTGAAAGGGGGCCTTATCCACAAGGTGGCATTAAGCCACATTAAGTGGCTTATCGTCGCCTTGTGAATAATGTAAAGCACCTATCTCAACAAAGACGTTGGAAAAAGTGATGTTCCTGTGACAAAAGGTCCTTGTAAATATGCCCCTCAATATATATGCTTCGCCTCACCTACACCCACCTTACCACCAACCCCTCACCCACCTCTCCCTGACTGCCACTCGGCTGGCACCAATGCGGCCCTCGGTCCCACAACAGACCAAACTTTGTGGCCCCTGGGAAAATGTTTGCAAGTACTCATGTTCTAGAGAGATGACATAATAAGAACCTGTCTTCATATTATCATATTTCAAATCACTCATTTATTAAAATTGGATATACAATACACAACTCATTTTCTAAGGAAATCACTTTTATTCACATTTTATTTTTACTACTCATTTAGTTACCCATATTTAATAAACCAATTTAACAAAACTCTGTGTGAAGTGTATTAATAGCACACTATAATGTATACAGATTTGTAAAGGAGTGACTGCAAATCTAAAAACTCTGTATTTATTTTGAGTAACAATTAACACTTTTAGAACAAAAAAATACTCCACAGACATACTGTTAGTTGGAAAAGTCTTACCTTCTAGACAATTGCTAATTCTTTTCACAAAGTTCTTAGCCATTGCTCCATTTCTCCAAAACTGCATGTCAGTAGGGCTCTTATATGCTATTATATTTGTAAGGTTGAGCAATTAGCATGCATATTGTGAAATCATGAGTCTAAAGTATTCTAAAGTTTGGTATCAATTAGAACATCGGAATGTTGGGAGGTCTATTGAAGACAATGGAGTGCTCCATTCTTTTACGGGCCTGTAAAGGCCCGCAAAGCCACATTCCAATGTTGTTTTCAAAGGCCTCTGGGAGCCTGAGGGAATTCAAACCCCTTGAACTCCGAGAGGCCTTTGTTTTAGTTGTTGGAACATTCTGCCCTCTAGTGGCAGAATGTTCTAATAGCCTTATAGCCCTTCGTAGCTGGGCTATACTGGCTATTAAAGTCCCGCTCCCTTGTTAAAGTACCTCGCCTTCGGCTCGGGCCTTTAACGCTGGAGCGGGCCTTTAATAGCCGGAATAGCCCGCTACGGCAGGCTATAAGGCAATATTATATTGAGTCATATATAAATTTACCAGCAAAACCGAACACCCTGGGGCAGTAAACAGGCTTTACCACACAGGTTTAACCCCACAGGTGACATTACCACTCAATTCTTTATAAGGCATATTTTACAACAGATTTAACTTTTCCATGCATGCTATATATGTAAGTATTAAAGATTTTGAGTGGTATATATATATATATAATCAAAGCTCCAAGGGTTCCCACCTGTGGAGACGCACTCTAACATCCACTGCAGCAACCTTCATGAGGTAAAAGCCGGATCGGCGGGCAGATCCAGTTTACAGCATGCCTGTTGATTCACGCCTGACGCGTTTCGTGCTCATTGCACTCTTCAGAGGCGTGACAGTCAGTGGCATAGAGGCCACACCTCCCACTTTGAAATATGAGCCCTCCAAAGAGGGACTCAAATGAGTCTGCGTTGGTTTGTGGGTCTAATGGTGTGTGCCTCAGTTATGTGCCGCTGTCTGAGTCATTTCAAGCCCACCAATGGGCCTCCACTCGCACATCTGGCTTGTCACTCTCCCATGGATGCCTCCACATTGAGACTCCGTGATACAGAGCTCCGTGGCCCCAAATTTCTGGGTGGTGCATGTTCTGCGGCTGGGAGGCCGCATGTAAATCAAAGCTCCAAGGTTCCCACCTGTGGAGATGCACTTTGACATCCACTGCAGCAACCTTCATGAGCTAAAACCCGGATCGGCTGGCGGATCCAGTTTACAGCATGCCTGTCGATTCACGCCTGACGCATTTCATGCTTATTGCACTCTTCAGAGGCGCAACAGTCATTTTGGCATAGAGGCCACACCTCCCACTTTGAAATATGAGCCCTCCAAAGGGTGACTCAAATGAGTCTGCGTTGGTTCTGGGTCTAATGGTGTGTGCCTTAGTTATGTGCCGCTGTCTGAGACATATCAAGCCCACCAATGGGCCTCCACTCGCACATCCGGCTTGTCAATCCCCCATGGATGCTTCCACATTGAGACTCAGTGATACAGAGCTCCGTGGCCCCAAATTTCCAGGTGGTGCATCTCCCGCGGCTGGGAGGCCGCATGTAAATCAAAGCTCCAAGGTTCCCACCTGTGGAGACGCACTCTGACATCCACTTTACCTCATGAAGGTTGCTGCAGTGGATGTCAGCGTGCGTCTCCACAGATGGGAACCTTGGAGCTTTGATATATATATATATATATACATATATACTGGCGGTCACCAGTAGGTAGTTATAGTTACAACCTAGTTTCCATAGGAAAAGCATTTTTTGATTTGCTAATAACTTTGGCGTCCTTTGATGAATGTTTGCGAAATTCTCCAAAGCAAAAGTCTATCCAGGTCAGCTCCTATCCTGAAGGTTTGGGGTTGATTTGTCAAGCGGAGGCTGAGAAAAAAGGGGGATCCCAAAACGCGGTTTCCCCATGTTAATTTCCATAGGAAATTTAGCGACGAGCTACAGCCCAAACTGCAGAACGGAATTACCCCAAATTTGGCAGAAAGGTAGAGCTTGGTTCAGAAAGCGACCTTTTTTTAAATGGTGTAAATCCGTTCAGTAGTTTTTGAGAAATTCAAAGAAAAAGAGTCAAAAAATCAATTTCTCATAGGAAACTTTGTGCAGGGCAAGAGCCGAAACTACTGAACGGAATTACCCCAAATTTGGCAAAAAGGTAGTTCTTGGATCAGAAAGCGACCTTTTTTTTAAGTGGTGTTAATCCGTTCAGTAGTTGCTGAGAATTTTTTTTTAAAAAGTTTCGATATCTGGGCGGAGCCTAAGTCCTGTGCATGAGCTACACTGTGATTGGCTGTCAACACTCCAAATCAGGAAGTGTTGGCAGCCATCTTGTGACTCGGTAGAAGCGAGTCACCAGAAAACAGAGAAACAAAGGTAAAAAACAAGAGAAGGGGCAGGGTAGAAACACCCTGACCCCATAGGCCTGCTCCGGGGGTCCCAGAAGGACCCTCAGGGCCAAAGAAAGCATTTAAAAATATATATATATATATCGGTGCAATTCGCGCTGGGGTCGCGGGTTCCAGCGTTTTATTTTAATGAGACCCCGGGATGGGCTAGGCCCGGGGGCATTTCTTAAAAAATATTAGCGGGGGCTCACTGGGGCTGCAGGGGCCTGCTGGGTTTCCCGCAGACCCGGGGTTTCACTCATGTTGGGAGAGGGGTTGCGCGGACCCCCTCCTGGAGTCCTCCAAGTGCTTATAACTTTGGTGTCGTTTGACGAATCCTTAATACATTTTCCAAAAAGTTTATCTTTTTTGATCAGCTCCTATCATGAAGGTTTTGGGGTGTATTGAGGACTTACAAGGTTGGTTGTTGATTGAAAGCATGTTTATTGTGAAATATTTGCACCCACATCCGGAGCCATCCAGCTGCGAAGACATATTACAGGGTGATTGGTCAAGGGGGGGCTGAGAAAAAAGGGGGGTCCGAGAAAGTGTTTTCTCAATGCTTTTTCCATAGGACACTTTAGACAAGGCTACAGGTAAAACTGCTGAACGGAATTATGCCAAATTTTTAAGGGAGAAAGGTCCAGAAAGCGTGCTTTTGTTGAAATGGTGTAAATCGGTTCAGTAGTTTTTGAGATATTAAAGGAAAAAAAGATATATATCTGGATGGTACCTAACTCCCGAGCACGAGCTTGCCTCTGATTGGCTGCTAACACTTCAAACCAGGAAGTGTTAGCAGCCATCTTGTGCCTCGCATCGAGTGAAAATATAAAAGAAAGGTCCTGGGGGCAATTTAATATACCAGAGCTGTGTCTGTGCGACATACCCCTTTTACGCTGCGTCTTCCTACCTCAGCAGGTAACACACCCTTTTCCCCCACCAACGCCATACCTCCAACAACATTCTTGGGCCCGCAAGTCTTCCTCTGCGAACCACTTGTCGGCTCACAGCTCTTCGGGTGCGAGTTCTCGGGCCCGTAGTTGCATCTGTGAAGCCAAAACTTTTTTTTTTTTTTTTTTTTTTATTGGTATTTCAATAAAATACAACTCAAACACAGACAGAAACAGTGTGGTCACAGTACAACAGCATCCTTCATCCACTCGTATAGTTACAGTTCTTATTCCAAGGTCCGCCAGGCCCCCCGCACCCCAGAGCATTTAGAATATACATTCAATTTATCTGGTGCAATTGCAGGTATTGGGTTAGGTATGCCCAGTAGTCTCGTGGCTGCGACCCAGTGGGGAGTTCTTCTTCATAGGTCTTTAGAGTGTCCCTACAGTATGTTAGGTCCGTGATCCAGTCTTTAAGTTTCGGTATTTTCCTGCCACTCCAACATAGCGAGACTCTCCGTTTGGCCATGAGCAGTGCAATCACGCAAAACTTGCGCTTCAAGGCCTTTACCCCGGGTAGGAGACCCAACAAACAGGTTCTAATACTGCAGCTCACTGCACAGCCCACCATCGCCCCCAACAGCTGCACCACCTGCGTCCAGTATTCCATAACCGCCCCACAAGACCATGCGAGATGGACAAAGTCCGCCCCCTCCACATTGCATCGGTCACACCTAGAGTCGGCCCGTAACCCGTACCTGTGCAGCCTAGCAGGTGTGTAATATGCTTGGTGTAAGTATTTGAAATGGAGGATGCGTAAGTTGCCATTTGGCGTCAAGATGCCTGTCAGTGTACATGCCACACCCCATTCTTCCTCATTCAAGGGAGCTTCCAGACATCCATTCCACTTCTCCATGGATTTACTTGTGTTTGCCGCTATATCGGCTTGTAATTTTGTGTAGAGCGTGGATACTAAATGTTTGGCCGAGGGCGTGGTTATCAGCCATTGCAGGGTATCCAATACCGGCGGTTCCGCCGGAAACGTTGGATAGAGGTGGCTCACGGCCTTTTGTAGGCGTTGATAGTTGAATTGGAACAACGCTGTCTTGTTACTAATGAAAGTCAGACTGTCAAGTGTCTTGAAAATTCCATCCTCATAGAGGTCCCCCATCGTGTCTATACCGACCTGCCGCAGCAGTCCCATCCCCACCTCCTCCTGGGTAACGGAGATCTCTGGATGCCACTGGAGCCGGAGCGCCGGGGCATAGAGTGGCAGCTTGTTAGCCTTCCTTCCCATGGCGCGCCAGGCCTTGTTCGTGGCATCTACCGGGTTAATGTCGTTCTTGTGCAAGGGAGGCCTACGATGGGTGATGACCGCCTCCAGCGGGATCGGGGAGGCGTCCCCTTCCTCAATTGCTGTGTGGGTGAGAAATGGGACTTTGTGATACCAGAAGTGGGCATATTGCGCTTGCGCACATAGGTAGTAGAGCAAGAAGTCTGGGACTCCGAACCCCCCCTGGCTATAAGGTAGGGTAAGCGTCTGCATCTCAACCCTGGCCGTTTTCCCTGCCCATATGAGCTGCAGTACCATCGAGTTAATACGTCGGAACACCTCTGCTGGGGGGTGAATTGGAATGTTATTGAAAAGATATAGTAGTTTGGGAAGCACTACCATTTTGACTATGGCAATGCGGTCTGCTAAAGATAGCGGTAGTTGAATCCATCGTCGTACTTTCCCTTCCAGAGCAGCTATTGCCTTCCCATAGTTAGACCTAATCACAATTTCAGGGTCGCGGTGGTACCACACTCCCAGATATTTTACCGGTTCGGTGATCCACTCCAGCGGGTAGTCCATGGGGTGCGGCAGCGTTCCGTCCGTTAAAGGTATGATCAGAGACTTGGCCCAGTTTATAGTGATACCCGAGTGGTGCGCAAATTTGATATATTCCCGCAGGAGCGGGTTCAGATTGTCCCCTGGGTCCCTCACATATAACAACATATCGTCTGCATACAGCGATATGTGCAGCGGCCTTTGCGGGAATTGTAGCGCTGAGTAGTGATGTCCCTGCCGAATCTTGCATGCCAGTGGCTCTAGCGCTATTGCGAATAAGAGAGGGGACAGTGGACATCCCTGCCGAGTCCCCCTTTGTATTGCAATGGGCTCCGAAATATATTTATTTACCCGAACTCGTGCCACCGGTGCATCATACAGTAGGTGTATCCACTGGAGGAACATAGGTGGGAAGCCCATCCTTCGCAGCACTATATTTAGATACGGCCACTCCAGCGAATCAAAGGCTTTGGCCGCGTCTAAAAAGACCGCCGCAGCCTTAGTCGCGGGGGTTAGATAGTGCGACAGGGCGAACAGGGTTCGCGTATTATGTGCTGTGGATCGCGAGGGAATGAACCCAGATTGATCAGGCAAGATCAGCTTAGGCATCAGAGGGTTCAGCCGGACCGCGAGCAGCTTAGCCAATATCTTATTGTCCACATTTATGAGGGACAAGGGTCTGTACGAGTCACAAATCTCCGGGTCTTTTTGCGGCTTAATCAGTGCCAGTAGCAGTGCTTCACGCAAGGTCGGTGGCAGTCTCTGCTGTTCATGGGCATTGCCATACATCTCCACCAGACGAGGGGCCAGCTGATCCACAAACGCCTTATAAAACTCGCCGGTAAACCCATCCGGTCCCGGGGCCTTGCCATTCGGCAGCGATTTGATCACGTCTGTGACCTCCTCCACCGTGATGGGTAGAGATAGGTACTCCCGGTGTGTATCCGACAGCCATGCTATCGCCACATCATCCAAATATTCCGTGATTTCCGCCGAATTGGCTGTGGGTCTGGAGGCATACATCGCTCCATACGTTGCCACGAACTCCTTTAGAATGTCCTGTGCGCTATACTGCCGCTCCCCCTGTGAGTCGCGAATCACTTGGATGTGCTGCGGTGCACGACCGCCACATATGCTAGCCGCCAAATGCCGTCCAGGCTGGCCACCCTCCCCATAGGCCCTCGCTATCTGTCTCTTCGCTGTATATTTGAGTTCCTCCTCCGCATAGTTTTGGTACTCCGAAAGTACAGTTCGGATAGTACCCAATACTTTCGCGTCTCGTGTTTGCTCGTACTCCCTTTCCAGTTCACGCAACTTATCTTCTCTCACCGTGAGCTGCCGCCGTATGTCTTTTAGGATTCCCGCAGTCGTACTAATACAGACACCGCGAATCGTAGCTTTAAAAGCCTCCCAGAGCACGCCCGCGTCTTTCATAGTAGGCGCGTTGTGTTCAAAGTACTCCTGTATCGCCTGCCCAATGGTGTCTACGTATAGGGGATCTAGTAGCGCTTTAGCATTGAATCTCCAGCTGAAGGGGGGTGGGGTATAGTTCGGGAGCTCTAGCGAGAGGAGCACCGGGCTGTGGTCAGACAGCGTTCTGGGCATGTGCCGAACTTCCCTCGTCCACAGAGCAACATCCCCAGTAACCAACCAATAATCAATGCGGGACCAGCTACCGTGTGCTGCCGATGTGTGCGTAGCCTCATTCCCTTCTGAGTTCCTATCTCTCCATATATCAGTAAGTCCCCTGTCCATCATTATGTCTTTTAAGACCTGCAGCGCGCGTCTATGCGGCTCTACCGTCTGTCCAGATCTATCTAGTTCGTCACATAGCGCGATATTAAAGTCTCCTCCCCATATCAGGTGTGAGTCATGGACATCTCTTAGTTTACCCCACAACGAGTGGAAGAACTGTGGGTCGTCCACATTCGGCCCGTAAACGTTCACTATGGCCAGTCTCTGCCCCCGTAGTAGACCCGAGACTATGACAAAGCGTCCCAGGTCGTCCACCACGACATTATCTATCGCATATTGTAGCCCTTTTCTTACCAATATTAGCACTCCTCTTGCATAGGATGAATACGAGGAGTGATGCATTGATTCAGCCCACCTGCGCCCTATGCTGGGTTGGTGATTTGGTGCACAGTGCGTCTCTTGTATGAGTGCAATATCGATGTGTAGCCTGTCTAAGTATGCCAGTGTCTGTCTGATTTTCTTGGGATTACCTAGCCCCCTAACATTCCATGTTAATAATTGGAGGCGCCCAACCCCTATATGTGCCTCAGCCATTGTCCAACAGTGGTATTAGAGCAGCATTTACATAACCGTTCGGGTAGCACGCTCCAAAGTGTAGGCAAGCATGGACTGACCTCAGTGTGCCGCAACATAAGTGCTCGGATTTCAGCGATGCGTCTCATGCACAGTGACCAACTAAACAGTTCCCCAACCCCTACCCGCCTCCCCCCACCCACTTCAGCACCCCAACCATGCCAAAGACAAACCCCACAAATCAGAACAAACATTATTGAAACTTGATTCGGGGCTCACCCGTGTCGGGGGGACCACCTAGAGCCCACAAACTCCATCCAAGTTAATGGATGTGGACGGGGATATAGTACATGTCAAGTCCTAAGCGGTATTGTGACTGCGCAATCATCACCTCACCTTGCGGTAGGGCCTGCCGTAATCATGTCAATAGCCTGCAGCTTATTCTCTACCACATTATAGTCTTGCAGGTATGTGGAGTGCAGCCCGGGTCCCAGTCTCCCAGGCGCGCAGCCCCCTCCGGGGTGACACTTGTGTCAGAGGCCCAACGCTGTACATTTGATGCAATTCTCCCACCGCCCCAGCCGATGGTCCATCGTCCCGACCCCCAGGTTTCACAGGGCCATAGGAGGGAGGATCAGTGTCAGCCAACATGACAGCCCAAAAGTATGTGAGCATTACCCCCCTCGGCAGTTTTTAGCTGATCCCAGTCTCAGTCTCATCAGGGTTAGAAAGTTTGCAGAGGTGCCACAGATCAGCAGGGCGTGTGAGATGGCGAAACATTGCGCATCATTCATACTTACAGTCTCTGACGATCCAGCAAACCTCCACTGCCAGAGAGACACCATGGCGCCTCCACAGTAGGGCCGCGTGTCCGCCCCACGCTATCCAGTTCGGGCGACTTGGGCGTCCTCTCAGCTTGACCTGATCCAAACCACCATCTCCCGAGGTTTTCTCATCGACAGGTCACTCATCTGCGTCCGCATTCTGGTCGCCTCTCTGCCGTTCTTTGCGCCTGGTTCCGATTTTTTTGACGAGGTCCTGTGCCGCCTTAGGTGTGTGGCATATTGTCGCTCGGCCTTCATACGTCACCCGAAGCCGGGCTGGATATAGCATCGCATAGTCAATACCAAAGTCGCGCAATTTCTTCTTCACCGGGTTGAATTCTTTTCGCGCCAACTGGACGGCGATCGTAAAGTCCGGGTAAAATTCCAGCGCATTACCTTGATGTGTAATTTGCCTCTTTTCTCGTGCCAGCCTGAGGATGACATCACGGTCTCTGTAGTTGAGGACCCTGGCGATTATTGGACGCGGGGGCGCCCCGGGCTTCGGCCTCTGGGCCAGCGATCGGTGTGCTCTTTCAATCAGGAACATCGGGGAGAGGTGCTCCGTGCCAAAGACGTTACGAATCAGCTCCTCCACATACGTCTCCATCCGGCCAACATTGGTGGATTCCGGAACCCCCGCTATGCGCACGTTATTGCGCCGCGATCGCGCCTCCAAATCCTCTGCCTTGTTTTTGAGCACGTCCAGCAGTCGCTCAGCTTCCGCACACTTTTTGGCCGTGGCCTGTGAGAGATCCTCAACCGCTCCAATTCGATTTTCGGCCTCCACCAGCCGCTCCCCGTGCCCATCCAGCTTGGCCGCCATGTTGTCTACGCGAAGCGTTATGGTGTCCAGTTTACCGTGGATATCCTGTAGACTCTGCTGGATGGCCTTCAGCGCCCCCTCCATACCCGAAGGCCCTGGCTCCCCAGCGTCCGAGGCAGTGTCCGACAGCGCCGCAGCACCCTTGGTCTGGCGCTTGGATTCGAAGGGGAGCTTAGATTGCGTTTTTTCTGGCTTCCCCATGTCGCACCACTCCGCCGTTAGATACCAGGGGAGTCGACTGTCCGAACGGCGACGACCCCAGCTAGCACCCGCTTACGCAGCGTGCCCCAGTCGCGCCGCTCACCAGGCTCAGCACAGCGCCCCAGTTCGTCGCGCTCGTAGTATCGCCACTCTCCTGTACAGCCACCCGGGTGCCGGTATCAGCGATGTCCGGCAGCGCACCTTCGGGCCAGCCAGCGAGCCAGGGGGTCGAGAAGCCAGCAGGCCGCGCAGGGGGCCGTGTCCTTCAAGCCAGGTCACCAACAGCCAGATCACACGTCCCGAGGGGGAGGGGGGGTAGTCATCAGCCAGTTAGTTGCGCCCAGAATCAGCCAGGATCTCCAGCTCCGCCATGCAGGCCATCTCCTCGCAGGGAACGATGCCAGACCCACCCAAGAGCCCCCAGAGGCCCCCTCTCAGCATTCGCTCTGGTTCCTCCTCATGCAGCCATGGGCATCCGGGCAATCGCAGGCACGTTCATCATGGAGGAAGCTCTCACCTTCCTCGCGCGGATTCCTGTGTTGCAGCCGCGTCACTCTCGGGCCGGAGCAGTGCCTTCCGTGTGGGATATGCTCGTCTCGAGCCAGCGCCAGTGCCTCCTTACACCCCCGTTTCGCACCGCTCCGCCCCACAAGAGCGACGCCTGCTCCGATACGCTCGGACCGTCAGAGCGTGTTTGAATTTCAGAGGCAGCAGGCAGCTCCAAGCCTCAGTTCACCGCCGCCACACATCGCGGTTGCCCCCGCGGGTTCTTCCTTCAGCGCGGCTCGATGTATCCGGGCGGCGCCATCTTGTCAGCCGCCGGCCGCATCCGCATCAGGGCACTCAACAGCCCATATCTCTGCTCGTGGAGCCTCCCGAGCGGTCCTCACACCAGCCCCAGGTGGCCCCCGCTTTCCGGTCACTCAGGCACTAATTGGCGACGACATCACTGCACAGCTCACGCCCGCCGCGTCGTTTTTTGTCCCCCGTCCGGCGGAGCTGTCTCAGTAGGCAGCCATTCCGCTGTGCGCCCTCTAGCGCCCCCCTGTGAAGCCAAAACTTGAAATATATCGCAGGTCTCTCTCTGCGAGATACGCTCTTCACAGTCCCTCTCCCCGCAACACTGTTCCGCAGCTATCCCTTTGGAAGCCGATGGCCCACACCTTTCCCTATACTAGTTGGCCCGCAGGTGTTCGTCTGCGAGCTGGCCCCCAGCTCTCCCTCTTCGAACTGACGGGCTGTGGTTCTCTCTTTATGAGCCTGCCAGTCAGCTCACAGCTCTTCATCTATGAACCAGCCCGCCAGCTCGTAAGTCTCTGAGAACAGATGCAATGGAGGAAACGATCATGCAGGTCGGACACCCAACACTGCTCCGACATCCCCCAACAGGAGCTTCTTGTTCGCCATCCCCCTCACCCCCACCCCCACAAACAAATGTGACAGTCATGTTAGGGAATCTGGAACGTAAAAAATTGGGTAATGTTGTTTAATTATTAATAAGAAGATGCTTGTGAGGTTGGACAAATAAGAATGTTTGTCATGTATGACTTTACATATAAAACATTTTTTTTTTTTTTTATTGTTTTTTACTCCATCTAGGCATGTTACAACCTGCCGGACCATTGGTGGACCTAGACAAACAAAAGCCCGGTCCAGGGAGTGTTCAAGGCATAATCATAGGACCCGGGGAAAAAAAAAAAAAAAAACCCGGACACTATCGCCATTCGATCAGCAAGTTCCAAAAAGTTAAATTGTGTTTACTGCATGATCTGTTAAGGTCCGCTTTAGATGTTTCGTATAGAGATGAAAGCCACCCAGAGTGTAATGGGGCTGTTTTCTCCGTCCAATGAATGCAAATTTGCCTTCTAGCCAATAGAATTGCGTAGAAGAGGAAGGACCTTGCCTTGCCAGTGATGTTGTCATCCAAACCAAAGATGACAAGTGGTAGGGTTATTGACAAGTATACGTTTAAGATGGAATTTAGGGTGTTCTTCACTTCTTCCCAAAAGCCAGCGATGACCGGGCAGTCCAAGAACATATGTACATCGCAGGCCTCACTGTAGTTACATTTGTTGCACTTTTTGTCTGGGAGAAATTTGGAAAGTCTCAGCGGTGTTATATATGCACGATGTACTGAGAATAGATGGTTTCGTTTTAGCCATGATGGTTTTACAATTTTATGGAGTAGACCAAAGGATTTTAGCCAGAGCTCTTCACAATGTAGGCCAGTCACCCCCCCCCCATAGCTGGTCTGGAAGAAGGAACTCTCCATCACTTTCCTCCATCAACTGCCAATACCATATGGCTACTTCTTTCCCTCCTGATGGAAATTCCACTAACTGTTGCTCTAGAATGCTGGCCTTCCCTAGGTAGGGGTCTATACGCCTTTGGGATCTAGCCCAACTTTCCAATTGGATGAATTTGAATCTGGAAAGTCCGGGCCCTATACATTCGTATAGTTGGTTCCAAGCTATTAATGACCCATCCTTAAATAGCTGACCCCATCTCCTGATACCGGCTTGTTGTATTGTGGAAGACAGACTATCCTTCAGACATAGTGGGAGACCCGGCGAGTCCCAGATTGGGGAGAGATCAGAATAGTAAGACAGCCCTAGTCTCTTCCTAATACTGAACCAGGTTTTGGTCCATGAGTGTAACATTTTTAATTTAATTTTTTTGAAGAATTTCTGACTCCCAAATTTGAACAGAAACCCCTCTGCTGATAGATTCGCCCCCATTATCATTGCTTTGTATATCGACCCAGGTAGAAGGTTAGATGGCATTTTTAAAAGCATCCTGGAGTGTGACAGCAGGAATGCCCAGGCATAGTACAGTAGATCTGGCAAGGCGAGCCCACCCTTCTCCCTTCTTCTCCTTAACTTCTTCCAAGCTATTCTAATAGGTTTGTAGTTCCATATGAAGGAATTTATTTCTTGCTGACATTTTTCAATTAATTGGGGATCAAATGCCAAGGGGATCGCGTTAAAAATGAACGTAAACTTAGGGAGAATGGACATTTTTACCAGGTTTACCCTACCCGTTATGGAAAGTGGCAGGTGAGTCTAAGATTTTAAAAGTTTTTTAGTCTCGATGTATATTCTATTCAAATTGGTTTGTCCTATGCTGTCCATTTCTTGGGTAATTCTTATGCCACGATATCGCATGGATGTGGAAATATTTACCCCCAGCTGTATATCCGGTAGGTTCCAGACCATTATTTCGCTCTTACTAGAATTTATATCATAACCAGAGATAAGACCAAACTCTTCTGCCCGTTTGATGACTACGGGAAATGCCTTTACTGGATCAGAAGTGAAAATCAAAATGTCATCCGCATAAAGTGCTACCCGTCTTTCCCATTCTCCAAAGCTAAAAGATGGAATATTAGCCTCCTCACGCAAAAGCTGAGCAAATGGTTCTATGTATAAGTTAAAGAGGAGAGGGGAAAGCGGGCAGCCCTGCCTCGTACCTCTGGTTATATTAAAGGCCTCTGTCAAAACCCCATTGATCAGCAGTCTGGCCGAAGGTGTAGTATAGAGCTGCTGTATAGTTCTACAAAAACCATCCCCACAATTGAATTTTTTAAGTACATCTGTGAGGTAGAGCCAGTTAACTCTATCAAATGCCTTAGTTGCATCCAAGGTTAGAGTGGCCATAGGTAGGGAGAAGGCAGTAGCGATGTCTATGGCTCCTATTAGTTGGTGTGTTAGATCGGCTAATTGTCGACCTTTAATGAAACCTTTTTGATCCTGATGGACTATAGCACCAATAACACTCGCCAATCTAGCTGACATGATTGTTGCAAAGATTTTATAGTCATTATTTAGTAGTGATATTGGTCTATATGACCCGCACTCAAGGGGAGATATTCCAGGCTTCGGGATAAGTACAATTGTAGCCTCCCCCCAAGATTTGGGCGGCAACTCACCATCTATTAAGATACCATTAAATAGGGTCGTCAACACGGGGGCTATAACATTTTCCAGAGATCTATAGATCTCCCCTGGCAGCCCGTCTGGGCCAGCCGCTTTCCCTTTTTTTTGTTGATGAATGGCTTTAATCACCTCAGCCTCTGTGATCTCGGACTCCAAGGCCTTACTTTGAGTTGTCGAGAGGGTTGGGAGGGTAATAGCTTCCAGCCAACTGTCTCTTGCTTGCTGGTCATTGGGAAGGACCTCCTTATATATTTCCTCGAAGAATTCAAAGAAGGCTCTCCCTATTTCTATTTGGGTGGATCTTGTCACTGCCTCGCCTTCTATCCTAATTTCCTTAATGAATTTGAGAGCTTGTTCAGCTTTTATTTTCCAAGCTAATACTTTCCCTGCGGCTTCACCAAATTCAAATTGGGAAGTCTTAAACGCTTCCCATCTTTTGTTTACTCTCTCCTGTAAGATATTATTGAGTTGTGATTTTAGATCGGCCAATTTTCCTTGCTCCTGTATTGTTCCTAAGGGAGAGTCAATCGTTAACACTAGGAGTTTCATCTCTTGTTCAAGGCTAGCAACCTTCTCTCTATATGTCTTCCGCCTAAAAGAGGCTCTGTTGGTTATCTGACCTCTTAAAAAGGCCTTAAATGTCTCCCAGACAACGGTGGAGCCTACCGAATCCCTATTAATATCGAAGAAGATTGAGGACTCAGTTGCTAAAAATTTAACCTCTTCATCTTCAAACAAGAGAGTCCGGTCGAAGGACCAGGATGAGTATTTTGTGGAGTTTCCCCGCTTTAAGGAAAATGCCAGTGCAGAGTGGTCTGACAGGTGCGAGGGAAGGTAGTCTATCATATAAAGAGTATCCTTTAGGCAATAGCTAAAAAGTGCGTAATCAATTCTGGACTTATGTTTAAAGCGGCTGTTCCGAAGGGACACCCCTAACTTGTTGCCCGCTCTCTCTCTCCATACATCCGCCAAACCAAGTTGTGTCATGGTTGTTATAAGGGTGTGCCTGGATTTAACAGAGCTGCAAAATCTAGATTTCACAGATTTGTCCAGCCTGGGATTGAGAACGATATTGAAGTCCCCCATCCAGATTACTGGATCTTGAACTAAAACTAGATGGTTCCTGATCACATCCAGATATGATGGATCATCAGAGTTGGGGCCATAATAGCCAACTAACGTATAAATCTGAGCATCTAACGAAACTCTCACTAATAGCCATCTCCCTGAGTGATCTTCTTTACAGTCCAAAATTTGAGCTTTGGCAGTTTTTAAAAAAATGAATATGACCCCCCTAATGTTGGCATTATGATCCGTTGAACAAAATTTGTCAACCCACTTATGTTTCTTTAACAGAGCTGTAGCCTCTGTTTTAAGAAGATGTGTCTCCTGAAGGGCTATCACCTGCGCCTGAGAGTCTCTCAAATACTGTAAAATACAGTCACGTCTACCTCTCCCACGCAGGCCATTGACATTCCAGGTAATGTAATGTGTTAGTGTCATTCTATGTTTCTTATTCCAGCTCCTTCATTGTTTCGCCCCTCCATATGATTACAATTTAGTTTAATGTATTGGAGAATCTTATATGTAAAAAGCTTGGCTTGAGAAAGTAAAAAAGGTAGACAAATGAGGTTTTTTGATGCAATACCCTCCCCCCCACCACCACCCCCACTCCCACCCCACCCCCCTGGAAAAACCCTCCCCTACCTATCCTAGCCTGATGTCTGGCCAGATTACGCCCACCTACAGCCTTACCCTTCAACCCCCCTGCTGCTTATAGTATATAGTAGCTAACTACCAGTGCCAACTATTATAGGTGCAAAAGAATAGTCCAAAAACCAAAAAATAGTAAAGTATCAAAGAAAAGTCTATTTGACTTATGATTTCTAAGTGTGAAGAAGTAATCACACTGCACTATACAATAACACCCTCATGTATATATACCTTATTCTAAGCTCCATAGAGGAGAGAAGCCAAAAGTTGAAATTGAAGGCAACACAATTAACAGTTATGTATGAGGACCCAGAAAAACTATAAGGGAATTACTCACAACCCATCATTTGGTAGTCTGGGCCTGTTCCCTAATGAGATTTAGTAAGTCATCAGCATCGTGGACAGAGTGAATATTGTGCATCTTGTTGTTATACATAATCCGTAAAAAAGCCGGAAACCTCATCTGCACTGTTGCTCCTAAAGACCTGAATTTATCCATGCGTTGCCCCAGCTCCCACTGTCTGTCCAGTGTGGTTTTGGACAGATCCGAACGTATTTCAAAGGAAAAGTCTGAGCACTTCAGTAATCTGGCCTTCAGAGCAAGGTTTAAGATCTTTTCCTTGAGTGCGTAAGTCAAAAAGTTGATTAGCACCTTCCTGGGTTTAGATCTAGCTGGATTTAAGCGGAAAGGATCTCTGTGTATTCGCTGAATGTCCTTATCTAATTCTTCCACTGTTTCGACTAGATTAAGGGATTCCTTCAAAGACCGAATTATGAAGCCTTTAAGGTCTGCTCCTTCTTTACCTTCTGGGATTTTTAAGAGTCGGATGTTGTTGCGCCTTGAGTAATTTTCCAAGACCTCGACCCTCTCTCTCATGTCATCCCCATCTCTTTGAAGGGCTTGTATTTTGGACCTGGCAATCTCTAGATCAGTTGTTAAAAGACCTACTGAGCTTTCCAATGCGCCAGTCCTTTCGCATAGGCCCTCCACCTTTTGACCTAGGAGCTCACAGGTTGCTCTTATGTCGTTCTGGTTAGACTTCGACACTGCAAAATCATGCCTAATCTCTTCCCTCATTGCATTGATTGAGCTGACTAGAGCCTCCAGAGTGTTGCCCCCCCTCAGAGGTTCCTGACCCCGATCCGTTACATCCTCTGTCCTCACCTCATCCGTTACATTTGAACCTAGCATCCCTCCCGATAGCAACTCGACTTGTTGGTTAGACGGTTCATTGAGAATAGCAGTCTCTGCAACTGTGACCGCAACCAAGTCTGGTGAGATAGATTCTGACGAACCCTCAGACATTACCACCTTAGCAGGATGTCCGGAAGAGGGACTTACGCTGGGGATAACGTTAGGAATATCCTGTTGTTTATTGGATTGCCAAATATCTCCCTTAGATGTAGCCATTTCCTGCATAATCTCTAATATCTGGGGTAACACTTTAAAATAGGAGCGCAGTGAGGGGGCTATATCCCCTGGAGCTTTCAAATTCCTGTTTTTAGGTTTTTTTTGTCTAATGTTTTTTTTTAATTCATTGGCTGACCCCCCTTTAATCTCGCCCGAAATTAACTTAGAGGCCTGCCCCAAGGTGCACTCTGGGAGCTGTAGTTTATTTTCGTCCAGCCTAAGCTCCCTACCCTGACTCTTATTCTTACTTCTTGTACACCCTAAACGAGGGTTAGCAATATTTTTCCTGCTCTTGTTTGAGCCCGTCTTGCTCTCCCCCTTAATTAGAACGGAGGCCTTACTTTCAGCCAAGGCAGTGTCGCCCCAGCCCGCTGGTTCCTCCGAGTCTGCCGCTGCTTGATACGCCTCCGGCTCCAATGTTTCCCCCACAAGGCGGAACCTACGCAGTACTGTGTCCCTCGACGTCGACGCCGGCGGGATCCTTCCTCCTGTTCCTCCGCCGAGGGAAGACACGATGAAGGTTCCCCGAGCAGCGGCCGCACGGCCGCGCCTGAGCTCCACGGCTGCCCGTCTCCAGTTCGGGAGAAAGACCGGAACAGACGCCGACACCTGGAAAGTCACCGGCAGACACATCCGTCAGTGCCTGTGAACGCCAGTGTGTTAGCGGTTACGATATCTCTTCAGAGCCCTTGATGTCTGGACATAGGCCGTATGTTTATCGGCATCTCTTGATGAAGCAGCAGGGATCTTGGGAGGCTAGTAGGAGCGTGCGGACCGCTCTAGCTGGCGGCCGCCATGTTTTATCTCATTTCTTCAGCGATGTTGCTTGTTGTATCACATATAAAACATTTTATTAAAACAAAACAACAACAAATAAAACTATGTCCAGCCATGTCGTGACATCGCTGGACCATTTGTGAATCACAGCCTGAAAGATTAAAAGAAAGATAAGATGGTGCGTAATGTGCCCAGCAAAGGAGAAAAAGAAAGAGAGAAAGAGTGAGAGAGAGAGAGAGAGAGAGAGAGAAACAAAGAAAGAGAGAAAAAGTGAGAGAGAAAGAGAAAAAGAGTGACATACAAGGAAGAGAGAAAGAGAGAAACAGTGTGAGAGAGGGGAAGAGAGAGAGAAAGAGTGAGAGAGAGAGGAAGAAAGAGAAAGAGAGAAAAAATGAGACAGAGAAAGAGAGAAAGAGTGAGAGACAAGGAAAAGAGAGAGTGAGAAACAGTGTGAGAGAGAAGAAGAGAGAGAGAGAAAGAGTGAGAGGAAGAGAGAGAATGAAAGAATGAGAGAGGGGAAGAGACAGAGAAAGAGAGAAAGTGTGAGAGAGAGAAAGGAAGAGATGGAGAGGGAGAGGGAGTGTTGACACTGGAGAAAATCTTTGCAGCTCACCTTTGTGCCACCGGTGTGTCTCCAACCATGTGCCGGGACATAGTGCACACTCAAGTTTAGTCATCTGAAAGATAGTATAGAATTAGTAATTGAAGAGTACATACAACTGCACACGGCTAATTCTCTGTTTCGTCAATGTGCACTCAGGCTGCTACAGCCCATCCACTCCCACTGCTCGGAGGTGTCTGTGCACTCTTGTGCACCTAGGCTGCTGCACACTATCCACTCCCACTGCCCAGAGGTGACTGTTCGCTGCTGCGGAAAGAAGTCTCTCTGCTCACCTTCCACCACCGGCGTGTGTGTAAGAGGGTCCACCATGTGCCGAAGCAACATTCTCAGGCATTGTCAGGATGGCAACGCATCATCGCAGGTTCTACACACGTTCAGCTGTGGTGGTGTTGGGGGGCGACGATTTGTGAATCACAGCCTGTTAGATAAAAAACAAGATAAGATTGTGCGTCATGCGTCCATCAAAGTAAAGAGAAAGAGAGAGATAGAGAGAAAGAAAGAGTGAGTGGAAGAGAGAGAGAAAAAGAAAGAAAGAGTGAGAGGAAGACAGAGAGAAAGAGACAAACAGTGAGAGTGAGAGGAAGAGAGAGAGAAAAAGAAAGAAAGAGTGAGAGGAAGACAGAGAGAAAGAGTGAGAGAGACGAAGAGAGAGAGAAAGCATAAGAGAGAGGAAGAGAGAGAAAGAGTGAGAGAGAGGAAGAGAGAGAGAGAAAGAAAGAGAGAAAGGAAGAGAGAGATAAAGAGTGAGCATGAGGGAGAGAGAGAGAATGAGTGAGAGAGAGGAAGACAGAGAAAGAGAAATCGAGAGAAAGATTGAGATACAAGGAAGAGAGAAACAGTGTAATAGAGGAAGAGAGAGAGAAACCATGTGACAGAGAGGAAGAGAGAGAGAGAAAGAGTGAGAGAGAGGAAGAGAGAGAAAGAAAGAATGAGAGACAGAGGAAGAGAGAGAGAAAGAGAGAAAGTGTGAGAGAGAGAAAAGAAGAGATAGAGAGTGAGAGAGAGAGAAAGAGTGTGAGTGACAGAAAGGAAGAGATGGAAAGGGAGAGTGAGTGTTGACACTGTGGAGAAAATCCTCACAGCTCACCTTTCTGCCACCCGTGTGTCTCCAACCACGTGCCGGGATATAGGGCAGCCCTCAAGCTTAGTCATCTGAAACATAGTATGAAATCACTAATGGATGAGTGCATACAACTGCGCACGCCTAAATCGCTGTCCCGCCTTTGTGTATCCAGGCTAGTGTATCCCATCCACTTCCACTGCCCAGAGGTGTCTACCCACTGCTGCACGCCCAGGCTGCTGCACCTCATCCACTCCCACTGTCCATAGGTGTTTGCCCGCTGCTGCGCACCCAAGCTGCTGCGCCCCATCCACTCCCACTGCCCAGAAGTGTATGACAGCCGCTGCGCACCCAGGCTGCTGCACCCCATCCACTCCCACTGCCCGGGGGTGAATGCCCGCCGCTGCGCAAACAAGCCTCTCTGCTCACCTTCTGCCACCGGCGTGTGTCGAAGAGCGTCCACCACGTGCCGAAGCAACATCCTCACCCATTGTGTACATGCGGCAAACCAAGCTCACAATTCAGGTTGAGTGTTGATTGCAGGATGGCCATGCATCATCACAGGCCTGCTAGACAAAAAGCAAGATAAGATTGTAAGTCATAGATCCATCAAAGGAGAGAGAAAGAGAGATAGAGAGAGAAAGAAAGAGTGAGTGGAAGACAGAGAGAAAAAGAACGAAAGAGTGAGAGGAATACAGAGAGAGAGGAAGAAAGAGTGAGAGGAAGAGAGAAAAAGAAAGAAAGAGTGAGAGGAAGACAGAGAGAAAGAGTCAGAGAGATGAAGAGAGAGAGAAACAGTGAGAGAGAGGAAGAGAGAGATAGAAAGAGTGAGAAAGAGGAAGAGAGAGAGAAAGAAAGAGAGAAACAGTGTGAGAGGAGAGAAAGGAAGAGTTGAAGAGGGACAGTGAGTGCCCATACTGTAGACAAAACCCTCACAGCTCACCTTTACGCCACCACTGTGTCTCCAACCATGTCCCGGGACCTAGTGGAGCCCTCAAGCTCCCACATCTGAAACATAGTGCAGAATTAGTAATGGCAGAGTATATACAACTCCGTACGCCTAAATCGCTGTGCCGACTTTGTGCATCCAGGCTGCTGCACCCTATCCACTCCCGCCACCCAGACGTATTTGCCCACTGCTGCGCACCCAGGCCTCACTGCTCACCTTTTCGCAGACAGGGCACCCTCCACATCATGCAGCCGCGCTCTGCAAGCCTACAAGTCTTACATTTGATGCTGCGTTTTGATTTTTCCATGGCAGAAGACATACTAGTGCACCTATCATCATCGCAGGTTGCACATCTACTCAGTCCTTGCGGTGCCACTAACTCAGTGACCAGTGAGGCCACGCACAATGCGGTAGGCCCACCTGTTCGATGTCTCAGGCCTACATGAGGTGTCCGGACCACTGGATGTGTGTGGTGTGGGTGTATACCAGCCATGAGGGAGTGGCTGTGGCATACTGACAACTAGACCTGTGACCAGTAGATCACTACAATGAAAATCTGGGCCATGTAGCATTGTTGCCCTTCCCTGTAAGCATAAACAGATTGGGCTGGCCTGGCATATGCCAGTCCTGCGTGAGGGTGTCAAGAATGACTCCGGTGCTATGGGCGTGGCTCCATCATGAGCTGTATGAGGAATCAACTGATGCGTCTGTTGCCAGATTGGGCTAGATCACGCACAATTAGGCTATATTTTTCCCAGTTGTGCGGTAAAATTTTGGTTTGTGCTAGTTGTCACATTATAAATATTTATACTGCGCTCCAGCAAACTAGTATGTTAAAGCGCTTTATTAGACAAATATTTACTTGGCAGCCTGCTGCAACATCAATCAATGCATTCACCGCCTGCTTGATGATGTCCATGCCCCTCCTTCCTTAAAGTAGCAATATTGGGCTACTTTGGGCTACTTTTTGGTCGGCTTTGGGCTAGAGAATGCTTAAAAAATCTGGCAACACCAGACTGTTCTTGTTGTAGTGCTGCCATCACTCGGGTCACAAGCGTCAATGTGTCACTCTGTGAGCCAAGTCCCACACCATGGCAACATGGAAGGTACGGGGAATCACTGACCCTACATTGATCTATAGTTCCACACAAGAAAGATGTTGGACATAACACATCTGTGTGGATCTGAATGTTTACTGCACATTCAGTGGAGTATTGAAGCTGTAGCAATACAGGGCCATGCAAAGTCCAAATTCCAGTTTTTGGGACATGGAGGGCAGCCAATTAGAGACAAGTTTGTTGCCGGAGTTAGGCTGCGCCAACATATGTACTTATAAAATCACTCCGCCAATCCCCACACACTAATAAATTCACTATACACTCTCCTTGCAGTACTCTAATCATCCAGTCTCTATGTACGTACTTGTACAATGACCGAGACAAAGTTACATAATCAAAGTTTTCTCCCACTGTCAAAGGTAAGTTGGTTGCATACGCTGTCCAGAGCACAATGTAATTTGGTAGGGTCCTGGGGCACCATGTTGCATACATAATGAACACACAGACACAGATAGATAGTGGAACTGGGTACGGGCACGTGCGCTTGACTCCTTTTTATTACCAGGGTCACATGTCCAGTGAAGTCTGTGCTGGATGCATGTGGGGTGAGTGTAAGCCAGCCCTCCGAGAATGGTTGGTGCTGGCAACAAGTACAACAGTAATCATTGGATCAGACACAGAGATTCAATCATAAAGGGTCAATGATTTGTGCTGCACTAAGGTAGGGGCACCAGATGTGAAATAATACACAAAAGATTCTATCGTAAAGGGTCCATGACTTGTGGTACACTGAGGTAGGGGCACCAGATGTGAAATTATACACAAAATATTGTATCCTAAAAAGTCCATGAGTTGTGCTGCACTGAGATAGGGGCATTAGAAGCATTCAGCGTGTGAGCAGCCAGCGATAATGCGTGGTCTGGGCGGGCCGCACTGGTAGCAATGTCTATTGCCTACCGGGCTGCGTCATCTGCAATTGCGACTCAATGTGAATTGTGAGCCTTGCTATCCGCAATGTAGATGGAAGGCAGTAGTCAGCACAGACATCGAGGGATGCTTTCTATCACTTCTTCTTGACAAAATCCGAGGACATAGAGTACAATTCTGTCTGCAATGAATAAATCATGTCTCAATGTAAATTGTGAGCTCTGCTGACCGCAGTGTAGGTAACAAAAGATGAAATATGTATGGAATACATTGTCGAAATGTGTAGGTTTCGGGGACGTTATAGTTAGTTGCCTACTGGACTCTCAAATGAATGAATAAAGACTGAATTCAAACTGTGAGCTCTGCTGGCCACAGTGTAGACTGTCATTCAGTGTTCCTTTGGGCTTGCAAGATGAATTTGGTCATTGTACTAAAGCTATAATTGATATGAAAAAAGTTCTTGAAGCAACAACACTAAAAGGATATTGTGTAGGTTTCGAAAACGTTGTAGTTAGTTGCCTATTGGACTCAGTAAATAATTAATCAAGACTCAATTTTAATTGTGAGCTGTGCTGACCGCAGTGTAGGCCAGAGGCAGCGGTCAGCAAGGACACACAGTCACATGGCGCTGAGTTGAGCTGCACAGGTAGTGGCATCAGAAGCATTCAGCGTGATGATGCGTGGTCCGGGCGAGCCGCACTGGTAGCAATGTCCTTTGTCCAATGAATTCTGCCTTAATGAGGCTACGTGGCAATGACTTGTGGTGCAGTGAGTTAGTGGCACCTGAAGCAACCAGCGTGTGTGCACCCTGCGATGATGCGTGGCCTGGGCGGGCCGCACTGGTACCAATGTCTTTTGTCTAATTAATTCTGCCTCAGTAAGGCCAAGTGGCGGTGACTTGTGGTGCACTGAGTTAATGGCACCTGAAGCACTCAGCGTGTGGGCACCCTGCAATGATGCGTGGTCCAGGCGGGCCGCACTGGTAGCAAAGTCTTGTGTCTAATGATTTCTGCCTTAATAAGGCCACGTGGCATTGAGTTGTGGTTCACTGAGTTAGTGGTACCTCTGGCTCTCAGCGTGTACGCAGCCTGCGATGATGCGTGGTCCAGGCGTGCCGCACTGGGAGCAATGTGTCTTGCCTACTGGACTGCGTCATCTGCAATCACGACTCCACCTGAATTGTGAGCCCTGCTGTTCGCAGTGTGGATCAAAGGCAGTAGTGTGTACAGATGTAACTCTGCGGTGCTGTGCCCCTGTGTTCGCAGGGGGCCTGTGTCGAGGAGGCCAGCGGTCATGGCGGCAGCCACATGGCAGGGTGAGGGCCGCCACTCTGGCAACACTCATTGGCCTTCACACAAGTGAACCACGCCCAGAGCCCCGGCCTATTTATTCACACTTCTACGCTGGAGTGGCGTACGTTGGACCAGCCCACTGCGCTTCCGCTTACAGGGGACGACAACACAGGTACATGACCAAGATCTTCCTCACTGCCTGAGGTAACATGGTTGTGTCCACTGTCCACAACACTACAGGCACCAGCAGTATATGTACACATAGAGAGGTTTGTGCTCTGCATAGTGAGGTCTGTCCAGCACATCACCGCTACACTTGGTATTGTGTGCATTGTTATTGGTGGGTGACTTGCGTCTTTCACACATGTTTGGCTGCCACATCTCGCAACATTCAGCTATTGTGTGGCTGAGGGTCCATGCCATTTTTGGAAGGTTCGCTGTCCTGTTATGGGCTGCCTCAGTGGTAGCGGGCGGGGGTTGTCCATGGGGGAGGTCCTGAGGGTGGTGGCAGTGGGTTTTGTTGCCTTCTTGGGTGTGGGAGGTGCATGATCAGTAGCTCTATGACATAAGTTGGTCGTCAGATGTGATTCGTCCTACTTTACACCAGTAAAAGGCAGATGTTACATTCCTACTGCTAACACAGCTGATCGCCTGTTTTATTATTATTCTAGTTGTTGCTCTCATTTGTGGCAAATTTTTTTTTGCGGAAGCTATTGCTGGAAAACTGGCGATATCGGCTGTTTTCACCAGGTTGAGAATGGAATGATAATTTAAAATCACTGAAAAAACCATAGGTTTAATGAACATTATAATTAGAAATTAGCATTTAAAAAACCTTTGAAATTCACTTTAAAAACCATAGGTTTCAGGCACAATATAGTTAGTTGCACATTTCACTCGTACAAAACCATAGAAATTCGGCCATTATAGTTAGTTGAGCTACGAATTATATATGTATATATATATATATATATATATATATATATATATATATATATATATATATATATATATATTATCTACTGGCGGTCGCCAGTAGATAGTTATAGTTAGGACCGTGTTTCCATAGGAAATCTGAAAATTCTATTTTGAATAACTTTGGCGCCGGTTGACGAATCCTCGCGAAATTTTCAAAACTAATGGGGCGCTCCGCTCAGCTCCTACCCTGAAAGTCTCGGGGCGATTCGTCAAGTGGGGGCCGAGAAAAAAGGGGGGTCCCAAACCGCGTTTTCCCCATGCATTTTCCCATAGGACCTTTAGTCGAAGGTACAGCCCGAACGGAGGAACAGAATTACTTGAAATTTTGCAAAGAGGTAGTCCTCAGGTCAGGCATGTGCCTTTTGCAGGTCTGGTGTCAATCTGTTCAGTAGTTCCTGAGAAAATCAAAAGTAAAATCATCTACATATCCGGGCGGAGCCTAACCACACATCTCATTGTGAGATCTGATAGGCTGTCAGCACTTTATCCAAGAAGTGTTGGCAGCCATCTTGGGACCAATATACATGATAGCACCTCATTAAAAAGCATTGCAGTTAATAGAAGGTTTTAAGACTTTAGTTACATTATAAATCATTTGTTGATGGTACCATACTCATTTTAGGAATTGTGGTATGTTCTAAGGTGATTTTACCATGTGAAAAAGCCTTCTGCTGGGATATCATGAATCATCTTTGAGAGAAAACTTTTTTCACATGCTTTTCCCACAGAGGTTTGGAAGGTGATCTATAAGCTAAACTGAGAGCATATTTTCTGTAAATTCACATTATCTTTCTCAGTCATGTGAGAATGAAGTCTGACATTCTCAGTAAAACATGTACATCCAACAAGGGCAGAGACTGTCAGTTGATTCCTTTGTGTTCTACTGCAGCTTCCCAGAGTGTTCCAAAGAACAGCTAGAGCGCTAACAGTCTTACTTATGACAAAGGTATGGCACTAGGCCTGGGCAAAATTTCCGTTCCGTTCGCGGAATTTGCGATAATTTGGCATTTCCGCGTTCCGCGGAGAGCGCGGAAATGTCAAAATTTCCGCATTCCGCAGCTTTGCGATAATTTGGTTCTTGCTCGCGCTGTAAAATAATACATTCTCGCACGCGCGCGATCGCCTTACCTGAATCCCCGCGTTCGCCGACAAGTTTTCCCGATCCGGTCGCGTTCTCCATGAGATGTTGTATTGTTTTAGCCATTTGCGCTGTCTCGCGACAGTTCGCGTCCGCAGTGACGTCATGCGTCGCGCGATCACGTCTTTCTTCTCGCGATCATGCACCGCGAGACAACTGAAAACAAGATGGCCGTGCCCGCGAGCAACCGCAGGGGTAAGTTAGCGACCCGCAACCATGCAGAAAATATCGCGAACGGGCGGGAAAAAAACTTCCGCATCTTCGCGATATTTCCGCTTGTTTGCGGAGATTTTTAACATTTTCGCGATAATTTGCGAAAGTGGCTTCCGCAAATTCCGCCCACCCCTATATGGCACACCTGAAGCCATCTTGATTGGAATAAAGTGGTAACATTTAAAACATTTAATTTAAAAAGGAACAAAATGAGAGGGTTCATTTTGCCATAGAATGTATGATTAGTGCTGCAGAAAGAAAAATTAGGGCACATTTTGAGTGACTTCTCAAATCCTCTTCTATTTCATTAAAGAATTCTGACATGCAGACTGAAACATGCACTTTCAATACCAGCAGCAGACTTCCCTGGTGAGCAGTAGCTTTACTACAGTGATCTAATGAGCAACTAGAGTGCTACGATTCACAATTTATGGAAAATGTGTGACACATCTGAATGCCTTCTTGATGGAATCAAAGTAAACAAGCATTGAAAATGCAATAGGTCTCGCCCTCGTTTAAGTTAAAGCAATTCTGTTTGTAATTAGGTGGCTTTTTAGCTTTGCTTGTATTAGAGTTTTTCAAACTTGCATATACATACCATGCATATGTATGCATATATGTATATGTTTGCATGAATGTATATTTATATAGATATGCAGATTATATTTATATGTTTATATATGTATATATATATATATTTACTGAAAAAACCATAGGTTTCAGGGGTGTTATAGTTAGCTGGACTTTTCACTTGTACAAAACCATTGAAATTCCCCCGTTATAGTTAGTTCAGCTAACTACAACTCGCGCGCCCGCAATGCACTGCTGATGACATCACATATTAAATCACTCATGACATGGTCAGTGACATCACTCATGACATCACTGATGACATCTCAAATGACATCACTGATGACATCACTGATTACATCATCCAGTGAATGTGTGTTTTTCTGAAAATTAAATATGTTTTATATATGTATATTTCAAGGTCGATGGAAGAATAAATGGGTATATAAGTGTCTAAATTGATGATTTGTTTTTGAAAAATTGATTGTGTAACTGACTGATTAAGTGTCTTATAATGAATACATGGCTTAGTGAGTAATGTTTAAATATGTAAATATCTGTATCAGTCTCTCAGTTTGTGTATAAGTGGCTGCATGGGTTGATGAGTAGCTACATGGGTGTCTATATAGGTTATTAGTTGGTTTTTTGAGTATCAGTCTGAGTGTCTGCATGGTTCGGTGGGGGGTATTACGTAGTGCATAGGTGAATGAATGAGTGTCTCACTGTTTGTATGTTTTGAAGACAGCATGTGTGCAGGACTGTATGGGTGGATGAGTGTGTGTATGGGTGTGTTAGTGAGTGAATGACTGTCTCAATAGTGTCTTTATGAGTAACTACATATGTTTTAAACTAGTATATGTGACTATTGGTGTATATAAGTGAGTATATGTGAGAGTGAGAGATTGAAAGAGTTCCTGTATGAATAAGTATGTGTTTCTATAAGTGATTGTTTAAAAGACTAAGTATGTGTAAGTTTCCGTAGAAGTAAGTGTGGTGGTGTGTGTATAACTGTATATGCAAGTAAATGTATGTTTGATTCTTTATTAGCATGAGTGACAAAGTGTGTGAGTAACTCTATGGATGAGTGGCATTGTGTGACAGGATGCATAGGTGTATGAGTACATATGATGAGTGAGTACATGTATGAGTGACTGTATAGGACTGTTGGTGAATGAGTGGATGTGTATGTGGATCTTAGAATTACTGAAGAGGTTGTTGTAACTGGTATTGGTATGTCCATTGTTTTGAAAATTGTAGTCTCTATTTTTGAATGTGTGTATCAAAGGTTATATTAGGGTGAGAGGAGGTCTGCCACTCTATCACAAGGATGATGTCATCAGTGATGTCATCAGTGATGCCATTTGAGATGTCATCAGTGATGTCATGAGTGATGTCACTGACCATGTCATGAGTGCATGAGTGATGTAATATGTGACGTCATCAGCATTGCGGGCGCGCGAGTTATAGTTAGCTGAACTAACTATAACGGGGGAATTTCAATGGTTTTGTACAAGTGAAAATGTCCAGCTAACTATAACACCCCTGAAACATATGGTTTTTTCAGTAAATATATATATATATATATATATATATATATATATGCACATACACACACATGTATATGTGTGTGAATATATATGTGTATATATATATATATATATATATATATATATATATATATATGTGTGTGTGTGTCTGAATTGTATATATGGCATTGTTTGATGAGATTTGATTGGCTGCCAACATTTCAAACCAGGAAGTAATGGGGCTTGGCTTGAGCTGAGTTCCAGAAAAAAGTTTTTAAGAAAAAGGGGGCAGGGTAGAAGTACCCTGATCCCTTGGCCTCTTGGAGGGGTCCCACAGAAACCCCGCAGGGCCATAAAAGCATTAAAAAAATGTGCCTTTTGCTTTCTCATCCCAAGTGCGCCGGGAAAGCCCAGACGTGGGCCCTGGGCACACTGTGTCACTAGATTCAAGCCAGCTGGCTGATGAGGGGTGATGCCCCAAAACCAGTCCCAGGATGCTTGTTTCTGGTCCAAGGAGTATCTGGCTTGGTTCAGGCTGGACTGTTTCCATGATGCAAAGGGTCAAGACTGATTTGCATATGGTTAAGTCTAAACTGGGGTGGCATGGTGAGCAAAATAACAATGAATTTAACCCAGCTCTCTTGTCTGGGAGTGAATGTTTGATTTGCTCTGCATTCCAACCATCATCTGTGTGCCTTTTGCTTATGACATACCTACTGCATATCTCACGGGTCAGTTATCTGTTTTAAAACAAGCATTCACCACTTCCGAAACAAATGTTATATGCAAAGTCAAGCTCATAGTGCCCCTCCAGAGGCACATTCTACAGTAGTAAATCTAACCCATCTTTAAACAGTGCATGTTTAAATATGCCTGGTGGTCTCAGAGTACACATGTGACTTAGTACAAGCTTAAAGAACATATGTCACCATCTAAGCATATACAAACCCGCTTTAAAATTTAGAAAGAGCTACGCTAAAGAATATCTAATATATACCTGGCAAGTTTCAGAGATTCATGTTTTATTTGCACCTACAGTGCATTTTTTCTCTTTAAACTCTAACTCTTCTTGTTCTGTTTTACAATTGAATAAATATGACTACAAGTCACAAAATGCAAAGAAAAACATTCTTTGTAACCACCACATCATGTATACACTACCACTCATAAGCCATCTCATTTTCTTTAAATAGTTTTCTATACATTTCAAACTCGTTTTAAATAATCTTACATACACTTCAACCTTCTTAATCAATATTCTTGCTTAAAAAGAAATATAATTCATGTATCAGAAGATTGAGTTTGTTGATCAAATAGCTTTTTTGGCACTTATTAGATAGATGCAATAGTCTCTGGGCTTGTAAAAACTAAGCACAAGAATGGCATACAACTCTCATGCAAAGCAACAATGATTGGCAATCTTTTCAACTTTGCATTTTCTTATACTGCAGAGGGCTGCAAATGAAAACCATTCTTTTCATAGTTTAGTGTAGTAAGTACACTAGTGAATGGTTAGTATATGTTAACCCTTTACCTCCCTTTTATAAATCGTGACATAATCGCAATGAATTTACAAACAAAAATGAGAGCACAAAAACATATTTGCCTTCATACTTTTACAACTTTAACAGTACAGTACACTATTTTAGAAACCCCTTACTATGAAATAAACCCATTTTACACTGTTATTAGTCTAAACACCTCACATTTATAAGAAATAAGGACATGTCTTTTTCACATCCTTCTCCTAATATTCTCTTAGCATCATCTCCATACCAAACAACATGAACCATTAGGTCACAAGTTGACACCACTTTCTGAGTGGGTCTGTGCGTGAGAGCATGAGTCTGTGAGTGGGTATGTGAGTGGGTGCATGAGCATCTGAGTGGGTCTGTGAGTGGCTGTATAGGTCTCTGAGTGGGTCTGTGAACTGGAGTGTCAGGTTCTAAGTAAGAATGCAAAAGTGTGTCTGACTCTCTGAGTGGATCTATGGCTGGATGCATGAGTCTCTGAGTGACTCTCTGAGTGCATGCATCAGTGTTTCAGTGGATCTATCACTGAGTGCATCAGTGTCTGAGTGGCTTTGTTACTGAGTGTGTGGGTCTGTGAGTCACTGGGTGCATGAGTCTCTAAATGGGTCTGTGAGTGATTGTGTGAATCTTTGAGCAGGTCTTTAAGTGGGTATGATAGTGTCATAGTGCAAATGTAAGTGGGTGTACAAGTCTCTGAATGGGTGTGTCAGTAGGCGATTGAGTATATGAGAGGGGTGAGTGAGTAAAACCAAGAATGACAATGTTGCGATAGTAGCTTCATGGCCACGGTGTAACACTGGGACCTTGCTGACGGTGATTCTGAGTAAAATGTCCTCTGGGAATGTTATTAATAAATCTAATTTACGCGAAATTCCTACACAGACGCCACCGCCACTCATAAATCCATTATTCCACATTCATTCTTGGGTAACACTGTAAATACCAAAAACGTAATTGGTGGCACAAAGACTTACAGTTACTGTATTAATGTACTGACTTTATTAAAATTCTAAAACACAATTTAAAACATTCCATATAACCACAAATATGGAGCATAAAAAAGGAGAAGAAAAGGACACAGTTGATATTACAAA
Source organism: Triturus cristatus (assembly GCF_964204655.1). Taxonomy (NCBI): domain Eukaryota; kingdom Metazoa; phylum Chordata; class Amphibia; order Caudata; family Salamandridae; genus Triturus; species Triturus cristatus. The sequence goes on along the minus strand of NC_140582.1, from coordinate 387,857,652 downwards.
CACAAAACGAGAGATGACCAAGACATTAACATTTATGTCATTAGGTGCCACAACCACTGTCTATATCAGTATACACCCCAATAATTCCAAGTTCATCAATATTTACGGTGCCTTGAGAGCGGTGAGTTTGTGGAAAACAGGCGTCGACGCATTTCGAATGTGTAATAATAGTAGAACCTTCTTTTTCAAGACAACAAAAATAATACTCTCGATGCATAAACTATCTACAATAAAAACATATAATAAATCAGTAGTTGCTATAAATACATCATTACATCAATATCAACATTGTAATCTTAAAAATGTTTTTTTTTAAAAACAAACCACCTTACTGTCAGTAAGAACAACATAACACTTTTATCTAATAATCCTGTCTGTACAAAGACAGACGAAATACATGACAACTATACAATCTGTGATACCAACCAACCAACCTTCTTAATACCCACAGTGCCCCTATTGCACATACACCAAACATTTTACTCCTTGGTTCCAAACCAATCCATTCTCACATATACCTTTATATGTACACAATCTACCTCTGTGTACTAATGTAGCACTTACCTATAATTTCCTGATTCTTTATAAATTAGGTACTAATGGATCACTGCTACATGGATCCAATTGCTTGTGTCAGCAAACAGGGATTTATTTCTCCTCTTGCAAAACTACATGGAAAAGACACAACAATGGTGTCATTTGTAATATAATAAATTATTAATCCTTATTATTAAAATCATCTAATATTAAAAAGGGCATGATTATATTGATTGAGTCCTACTTACTGCAATATCTTTTATAAAGTAAGCACTTCTTATTTATCTTCGTGCTATATTTCTTCATCTGTAGTTCTCAACAATGCTCACCATTTTGTTTATATCTTACACCTATATCAAATAAAATTAACTTGGTTTCCCTTAATTTTTTATATAAAAGGAAACCTACAATATATCTCACATTTAGGTGCTAATTGACTGAAAACTAAAAACTAGACTTAACCTACCCAAGGTCTACTAGTATAGTTTGCTATTTTTTTGGAAACGGGTCCTTAAATCCAGTCTGCAAAATAAAAAACATGATAATAATAATCACTCTTTGAATATTTTTGAATGAATACGCACACTAAACCATAAATAAATGAAATTGGACATGGATAACAACTTACTCAAGTATTTAATCATATAGTTCTCAAGGGTCTTTTTTATTTATGTTGACCTCATAGAGCTGCCAAAATAAACAAACACACAATAAGGAGATTACCCTTCTAATTACTTCTAAGCTAATTATAGATTTAATACATCATTAAGTTTTGTCAAAAAACCACTGTGTAGTTAAAAATGCTACAAGCTTACTATTCCTAAATATCTAAAATTTTCCTCAGTATGTACTTCAGGCTACTCTGTGATAGTCGGAACTTTCCTTTCCAGTTCGTTTGTCAATATGCTAGCTCCCCACGCTATTATAGAGCCCGCCATGTTCATTACACGGTTTTAACCATCCTGTAATTGTCGATGCTCTAATGCCTACACTCCTAATTCTATGCTTACCTCCTACAGGGAGCTGGTCTGTCTTCGATTTACTGAACAGTTAATCAAACTCAGCTCTCACACGCAACTCTATTTAAATACCCGCCTGTTGTTTCCTCCAATGCGGACGTGAGCGTGAATAACACATGACTCACGTCCTTGTTCTGTGGGCGTCAGTTGTTTTTTTTAACCTCCTTCTATCCGATAAACTTTATTGAGAGCATATTTTCTAACACCCTGTTCTATAAATCGGGCGTACGATGCCTATCTAATTAAAAATGCAGCAAAGTTGTTGATCGGCCGTGCTGAACCAGGGAGTTAACCTGGTTACAAATTTTCCACCTCTAAATGTTTATAGCCTTACTCAGAGTATGCTGGAGGAAGCTCTGTTACTGTCCGGAGCTTCTCTTCAAATCATTTTCCAGATACATTCGCTCACCCTACCCTTAAAAACTCAAATGTATCTAAGATCATAATCATCACGTATTTGTATTGGCACTTTTGCCAACCTTTGCAGTCCCTCGCTTACCTCATAAATGGAGCCGGTATGCCTTCGATTTTCCCAACGGTTTCCAAAACACCGCTTTGCCATGCACCGCTGTTTAAATACCCGCCTATTGTTTACTACACTACGCACGTAAGCGTAGGAAACACGTGACTAACGTCTACGTTGGCATCAATTGTTTTTTTTAAATATGAAACTTTTTAACTCCCTGTACACAAAAAACGTTATTAGGTGCATGTTTTCTAATGCTCTTTTTGTTTCAACTGCCCGCAAATCGATTAAGCAATCGCATCTTGATCTCATACTGGTCTACTTTTAAAAAAAAAATAATACCCTCTCGAGAAAAAATATAAAACCCTAAAAATGCTAACAATGCTAACAATATAGTCATCCAGACCAATGACCATAACTATGTCCTATAGTGGAAGAGAACAATCTTATACAATAATGGACATCCAATCTTCTCTAGAATTAAGTCCCTTGAACACAGTTGCAATGACTTCCGTTGGTTTATATTGGAAAAAATCACAGGTAATAAAAGAGGAGGCGATTTAGACAAGAAAAGAAAGTTGAGGGAACAGTGGTATATCTGCAAATTTAATACAGTGTTCAAGGGACTTAATTCTGGAGCCGGGGGCATTTCTTAAAAAATAATAGGGTGGGCTCGCTTGTGCTGCTGGTGCCCGCTGGGCTCCCCGTAGTCTCGGGGCTTCACTCATGTTGGGAGGGGGGTTGCGTGGCCCCCCTCCTGGAGCTCTCCATCTGCTCATAACTTTGGCGTCGTTTGACGATTCTTTACGAAATTTTCCCAAAATGTTCTCTTTTTTGATCAGCTCCTATCTTGAAAGTTTAGGGCTGATTAGTCAAGGGGGGGCTGAGAAAAAAGGGGGGGTGAAAACATTGTTTCTCAATGGATTTTCCATAGGAAACTTTAGACAAGGCTACAGGGGAAACTGCTGAACGGAATTACGCCAAATTTGGCAGGGAGAAAGGTCTTGGTCCAGAATGCGCGGTTTTATTGAAATGGTGTAAATCTGTCCAGTAGTTTTTGAGATATTGAAGGGAAAAAATATATATATATCTGGTCGGTGCCTTACTCCCGAGCACGAGCTTGCCTCTGATTGGCTGCTAAGTCTTCAAAGCAGGAGGTGTCCTCTGATTGGCTGCTAACAGGAAACCAGGAAGTGTTAGCAGCCATCTTGTGCCTCGCATCGAGTGAAAATACAAAAGAAAGGTTCCGGGGGCAATTTAATATAGCGGAGCTCTGTGTAATTATGATTTGGACGCAGTGAAGGTTTAAGATTTGTTAACAATAAAGGAGAAACAGGTGAGCGCCAGGCAGCACAACTTCCACTCCAGGGCACTAGTAGGAAGATAACCCTTTCACGCTCCCTGTACCCAACATCACCACTTCAGAGGTATGCCTTTAGAAGCCAGTCCGTCGGCTCGCAGCTGTATACCTTTGCAAGCTAGTACGCTGCTGTGCCTGTACGTCTGTGAGCTACTACGCTGCTGTTCCTTTGGGAGCAGACGGCTCGTAGTTCTGCCTCTGTGAGTCGAGCGGACGGGCCGCAGTTTTCCCTCTACGAGCCTGTGCACGAACTGTTCATAAGTTTTACTATATGAGCATTGAAAAGCCATTTTGTGATTCAGTCTGTCATCTGGTATCTGTCCGAGGCATTTCTGAAAACATACCGGAGCTCTGTTTGTGAGAGATACCCCTTTCACGCTGCCTCTCCCCACATCAGCAGGCAACGCACCCTCTTCCCACATCACTAGCATACCGTCAACAACCTTCTTGGGCCCGCAATTCTCCCTCTGTGAACCACTGGTGTGCTCGCAGCTCTTCCGGTCCGACTTCTCGGGCCCGCAATTTTACAAGCCTGGCCGCCGGTTTGCAGGTCTCTGAGAAGAGATGCAATGGAGGCAACGATGATGCAGTTCAGACACCCATCAGTGACATCCACCAGCAGCAGCTGCTTGCCCGCCATCCCCGCTCACCCCCCACAAACAGGAACGTTTTTAAATGTGGAGCCCAACAAATCGGCTGGTGTTGCATATTTAATAAAAAAAGATGCTTGTGAGGTTGGACAAAAAAGAATCATAGTCATGTATGGATTTTCCTATAAAACATTTTATTAAAAGAAAACAACAACAAATAAAACTATGTGTGTAAAATATTTTATTAAAAGAAAACAACAACAAATAAAACTATTTACAGCCATGGCGTGACATCCCTCCACAATTTGTGAATCACAGCCTGCAAGACAAAAAGAAAAATAAGATGGTGCATTATTCGTCCAGCAAAGGAGAGAGAAAGAGAGGTAGGTTAAGATACAAGGAAGATGGAAAGAGAGAAACAGTGTAAGAGAGAGAAAGAGTGGGAGAGTGAGGAAGAGAGAGAGCGAAAGAGAGAGAGGAGTACAGAAAGAAAGAAGAAGACAGAGAGGAAGACAGAGAAAGAGAGAAAGAGTGTGAGAGAGAAAGAGAGAGATACAAGGAAGAGAGAAAGAGAGAAACAGTGAGAGAGAAGAAAAAGAGAGAAAAGGAGAAAGAGAGAGGAAGACAGAGAGAGAAAGAGAGGAGAGTGAGAGAGAAAGAGTTAGAGAGAGGAAGAGAGAAAGAGTGAAACAGTGTGAGAGAGAGGACGAGAGAGAGAGGAAGAGAAAGGGAGAAAGAGTGAGAGAGAAGAAGAGAGAGAGACAAAGAGTGAGAGAGATGAAGAGAGAAATATTAAGAAAGAAAGAAAGAAAGAGTGAGATACAAGGAAGAGAGAAAGAAACAGTGTGAGAGAGAGGAACAGAGACAAACAGTGTGAGAGAGAGGAAGAGAGAGAGAGAGGAAGTGAGAGAAAGAAACAATGAGATAGAGAGGAAGACACAGAGAAAGAGAGAAAGTGTGAGAGAGAAAGGAAGAGATGGAGAGGGAGTGTTGACACTGGAGAAAATCTTCGCAGCTCACTTTTGTGTCACCGGTGTGTCTCGAACCACGTGCCGGGACATACTGCACCCTCAAGTTTAGTTATCTGAAAGATAGTATATAATTAGTAATTGCAGACTATATACAACTGCACACCCAGGCTGCTGCATCCCATCCACTTCCACTGCCCAGAGGTGTCTAACAGCCGCTGCGCACCTAGGGCCATATTATCAAGAACGGCGATAACATTATCGCGGCGATAACATTATCGCCGCTTTAGCAGCAGGAAACTGCCGCAAAAGCGGAAATAAGGGGCTGGATAATATGTCCTTGTGAATTCCCATAGAAGCCCAGGTTTGATGTCCTTCACACCAGAACCTGGGCTTCTATGGGAATTCTCAAGGGCATATTATCAAGCCACTTGTCGCCGTTTTAGCTGCAGTTTCCTGCCGCTAAAGCGGTGATAATGTTATCGCCGTTCTTGATATTATGGTCCCCAGTCTGCTGTAGCCCATACACTTGCACTGCCCAGAGGTGTATAATAGTCGCTGTGCACCCAGGCTGCTGCACCCCATCCACTCCCACTTGCCGAGGTGAGTGCCCGCTGCTGCGCAAACAAGCCTCTCTGCTCACCTTCCGCCACCGACGTGTGTCGAAGTTTGTCGACCATGTGCCGAAGGAACCTCCTCAGCCTCAGTACACGTGGTCAACAGAGATCACAATTCAAAATGGGTGTTGATTGCCAGGATGGCCACGCATCATCGCAGGTTCTACACATGTTCAGCTCTGGTGGTGTTGGGGGTGACGTTGATGTGTGATCAGAGTCTGTTAGATAAAAGGCAAGATAAGATTGTGCATCATGCATCCATCAAAGGAGAGAGGAAGAGAGAAAGAGAGAGAGAGAGAGAGAGAGAGAGAGAGAGAGAGAGAGAGAGAGAGAGAGTGAGAGAGTGACACTGGAGAAAATCTTCGCAGCTCACCTTTGTGTCACCAGTGTGTCTCCAACCATGTGCTGGGACATAGTGTACCCTCAAGCTCCCACATCTGAAAGATAGTACAGAATTAGTAATTGTCGGAAAGACCAGTATGCAGGAATGAAAAGACAGAGACGGTAATTCTCTTGATGTGGTTTAATCCTCAGAACATGTTTTGTAAGCAGCAACTATAAAGCAAGAATGACTGAACCCCCGTTAACTTCTACCTCCCAACCTTCTCACATTCAAAACATAAGATTCCCAAAGCGACGCGAGGCAGCCACGAGCTGTGAGAGGAATGTCACACTCGGGTCTGCATGCTTCGATGCTCCCAACACACCTTACCTCTTTAATAAAAAACAGAGAAAGGAAAGTTCATCAAAATTTGATGGTAAATTTAAGGGTACAAAAGTATGAAAAAAGAAATACTCAACTACTTTGCTACAGATGTGAGAGCGAAGAACATTTGGCCGACTGTAAAAACTGACATGCTATTGGAAAATGTTTTCAAAATGCAATAAGAAAGGGTAATGGCAGGGTATATACGACTGCGTGCGCCTAAATCGCTGTGCAGCCTTTCTGCATCCAGGCTGCTGCACCCCATCCACTCCCGCTGCCCGGAGGTATCTGCCCGCCGCTGCGCACCCAGCACTCACTGCTCACCTTTTCAAGGTCACGGCACTCTCCACATCATGCAGCTCCGTTCTGGAAGGTAATAGGTCTCACATTGGGTACTGAGTCTTCATATGGCCATGGCAGAGGACATTCTAGTTCACCTATCATCATTGCAGGTTGTACACCCACTCAGTGCTTGCGGTGCTACTAACTCAGTGGGAAGTGAGGCCACGTATTCTAAACTCTAAAATGGCGTAGCGCACGTGCGCCCGGTCTTTTATGTTAGCAGGGTCACGTGTCCTGTGATGCCTCTGCGGGATGGGTGTGGTGTGGGTATATACCAGTCACGAGGGAGTGGCTGTGGCAATGTCAGTGTTGCCAAATTGGGCTAGATCACGCACAATTGGGCTATTTTTTTCCGGTTGTGTGGTAAAATTTTGGTTTGTGCTAGTTGTCAGATTATAAATATATATACACTGCTCCAGCAAAGTAGTATTTATTAGACAAATGTTTACTTGGCATATTGCTGCAACATCAATTGCAATGCATTCACCGCCTGCTTGACGCTTTCCCTGTCCCTCCTTCCCTAAAGTAGCAATAATGGGCTAGTTTGGGCTACTTTTTAATTGGCTTTGGGCTATAGAAAGCTTAACTAAAATGGCATAGTGCACGTGCGCTCGGTCTTTTATATTAGCAGGGTCACATATCCTGTGACGCCTGTGCTGGATAGGTGTGGTGTGGGTGTATACCATAAAATATAACTTAACAACAGGAGAGAGAGGGAAATTATTTGGAGCCCAGGGCTAGTATAAGTAAACAAAAGAAGAGTGTATCCGTCAAGGCTGAATAAGTGAAAAAAATGTGAAGAAAAGGTGAATCACTGTGTTTTAAAAGAACGCTCACTCACAAACCTAGTTGGTGACATGCTTCATCATTGGGTTCCCACCGGAGAGACCGAATGTCTCCCCGGTGTGCTACGACGCCTGATTTACAGCGGAGCTGGTTTTGTTGTGTAGAGACAGTGCAATCTGTGAAGGTGCTGGTTTTAAAAAGGTGTCGCAATTTTAACCAAGAGGTAGCTTTAATGGTGGTAAACTGGACACGGTTAAAAGGGGTGAGGTGGACGTGTGAACTCTGGTGATAAATAGACCAGCTACGTCCTAATTAAGGTGCAAAATGGTCAACATGTTTCTGCTTCTTACGATACTACATGAAGCATTCTTCAGGACCTAATTATGGACAACCACGGCAGTATACACTCGCTAAGGCGTACCATAACCAGTGGTGTCTGGAACCGCTAACACTTACGGTTTATGGAAAAAGGCCTTCAGGATTTCTGAAAGCTTTCAATTCTGTTGAAGCAAAAAAAGGGATGAGGAGACAAAACAAAACAAACAGTGATTCACAACATACATGTATATTCACAGAAAACAAGGCAAGAGAAAATTTTCGTTTTTGAACAAACTTCACGTACATAAATGGTGAGTTGCCATTGTACCTGGACAGGTGGGAATAAACACTCGTATCAGCCCATGCCGGTATAGTGAGTTATCGTGGCACAATTGTAGTGATGCTAGTAAAACTAACAGAGAAGCTACTATGCAAAAAGAGCTACACCCTACTTGGCAGTGATTACGACAGAGGTGAGATTTTCACGTGGCGTACGATCTAGGTGAAAGTTTCACATGGCGTGCGCTCTATGCAGATAGAAATGGCCATCAGACTATGAATCAGCAACAAACTTTGGCTGACTGTAGGAGGCAGAAGGAAAAGCTTGGATGTTGAAATGAAGAAAGGAGACTTATCACACTGATCCACAAACACCAAAACGGAACAATGAGTTTGGTGATTGGCGCTTACGTGATGTTCGATTAAACGTCACAGCATGAGTCCGGGTGGGGGGCGAGACTTATAGTCAAACTCTAGGTAGAGAAAAGTGGGTAGTAAAGTTAGACAAAACTTACGGGGTAATGGCGACATGGCAGGGTAAAGAAAACCGGAGCCTCTACTTACTACGCCAAAGCCTCCAACCCACAGGAAACCTACTTGTCCCTCCTTAGGACTCGAATGTTGTCATTCGCCCCGTGAGCGATGTTAATAAAGGAAGTGCTTTGCTCCGGGGACGCGTAGCGTCATCACGCTTGTCACGTGGTGTGTTTTACGTGAGACAAAAGACTAGACCGCTTAGATGGCCATTGGAGGCGGTCTCGTGATCGGGAATAGCTACCGTAACTGAAGGAGCAGTTAGTGAAGAGAGAAAGTTCTCATCAGAGCGGAAAACAACACCAAGAGGTCCATGAGTGTGTATTTGTATAATTTTAACGGGGGGCTACAGTGTAAGCATAATGATACCGTGTTAGTCATGTGGTATGTCTTACGGACAATGACTATTGAAGGTAGTCTTACAGTCAGAGTGTACGCTGTCATGACTAATAAAGCTTAGACTGTAGGAGGTGGAAAAAAGTGTGTTTTGCTTATACAAACTACCAATAAAATGCCAACAGGAGCTGCAGCTGTATATGAGTTACTTCTGAAGGAGCAAAAGTGAAAGAAGGGTTTACGCCCATGATCATGAAAGGCAGAAGGGTTACATCCGTGATCATGAAGGGCAGAAAGTCTGTGATGCTTCATACAGGATCAATAAAGCATCATTGTGATTTGATCCCTTTCTACAAGTGAAAAGATGAATAAAGCTTGCAAAAGGTTAAAAAGGGGCATGGTATTCACGCCAAAGTTGACGATATTATTAGCGTAAGTCAGATCAACCCGTTGCATTGTCGATCACATTATAAGATCCAAGTATGTTAAATCAATTATCAAATTGAAAATGATAGGATTCTTTCACGCTGGTGCCTAGACATTTAAGAGTAGTGCGATGTTCAGCGTTTAAACACCGTGCCCCAAGGGATGTTGTCGTGGTGTGAGTAGAAAGGTGGTAAATCCATCTTTGTTCTTTTTTGAACAATATGTTTGCTGACCTATTTCCTGGTCTGATTTGTTCAATTACTGTCCAGTTTAGATCGTCTGGGGTATGTTTGACACGTTCATAGTGTTCAGTCAGTTTGGTGATATTTTTTCCACATCGGATGTTGCTCCTGTGTTCAACAATACGCTGTTTTATTTTGCGTGTAGTCATACCAACGTATCGTGTACCGCACGGGCATGTCAACAGGTAAATTACATTGGATGAATTGCAATTTGTATGAGCACGTTGAGTCCAAACTTTGTCTTGTTCAAGGTGTAGGGTTTTACTGGCTTTCGTTAGATGACATACACTTCACAGGTAGGCCTGGGCGAAAATTTCGTTCCGTTCGCGGAAATTGAGATAATTTGACATTTTTGCATTCCGCGGAGAGCGCGAAAATGTCAAAAATTCCGGTTTCCGCAGCTTGGCGATAATTTGTTTCTTGCTCGCGCTGTAAAATAATACATTCTCGCGCACGCGGGATCGCCTTACCTGAATCCCTGCGTTCGCCGACAAGTTTTCTTGATCCGGTCGCGTTCTCCATGAGATGTTGTATTGTTTTTAGCAATTTGCGCTGTCTCGCGACAGTTCGCGCCCGCAGTGACGTCATGCGTCGCGCGATCACGTTTTTCTTCTCGCGATCATGCACCGCGAGACAACTCAAAACAAGATGGCAGCGCCCGCAAGCAACCACATGGGTAAGTTGGCGACCCGCAACCATGCAGAAAATCTCGCGAACATGCCGGAAAAAAACTTCCGCATCTTCGCGATATTTTCGCTTGTTTGCGATAATTTTAAACATTTTCGCGATAATTTGCGAAAGTTAATTTCGCAAATTCCGCCCACCCCTATTCACAGGCCGCATGGGAAATGGCCTGACACTTTTGGGAGCCCCCAGGCCTGAAGTACAGAGGGAGTATTGTCATTTAGTGCTGGTCTAGTGTGTACAAGGGCGTCCTTGATGCTTCTTGCTTTCTTGAACGAAAAAAGGGGTTTCTCCCACTTCAAGTTGTTACTTACAAGGATGCCCCAATGCTTGCGGATGGATTTGGTCACAGCATTGGATGCAGTGCTGTAAGTAGTCACACACGTCAGTGGGACTTCCTCTACTGGTCTTACTACTTCCTCAAGGAGGGCTTGTCTGTGTTGGTTCTTAGCCCTCTTGCAGCTCCGTTTGAGGATTTTATCAGGATAACCTCTGTTTTTCAGTTTTTTGGATAGACTGATTGATTGAGAGCGAAAATCTTCCAAACGACTGCAATTGTGTCTGATACGCAAAAATTGCCCAAACGGGAGATTCTCTCTCAGGGGTCGCGGGTGGAAGCTGGAAAAAGCCAACAGGTTATTTTTCGAAGTTGGTTTATAATGAGTTTTTGTCAGCAATTTCCCCTCCAATTTGGTAATGATCAGATCCAGAAATATTATTTCCTTCTGGTCATAGGAGTTGGTGAATTTGAGGCTCGGATCACATGTATTGATCCAGTTGAAAAAATTCAGAAGTTGGTTCTCGGGTCCTTGCCAGATCACAAGGATATCGTCTATATATCTTTTCCAGAAAGATATATAGGACGAGAAAGGGTTGTTGGCGGTCAGGATATACTTTCTTTCGAAACCGTAGACGTAAAGACCCACCACACTAGGGGCAAAGGTACTCCCCATAGATGTACCGGTGGATTGAAGGAAGAGGGTCCCTTTGTATTCAAAGAAGTTCTTTTCCAAGGCAAGAGTGGCACAGTCTACGACGAATTGTTTTGATGTCTGGAACTCCCAGGGGGTAGCTTCCAAAGTATCATGAATGACCCTGATGGTATCTTCCTGGGGTATGCTGGTATATAGACTTTCAATATCTAGAGAAACCAGAAAGGTTGGGTCGTCTACCAGAGTGATGCCTTGTAGGAGTGCCAACAGACTTTTAGTATCCTTTAGGTAAGTTGGTGTTGCCTGGATCAACGGTTTTAGAAAAAACTCACATTAGATGGATAAAGGCTCCAAAAGAGATCCGATGCCAGAGACAATCGGACGGCCTGGAGGTGGGATCTTATTTTTATGGGTTTTGGGCAGCGTATAGAAATCAGGCATGACGCCCTCGCTCTTAGTGAGAAAATAAGCCTCATGTCTACTTATGTACCCGTTGGACTCAGCATCTTCCACTAGGTTGAGGATCATCGCTTTTAACTCCAGTGATGGATCAGTGGTTAGTGGGGTGTAGCTAATTCTGTCATCAAGAAGGCGTCTGCATTCTTTGTCATAGGCAGAGGCGTCTTGGATAACAAGGCCGCCACCTTTATCTGCTGGTTTTATAGCCACCGAGGTGTTAGACTGAAGTGATTCTAGAGCCTGAAATTCGACGGCACTCATGTTCTTAAATGTGCTGGTATCCTCATACGTCTCAATGTCGTTGAACACTGCCTGTTCAAAAGCAATAAGTTCTGCCAGGACAGTGTGAGGGGGTGGTGTGAAAGTGGATTTCAGGCGCAGTCCTGTATCACTATCTAGTGTAGTTGGATTGCTGGACTGTTGTTTTTCAAAAAAGTGTTTAAGTTTTAATTTCCTGAAAAAATCCGCTAATTCACAATGTAGACGAAAACGGTCAAGACGTGCTGTGGGAACAAAGCCTAACCCCTTTTCTAGGACTTGTTGTTCTACGTCTGTAAGTGTAAGGGAAGACAAATTGGTCACTAGGGTCTCTGGTTGCTGGGCCCTGCTTGTTGTGCCCCCGATTTGCTCCTCGTGTTGATTCCCATCTCTTCGTCTTGTTCCCAGTGTACCTGGCTTCTTCTCTTTTCCCAGCCCCTTCGGCCCCTCTCTAAAAAAGGGGGGCGATACATGTTAGGAGTGTAAGGGGGAATCGGCATGAAAGCCGGGTTCCAACCCATCATAGGGAACTGTGGGGGTTGATGATATTGGTTGGAAAAATTACCGCCCTGATTGGGAAACACAGGCCAGTTTTGCTGGTAGTGCTGGTATCTACCCCTTCCTCTACCTCGCTGCCTACTCTTGAAGCTCCCACCACTGGAGCCACTAGTAGTGGATGTATCATCATCTGAGGTGTTATCCGAGTAGGTAGAACCACGCTGAGGTGGTGTGTAGTTCGGTTCGGCATAGGGGTAGACTTTTGTAAAGGCGAAACGTTTCAAGTCCTTCTGGAATTTTTGTGCCTTGGACTGTGTGAGATTATCCTTGTATTCATTCATTTCTTTATTCAGTTCTTCAAGTTTTTTCTTATACCCTGTCAAAGTTGTTCTGAAGTGAGTTTCTGTAAGTTGGATCTCGACCATTAGAGCCTCGGATAGTCTGAGGGCTGTCTTAATGATCAGAACCAACCAATCGCGGGTACAATGCCATGCTATTTGGGCCCACTCTTTTCTGAAGACAGGATCTTCTAAAAAGATGCGGGGGGCATTAGTCACTAATAAACCTCTTGGTGCTATGTTATTCCGTAGATATTCAGTGAGAATAGTGCCGTGTAGAATAGTACGAATACGGTCAAGTTTTTGCTCGGACAGCTTATCCCATTCAGTTGTTTGCGAGATGGTCTGGGCAACGGAAGGATCTGAGAAAAGGGAAGTGTCAGCCAAGAGGGCGTCCACTTCCTCATCAGTGTATGATAAACCTGGGTTCTCCATAGTGCTGCCAAGCAAAAGGACGAAACTGAACTCCTATTTGCGGAGAAAAGTTGGTCGAACAGTGAGGACAGAATCTAAGAAGAAGACTCTCGCAGCTGTGCGCTGCCAAAATATAACTTAACAACAGGAGAGAGAGGGAAATTATTTGGAGCCACTCTTAGTCCCCCAGGGCTAGTATAAGTAAACAAAAGAAGAGTGTATCCGTCAAGGCTTAATAAGTGAAAAAAATGTGAAGAAAAGGTGAATCACTGTGTTTTAAAAGAACCCTCACTCACCAACCTAGTTGGTGACATGCTTCATCATTGGGTTCCCACCGGAGAGACCGAATGTCTCCCCGGTGTGCTACGATGCCTGATTTACAGCGGAAAGCAAAACAACAATGGTTCTGTCGGGAAACAAGCAAACTTATTTAGACATGTACTAAATACAATGAAGAACAGCGAGGAACACACACAAAGCCAAAGAAACAGAAATGGATTCGTTTACTGGATGGATTTGTATTAATTATCATATAGAAACACCGAAGTGTTTACAGGGTGACCCAACCAGAAAACACATACAAACTTATACAATTGGTGAAACAGTGTGTACTTGAACCAAAATCACATATCACAAATATATACAATAGACAATACATAAAAATAATAATAATCAACAGTCAGATCAAGCTTGAAGTGCATAAATGACTGTAGGCTATGATTTCCTTATTCTGTGTGTGGATTTGCACGGAAGCATAGGACAAGTAACGTCGACGTTTCGACCCAGTATAGTGGTGCCAATTATTATGCATCAAAAGGGGGTCTTCATCAGGACAGAGGATAGGTTGGGAACCTGTAAGTGCAAAGAGTTTGGTATCAGGGCATTGTGTGTGTCACATGTCAAGGAAATGGTTAAATTCCCTTGTGCGGCAGGATGGCTCACCTGGGAAACGGTTTAATTTATTGGGAATAGATTCCTCATCTCTCGTGCGCAGACAGCCAGCATCTACTATATTAGTGAATTCTGCAACAATTAAAGAAGAGGGGCTGTAGCATAGTTATAACGGACTACGTATTAGCGTATTTAGCGTATAAATAAAGAGAGGCACGTACCTGAAGGACGGTAGTTTCATTAAGAAAAGGAGAGTGGTGCTGTCACAACAATCGCCACATACTGCAAACAAAAAGGCACCATGATTAAGGTTGCCAGAGGAAGTTAAATAAGAATTAATCAATGAGTGAGTAATTAACGCTAATATACCATGATTGGAACTAATTTCAATCACGGTGGAAAAATCTATTCTCTCAATCATTTTACCAACTGCAACAGTCAAAATGTGATTTACGCCATTAGATGTCCTTGCCAATTGATATATGTAGGTCAAACTACCCAAAAAGTCAAGAACAGGATCCAGCAACATCAGAGCAGAATTAAATGCAAATCACTAGGAGCACCATTGGTTGAACACTACACAAACGCACCACACACACACCAACAACTGGAGTGGTGGGTTTTGGAAAAAATCATATTACACAGGAGGGGTGGTGACATGGGCACTTCTCTTAATTACAAGGAGTGTCGTTGGATTCATCTCCTTGATGCAACCAATTCGGGCCTGAACGAACATGAGGAGACCTATTTACAAATGAGTAGGCTTTAGTACTACTGCTGGTCATTTGTTCTAACCCCTGCATCTATTGTATTTGCCATTTGGTTCAGTAAGATGTAGTATATGGTTCTTTTCTTCATGTAATTTCCTGTATATATATGTGCTGAGTATAATATGGTTTTTACACTTCTTGTGTCATGAGCATCGTGATGTTATTTGAAATAGTGAACATCATGACAACATTATGTGTACCTTGTAATCCATTTAATCTTTGGGCACACTATTGGACTTATTGTCATGTACATTGTGTGAAAAGTCCACGTTGAGATTTATGGCATTTTACTCGTAATGCATAAATGTAACACTTATAAAGTTTTGTTCTGAGAATGTTCTACAACCTGTATAACTGAAACCCCTGTATCCACCAGATGCATGATCAGGCTAACGGTTGTTCGCGCCTTATTCTATTTGTAAAAGAATGTCCGATATTACGGACTAAAACCCCTATATCCACCAGATGCACGATTAGGTTAACGGTGGTTCATTCCTCATTCTATTTGTAAAAGAATGTCCGATATTATGGGGTCCCGCATAAATTACTACAATGACATTGCTTTACACTTCTAGTGTCATTAGCATCGTTCTGTTATTGAAATAATGAACTTTATGTTACTATTATGTACACCACACAATCCAATTAATCTTTTGGCACATTACTGTACTTATTGTCATGTAAATTGTGAGATAAGTCCATGTTGAGATTTATGGCAGTTTACTCGTAATATATAATTGTCACGCTTAAAAAGTTTTGATTTGAGAAGGCTTCATAACCTGTAAACCTGAAACCTCTATATTCCCAGATGCATGCACGATCAAGTTAGCGGAGGGACGTTCCTTATTTTTGTTGTAAAAGATTGTCCGATATTACGGGGTCCCTCATACATTATTAGCACATCCTCCCCCCCGCCCCATTCCTTCACTCATTACGAGCTCATTCCTGAATAATCCACCTCGGGTTTTCTGAACATCTTACGAGCGAGGTTCCCGCACGTACTCGGCCTGATTGACTACGTCATATAGTCTGCCTCTCCTTGCGCTCGCTGTCAGTAGCAGCTGAGACCTTGACGGATAAAGACGTCCAGTTCACGGACATGTAAGTTGTTACTTTTTCGTCACGCTCTTTCACTGAGTTTCACTTCGATTTGGTGAAAACGTTTGTACAGTTGTTGCCTTCCTAGTTTTTTCACCGCCATTGGCATTTCTGGCTCAGTCTTCCCCTGGATTTGTTTCCTTGTAGAAAAAGAATTTGCTCTAATTGTCTAACCGCCGCTTCTTTCATTTGTTACCCGTTACATTGGGTTTGCAACAATTCCCGATATGTATTAGAAACAGGGCGGTTTAGACTTAGTCCTGCTGGTTTTTATGTATAAGTCTATACATTTGTCTTTCGATATCCCGTGAGCGTTAATTACTCACTCATTGATTAATTCTTATTTAACTTCCTCTGGCAACCTTAATCATGGTGCCTTTTTGTTTGCAGTATGTGGCGATTGTTGTGACAGCACCACTCTCCTTTTCTTAATGAAACTACCGTCCTTCAGGTACGTGCCTCTCTTTAGTTATACGCTAAATACGCTAATACGTAGTCCGTTATAACTATGCTACAGCCCCTCTTCTTTAATTGTTGCAGAATTCACTAATATAGTAGATGCTGGCTGTCTGCGCACGAGAGATGAGGAATCTATTCCCAATAAATTAAACCGTTTCCCAGGTGAGCCATCCTGCCGCACAAGGGAATTTAACCATTTCCTTGACATGTGACACACACAATGCCCTGATACCAAACTCTTTGCACTTACAGGTTCCCAACCTATCCTCTGTCCTGATGAAGACCCCCTTTTGATGCATAATAATTGGCACCACTATACTGGGTCGAAACGTCGACGTTACTTGTCCTATGCTTCCGTGCAAATCCACACACAGAATAAGGAAATCATAGCCTACAGTGGTTTATGCACTTCAAGCTTGATCTGACTGTTGATTATTATTATTTTTATGTATTGTCTATTGTATATATTTGTGATATGTGATTTTGGTTCAAGTACACACTGTTTCACCAATTGTATAAGTTTGTATGTGTTTTCTGGTTGGGTCACCCTGTAAACACTTCGGTGTTTCTATATGATAATTAATACAAATCTATCCAGTAAACAAATCCATTTCTGTTTCTTTGGCTTTGTGTGTGTTCCTCGCTGTTCTTCATTGTATTTAGTACATGTCTAAATAAGTTTGCTTGTTTCCCGACAGAACCATTGTTGTTTTGCTTTCATCTTAATGCCCAGGTTCTGAGGGCTACTGGGTTACCCCATTATCTCTAGTGATTTACAGCGGAGCTGGTTTTGTTGTGTAGAGACAGTGCAATCTGTGAAGGTGCTGGTTTTAAACAGGTGTCGCAATTTTAACCAAGAGGTAGCTTTAATGGTGGTAAACTGGACACGGTTAAAAGGGGTGGGTGTATACCAGCCATGAGGGAGTGGCTGTGGTCAGTGTTGCCAGATTGGGCTAGATCACGCACAATTGGGCTATATTTTTACGGTTGTGTGGTAAAAGTTTGGTTTGTGCTAGTTGCCAGATTATAAATATATATACACTGCTCCAGCAAAGGTGTATTTATTAGACAAATGTTTACTTGGCATACTGCTGCAACATCAATTCCAATGCATTCACCGCCTGCTTGACGCTTTCCCTGCCCCTCCTTCCCTAAAGTAGCAATATTGGGCTACTTTGGGCTACTGTTTGGTTGGCTTTCGGCTATAGAAAGCTTAAAAAATCGGACAACACTGGATGCGGGTGTCCGTGTTGGAGTGCTACCGTCACCCGGGCTGCAAAACCAAAGTGTAACTCTGTGAGCCAAGTCCCACAATATGGCCAACATGGAATGTACAGGGAATTACTGACCCTATATTCATCCATAGTTCTACCCAAGAAAGATGGTGGACATGAGACATCTGTGTGGATATGAATGTTTATTGCACATTCAGTGGAGTGTTGCAGCTGTAGCAATTCAGAGCCATGGAAAGTTGAAGTTTCAGTTTTTGGCACATGGAGGGCAGCCAATTATAATGTCAAAAAATCCATTCTAATCATTGTCCTACACATATCACTATATACATACTTCTTTCAAAGCATGTTTAAACATATTTTTCAACTAATTTAAAAAAAAAACATCTTTCAGACCTATTGTCTGTTTTCGGGGTTATTCAGGATGTTGCGATGTCATTAACCACCTCAATTGCGCCTGTTCCACAAAGTGAAAACACATATATGCACATACATTACAGTGTTATACACATTAGGGGCGTATTGCTGTACACTTCAAACTTACGTTTTTCTAGTGTATTTCTAGAACAATCATCTCTAAAACCAATTTTCTGTTTTCACAGTGAGGCCGGAGATTGCGATCAGTAATCTTGATCTCCTTGGTTATGTCGCGTATGCAGAAAGCAAAAGCAGGAATTCACCTCATTAAAAAATCATAACTATATAATTAATTCTAACCATCACAGTAAATAACTCACTATATAAATAACTCTATAAAAACATTTATCAATATATCAATACCCTTTAACAATGTATTAATGATTCACTGATATTTTGTTTTGATATTTTCACCAATATTCACGACGACGTTGATAGTCACTATGTCCCCGTGATGGTACACGGGGGGCCGAGCTTGCGGTTGCCTTGTTGTCGCGAATATTGCATGCGATTAAAATAATCAATTTTGGACTCATAACTTGTGTCTCTAATACCGCCATGAAATGACAAAACAAATGCAGGCATTCAATAGCCACCACCAAATTCGAAACGTATAACTGCGAATTGGATTATATACAACACACTAAACACATTACTGTATAAATGATTGTATAATAGCATGTACAAATCCCTTAATATCTTGATAACACAGTGCATAACTTTTTCAGTGTAATCTATGAGTGCATACATCACTGTATCACTAAGTCTCTCATTCACTGTATAAGTATTTAAGGGGATTTGTAAGATGGTGCATCAGGCTATCAATACTTCTGTAATGAAATGTGTGACTGCCTCAGTGCATTTATGAGTGAGTGCATCAGTGTCACAATGGGCCTGTGTTTGGTTGCATAAGTCTCTCACTCAATTTGTCAGTAGGTGCATGAATGCCTTTGTGCATTTGTAAGTGCTTATTTGACTGTCTGACTGGATCTATAAGTGGATACATGACTGTCTAAGGGGGTGTCTGAATGGGTGAGTGAGTGGGTGCATGAGTGTCTCAGTGTTTCTATGACTGGCAGCATGAGTGTCTGAGTGTTTCTGTCAGTGGGTGCGTGGGTCTGTGAGTATGACTGTGCATAGGTACATAAGTTTCTGAATTTATAACTACCTGGATGCATACGTCTCTGGGCCTGATTCACAAGGGTAAACTGAGACGAAAGTCTAACTTTATGACTTTCAGTATTTACAAAGAGCATCTACGAGTAGCAAAGTTTGATTTTGTCTCAGTTTAACTTAAGTTTTGGTCTTAAGTCTAGCTGAGTGCAAACTTAAGTTAAACTGAGACAACAGTCTTAATTTATTACTCAAAAATGCCCTTTGTGAATACTGAAAGTCGTAAAGTTAGACTTTCATCTCAGTTTACCTTTGTGAATCGGGCCCTCTGAGTGGGTCTATGAGTGGCTTTGTGAGTGACTGTATGGGTGTGTGAGTGTCTGAGTGGGTCTGTGAGTAGATGTATGAGTCTCTGAGTAGATCTGTGAGTGGGTGTATTAGTGTCTCAATGGGTTTGTGAGTGAGATCATAAGTCTCTGAGTAGGTGAGCCAATAGGTGCACGCATGAGTGTCTGAGTGGGTCTGTGACTAGGAGCCTGGAGTGTCTGGGTTGCTCTGTGAGTGGATGCATAAGCCTTCACAGGGTGAATGTGTGGGTGCATGTATATCTGAGTAAGTTTGTGAGTGGTTGTCTGAGTCTCTGAGTGTATGAGTGAGTGAGTGACTGAGTCCATAAGTCTCTGAGATGTTCTGGGACTGAGTGTGTGAGTAGCTGTATGGGTCTGTGAGTGGGTGTAAGAGTCTCTAAGTAGGTATGAAACTGTACACATGAGTCTGTGACTGAGTCTCTAAGTAGCTGTATGAGTCTCTGAGTGGGTCTACACATGGGTGCGTGACTCTTCATCTGAGTATATAAGTAGGTGCATGAGTTTCTGAATGGGTATGTAAGTGAGTGCATCAGTATCTGAGTGGATATATGACTGGATGTATAAGTGTGTGAGTGGAATGTGAATAGGTGTATAAGTGTCTGAGTGAGTTTGAGAGTGTGTACATGAGTGTGTGACAGTGACCGGCGAGTGTGCCCAAATATATTTTTTTAAATATTTTCACCAATATTCACGATGACGCCATGGTATTCACGATGTCCCCGCAATGGTAAATTGGGGGCCACACTGGCGGTCATGGTGTTGTCGCGAATATCACATGCAATGAAAAAATACATTTTGGACATATAACTTGTGTCACTAGCACACCCATTTCTCAAACATGGGGTCAGAGCATCTTCACCCTGACCCCTTATGTTAGCTTTCACATAAAATCTCAGCCCCAGGAACTGTTCCCGGATGATAAAATGGTGGCCACAACTTTCAGGTTGTTTCCAGCCAATCAGAGCATTCCCGTTTGTGCACTAATCATTTTACCATTTATGCATATGAAAAATGTTTATGCCTTGGTAAAAGGGTAGCGCACATATAATAAATAATGGTTTATAATCAGATGACTATCTTCGCGCACCAGTGAAAAACGGTAATTTTTGTTTCCAGGCATAACATAGTCAATATGCGAAATCTGTTGAATACCAGTAATTAATTGGTTTCAATTGTATAAGGATTTATATTTTTGTGTATATTTGGAATAATTGTTTTCTTAAATTACAAGGGAACGAATGTAAGGTATTTGATTACATGATTTACAATTGTTTTTCCAAAGTGTTTACATATCGCAAGTATTTTCTCACTGTCCATGAACCATGACCCCTATTTCTATGGGCAATTGGGCACAGGTTATCTACTTGACAAAGGCTTCGCCGAAACACGTCATACTGTTTGGTTTGTGAGACAACAAATTTCTTTATTGGACTCGTCCTTTGGTGTGCCGCTGAAAGTTATTCTCTATTCCTGAAAGACGACTTCCGTGTGGGAAATATATATATATATATATATATATATTACCTACTGGCGGTCGCCAGTAGGTAGTTATAGTTAGGACCCCTTTTCCATAAGAAATCCGCAACATTCTATTTTGAATAACTTTGGCGCCGGTTGACGAATCCTCGCGAATTTCTCAAAATAGGTGGGGCGCTACGCTCCGCTCATACCCTGAAAGTCTCGGGGGGATTCGTCAAGCGGGGGCTGAGAAAAAAGGGGGGTCCCAAAACGCGTTTTTCCCATGCATTTTTCCATAGGACCTTTAGACAGGGCTACAGCCCGAACGGCTGAACAGAATTACTAGAAATTTGGCAGAGAGGTAGTCCCTAGGTCAAGGAAGTGCCTTTTGTAGGTTTGGTGTAAATCTGTTCAGTAGGTCCTGAGAAAATAGCATTTAAATCAATATATATATCTGAGCCAGCTTACGGTACGCTTACCGTAAGCTTACCGTACGCGTACGGTGGCGTGCGCGAGCGCGATTCTGATTGGCTGTTAGATCTTAGTAAACATTCGAATCGGCCGAAACCAGGAAGCGGCGGCCGCCATTTTGTGTGTTTCACTCAGAAAAAAAAGAGTGAAAACAAGAAAAGGGGGCAAGGAGGAGAGTTACAGACCCCCTTACATTTGTGAGGGGGTCAAAGAAGGACAGAAAAGTACAAAGAAAACATTTATTGATTTTAAAAAAAATCACGGGGTACGCGTACGGTAAGCTTACGGTAAGCGTACGGAAGAAAAAAAAAATTAAAAAAGAAATGAAATGCAGATTTAAGAGTTTAGATATTAGGGGGCTCTAAAAAGAGCCGTTGTGTTTATGAAGTGATTTTTTAAGTGGTACCTACAAGTAAGTACCGATGCAGAGTCTAAGATTCAAGAGGAAGACTCTGTTCCCTTCATCATTGAAGTGCACACCATCTCCTCTATAAATGTCTTGCATGTCATAACGCAAGTTGTTGTGGTAAATGGCACCCATACCATAGTCACGGAGGAAAGCAGAAACAGATTTGTTGACGTGCTTTCTTGCTTTGTCAATTTGCGGACAGAAATGATTGGACCAGTTCCATTTTTGCCTTTGGCATATGTTGGAAAACACAAAGGCAGTTTTAGGGAAAAGTGAAAACAGTTGTGCAAAGGTGTCCTTCATAAGCATTTCCAGACCTACCCCAGTCAAAGTGCCTAGGTCATTGCCACCACAGTGCACTATTATGAGGTCAGGGTGTTGGATTTGCATGAAGGATTTCACCAATGGCATCAATTGGTGCCACTTTAACCCTCTCTGACCAATCCATTTAATGTCTACATTTGGCAAAGCAAGGTCTCTCACCATACCTGTTTTCTCTGCAAACTTTTCACTCCAGAAGACATAGCTGTGCCCTACAATCCACACTGTGAACATCTTCAAAGGAGAACTGGATGCACTCAGGAGGTGTCTTTCAGTAGAATGGCAATAAGAAAAGAAAGACAGTTTGGAAATGGAGGCATACATATTTTTTTCAAAACAAAAAGAACTGATTGGCTGTTTCATACCATTCTAGAATAAAAACTAGGCTGTATGTGTAAATTAATAGAAGCATGTTTTGTATTGGTACAAAAAAATGTGTTACCAAAGAACAGTACTATGGATTTGCTGTTAGGTTTGAAAAGTCAAGCACTCTTGCTCTGTGGAATTGAAACATTGTGTGGCGAACTTCTGACCTAACTCCACACAGCAGTGTTCCATGAGCTGTTGCTATGGTAGCAGGCAGAAGTCAAGTTGGGGGAAGGGTACTAGGCAGAAGTCAAGTTGGGGGCAGGGTACTTTTGGAAAAGGGTTGGTTTTCAACCAATAGAAATGTGTGATTACATTTGAAAAAAAGGGGGAAGCACTGAGATTTGAAACTTACATGTATATGTGTGGAAAAATAGAGGGAAAGTTTGCCATTATCTGGTTATGCTGAGAGGAGAGAGGTGTAGAGAACAGAGATCCTGGCTCTGATAATCTGCTGTTTGAGTGCCACATTTCTTTCACAACTAACTAATTTTAAAGGTGAGTTTAGAGTTTGAGAGGAGATGTATATGGTAAATTAAGAAACGAATAATAGAATTGGAATTCCTTTTGTAGAAGTTGTGTTTATTATTTTCTGTTTTGGGAGAAATTTAAATGTGAGGAACATGTAAAATAATATGGACAATTTTTTCATGATAAATTAAGGTGTACTGGTAAAAATAATGAATACTTTAAGGGTTTGAGGTTGCAGTCAGTAATGCAAATACATTCAGCATCACTAAGGCTGGTTGCCCTTGCTGGAGTGTAGGCAGTCACCGAGGATACACATGGTGGTGGTCTGAAAAAGCAGTTTGGACATGGGCTTTTTAAGAAAATTTAAAAAGTGGATTCATAATGTGTCAGTCTGTAAAAGTGATTTTCACTTGCCAAAAAAAAAGAGCAGTAAGTGTGCATTTAAATTGGCAAAGAAATTTCGTTTTGTGACTAATGTGAAAACATGACTCTGTGTGCAAATAGGAATTACAGGCAGAGATTTATTGCGTATTGCTCTGGTGATTTCACAGTTGCATTAGATGGAAAGGGGGAGCGATTTTTTGGTGCAGAAGCAGACTCTTAGCACACACCCAGCTCCTGTCCATGTATAATCATGCACAGTATTTACAAGCGAGTGGGGTTTTCAGGTTTCAGTCTGTAATGCAAATACATTCTGCATCACTAAGGCTGGTTGCCCTTGCTGGAGTGTAGGCAGTCACCGAGGATACACATGGTGGTGGTCTGAAAAAGCAGTCTGGACATGTGCAATTTAAAAAAATCTGAAAAGTGGTTTCATAATGTGTCAGTCTGTAAAAGTGATTTTCACTAGCCAAAAAAAAAGAGCAGTAAGTGTGCATTCAAATTGGCAAAGAAATTTCGTTTTGTGACTAATGTGAAAACATGACTCTGTGTGCAAATAGGAATTACAGGCAGAGATTTATTGCGTTTTGCTCTGGTGATTTCACAGTTGCATTAGTAGGAAAAAGGGGGAGCGATTTTTTGGGGGAAGAAGCAGACTCTTAGCAAACACCCAGCTCCTTTCCATGTATAATCATGCACAGTATTTAGAAGCGAGTGGGGTTTTCAGGTTTCAGTCTGTAATGCAAATACATTCAGGATCACTAAGGCTGGTTGCCCTTGCTGGAGTGTAGGCAGTCACCGAGGATACACATGGTGGTGGTCTGAAAAAGCAGTCTGGACATGTGCAATTTAAAAAAATCTGAAAAGTGGTTTCATAATGTGTCAGTCTGTAAAAGTGATTTTCACTTGCCAAAAAAAAAGAGCAGTAAGTGTGCATTCAAATTGGCAAAGAAATTTCGTTTTGGGACTAATGTGAAAACATGACTCTGTGTGCAAATAGGAATTACAGGCAGAGATTTATTGCGTTTTGTTCTGGTGATTTCACAGTTGCATTAGTAGGAAAAAGGGGGAGCGATTTTTTGGGGGAAGAAGCAGACTCTTAGCACACACCCAGCTCCTGTCCATGTATAATCATGCACAGTATTTACAAGCGAGTGGGGTTTTCAGGTTTCAGTCTGTAATGCAAATACATTCTGCATCACTAAGGCTGGTTGCCCTTGCTGGAGTGTAGGCAGTCACCGAGGATACACATGGTGGTGGTCTGAAAAAGCAGTCTGGACATGTGCAATTTAAAAAAATCTGAAAAGTGGTTTCATAATGTGTCAGTCTGTAAAAGTGATTTTCACTTGCCAAAAAAAAAGCAGTAAGTGTGCATTCAAATTGGCAAAGAAATTTCGTTTTGGGACTAATGTGAAAACATGACTCTGTGTGCAAATAGGAATTACAGGCAGAGATTTATTGCGTTTTGCTCTGGTGATTTCACAGTTGCATTAGTAGGAAAAAGGGGGAGCGATTTTTTGGGGGAAGAAGCAGACTCTTAGCACACACCCAGCTCCTTTCCATGTATAATCATGCACAGTATTTAGAAGCGAGTGGGGTTTTCAGGTTTCAGTCTGTAATGCAAATACATTCAGGATCACTAAGGCTGGTTGCCCTTGCTGGAGTGTAGGCAGTCACCGAGGATACACATGGTGGTGGTCTGAAAAAGCAGTCTGGACATGTGCAATTTAAAAAAATCTGAAAAGTGGTTTCATAATGTGTCAGTCTGTAAAAGTGATTTTCACTTGCCAAAAAAAAAGAGCAGTAAGTGTGCATTCAAATTGGCAAAGAAATTTCGTTTTGGGACTAATGTGTAAACATGACTCTGTGTGCAAATAGGAATTACAGGCAGAGATTTATTGCGTTTTGTTCTGGTGATTTCACAGTTGCATTAGTAGAAAAAAGGGGGAGCGATTTTTTGGGGGAAGAAGCAGACTCTTAGCACACACCCAGCTCCTGTCCATGTATAATCATGCACAGTATTTACAAGCGAGTGGGGTTTTCAGGTTTCAGTCTGTAATGCAAATACATTCTGCATCACTAAGGCTGGTTGCCCTTGCTGGAGTGTAGGCAGTCACCGAGGATACACATGGTGGTGGTCTGAAAAAGCAGTCTGGACATGTGCAATTTAAAAAAATCTGAAAAGTGGTTTCATAATGTGTCAGTCTGTAAAAGTGATTTTCACTTGCCAAAAAAAAAGAGCAGTAAGTGTGCATTCGAATTGGCAAAGAAATTTCGTTTTGGGACTAATGTGAAAACATGACTCTGTGTGCAAATAGGAATTACAGGCAGAGATTTATTGCGTTTTGCTCTGGTGATTTCACATTTGCATTAGTAGGAAAAAGGGGGAGCGATTTATTGGGGGAAGAAGCAGACTCTTAGCACACACCCAGCTGCTTACCATGTGGAATCATGCACAGTATTTAGAAGCGAGTGGGGTTTTGAGGTTTCAGTCTGTAATGCAAATACAATCAGGATCACTAAGGCTGGTTGCCCTTGCTGGAGTGTAGGCAGTCACCGAGGATACACATGGTGGTGGTCTGAAAAAGCAGTCTGGACATGGGCTTTTTAAAAAAAATCTGAAAAGTGGTTTCATAATGTGTCAGTCTGTAAAAGTGATTTTCACTTGCCAAAAAAAAAGAGCAGTAAGTGTGCATTCAAATTGGCAAAGAAATTTCGTTTTGGGACTAATGTGAAAACATGACTCTGTGTGCAAATAGGAATTACAGGCAGAGATTTATTGCGTTTTGCTCTGGTGATTTCACAGTTGCATTAGTAGGAAAAAGGGGGAGCGATTTTTTGGGGGAAGAAGCAGACTCTTAGCACACACCCAGCTCCTGTCCATGTATAATCATGCACAGTATTTACAAGCGAGTGGGGTTTTCAGGTTTCAGTCTGTAATGCAAATACATTCAGCATCACTAAGGCTGGTTGCCCTTGCTGGAGTGTAGGCAGTCACCGAGGATACACATGGTGGTGGTCTGAAAAAGCAGTCTGGCATGGGCTTTTTAAAAAAAATCTGAAAAGTGGTTTCATAATGTGTCAGTCTGTAAAAGTGATTTTCACTTGCCAAAAAAAAAGAGCAGTAAGTGTGCTTTCAAATTGGCAAAGAAATTTCGTTTTGGGACTAATGTGAAAACATGACTCTGTGTGCAAATAGGAATTACAGGCAGAGATATATTGCGTTTTGCTCTGGTGATTTCACAGTTGCATTAGTAGGAAAAAGGGGGAGCGATTTTTTGGGGGAAGAAGCAGACTCTTAGCACACACCCAGCTCCTGTCCATGTATAATCATGCACAGTATTTACAAGCGAGTGGGGTTTTCAGGTTTCAGTCTGTAATGCAAATACATTCTGCATCACTAAGGCTGGTTGCCCTTGCTGGAGTGTAGGCAGTCACCGAGGATACACATGGTGGTGGTCTGAAAAAGCAGTCTGGACATGTGCAATTTAAAAAAATCTGAAAAGTGGTTTCATAATGTGTCAGTCTGTAAAAGTGATTTTCACTTGCCAAAAAAAAAGAGCAGTAAGTGTGCATTCGAATTGGCAAAGAAATTTCGTTTTGGGACTAATGTGAAAACATGACTCTGTGTGCAAATAGGAATTACAGGCAGAGATTTATTGCGTTTTGCTCTGGTGATTTCACAGTTGCAT
The DNA here is from genome assembly GCF_964204655.1 of Triturus cristatus. Lineage (NCBI taxonomy): Eukaryota > Metazoa > Chordata > Amphibia > Caudata > Salamandridae > Triturus > Triturus cristatus. The sequence goes on along the minus strand of NC_140582.1, from coordinate 387,830,626 downwards.
TAGTAGGAAAAAGGGGGAGCGATTTTTTGGGGGAAGAAGCAGACTCTTAGCACACACCCAGCTCCTGTCCATGTATAATCATGCACAGTATTTACAAGCGAGTGGGGTTTTCAGGTTTCAGTCTGTAATGCAAATACATTCAGCATCACTAAGGCTGGTTGCCCTTGCTGGAGTGTAGGCAGTCACCGAGGATACACATGGTGGTGGTCTGAAAAAGCAGTCTGGAAATGGGCTTTTTAAAAAAAATCTGAAAAGTGGTTTCATAATGTGTCAGTCTGTAAAAGTGATTTTCACTTGCCAAAAAAAAAGAGCAGTAAGTGTGCTTTCAAATTGGCAAAGAAATTTCGTTTTGGGACTAATGTGAAAACATGACTCTGTGTGCAAATAGGAATTACAGGCAGAGATATATTGCGTTTTGCTCTGGTGATTTCACAGTTGCATTAGTAGGAAAAAGGGGGAGCGATTTTTTGGGGGAAGAAGCAGACTCTTAGCACACACCCAGCTCCTTTCCATGTATAATCATGCACAGTATTTAGAAGCGAGTGGGGTTTTCAGGTTTCAGTCTGTAATGCAAATACATTCAGCATCACTAAGGCTGGTTGCCCTTGCTGGAGTGTAGGCAGTCACCGAGGATACACATGGTGGTGGTCTGAAAAAGCAGTCTGGACATGTGCAATTTAAAAAATCTAAAAAGTGGTTTCATAATGTGTCAGTCTGTAAAAGTGATTTTCACTTGCCAAAAAAAAAGAGCAGTAAGTTTGCTTTCAAATTGGCAAAGAAATTTCGTTTTGGGACTAATGTGAAAACATGACTCTGTGTGGAAATAGGAATTACAGGCAGAGATTTATTGCGTTTTGCTCTGGTGATTTCACAGTTGCATTAGTAGGAAAAAGGGGGAGCGATTTTTTGGGGGAAGAAGCAGACTCTTAGCACACACCCAGCTCCTTTCCATGTATAATCATGCACAGTATTTAGAAGCGAGTGGGGTTTTCAGGTTTCAGTCTGTAATGCAAATACATTCAGCATCACTAAGGCTGGTTGCCCTTGCTGGAGTGTAGGTAGTCACCGAGGATACACATGGTGGTGGTCTGAAAAAGCAGTCTGGACATGGGCTTTTTTAAAAAACTGAAAAGTGGTTTCATAATGTGTCAGTCTGTAAAAGTGATTTTAACTTGCCAAAAAAAAAGAGCAGTAAGTGTGCATTCAAATTGGCAAAGAAATTACGTTTTGTGACTATTGAGAAAAGAAATGTAGTAATATATTTAAATAAAATAAAGGATTTTTTTTTTAGTTTTTTTCAGGTATTGCTGAAGAGCAGTGGACAAAATTTAAGATGCCTACAAAATCCAGAGTTCAAAAAACGCACAAAAAAAACCTATATTTGAAGACAACTAGAGGACCAAAGTTAGTAGAAGATGCTCATGTTGGGAAAAAGAAAAAATCTTCTGGTAAGCAGAAAAAACAATTTCTAAAAAATATATTCAAAAGAATGAAAAATGTACAAAATGTCTGTACTCGAAAGGATGTTTTGAACAAAAAAGGAGAGGAAAAACTTGACAATTTAGTTAATGCAAATATACCTTCAGCAACTGAAAAGATTTATATAAATAGAAAAACAGCGTTTAAAGAGATACGTAGAAAAATGTTTCAGAGAAGAGTTATGTCCAATTTGATGAAGGATGTGAAGAAATATAAGAAAAAGACAAAGTTTTATAAAAGAAAAAAAGAAATAGAAGCCATTGCAGCAAAGGCATTAGAATTAAAAAGGAAACTATTCATTTTAATTTTGAATAGGATGCGTACATTAGACAACATGGTTAATGTACTGAAATCACATAGCAAAAGGAAAAGAGTAGTGAACAGAACAAACTTTTGTAAAGTGTTTTTAGGAAAGTGGATGCATAGTTCAAGTAGTGAACCTTTTTTTAATGAAGAGAGCTATTTTCAAAGTAATAGTTTGCTGCATGCAGTTGACACCAGAGGTCGTTCTTACGAAGTAAAAAATGGTTGCATAATGGAGAAGGAGATAATGGTTCCAAGAGATGAGGTACAAGTGATGGCAGATGAGGCTATGGGGAGACGTCCTAAAGCCCCAGTGTACACTTGGAATTGTAGTAGTATTTGCACTGTGCGTCAGGAATCTATTGACAAATTTCGAGAGTTTCTAAGAGAATATAGTAAAAAAAGTATAAAACAGAAGATTAAGGTGCTTCAAAGTCTGGATCCATGCAGAGTGAGAGAGAATACTGGTTTGCAGGGTCATTCTCTGGCTTGTCTATCTAGAAAAGTGTGCAATAGTGTTTTCCATCATTTTAGGATGCTGGCTGTTCATCATACTGAAATGAGAAAGTTTGTGAGACGGTTGTATTTTGCCAAAAGTCCAGCAATAAAGTTAAATGAATTGAATAGGGCTCTGTTCCGAGGAACGGTATCAGATGTAGAGAAGGTTGTTGATGAAATTCAGTTTTGTTACTTTGGTCCTGAACAAAACAGTGCAGAGAAGGACACAGTAAATGAGGAAGAAGTGGAAGAGAATGTAGAACCCTCTGTAAGTAACACATTTAATGATCATATAACAAAATTTGCAATAGTCTCTAATGAAAGACCAAATTTTACTTGTATTTGTTGCCACAGAACTAATTATAGAAAACAAACTAGGAATGTTGATCTCTACAGAAAGAGTGAAAATGAAGATAATTATAAGTGGAAGGATTTTGCCACATATATATTTCTAGAAAATTGTTTTGATTTGGGTGAAGATCAGCGTATTTGTAAATACTGTTACAACAAGTTAGAGGAAAATAGAATGCCGACCAGAGCTGTACATAATAATTTAGAATTGGATGCTATTCCTGCTGAACTTTCTGAATTAAATACATATGAGTCTATACTCATTCAATGTGTTCATCCGTTCCAGACCATAGTACGTATGGAGCCCAAAACTGGTAAATTGCCTCCTTCTGATTTACTGAGAGGTTTAAAAGGAAGAGTGGTGTATTTGCCCTTGGATTTGAAAAAAAATATGGAAACTATTGATGCGGATACTTTGGAAACTGAACCATTAATTATTCTGGTTAATGGTGTACCTACAAAGAATAAGAAGATTTGGCAGGAGCTGGTAGATGTGCGGAAAGTACAAAGAGCAAATTTGTATTTGAAAAGGAATAACAAATGGTATGAATCAATTTATATAGAAGAAGAAGAAGAAGAAGATTTACAAGAAGACACAGAAACACCAACTGGACAAATTGAAAAAGTGGACAAGTCAAAGGAAGAAGAAATTTATGAACATTTTAGCATACATCCTCTTCATTCAAAAGAAGTTATGGGAGATAATATTGATCTCTTTCAGATGAAGAAAGCAAAAGGAACTCCCGTGAGTGTATGGGAGGAGAGCTTGGAAGCTCGATGTTTTCCCCAGCTGTTTCCTAAAGGAAAAGGAGGACGATACGATGAACGTCCAGAACAGATTCCAGCTTCTGAGTATCGGACTACAAGACTATATGCTGAAGATCCCAGATTTCGACAAAGTATTCCTTATTTGTTCCATCTTTTATTTGAAAGCGACTTGTCTGCACTGTCTTATGCAGTAAATCACATTTTAAAAAGTGGAGTACATTTACAAAATGTGTCTGCTAAGGATTTTATGGAGAAAGTGCAGCACCGAGATGATCATTTGGAAACACAACTCATCAATCTGATGGCTTGTCAGCGTGGGACAAATGAATATTGGAACCGACGCCATGGTGAACTAAAATGCATGTTACGGAATTTAGGAACACCAACATGGTTCGTTACCTAAGCTGTGCGGAGTACGCTTGGGATGATTTACTGGATTTTCTACGAGAGGCAAATTCAAACATTAAAAACATTGAATACAAGACAGCAGGAGAACTGTGCTCATTGGATCCGGTAAATGTTTGCAGATATTTCAATCATAGATTTGAGGCTATGATGTCCTTCATCTGCAATAAAACAAATCCACCTCTTGGAGAAGTAGTAGATTTCTTTTGGAGAAAAGAGTACCAGGCAAGAGGTGCTCCTCATATTCATATGCTGTTGTGGATCAAGGATGCCCCAAAGTTTGGAACAGATACTGATGAAGCAGTGTTATCTTTCATTGAAGAATATGCAACATGTGCTATACCAAAAAGCACAGAAGAGAAAAAGTTAAAGGAGCAAGTTTTACGTTTCCAAAGTCATCGGTGTGGAAAATACTGTCGACGGAAATACAAGAGCAAAGATAAATACTACACTAAATGTCGATTTGGATTTCCTAGACCTGTTCTTTCAAATGGAAGAGTCAACAGTTTTATGTCAGCTGTGAGACATACTATCACAAGGAAATCACCTAAGAATACCTACAACCTAAAAAGAAAAGAAGAATCCAAAAATATAAATGACTACAACCCAGTCATTTTATCCATGTGGAACGCTAACATGGATATACAGTATGTAGCTGACAATTCCATTGCTGTTGCTCGATATGTAACGTCTTACATTACGAAATCAGAAAAAACAGAATTGAAGGAAATGTGGGAAGAGATTTCTCACGAGAAGACTGTCAGTAAGAAGCTGTACAGTTTCAGTTTGAAGATGTTATCGCATCGAGAAATTGGATCCTACGAATGTTCAGATAGGTTATCTTCTGCAAGTCTCTACTCGAAGTCAAGAAGAATAATTTGGGCAAGTTTAGGCCTTGCAGCAATGAGAAATCGGGTACTGAAATCTGTTGGAGAAATTGAATATTTGGCCGAGAATGACCCAGAAAGTACAGATATTTTGAAATCAAACATGTTGGACACATATTATCCCAAGAGAAGTCAACATCTGGAGAACATGTGTCTCTATGAAGTGCTGCAGAACTACATTTATTCACGGAAAGCCGCAGAAGACATCAACAATGGAAAATATAAAGTCGTTGGTGAGGAAGGATGTTTGGTGAAGCAAACAAAAGGAAGTTTGATAAATCACAGGAAGCTGAGTTGCGACACTACTGACAAGAAGGAATTTTACTACTTGGCTCTTTTACAGTTGTTTAAACCATGGCGTAGAGAGGATGAACTACTGGGAGAATTTCAAAGCTATGAAGATTCTTTTAATGCTTGCAAAGACAGCATACAATGCAGTACATTCTCAAGTTATCTGCAAATGTTAAATGAAGAAATTGAACAGGAAACTACAATTGCAGCAGAAATAGCTAGAGACAGTTCTCAGGACAGCCAAAGTTCAGGAACACTCAGTCAAGATCCCCTAGGACAACCAATCGTTGAAAATGAAGCATCAATAGCCATGAATGAAGTGGAAACGGCTATGAATCAAGCTCAAGAAGAATTTATAGACTTAGAAAATTTGGAAAGACAACTGAATCAAGAGCAGCAACAAATTTATGAAGAGATCAGAAGCAAAATTGAACACGGGTTTCTACATGAAAAAAAAGAGTGCTCATGCACATCATTTCATCCAATCAGGATGTATGTAAGCGGACAAGCTGGAACTGGAAAAAGTTTCCTTATAAAAGTCATCAGAAGCTACCTACAGCAAAAAACAGATTCTACTTTGTCTTGTGTGGTTACTGCTCCAACTGGGTTAGCAGCATATAACATAAAAGGAATCACTTTACATCGTTTGCTAATGTTACCAGTGGAGCATGAGAACAAAATACAATACAACAAGCTAACTGGAGAAGCATCCTTGGAAGTTTCAAGAGTATTGAAGAAGATGCAAGTTCTCATTATTGATGAGGTGAGCATGGTATTAAACTTAATGCTTGCCTTTGTGCATTTAAGAATGCAGCAAATTTTGAAGACAGACTATGACATGTTATTTGGTGGAAAACACGTCATAGTTTTTGGAGATCTTTTGCAACTTACTCCAGTTAAAGGACAACCAGTGTTTAGTACTGTCACACATGAAGACACGAAGAAGTCATTGGGAAGCATCGGAAATACAAATATTTGGTCCTTCTTTGAGTACAAGGAACTTACTACTAATATGAGGCAAGCAAGCGATGAAGAATATGGAAGTATTCTGAAAGATATCAGAATTGGACTACTCACAGAAGTTGGCAAAAAAGCATTACAGAGTCGGTTGCTACATAATTTATTTCCAAAGGAAGAAATAGTTGCAGAGAAGATATACAAGAACATTGCAGAAAACAAAAGTGTCATCTGCTTAATGCCAACTCTACGTGAATGCTCAATATTTAATGAGGAGCTTTTGAAATTGGAAAAGGAAGAGATCAGGAAATTGGAAGCAGTGGACAAAATTGAGGATGGAAGAATTACTGTCACAGTAACAGGCAAACTGAAAAATAAATTGGACTCACTAGAGAAGAACATCTCCAAAACAGCTGGATTAGAAAAAAATCTATATGTTTGCATGAACTGTAGAGTATTTTTAAGAAGAAATTTGGATGTTGAAAAAGGTTTAGTTAATGGAGCTATGGGAAGAGTTGTGGGTTTTATTAATTATCAGAAAAAAGATGGAATTGAATGTTTAAAAATAAAATTTGATCAGATAGAAGAAGTTAAAGATATTTGTCGTTGTACAGTTCGTTTCATGCTTGTGAAAGACTTATATGTACGTAGGAAGCAGTTTCCGTTTTCTCTAGCATATGCTGTAACTATTCACAAGTCTCAAGGATTGACTGTAGATTGTGCATTTGTGAACATTGGTTCAACTGTATTCAAAGAAGGTATGGCATATGTTGCTTTGTCACGAGTGAAAACATTATCAGGTTTATTCATGATAGACTTTGATGATTCAAAAGTTAGTGCTGATACAAACTGTGTAAAGGAGTATAATAGATTAAGAAGAAGCTATGCTCCTCATTTAGGTCAGTATCCTGTGTTGGAGAAACGTGTAGTTTCTCGTAAAAGAAAAAATGAGAATATCTGTAATGAAGATGTAGAGAAGAGGAAAAAAAAGAGGAGTGATGTAATTGCAAGCAAAAAGAAAAAGGAAAATGAAGAACAGGTTGTAGGATGTCATTTTGAAAATAGCTCTGGTGTCAACTGCTATGCAAATGTAGTGCTGAATGTTGCATTTTATCTGGAAAGTTTGCAAGAGCAGATAATAGTAAATCAGGGAAAAAGATTCTGTTCTGAGCTGAGTCTCCTTTTTCAAAAGCTGAGTAAAGATAAAACTCAAATAGAAAGTGTTACTGAAATTAGAAAACTTTTAGATATATGTTCAGGACGAACACAGTTTTCTCAAAATGTACAGCAAGATGCACAGGAATTCTTGATGTATTTTCTTCAGGTACTGGAAGAAGAAGGGGTTCCCATTGAAAATGTATTTGGTCTCTCTTATAAATGGGAACATAGTTGTGAAAACTGTTATAATATATGTGGCTCTAATGTTGATAATGAAAGGTTTATTTATTTGACATTGCCAGACAGTAAAACAGTCACTTTTGCAAAATTAGTTAAAGATGCTAATCATAGCATGAAATGCGGTGAGTGTAAATCTGACATGTTTTCAACATTAATTTTAAACGAATACGGAAAGTATGTAATTTTAATGATGCAACGATGTAGAGCTGATGGTTCAAAATTGGATACTTTAATAAAGAAGTTTACAGGACAGCAATTATCAATTTCAGGAAAAACTTTTGTAACTGTTGCAATAATTTTCCATGATGGACCTACTGTTACTTCTGGACATTACACAGTTTATCTTAAATGTGAAAAAGGCTGGACACTGTGTAATGATTCCCAATTGATTTTCAAACAACGTTTGCCTTTTGATTTAGCAAATTCCTATCTAATCTTCCTGAAACCTAAATTTTAGAGAAACTTGGCAAGATCTGGACAAAATAATTTTACCATTTTACTGGATTACCATTGGAAATTTCTAAAAAAAAGATTTTTTAAATTATCATTTGGCCTAATGGAAAGATAACCAATTGTAATGTTGACTTTTTTAATTTTTAATGAAACTTTCAAAAACCAATAATTTAGAGATAATCGGTAACATCTGCACAATTTACATTTTGGAATGTTATTGGAGTGCCATTGGAAATTTTTTCAAAAAGGATTTTAAAAATTACTATTTGGCCATGCGGAAAAGTAACCAATTCTATTGTGGACTTATTAAATTATTAAAAAAAAATTCTTGAACCAAAATGTTACAGAGAATCGGTGAGATCTGGACAAATTAAACTTTAGAATTTTATTGGATTACCGTTGGAAATTTAATCCAAAAAAAATGTTAAAATTACTATTTTGCCTAAAGGAAATGGAATCAGATGTATTGTGGAGTTATTTGAGATATAATATTGTGATTATACTTCTGAAACAAAAATATCAGACGGTATTTTAAAGAAATAAGTATTGTTTTTTGATGATATTTTTTTAGAATATTATGCATTTCTGTAATGTTAAGTTTAAGTGAGAAGAGATTCTGGGCTTTTTTAATACAATCTTTGAGATTGTTATTTTTTTTTTGCCCGCTGTTAAATGATGAATGCAATTGCTTTCACAATTTAAAGTGAAATGCAATATATTCTGAAAACAGCAAAAATAAGGCAAAAATATTTTTTTAAAAATATGTAAATACGAGTACTGTATTTTAAAATGTTTAAAAAATATTAATACTTTTTTCATTTTTTTCAGATTGATATAGAAAATTTTCGAAAACTAGAACCATTTTTAAAGCAATTTTAAAAAAAAAAAACAAATGAATAAATATTTTTTTGAGTGGGTATGGTAAGTCAATAATAATAATTGTAGTGTTTCAAAGTCCTTGTAATGTGATTATTGATTTTAAGTGTTTGTTTAAAAAAAAAAAAAAAAAATTACGCGCACCGTACGCGTACGGTAAAAAAAAAAAAAAAAAGTTTTAAAAAATATCTATAAAAAAAAGATGAAAGATAAGGTTGGCTCTTAAAAGAGCCGTTGTGTTCATGCAGGGAGAGAGGAAAGAAAGAATGGGAAAATTAGTCTCTGTGACAAGTGTGCTGATCTATTTTGAGGTCCACTAGGGAAACACTGGTCTCCCTATGACAAATTAGATCATGACAAGAGGCACATCGAATATCAACCCTCAGAAATCGAGGGTTAATTTCCAGAGGGCCAGCAAAAGGAGATGCTCCCCCCACAGATGAAGGGCTCACCTGACCTGCAGAAGAAGGAGTCAGCCCTGCAGATGATGGTCCAGGCTGAGCTGCTGTGGATGTGCTTGGTTGACTTTCTGAAGGGTTACCTCCAAAAAGTCGAGCATGTGTCCTTCTGTGTACATCCCTGAGGTGCCTCATCATGGTATGATTCCCAAAGGAATACTTCCTGTCAGGATTACCTCTTGAAAGTAGACGCTTACACAGCTTACAAGTTACTAAGGGTGCATTTACCTTTAGCTGGCCTTCTGGAAAAGTAAAATAATCCCATACATAAGAGGTCTTTTGTTTCCTCGCTCTCTGCCTCAAGGTAGTGCTGCTAGTGCTAGCCTCACTCTCAGAAGAGCTCTGCTGGTCTGCCATCGTATCACAAAGACAACCCAGCTCCTTCTCCTAAGGGATCACAAGCAGAAATGAGGGGAATGGGTGTGGTGTAGGAGAGTTCTAGAACTGAAAGTAGTTTCAACCAATCAAAAGTTGTGTTTCATGATCACATGACCTACCGTACGCTTACGGTACGCTTACGGCAAAAGTGCGCATGCGCATAAAAAAGACACGCGCTTGCGCGCATGCGCATAACAGTCACCACCCGACACTTCCGCGTAACGTGCGCGTGTAGCGTACACGCGTACGCGTCCCACGCGGAGTACGTGCGGCTACGCAAATTGCGTAACTATACGCAAACAGCGTAGAAAAATTACGGGCGTTGCGTAAACCGTACGCTTACCGTAAGCTTACGGTACGCGTACTAAAAAAAAAAAAAAAAAAAGGAAAAAATGTATTGCTAATAAATTTTACCTTTTTGTATTATAAAATATTTTTAAAAAAACATATTATAGAATTTTAAAAATTTAACCACAGTCTTAAAAAAAGGATAGAAAATTTTTAAAAAAAATATGTAAAAAAAATAGAAAAAAATACATAACTTAGCATTTAAAAAACCGTACAAATTCACTGAAAAAACCATAGGTTTCACACACGTTATAGTTAGGAATTTGCATTTAAAAAACCTTGCTAATTCAATGAAAAAACCATAGGTTTCACACACGTTATAGTTAGGAATTAGCATTTAAAAAACCTTAGAAATTCAATGAAAAAACCAAAGGTTTCACACACGTTATAGTTAGCTGGACATTTTACTCGTAAAAAACCATTGAAATTCCCCCGTTATAGTTAGTTAAGCTAACTATAACTCGTGCGCCCGCAATGCACTGCTGATGACTACACATATTACATCACTCATGACATGGTCAGTGACATCACTCATGACATCACTGATGACATCTCAAATGACATCACTGATGACATCACTAATGACATCATCCTTGTGATAGAGTGGCAGACCTCCTCTCACCCTAATATAACCTTTGATACACAGATTCATAAATAGAGACTAAACTTTTCAAAACAATGGACATACCAATACCAGTTACAACAACCTCTTCAGTAATTCTAAGATCCACATACACATCCACTCATTCACCAACAGTCCTATACAGTCACTCATACATGTACTCACTCATCATATGTACTCATACACCTATACATCCTGTTACACAATGCCACTCATTCGTAGAGTTACTCACACACATAGTCACTCATGCTAATAAAGAATCAAACATCCATTTACTTGCATATACAGTTATACACACACCACCACACTTACTTCTACAAAAACTTACACATACTTAGTCTTTTAAACAATCACTTATAGAAACACATACTTATTCATACAGGAACTCTTTCAATCTCTCACTCTCACATATACTCACTTATATACACCAATAGTCACATATACTAGTTTAAAACATATGTAGTTACTCATAAAAACACTGTAGAGACAGTCATTCACTCACTAACACACCCATACACACACTCATCCACCCATGCAGTCCTGCACACATACTATCTTCAACACATACAAACAGTAAGTCACTCATTCATGCACCTATGCACTACGTAATACCCCCATCGAACCATAAAGACATCAGACACTTATACTGATACCCAAAAAACCAATTAATAACCTATATAAATACTCATGTAGCTGCTCACCAACCCATGCAGCCACTTATACACAAAGTGAAAGACTGATACAGATATATACATATTTAAACATTACTCACTAAGCCATGTATTCACTATGATACACCTAATCAGTCAGTTACACAATCAATTTTTCAAAAACAAATCATCCATTTAGACACTTATATACCCATTTATTCTTCCATCGACCTTGAGATATACATATATAAAACATATTTAATTTTCAGAAAAACACACATTCACGGGATGATGTCATTAGTGATGTCATCAGTGATGTCATTTGAGATGTCATCAGTGATGTCATGAGTGATGTCACTGACCATGTCATGAGTGATGTAATATGTGACGTCATCAGCAGTGCATTGCGGGCGCGCGAGTTATAGTTAGCTTAACTAACTATAACGGGGGAATTTCAATGGTTTTTTACGAGTAAAATGTCCAGCTAACTATAACGTGTGTGAAACCTTTGGTTTTTTCATTGAATATATATATATATATATATATATATATATATCAAAAGCAAGCGTTACTCCTTCCAAGGTGCTGGGACCCGAGAAGGGTGGCATACACGCCGGCGGAGCGTGCCGGTGATTCAAATGTCCCAAAATCCAAATACAGTGAAGTACGCTCTCAGAAAAAAAGGCACGGCAACCCCATATATGGGTCCAAGTATTTATTTACACTACACGTTTCGACATGAGACTATACATGATGGAACACTTTCTGGTTTTATGAGTGCGCGCACGTTAAGGCAGATAGATGTCTCAATACACTATTATTTAGACATTCAGGCAATTACTCTGTGATTTTGTGCGCGTGCTTTGACGTAGCCTGATCTCTGAGATTTTACTGTCCTGCATTGATGCATTCCATAATCCAGAATCAACGTTGGCAGTACAATCCCTACTCGAATACTGGGCAGTGTTTGATTGATTAAGATCAACCGCACACGATTGCAGTAACTTCACTTTGAAGTGATACTATTTTAGGTCTGCCAGACTTACGTCACCCCAACGAGTAACGAACTGTGTTTATTAGATGTAGATTAATTGAAGAATACACAATGCAGTGACAAGATTCAATATTAATTGGGTATTATTATTATCATTTTTTTAATTGAAATATACTGTCATGCATAAAGAATGTATTTAGATGTAACATTGTTTGGGTTGAAGATATTTATCTTTCGACCATTCAAAGATGGCGACCATGCAAAGGGAGATCATTTGGCTGTATAGTCCTTTGTTTATTCTGTTGACAATGGGTTCACGTGAAACTTTATATAATGCTTGCTGTGGAGTGTTCACTTTACACGTGATTAAGGCTTTCTGCCGAAACGCATAGTGTAAATAAATACTTGGACCTATATATGTGGTTGCCGTGCCTTTTTTCCTGAGAGTGTACTTCGCTGTGTTTGGATTTTGGGACATATATATATATATATTCACTGAAAAAACCATAGGTTTCACACATTTTATAGTTCGCTGGACATTTTACTGATAAAAAACCAATGAAATTCCCCCGTTATAGTTAGTGCAGGCAACTATAACTCACGCGACCGCAATCCTCTGCTGATGACATATGTGTCTTTATGAAAAAAAAATATTTGTAATATATGTATAGCTAAAATTTAATGGAAGTAGACATGGGCAAATAATTGTCTAAATACAGTATTAGCATCAGCAGAGGATTGCGGTCGCGTGAGTTATAGTTGCCTGCACTAACTATAACGGGGGAATTTCATTGGTTTTTTATCAGTAAAATGTCCAGCTAACTATAACATGTGTGAAACCTATGGTTTTTCCAGTGAATTTGCAAGGTTTTTTAAATGCTAATTCCTAACTATAACGTGTGTGAAACCTATGGTTTTTTCAGTGAATTTGTACGGTTTTTTAAATGCTAAGTTACTTTACGCCATTCGTGGCGTGCGCGCCCACTTAACGCAGTTCGTTCCGTGCGCGCACCGTGCGCGCACAGTGAGCACGTGGTGCGCTTCGCGCACCGTGCGCCCACTTTACGCAGTTAGTGCCGTGCATGCTGGGTGGGCACGCGGTGCGCGTGCCCACGTTACACTGGATGGGCCATGTACGCACATAGTGACATGGTTTTTTCAGTGAATTTGCAAGGTTTTTTAAATGCTAATTCTTATATTTTCCTTTTTTTTTTTTTTTTTTTTTGCAATGTTTTTTACATATTTTTATTTTAAATTTATATCCTTCTTAAAGACTATGGTTAAATTTTAAAAATTCTACAATATATTTTTTATTTTTACCATTTTTTTAAACTAAACAGGTAAGATTTAGTAGTATAACATAGTGAATCTTTTTTTCCCTTTTCTTTTTTTTTTTTAGTATTTTTTTAACGTGCGCTTACCGTACGCGCACGTCTTGCTTTTAGTACGTTAGATTTCTATGCTGTTTGCGTACAGTTACGCAATTTGCGTAGACGTGCGTCACGCGCACGCGGTGCGTAACGCCTACGCTGCACGCGCATGTTACGCGGAAGTGAAGGGGCGTGCCTGTTTTGCGCATGCGCGCGTGCGCGTGTCTTTTTTACGCGCATGCGTACTTTTACCGTAAGCGCTCCGTAAGCGCACCGTAAGCGTAACGTACGCGCACGTTGGGTCATGTGATCAAGAAACAATACTTTTGATTGGTTTTTACTACTTTCAGTTCTAGAACTCTCCTACACCACACCCATTCCCCACATTTCTGCTTGTGATCCCTTAGGAGAAGGAGCTGAGTTGTCTTTGTGATACGATGGCAGAACAGCAGACCTCTTCAGAGAGTGAGGCTAGCAGCACTACCTTGAGGCAGAGAAGGAGGAAACAAAAGAGCTCTTTCATATGGGAGTATTTTTCTTTTCCAGAGGGCAAGAAAAAGGTAAATGCACCTTTAGTGACTTGTAAGCTTTGTGACCGTGTACTTTCAAGAGGGAATCCTAACAAGAAGTATTCCTTCGGGAATCACACTATGTTGAGACACCTTCATGATGTACACGGTAGGACATATGCTCGACATACTGAAGGAAACCCTTCAGTAAGTCAACCAAGCACATCCACAGCAGCTCAGCCTGGTCCATCTTCTGCAGGGCCGAGTCCATCTTCGGCAGGTCAGCAGAGCCCTTCATCTGTGGGGGGAGCATCTCCTTTTTCTGGTCCTCTGGAAACTAACCATCGGTTTGCGAGGGTTACAATGCGGTGCGCCACTTGTCATGGTCTAATTTGTCATAGGGAGACCAGTGTTGCCCTAGTTAACAATAAAATAGACCAGCACATTTGTCCTACTGACTAATATTCCCATTCTTTCTTTCCTCTGTCCCTGTACGAACACAACGGCTCTTTTAAGAGCCAACCTTACCTTTCAACTTTTTTTTATATATTTTTTTTAACTTTTTTTTGATTTTTTTTTACCGTACGCGTACGGTACGCGTAATTTTTTTTTTTTTTTTTAAAAAACACTAAAAATCAATTATCACATTACAAGGTCCTTGAGAGATTACAATGAAAAACTGAAAATGTGATTGTGGAGAAGTGGAAAAAAGGGACCATGAAATTTCTGACTTACCATACCCACTCAAAAAATTATTTATTAATTAAAATTTAATTTAAATTGCTATAAAAATGGTTCAAGTTTCCGAAAACTTTCTTTCTCAATCTGAAAAAAACGAAAAAAGTATTAATATTTAATAAAACATTTTATAATACAGTACACATATTTACATATTTTCCCAAAACAATTTTTTGCCTTTTTTTTGCTGTTTTCAGAATATATTGCATTTCACTATAAATCGTGAAAGCAATTACATTCATCACTTAACAGCGGGCAAAAAAAAAAATGACAATCTCAAAGATTGTTTAAAAAAAGCCCAGAATCTCTTCTCAGTTAAACATAACATTATCGAAATGCAAAATATTATTCATTAAAAATATCATCTAATAACAAAAACTATTTCTAAAAAATACCGTCTGACAATTTTCTTACAGAAGCATAATCTCAAAAAAACCATATCTCAAATAAATCCACAATACATCTAGTTTCCTTTCTTTTAGGCCAAATGTTAATTTTTGAAATTATTTTTTGATTAAATTTCCAACGATAATCCAATAAAATTTCAAAATTTAAATTGTACAGATGTTACCGATTCTCTCTAAAATTTTGGTTTCCGAAAGATTAATTAGGATTTAATTAAGTCCACAATACAATTGGATACCTTTCCTTTAGGCCAAATGGTAATTTTAAAAATCTTTTTTGATTAAATTTCCAACGGTAATCCAATAAAATACAAAAATTTAAATTGCACAGATGTTACCGATTCTCTGTAAAATGTTGTTTTCTGAAACATTAATTAAGAATTATATAAGTCGACAATACAATTGGTTATCTTTCCTTTAGGCCAAATGATAATTTTAAAAATCTTTAAATTTGAAAATTCCAATGGTAATCCAAAAAAATGGTAAAATTGTTTTGTACAGATCTTGCCAAGTCTCTCTAAAATTTAGGTTTCAGAAAGATTAGATAGGAATTTGCTAAATCAAAAGGCAAACGTTGCTTGAAAATCAATTTTGAATCATTACACAGTGTCCAGCCTTTTTCACATTTAAGATAAACTGTGTAATGTCCAGAAGTAACAGTAGGTCCTTCATGGAAAATTATTGCAACTGTTACAAAAGTTTTTCCTGAAATTGATAATTGCTGTCCTGTAAACTTCTTTATTAAAGTATCCAATTTTGAACCATCAGCTCTACATCGTTGCATCATTAAAATTACATACTGTCCGTATTCCTTTAAAATTAACGTTGAAAACATGTCAGATTTACACTCACCGCATTGCATGCTATGATTAGCATCTTTAACTAATTTAGCAAAAGTGACTGTTTTACTCTCTGGCAATGTTAAATAAATAAACCTTTCAGAATCAACATTAGAGCCACATGTATTGAAACAGTTTTCACAACTATGTTCCCATTTATAAGACAGACCAAACAAATTTTCAATGTGTACACCTTCTTCTTCCAGTACCTGAAGAAAATACAACAAGAATTCCTGTGCGTCTTGCTGTACTTTTTGAGAAAACTGTGTACATCCTGAACATACATCTAAAAGTTTTCTAATTTCAGTAGCACTTTCTATTTGAGTTTTATCATTACTCAGCTTTTGAAAAAGGAGACTCAACTCAGAACAGAATCTTTTTCTCTGATTTACTATTATCTGCTCTTGCAAACTTTCCAGATAAAATGCAACATTCAGCACTACATTAGCGTAGCAGTTGACACCAGAGCTATTTTCAAAATGACATCCTACAACCTCTTCTTCATTTTCCTTTTTCTTTTTGCTTGCAATTACATCACTTTTTTCCTCCTCTCTACATCCTCATTACAGATATTCTCATTTCTCCTTTTACGAGAAACTACACGTTTCTCTAACACAGGATACTGACCTAAATGAGGAGCATAGGTTCTTCTTAATCTATTGTACTCCTTTACACAATTTGCATCAGCACTAACTTTTGAATCATCAAAGTCTATCATGAATAAACCAGATAATGTTTTCACTCGTGACAAAGCTACATAAGCCATACCTTCTTTGAACACAGTTGAACCAATGTTTACAAATGCACAATCTATAGTCAATCCTTGAGACTTGTTAATAGTTACAGCATATGCTAGAGAAAACGGAAACTGTTTCCTTTGTACATATAAGTCTTTCACAAGCATAAAACGAACTGTACAACGACAAATGTCTATAACTTCTTCTATCTGATCAAATTTTATTTTTAAACATTCAATTCCATCTTTTTTCTGATAATTAATAAAACCCACAACTCTTCCCATAGCTCCATTAACTAAACCTTTTTCAACATCCAAATTTCTCCTTAAAAATACTCTACAGTTCATGCAAACATATAGATTTTTTTCTAATCCAGCAGTTTTGGAAATGTTCTTCTCTAGTGAATCCAATTTATTTTTCAGTTTGCCTGTTAATGTGATAGTAATTCTTCCATCCTGAATTTTGTCCACTGCTTCCAATTTCCTGATATCTTCCTTTTCCAATTTCAAAAGCTCCTCATTGAATATTGAGCATTCACGTAGAGTTGCCATTAAGCAGATGACACTTTTCTTTTCTGCAATGTTCTTGTATATCTTCTCTGCAACTATTTCTTCCTTTGGAAATAAATTATGTAGCAACCGACTCTGTAATGCTTTTGTGCCAGCTTCAGTGAGTAGTCCAATTCTGATATCTTTCAGAATACTTCCATATTCTTCATCGTTTGCTTGTCTCATATTAGTAGTAAGTTCCTTGTACTCAAAGAAGGACCAAATATTTGCATTACCGATGCTTCCCAATGACTTCTTTGTATCTTCATGTGTCACAGTATTAAACACTGGTTGTCCTTTAACTGGAGTAAGCTGTAGAAGATCCCCAAAAACTATGACATGTTTTCCACCAAATAACACGTCATAGTCTGTCCTTAGAGTTTGCTGCATTCTTAAATGCACAAAGGCAAGCATTAAGTTTGATACCATGCTCACCTCATCAATAATGAGAACTTGCATCTTCTTCAATACTCTTGAAACTTCCAAGCATGCTTCTCCAGTTAGCTTGTGGTATTGTATTTTGTTCTCATGCTCCACTGGTAACATTAGCAAACGATGTAAGGTGATTCCTTTTATGTTATATGCTGCTAACCCAGTTGGAGCAGTAACCACACAAGACAAAGTAGAATCCGTTTTTTGCTGTAGGTATCTTCTGATGACTTTTATTAGGAAACTTTTTCCAGTTCCAGCTTGTCCGCTTACATACATCCTGATTGGATGAAATGATGTGCATGAGCACTCTTTTTTTTCATGTAGTAATCCGTGATCAATTTTGTTTCTGATTTCTTCATAAATTTGTTGCTGCTCTTCATTCAGTTGTCTTTCCAAATTTGGTAAGTCTATAAATTCTTCTTGAGCTTGATTCATAGCTGTTTCCACTTCATTCATGGCTATTGCAGCTTCATTTTCAACGATTGGTTGTCCTAGGGGATCTTGACTGAGTGTTCCTGAACTTTGGCTGTCTTGAGAACTGTCTCTAGCTACTTCAGCTGCAATTGTAGTTTCCTGTTCAATTTCTTCATTTAACATTTGCACATAAGTTGTGAATGTACTGCATTGTATGCTGTCTTTGCAAGCATTAAATGAATCTTCATAGCTTTGAAATTCTCCCAGTAGTTCATCCTCTGTACGCCATGGTTTAAATAGCTGTAAAAGAGCCAAGTAGTAAAATTCCTTTTTGTCAGTAGTGTTGCAACTCAGCTTCCTGTGATTTATCAAACTTCCTTTTGTTTGCTTCACCAAACATCCTTCCTCACCAATGACTTTATATTTTCCATTGTTGATGTCTTCTGCAGCTTTCCGTGAATAAATGTAGTTCTGCAGCACTTCATAGAGACACATGCTCTCCAGATGATGACTTCTCTTGGGATAATATGTGTCCAACATGTTTGATTTCAAAATATCTGTACTTTCTGGGTCATTCTCGGCCAAATATTCAATTTCTCCAACAGATTTCAGTACCCGATTTCTCATTGCTGCAAGGCCTAAACTTGCCCAAATTATTCTTCTTGATTTCGAGTAGAGACTTGCAGAAGATAACCTATCTGAACATTCGTAGGATCCAATTTCTCGATGCGATAACATCTTTAAACTGAAACTGTACAGCTTCTTACTGACAGTCTTCTCGTGAGAAATCTCTTCCCACATTTCTTTCAATTCAGTTTTTTCAGATTTAGTAATGTAAGACGTTACATATCGAGCAACAGCAATGGAATTGTCAGCTACATACTGTATATCCATGTTAGCATTCCACATGGATAAAATGACTGGGTTGTAGTCATTTATATTTTTTGATTCTTCTTTTCTTTTAAGGTTGTAGGTATTCTTAGGTGATTTTCTTGTGATAGTATATCTCACAGATGACATAAAACTGTTTACCCTTCCATTTGAAAGAACAGGTCTAGGAAATCCAAATCGACATTTAGTGTAGTATTTATCTTTGCTCTTGTATTTCCGTCGACAGTATTTTCCACACCGATGACTTTGGAAACGTAAAACTTGCTCCTTTAGCTTTTTCTCTTCTGTGCTTTTTGGTATAGCACATGTTGCATATTCTTCAATGAAAGATAACACTGCTTCATCAGTATCTGTTCCAAACTTTGGGGCATCCTTGATCCACAACAGCATATGAATATGAGGAGCACCTCTTGCCTGGTACTCTTTTCTCCAAAAGAAATCCTCTACTTCTCCAAGAGGTGGATTTTTTTTATTGCAGATGAAGGACATCATAGCCTCAAATCTATGATTGAAATATCTGCAAACATTAACCGGATCCAATGAGCACAGTTCTCCAGCTGTCTTGTATTTGATGTTTTTAATGTTTGAATTTGCCTCTCGTAGAAAATCCAGTAAATCATCCCAAGCGTACTCAGCACAGCTTAGGGTAAGGAACCATGTTGGTGTTCCTAAATTTCGTAACATGCATTTTAATTCACCATGGCGTCGGTACCAATATTCATTTGTCCCACGCTGACAAGCCATCAGATTGATGAGTTGTGTTTCCAAATGATCATCTCGGTGCTGCACTTTCTCCATAAAATCCTTAGCAGACACATTTTGTAAATGTACTCCACTTTTTAAAATGTGATTTACTGCATATGATAATGCAGACAAGTCGCTTTCAAATAAAAGATGGAATAAATAAGGAATACTTTGTCGAAATCTTGGATCTTCTGCATATAGTCTTGTAGTCCGATACTCAGAAGCTGGAATCTGTTCTGGACGTTCATCGTATCGTCCTCCTTTTCCGGTAGGAAACAGCTGGGGAAAACATCGAGCTTCTAAGCTCTCCTCCCATACACTCACGGGAGTTCCTTTTGCTTTCCTCATCTGAAACAGATCAATATTGTCTCCCATAACTTCTTTTGAATGAAGAGGATGTATGCTAAAATGTTCATAAATTTCTTCTTCCTTTGACTTGTCCACTTTTTCAATTTGTCCAGTTGGTGTTTCTGTGTCTTCTTGTAAATCTTCTTCTTCTTCTTCTATATAAATTGATTCATACCATTTGTTATTCCTTTTCAAATACAAATTTGCTCTTTGAACTTTCCGTACATCTACCAGCTCCTGCCAAATCTTCTTATTCTTTGTAGGTACACCATTAACCAGAATAACTAATGGTTCAGTTTCCAAAGTATCTGCATCAATAGTTTCCATATTTTTTTTCAAATCCAAGGGCAAATACACCACTCTACCTTTTAAACCTCTCAGTAAATCTGAAGGAGGTAATTTACCAGTTTTGGGCTCCATACGTACTATGGTCTGGAACGGATGAACACATTGAATAAGTATAGACTCATATGTATTTAATTCAGAAAGTTCGGCAGGAATAACATCCAATTCTAAATTATTATGTACAGCTCTGGTCGGCATTCTATTTTCCTCTAACTTGTTGTAACAGTATTTACAAATACGCTGATCTTCACCCAATTCAAAACAATTTTCAAGAAATATATATGTGGCAAAATCCTTCCACTTATAATTATCTTCATTTTCACTTTTTCTGTAGAGATCAACATTCCTAGTTTGTTTTCTATAATGAGTTCTGCGGCAACAAATACAAGTAATATTTGGTCTTTCATTAGAGATTATTGCAAATTTTGTTATGTGATCATTAAATGTCTTACTTACAGACGGTTCTACATTCTCTTCCACTTCTTCCTCATTTACTGTGTCCTTTTCTGCACTGTCTTGTTCAGGACCAAAGTAACAAAACTGAATTTCATCAATAACCTTCTCTACATCTGATACCGTTCCACGGAACAGAGCCCTATTCAATTCATCTAACTTTATTGCTGGACTTTTAGCAAAATACAACCGTCTCACAAACTTTCTCATTTCAGTATGATGAACAGCCAGCATCCTAAAATGATGAAAAACACTTTTACACACTTTTCTAGATAGACAAGCCAGAGAATGACCCTGCAAACCAGTATTCTCTCTCACTCTGCATGGATCTAGACTTTGAAGCACCTTAATCTTCTGTTTTACACTTTTTTTTACTATATTCTCTTAGAAACTCACGAAATGTATCAATAGATTCCTGACGCACAGTGCAAATACTACTACAATTCCAAGTGTACACTGGGGCTTTAGGACGTCTCCCCATAGCCTCATCCACCATCACTTGTACCTCATCTCTTGGAACCATTTTCTCCTTCTCCATTATGCAACCATTTTTCACTTCGTAAGCACGACCTCTGGTGTCAACTGCATGCAGCAAACTATTACTTTGAAAATAACTCTCTTCATTAAAAAAAGGTTCACTACTTGAACTATGCATCCATTCTCCTAAAAACACTTTACAAAAGTTTGTTCTTTTCACTACTCTTTTCCTTTTGCTTTGTGATTTCAGTACATTGACCATTTTATCTAATGTACGCATCCTATTCAAAATTAAAATGAATAGTTTCCTTTTTAATTCTAATGCCTTAGCTGCAATGGCTTCAATTTCTTTTTTTCTCCTATAAAATTTAGCCTTTTGCTTATATTTCTTCACATCCTTTATTAAATTGGACATAACTCTTCTCTGAAACATTTTTCTACGTATCTCTTTAAACGCTGTTTTTCTGTTTAAGTTAATCTTTATTGTTTCTGAAGGTATATTTGCATTAACTAAATGCTACATTTTTTCCTGTTCTTTTCTATTTAAAACATTCTTTCCAGTACAGACATTTTGTACATTTTTCCTTTTTTTGAAGATGTTCTTTAAAAAATCTTTTGTCTGCTTACCAGAAGACTTTCTCTTGTTCCCAACATGAGCATCTCCAACTAACTTAGGTCCTCCAGTTGTCTTCAAATATAGTTTTTTTTTTGTGGTTTTTCCTTAGTCTGGATTTTGTAGGCATCTTAAATTTAGTTCACTGCTCTTCCACAATACCTGAAAAAAACTAAAAAAAAATTTCTTTATTTTATTTAAATATATTACTACATTTTTTATGATCTTTTCAAATCTTAAAATACTAAGTACCCCTTTCCTACAAGTGAAAATCACAATAACACCTTCACAAATTAAATATCTAAAAACAATTCCTGTGTGCACACAGATTCATGCTTTGAAATTAGGCAGAAAACGAAATTTCTTTGCCAATTGGAAAGCACACTTCCTACTGCTTTTTTGGCAAGTGATAAGTACTTTTACAATCTGACACATTTCTAATCCACTTTTCAGATTCTCAAAAAAGCACACGTCCAAACAGCTTTTTGAGACCAAGAACATGTGTAACCTAGGTGACTCACTACACTCCAGCAAGGGCAACCAGCCTTAGTGATGCTGAATGTATTTGCATTACTGACTGCAACCTCAAACCCCACTCGGTTGTGAATACTGTGCATGATTCCACAGGGTAAGCAGCTGGCTGTGTGCTAAGAGTCTGCTTCTGCACAAAAAAAATAGTTCCCCCTTTCCTACTAATGCAACTGTAAAATTACCAAAGCAATACGCAATAAATCTCTGCCTGTAATTCCTCTTTGCACACAGAGTCATGTTTTCATATTAGTCAGAAAACGAAATTTCTTTGCCAATTTGAAAGCACACTTACTACTCTTTTTTTTGGCAAGTGATAAGTACTTTTACAGTCTGACACATTTTGAATCCACTTTTCAGATTCTTAAAAAAGCACATGTCCAAACAGCTTTTTGAGACCACCAACATGTGTAACCTGGGTGACTGACTACACTCCAGCAAGGGCAACCAGCCTTAGTGATGCTGAATGTATTTGCATTACTGACTGCAACCTCAAACCCCACTCGGTTGTGAATACTGTGCATGATTCCACAGGGTAAGCAGCTGGGTGTGTGCTAAGAGTCTGCTTCTGCATATAAAAAATAGTTCCCCCTTTCCTACTAATGCAACTGTAAAATTACCAGAGCAATACGCAATAAATCTCTGCCTGTAATTCCTCTTTGCACAGAGAGTCATGTTTTCATATTAGTCAGAAAACGAAATTTCTTTGCCAATTTGACAGCACACTTACTACTCTTTTTTTTGGCAAGTGATAAGTACTTTTACAGTCTGACACATTTTGAATCCACTTTTCAGATTCTTAAAAAAGCACATGTCCAAACAGCTTTTTGAGACCACCAACATGTGTAACCTGGGTGACTGACTACACTCCAGCAAGGGCAACCAGCCTTAGTGATGCTGAATGTATTTGCATTACTGACTGCAACCTCAAACCCCACTCGGTTGTGAATACTGTGCATGATTCCACAGGGTAAGCAGCTGGGTGTGTGCTAAGAGTCTGCTTCTGCATATAAAAAATGGTTCCCCCTTTCCTACTAATGCAACTGTAAAATTACCAGAGCAATACGCAATAAATCTCTGCCTGTAATTCCTCTTTGCACACAGAGTCATGTTTTCATATTAGTCAGAAAACGAAATTTCTTTGCCAATTTGACAGCACACTTACTACTCTTTTTTTTGGCAAGTGATAAGTACTTTTACAGTCTGACACATTTTGAATCCACTTTTCAGATTCTTAAAAAAGCACATGTCCAAACAGCTTTTTGAGACCACCAACATGTGTAACCTGGGTGACTGACTACACTCCAGCAAGGGCAACCAGCCTTAGTGATGCTGAATGTATTTGCATTACTGACTGCAACCTCAAACCCCACTCGGTTGTGAATACTGTGCATGATTCCACAGGGTAAGCAGCTGGCTGTGTGCTAAGAGTCTGCTTCTGCACAAAAAAACATAGTTCCCCCTTTCCTACTAATGCAACTGTAAAATTACCAGAGCAATACGCAATAAATCTCTGCCTGTAATTCCTCTTTGCACACAGGGTCATGTTTTCATATTAGTCAGAAAACGAAATTTCTTTGCCAATTTGAAAGCACACTTACTACTCTTTTTTTTGGCAAGTGATAAGTACTTTTACAGTCTGACACATTTTGAATCCACTTTTCAGATTCTTAAAAAAGCACATGTCCAAACAGCTTTTTGAGACCACCAACATGTGTAACCTGGGTGACTGACTACACTCCAGCAAGGGCAACCAGCCTTAGTGATGCTGAATGTATTTGCATTACTGACTGCAACCTCAAACCCCACTCGGTTGTGAATACTGTGCATGATTCCACAGGGTAAGCAGCTTGGTGTGTGCTAAGAGTCTGCTTCTGCACAAAAAAAATAGTTCCCCCTTTCCTACTAATGCAACTGTAAAATTACCAGAGCAATACGCAATAAATCTCTGCCTGTAATTCCTCTTTGCACACAGAGTCATGTTTTCATATTAGTCAGAAAACGAAATTTCTTTGCCAATTTGAAAGCACACTTACTACTCTTTTTTTTGGCAAGTGATAAGCACTTTTAAAGTCTGACACATTTTGAATCCACTTTTCAGATTCTTAAAAAAGCACATGTCCAAACAGCTTTTTCAGACCAGGAACATGTGTAACCTGGGTGAATGACTACACTCCAGCAAAGGCAACCAGCCTTAGTGATGTTGAATGTATTTGCATTCCTCACTGCAACCTCAAACACCACTCGGTTGTGAATACTATGCATGATTCTACAGGATAAACAGCTGGGTGTGTGCTAAGAGTCTGCTTCTGCTGAAAAATAGCTGCCCCTTTCCTACCAATGCAAATCTAAAATTACCAGAGTAATACGCAATAAATCTCTGTCAACAATTCCTCTTTGCACACAGAGTCATGGTTTGATATTAGGCAGAAAACGAAATTTCTTTGCCAATTTAAAAGCACACTTACTACTCTTTTTTTGGCAAGTGATAAGTACTTTTACAGTCTGACACTTTTTCAATCCACTTTTCAGAATCTGAAAACAGCACATGTCCAAACAGCTTTTTGAGACCAGGAACATGTGTAACCTGGGTGAATGACTACACTCCAGCAAAGGCAACCAGCCTTAGTGATGTTGAATGTATTTGCATTACTCACTGCAACCTCAAACACCACTCGGTTGTGAATACTATGCATGATTCTACAGGATAAACAGCTGGGTGGAGCACACTTACTACTCTTTTTTTGGCAAGTGATAAGTACTTTTACAGTCTGACACATTTTCAATCCACTTTTCAGAATCTGAAAACAGCACATGTCCAAACAGCTTTTTCAGACCAGCAACATGTGTAACCTGGATGACTGACTACACTCCAGCAAAGGCAACCAGCCTTAGTGATGTTGAATGTATCTGCATTCCTCACTGCAACCTCAAACACCACTCGGTTGTGAATACTATACATGATTCTACAGGATAAACAGCTGGGTGTGTGCTAAGAGTCTGCTTCTGCTGAAAAATAGCTGCCCATTTCCTACTAATGCAAATCTAAAATTACCAGAGTAATACGCAATAAATCTCTGTCAACAATTCCTCTTTGCACACAGAGTCATGGTTTGATATTAGGCAGAAAACAAAATTTCTTTGCCAATTTGAAAGCACACTTACTACTCTTTTTTTGGCAAGTGATAAGTACTTTTACAGTCTGACACTTTTTCAATCCACTTTTCAGAATCTGAAAACAGCACATGTCCAAACAGCTTTTTCAGACCAGGAACATGTGTAACCTGGGTGAATGACTACACTCCAGCAAAGGCAACCAGCCTTAGTGATGTTGAATGTATTTGCATTACTCACTGCAACCTCAAACACCACTCGGTTGTGAATACTATGCATGATGACTGGCGACCGCCAGTAGGTGATATATATATATATATATATTCACTGAAAAAACCATAGGTTTCACACATGTTATAGTTAGCGGAAATTTTACTGATAAAAAACCAATGAAATTGCCCCGTTATAGTTAGTGCTGGCAACTATAACTCACGCGACCGCAATCCTCTGCTGATGCTAATACTGTATTTAGACACTTATTTGCCCATGTCTTCTTCCATACATTTTTAGCTATACATATATTACAAATATTTTTTTTTTATAAAGACACATATGTCATCAGCAGAAGATTGCGGTCGCGTGAGTTATAGTTGCCAGCACTAACTATACCGGGGCAATTTCATTGGTTTTTTATCAGTAAAATTTCCGCTAACTATAACATGTGTGAAACCTATGGTTTTTTCAGTGAATTTGCAAGGTTTTTTAAATGCTAATTCCTAACTATAACGTGTGTGAAACCTATGGTTTTTTCAGTGAATTTGTACGGTTTTTTAAATGCTAAGTTACTTTACGCCATTCGAGGCGTGCGCGCCCACTTAACGCAGTGCGTTCCGTGCACGGTTTTTATCAACTTTAATAAGCCCTGTACATTTGGTGGCCTTCGGCCACCAAAAGCACAGGGGGTGGGGTCAATGTGGATAGTGTTTTTTTTATTTCGATTTTATAATTTCATGTTGCCAAGATATAGTTTTTTTACTGATGTGATAAGCCCTGTACATTTGGTGGCCTACGGCCACCAAAAGCACAGGGGGTGGGGTAAGTGTGGATAGTGTTTTTTTTATTTCTATTTTTTACCGTACGCTTACGGTAAGCGTACGGTAAGCGTACTCGGTGAAATTGCCGAAAAAAAAATAAAACCGTTTTTGCTCTTGGGGGATGTTTGGGGACTCCCTCAACATGACTATGTGGGAGGGAGTTGTCAAAACAGCCCCGGAACATGTTTTTGGGCATCATGTTTGATAAATAACACTCAGTGCGAGAGACAAAATGGCGGACGCCGCTTCCTGGTTTCGGCCGATTCGAATGTTTACTAAGATCTAAGAGCCAATCAGAATCGCGCTCGCGCACGCCACCGTACGCGTACGGTAAGCGTACGGTAAGCGTACCGTAAGCGGGCTCAGATATATATATTGATTTAAAGGCTATTTTCTCAGAATCTACTGAACAGATTTACACCAAACCTACAAAAGGCACTTCCTTGACATAGGGACTACCTCTCTGCCAAATTTCTAGTAATTCTGTTCAGCCGTTCGGGCTGTAGCTCGTTCTAAAGGTCCTATGGAAAAATGCATGGGAAAAACGCCTTTTGGGACCCCCCTTTTATCTCAGCCCCCGCTTGACGAATCCCCCCGAGACTTTCAGGGTAGGAGCGGAGCGTAGCGCCCCACCTATTTTGAGAAATTCGCGAGGATTCATCGACCGGCGCCAAAGTTATTCAAAATAGAATGTTGCGGATTTCCTATGGAAAAGGGGTCCTAACTATAACTACCTACTGACGACCGCCAGTAGGTAATATATATATATATATATATATATTCACTGAAAAAACCATAGGTTTCAGGGGTGTTATAGTTAGCTGGACTTTTCACTTGTACAAAACCATTGAAATTCCCCCGTTATAGTTAGTTCAGCTAACTATAATTCGCGCGCCCGCAATGCACTGCTGATGACGTCACATATTACATCACTCATGACATGGTCAGTGACATCACTCATGACATCACTGATGACATCTCAAATGACATCACTGATGACATCACTGATGACATCATCCAGTGAATGTGTGTTATTCTGAAAATTAAATATGTTTTATATATGTATATCTCAAGGTCGATGGAAGAATAAATGGGTATTTAAGTGTCTAAATGGATGATTTGTTTTTGAAAAATTGATTGTGTAACTGACTGATTAAGTGTATCATAGTGAATACATGGCTTAGTGAGTAATGTTTAAATATGTAAATATCTGTATCAGTCTCTCACTTTGTGTATAAGTGGCTGCATGGGTTGGTGAGTAGCTACATGGGTGTCTATATAGGTTATTAGTTGGTTTTTTGAGTATCAGTCTGAGTGTCTGCATGGTTCGGTGGGGGTATTACGTAGTGCATAGGTGCATGAATGAGTGACTCACTGTTTGTATGTGTTGAACACAGTATGTGTGCAGGACTGTATGGGTGGATGAGTGTGTGTATGGGTGTGTTAGTGAGTGAATGACTGTCTCAATAGTGTCTTTATGAGTAACTACATATGTTTTAAACTAGTATATGTGACTATTGGTGTATATATGTGAGTATATGTGAGAGGGAGAGATTGAAAGAGTTCCTGTATGAATAAGTATGTGTTTCTATAAGTGATTGTTTAAAAGACTAAGTATGTGTAAGTTTCCGTAGAAGTAAGTGTGGTGGTGTGTGTATAACTGTATATGCAAGTAAATGTATGTTTGATTCTTTATTAGCATGAGTGACTATGTGTGTGAGTAACTCTATGGATGAGTGGCATTGTGTAACAGGATGTATAGGTGTATGAGTACATATGATGAGTGAGTACATGTATGAGTGACTGTATTGGACTGTTGGTGAATGAGTGGATGTGTATGTGGATCTTAGAATTACTGTAGAGGTTGTTGTAACTGGTATTGGTATGTCCATTGTTTTGAAAATTTTAGTCTCTATTTTTGAATGTGTGTATCAAAGGTTATATTAGGGTGAGAGGAGGTCTGCCACTCTATCACAAGGATGATGTCATCAGTGATGTCATCAGTGATGTCATTTGAGATGTCATCAGTGATGTCATGAGTGATGTCACTGACCATGTCATGAGTGATGTAATATGTGACGTCATCAGCAGTGCATTGCGGGCGCGCGAATTATAGTTAGCTGAACTAACTATAACGGGGGAATTTCAATGGTTTTGTACAAGTGAAAAGTCCAGCTAACTATAACACCCCTGAAACCTATGGTTTTTTCAGTGAATTTCTGAGGTTTTTTAAATGCTAATTCCTAACTATAACGTGCCTGAAACCTATGGTTTTTTCTGTTAATTTCAAAGGTTTTTTAAATGCTAATTTCTAACTATGCCTACAGAGATAGGACATGTGAAGAAAGAAGAAAAAATGCACAGAAAGAAACAAAAGAAGTGCAGAAAGAAGCAACAGAAGTCCTCAAATACGAAGATAAGTGCAGGAAGAAGGATAACGTGCAGAAAGAACAAAAAGAAGAGCAGAAAGAAGCCTTGTTGCAAAATCATCCTGTACCCTCAACTTTTTCAGACGGATACTGGTGGTAACTGAGTCTGACTAACCAGTCCTAGAGCCAGTGCTATGTTAAAAGACACTTAGAATACAGTGAAAACACCTACATACACTAGGGAACATTATGCGTTGGGGTCCCCCTGTGATTAGCCTTACCTCCTCTATAAGCCCCTAGTATATAATAGGGCATGGGGATTAAAACTACCTCTTAAAACAGGCCACAGGGCGTTTTTGCACACGTTAACTCAGGCCCCGTCCCCTCCTTTCACCATTGTGTAAACACGCCCTGTGTCCGTTTTTAGTTGGGAGATTAAGTTCATTTGAGTCCTGAGGGTCCCTAGGGTCCAACTAGCCCACTAGGTACCTCCAGTAAGTGCCACAGAGCTGCGTTGCAGAGAGGTGTAAAAAGTGGCACGGCCTGGACCACCTCTCTGCAATGCAGCTCAGTGGCGCTTACTGGAAGCACTTGGTGGGCTAGTTAGCCCCCAGGGGCCCTCAGTATTGAAGGGAAATTATATCCCCAATTTAAAACGTGCCATGGTGCGTGTTTGCACACGTCACCTCAGGCCCCGTCCCCTCCCTTCACCACTGTGTAAACGCGCCCTGTGGCTGTTCTAAGTTGAGAGATTAAGTCCCCTTGAATCCTAAGGGTCCCTAGGGTCACACTAGACCACTAGCTACCTCCAGGAAGCGCCACAGAGCTGCGTTGCAGAGAGGTGTAAAAAGGGGTTTGGCCTCAGAACACCTGTCTGCAGCGCAGCTCCCTGGCGCATACTGGAGATGCCTGTTGGGGGCGCGTTTGCAGAGTGCTGCATGGAGGGGGCATGGCCTCTGGCATGATGCCAGTCTTTTATTTATTTTATTTTTTTAAGAAGGGGGGCTGTGTGTTTCCCCTTTTTATTCTAATTTATTGGCCCTGATGACCCCATCCCCCAGGGCCTGTCTCCTAATTATATTTTTTTGACCCCAATCCCCAGGGCCGGCCACTGTTTTTTATTATTTTTAAAAAATATATATTTATAGACACACCTAGGACATGCTGGACAAACCGTACGTACCTATCACCATGACGATTTGCGTGATATTCATTAAAAGGCGACTATGCATGCAATTAATCCACGTGGAATGTATTTACACCACTAGTGAAGCTCTGACATGTCTGATGCTCTACCGTGCCTAATCCCGGTAGACACCCTTGTCGTTTATTTATACAAACATGGGTAGCTATTGACCGGCACATTTAATACACATACACACCAAGCCATTCAAAGGGGATTCGACAAAAATTCGACAAAAACTATGCAAGAAACCCCCCTCACAGTTAATAAAACACACATCCACTGCCGGATGTGTAATACTTTTTATTTTACTCTCTGGAAAGGGGACGA
Organism: Triturus cristatus; assembly: GCF_964204655.1. Classification (NCBI taxonomy): domain Eukaryota; kingdom Metazoa; phylum Chordata; class Amphibia; order Caudata; family Salamandridae; genus Triturus; species Triturus cristatus. Next base: position 387,800,090 of record NC_140582.1, on the reverse strand, counting down.
ACATCACTTGCGAGTCACAGCGCGCTCCTGACAGAGCCCAATGCTGTGTTACACCCACCATTGCCTGCCGAGTGCCACACACCTCTGTATTGTATTCCACTAGCTAGTGCATATGCTATGACACTCTCTAGCCCATGTGCACTGTAACACCACCCCGTGAAAATGTCATGCCACACTTGTCTTCGCACGGGTTATATTGCCCCATCTAACGTGCCTTCCTCGATGCCTATGTTATAACGCACAGTGCTATGCCATACATATTACAATTTGGGATCCATATCTTTGTCACAGTGCATATGCAACGTTACACTCCCCAGCACATATTTTATATTACAACTTTAGAGACTAGTTAGGTTACACAACACTGCCCTGTGCATATTACACTCCAAGGCGCATATCGCATTGCACGCGCTAGTGCCTGTGCTATCTCGCGCTCTCCAATGAATCTGTCATTGCGCACAATGTATTGCATATTATATTTCACGCCTGGTTCATCTTATATCACACTTTTTGGTGCATAGTTTATACCATACACTATATCTAGTTTTCATTTTCAATCGTGCTCTCAGGACTATGTTCTATATAACACTGTGTTCACCTACCCTTTTCACGGGCATTACATTTTGCGATAGGGGGTGGAGGGTCAGGGGGTGTTTTTGCCAAGTGAGCCCGGAGTCACAGTCACTAACGTCTTCTTCTTCCTGAATAAAAGTGAGATTATGCTGCATACTTGTTCATATTTTAAGTAGTTTGCACAGACAAAATATTTTAAAAACAATAAAGTTTCTAATACCCGCCTTCTCTGAACAGTTAGCTTGCTGCCCCATCCCCCTCCTCCCTATCCTCTGTTGTGTGAATCCATGGACTAGCCTCCTCCCTCCTGCCATGCATGGTCTGATGTGCTGCCACTGCCCTCAATTTAGTATGATGTACCAGTCCACTCCTCCTGCCCTCCATTGCCCAATTCTATGCCCCATCATTGACCTCCTGCTTAAACTCTGTGCTTAGCTTGCTGCCCCTATTCTCCTTCCCCCTGCCCTCCGATGTCTTTGTGCATGCCCCTGCTCCATCCTTTTTGCCCACCATGTCCCATGGACCTGCCACTCCTATCTACTCTGAGTGTTCTGTTGAGCTGCCACTCCCCTCCCACCTGCCTAGCATTGTCAGATGACTGTAACCTGTCCCTGCCACCTCCACCCTGCCTGTCCACATGCCATGCCTCTATCCTCTTCCTCCTGTCCTACATGGTCCATTGTACTGCCACACCCTTCTGCCCTCCCTGGTCTGTTGTGCTGCAACTGCTCCTCCTGCCTGCCCCGTGTGGTCTGTTGTGAGGCCCCTTCCCCTGAACTTTCTTGTCTGTGCACAGGTCCTGACCCTCCCTTCTATCCTCCATCGTCCTTTGTGCATGCCCCTGCACCCTCCTTCTTGCCCATCATAGCCATTGTGCTGCCACTAACCCTCCCACTTGCCATGCATGGTCTTCTGTGCTGCCATGGCCCCTCCCACCTTCCCTGTGTGGTCAGTTAGCTGCCCCTGACCCCCTCCCACCTTCCCTCCATGGTCTGTTTGTATGCCATCACAGTCTCACTGTTGCTCTTCATGTTGTGTCTTGCTTCTAGTGCCCATCCTGCCTGACCTCCATGGCCATCTTGCTGCTCCTGCCCTGCCCCCTTGCCCCCAGCCCTCTGTTTACATGTGCAGACCCCTACTCCCTCCCTCCTGGCTTGTCTGTTCCATTGTAATGCCCCTGATCCGTCCCTCCTGCAGTTTATGGTCTGTTATGCTGCAGCCTTCTCTCCTGTCTGTCCATTATGGTCAGCTAGCTACCATTGCCTCTTGCCCCTCTGTTCTCTGTTGTCCATGTGCATGGTCCTGTCCCCTCCCTCTTGCTTTCTATGGATTGTTGTGCTGCACTCCCATCCTGCATGCCCTGTGTGGTGTATTGTGCTGCTGCAAACCCTGATGCCTGCCCTGCAGGGTCAGTTTGGTGCACCTCTCCATGTCTCTCCTGTCCTCTGTTATCCAAGTCCATGTCCCTATCCCATTTCCTTCCATGATCCAATGTACCATACTTGCGAACATTTTGAACTTGGTAAGAGGGAGATTTTGAAAAAAAACTGGGGTATTGATTTTCCCCTTTGAGTTACATTGAAAAAGAGGATATTGTAGTCAGGAGACAGATCAAATAAAGCCCATTTGAGCTTAAAAACATTGGACGTTTCCTGGCTGAATCGGGTCTGTTGGCATGTATGGTTGTACTACCATTGCCTCTTCCTTCTGCCCACAATGGTCTATTACATTGCCACAGCCTTGAAGGAGGGTAGATTTTGTATCACAGGGGGCCCCTGGCCCGTTCTGTCCACACCTGAAGTATGAGACCCTTGTCCTTGCCCTGCCAGCCGCATTTGTAGGCCGTATTAAATTGACCAGCGGGTCCTGTGTTGCTATATAATTATCCTGAGACATCCTTACCACTCAGCCAGCATAAAACCCCTGTGTAGGCCCTTCTGTTCAATATGTAGGCCTCTTTGTTAAATTGACCATAGCTCTGCAATTTTAGTGTATAGCAGTCTGAAGGCAGGTCTGCGAGGCCTTCTGCTCCAAACAAGTAGCCCCCACCCTATCCGAGTGCTCCGTGCTCGGTATCAAAGTTCAACATCCCCCTGAAGCTGTCGACATACAGTAGGCTGCATCCTGGACTGGTACTTGCTTCCTGGGCAGGTTTCCCGCTTTTAAGGAAGTGGCAACCGCAGAGCGTCAAGTTAGGAGAACTGAGGAGATTTTATACATGAATATATTGAATTCCTGTACAATACCCATTATTTTCTGCTTGCTCTATGGAACTTACGATAAGCGATTGGCCTGAGAGACTGACCTTTTCACCCAGTCCATTGTCAGCATTAAGTGGGTAAATGACGAAATGTCTGGTAAAATCTGCAGACGAAGCTTTTGGGTAGTATACGTAGGTAGATGTAGCGTGCAAAGGAGCCCACAAAATGATATAAAAAGGGAGCACCCACAGATATCGACGGACAACCTCTCCGTCTGTATGTAGGTTAACAGGCTGTGCAGGTTTTCCCCAAGAACTGGGAGCTCTTGTCTTCCTTTGCTTAAAATGTCTTGCTCTGCTTTGCTTGAAGTATCTTATTCTATTTTACCTATATGAAATGTCATGTTATGTTTAACCATTGTTCTCTTTACTTTTGCATTTAAAAGATGTTGTATTGTAATTGCAGGAATGCTTGCTCTAAGAGTAAATGTGAGTGTCCCTAGGTAACATTTTCCTTGGTGTAACTTGTTTCTCATGATGCATTTATAGATGTGTTTTCTCTCTCTCTCTGTCAGTCCATTAATTGAGATACAGAGAATATCATGACAGCTGTATGATTATCTGGATTCTGTATTTTGTACTTTATGTCTCTATTCTGCGGTTTCTTTGAAGTTGCATCTTCTCATTAAACTGCCATTGTATTCTGCCTCCAATTCCATGTCTCATATGTCTGTTTTCTTCATTTTTGGAGCAAGCGTTCCTAGGCACCCCGGCTCAAATTAAGGTGCCCCTTTTGTCCCTGACTCACTCTCCTGCTCAGTTCTGTGGTGGCTCCCGGGGCTCTGGGGACCGCCCCTAGCTTCCTTGACCCGTAATAGATCTTCCCTCCAACAGCCTCTCTTGCAAGTCCTGTATTGTTGGTTTGTTGCCCCTGCCCCCCTTTCCACTGCCCTCCATAGTCTGTTGTGCTTCCACGGCCCTTCCTGCCTGCTCAGTGTGGTTAAATTGTTGCCTTTGCACCCTCCTACCTGCCTTCAATTTTCAGAGTCCGTGCCCCTGGCCTCTGCCTCTCAACAGTATCCTAATGAACAACTAGATTGCTACCATTCTATATTTATTACAAAAGTGTGGAACGCCTGACATCATCTTGATGTAATCAAAACTGTAATACCTAGAGCATTCCTTTAGAAATTACATATATGAGAGGGTCTTATTGGCATCAAAATTATGGTTAGTGCTCTAAAAGACTAAAATAAGGACATATTTTCTGAGTTTTCAAATAGCGACAAAGCACTTTTAAATTATTTGTTATCTTTATGTTTTTTTATCTAGTTGACAACTTGATTAAATGTTGCACTTAGGGGAGAGGATGTGGTGTTACTTCCAGAACTGCAGACTTTGCAACTGGGGAACCAGGTTGAAGTTTCTGCTTCAGCTCGACATTCTGTGATTCTGGTCAAATCACTTAGTCTCCCCATGTCTACAACCAAAATGAATTTGTTCTTGTGTGATGTAACCAATGCTCATGTAAAGCACTCCAATACCTGACAAGTCTGCACTACATAACACTGCAAAAACACAAAATAATAAGTGTTTTGCACACTTCTGTCATTGGGCTATATTTGGGCTATATCTGGGTGATTTTGGGCTACATTTGGGCTCTTTTGTCTCCGGTGGCCATCTTGGGAGATTTATTTGTTATGAAGTTTCCTAATTTCCTCATGTACTGCAGTCTCCTCAGTCGGAAATGCTTTCAGTTTTTTACTTTGATTCCATCATGAAGGTATTCAGATATGTCACACATTTGCCATGAATTCTGAATGTTAGCACTCTAGTTGCTCATTAGATCACTGTAGTAAAACTACTGTTCACCATGGAAGTCTGCTCCTGGTATTAAAAGTGCATGTTTCAGTCTGCATGTCAGAATTTTTTAATGAAATAGAAGAGGATTTGAGAAGTCACTCAAAATGTGCCCTCATTTTCTTTCTTCAGCATTAATCATAATTTCTATGGCAAAATGAACCCCCTCATTGTGTTCCTTTTTAAATTAAATGTTTTAAGTGTTACCAGTTTATTCCAATCAAGATGGCTTCAGGTGTGCCATACTTTTGTCATAATGAAGACAGTAAGTGCTCTAGTTGTTTTTAAGAACATTCTTGGACATTCTGTCATTGGGCTATACTTGGGCTACATCTGGGTGATATTTGGGCTACATTTGGGCTCTTTTGTCTCTGGTGGCCATCTTGGGAGACTTATTTGTTATGAAGTTTCCTAATTTCCTCATTTACTGCAGTCTCCTCAGTAGAAAATACTTTCAGTTTTTTACTTTGATTCCATCAAGAAGGCATTCAAATGTGTCACACATTTGCCATAAAATCAGAATGTTAGCACTCTTTTTGCTCATTAGATCACTGTAGTAAAGCTACTGCTCACCAGGGAAAACTGCTGCTGGTATTGAAAGTGCATGTTTCAGTCTGCATGCCAGGATTTGAGAAGTCACTCAAAATGTGCCCTAATTTTTCTTTCTGCAGCACTAATCATACTTTTTATGGAAAAATGAACCACCTCATTTTGTTCCTTTTTAAATTAAATGTTTTAAGAGTTACCACTTTAATCCAAGCAAGATGGCTTCAGGTGTGCCATACGTTTATCATAAGTAGGACTGTTAGCGCTCTAGTAGTTCTTTGGAACACTCTGGAAAGCTGCAGTAGAACACAAAGGAATCAACTGACAGTCTCTGCCCTTGTTGGATGTACATGTTTTACTGAGAATGTCAGACTTCATTCTCACATGACTGAGAAAGATAATGTGAATTTACAGAAAATAAGCTCTCAGTTTAGCTTATAGATCACCTTCCAAACCTCTGTGGTAAAATCATGAGAAAATATTTTTCTCTCAATCATGATATCCCAGCAGAAGGCTTTTTCACATGGTGAAATCACCTTAGAACATACCACAATTCCTAAAATGAGTATGGTACCATCAACAAATGATTTATAATGTAACTAAAGTCTTAAAACCTTCTATTAACTGCAATGCTTATTAATGAGGTGCTATCATGTATATTGATCCCAAGATGGCTGCCAACACTTCTTGGATGAAGTGCTGACAGCCAATCAGATCTCAGGATGAGATGTGTGGTTAGGCTCCGCCCACATATATATATTGATTTAAATGCTATTTTCTCAGGAACTACGGAACAGATTTACACCAGACCTACAAAAGGCACTTCCTTGACCTGAGGACTACCTCTCTGCCAAATTTCAAGTAACTCTGTTCAGCCGTTCGGGCTGTAGCTGTGTCTAAAGGTCCTATGGAAAAATGCATGGGAAAAACGTGTTTTGGGACCCCCCTTTTTTCTCAGCCCCCGCTTGACGAATCCCCCCGAGACTTTCAGGGTAGGAGCGGAGCGTAGCGCCCCACCTATTTTGAAAATTTCGCGAGGATTCATCGACCGGCTCCAAAGTTATTCCAAATAGAATGTTGCGGATTTCCTATGGAAACAGGGTCCTAACTATAACTATCTACTGGCGACCGCCAGTAGATAATATATATATATATATATATATATATATATATATATATATATGTATATATATATATATATATATATATGTATATATATATCTGGTACTCGTCCAACGATCCGTGTGCTAGGAAAGGACGAGGCGAAACCAAATTCAGTGCTTTCAAAGTTTTATTTCGTGCCCTGCACCGCCGCTATTACGCGTTTCAGCCCTCTAGGGGCCTTGGTCACATGATACATTACATGGCTCTTACTACACCATTTAAAGTGACAGTGCGCGGGAAGGACAGGCAAACACTTCCGTGTCTAAATCATAGAAACTGAAGACATTTCAGCAAAATGCTGCGTAAAGCACTTTCAGATTTTTAAATACAAATTGTGAATTCCAATTTGATACAACGCTATGTGCAAAGTAACGCTATGTGCAAAATAACGCAAGTTTTTGGTCTAAATACCAGACACTCATGACTAATAAATAAATAAATAAATATACTTATTAAAAGTCATACAAGATTAAACAGGGTTAACACAAGGTTGTATAAACACTCACATTTTATAAAAATCCTGAGACACATTATAAAGTAGGTTAAAACCATCTGTAAGTGAACCTTTGAAAATGAGTAACAGAGATTGAAAGGGGAACATTTTAGGTACAATACCCTACTCCCATATTGATATTGTTGAATCGTAACAATATCAAAACCAGATATATCCAATTTCATGTTATACCGATCGTACTGGTACCCAGTTAACACCTTGTTAAAATTGTTAGAAACTTACTAGACAATTATCCAAAACTGCCCCTGTGGGCTATTGCACTTAGCGAGTACTGAAAGCACCTAAAGTTTGCTATCCGCCCGATGTCACCCTCAAATCGTGTCAATAACCTATTGTGCAAAATTGTGCTTAAATAGAATAAAATATATATAAAAGGAATTTTGTGGTTTCATAGGTTAAAAAAGAACTAGCAGCTTAAATGTTTGAGGATAGCAGGATTGAATATCAAATAATTAAAAAAATCATAAGTGAGTAAAAAAATCCTCACTAGAATTCAATCCATTTGGAATCTTGCTATCTAACTCAAGAATGAATCTGGTTTCCAGTTTTCTTAACAGAGAATCGCGGTTCCCACCTCTTCTTAGGGGAGGAACTGAGTCAATTAGGAAGTATCGTAGCTCACTAGATCTCCTTGCATGTACTTCATCAAAGTGGTGCGCTACTGGATATGTGGGATCACCATGATTAATAGCTCGGATGTGCTGTAAAATTCTTTTATGTGCCTGCAGTCTTGTGCTACCAACGTAGCGTAGTCCACATGGGCACTCAAGCACATAAATGACAAACTCTGTTTTACAGGTGAGTTTCTTATCAATTTTCGTGATCCTGTTATTCAATGGAGTAATATATTCTGTTTTGTTCACTCCATGTTTACATGCTTTGCAACTAGCACATTTGATAAAACCTTTGCTAGTCGATAACCACGTCGTGTTTTCAGTCAACTCCGGGCTACTCTTAACTAGGGAATCACTCATAGAATGTGCCTTTCTGAAGGTCAAATTAGGTGACCGAGAAAGTGTTTTGCCTAGGACCAAATCACTTTTGACCAACGCCCAGTTTCTAGTAATAATCCTCCTTATAGTGTGTTGTTGTTGGCTATAAGTTAGGATTAATCTGGGTGGTTGTGAGGTCCCTGGTTCAGTGGTAGGAACGATAGACGATTTAATGGCCAATGCCTGTGTTCTACCCTGATTGTTGGCTTTAGACATGGATGTGTCTATCATTCTAGTGGTATATCCCCGTCTGAGAAATCTAGCTCGGCATTCAGACTGTGCCCTCAAACAGTCTGAATCAATGGTGCACACTCTTCTGATACGCAACATCTCCCCAAAGGGAATACTGTGGATCAAGTGTGCAGGGTGGTGACTTGAAGCATGTAAAAGAGAGTTACCAGCAGTTGCCTTCCTATGGAGTCTCGAATGCAAATGGTTGTCAAGGATATATATATGTATATGTATATATATATATATATATATATATATATATATATATATATATATATATATATATATATATATATTTCTCAAAAACAGTTCAAAAATCCCGGACAGGAGGCGCTGCAAAAAGGTGCGTGATCCTCGCGGTTCGAACCACAACCGCTATAACATGCCAAACATTTCCTCCGGGGGGAGAAATCAGGGTCGCACTCCAGTTCTTCGATGTAAAAGTTTATTTCAGTAATCCAAATAATATCAGCAGAGATGCAAGACACACAGGTCTCCAACCAACGCGTTTCGGTATACACACGATACCTTGTTCACGGTTAATTTTACACCTCAGGTGACCAGTTTTTAAACTAAACAACAGAAAAAAAACTTTCAAAGGAAATGCTAGTACCTCATTTACTGTTCCTGTCAAGACTAGCTCCACTGCCTTATGGGAGATGTAGTCTGATGTTTGTTATACATTGTAAGTTAAGTTGAGCTAAGCGACAGTTATAAAGCAAGGTATGAATTAATCAAAACTCTTTCAAGTGTAGGAGGAAACTGATCAAAAAACAAAGTTATCAGGTATCCAAAGGGTATTACAATCACAGTGAATAAAATATACGCGTTATTCCACATTAAACATTAAATGCAAGATTCTCTGCAAGCATGCTGCTCAATGGTTGACTACAAACTCTAGTAACCCTGTTGAGATCCAACATACAATATGTCATATTAGAGTCAATGATTTGTCCCTTCAGTGGGGAATCTGTGATGCCCATGTGGAATCCTCCAGTGGAGCGTCTCTCCCTATGTTTAGGATGGGCTGTGGGTATGCATTTTCATTGTGGTTGCTATATACTTCTTCAATTTGATAAGAATTAAATGTGTATGTAAAGTTCTTCCGACTGATTTAAGCCGTGTGGTGCTAAGCTCCTGAAGTTCAAAATATGACGCGATTCCCGTTGGTGTAGCATTTTTTCTCTGTTGCCACCGCGTGTCAAATTGGGGATTGTTTCTATCCCATAGAATTTCAAAGTTTTCCAATTACCATTATGGTAGAGGTCCATGTGTTTTGCCACTGCGTTATTCTTGTCTTTGTTTTTAGTTGCGCGAACATGCTCTAGGATTCTTTTTTTCAGTTCGCATATGGTGCTTCCCACATATTTTAACTTACATGGACACTCGATGATGTAAATGGTGTATTGGCTTTTGCAAGATATCAAATTCTGTATTTGCCAGACTTTCCCATTGGCCATTGAAATTTCCGAGATTGGTTGCGCAATTTGACACACCTTACAGTGTTGGCATTTGATAAATCCTTTTGTTTTGAGCCAGGTTTCCTTGGGTTGTTGACTTTTTAGATGAATGTGTACCAGTCGGTCTTTCAAGTTGGTCGCTCTTCGAAATGTTATTATTGGTTTAGATCCCAATTTATCCCCAATTGTGCCATCCATCTGTAGAATTTTCCAATTCTTTTGTATGATGTTAGCTACTTCCTTTGATTCTAAGGAGAAATCCATGATTAGTCTGATAGGTTCCATTTCTGATTGTTGTTCTGCTACTTTGGGTTTCAAACACTCATTTCTAGGACTTGTGTTGGCTCTGGACCAACATCTGTTAACAATCTTTTCGTTACATTTCCTGGCTTTGAATCTTTGGATTGTCCTGGCACTGTGTTTCTTCCATTCCGTTTCTTCGCTGCAAATTCTTCTTAAGGGTAAGAATTCACCATACGGTATACTGGATATTAGAGCGGTTTGATGGAAGCTTGTTGCCTCCAAAGTTGCGTTGGTGGCTGTTGTCTTTCGGTGAAGTGTTGTTTCCAGGTGATCATTTTTCACATAAATTTCAGTGTCCAAAAAGGTCACCCTTTCCTTGCAAATTGCGTAAGTGAATTTCAATCCACTTGTGCTGTTGTTCAGTATTGAAAAATAATCCTGGAATTCTTCTACCTCTCCATTCCAAACGATGAACAAGTCATCAATGAAGCGAGTCCAGCTCACAATATGATTGGTGTATTTCTCATTCTGGCTGTTCCATGCAACTTTTTCCTCCCACCAGCCCATTGTTAGGCAGGCATAGCTAGGGCTAAAAGAAAAACCCATAGCCGCCCCATTCTTTTGTCGGAAGAGATCCTCACCAAACAGGAAGATGTTACATGTTAGGCATGTTTAGATCATGTCCAGAAGCATATCATTATGATGTTTATGATGGATATTTCTTTCTTGTAGGAAAAAACTTATGGCATTTAAGCCCAGTGCATTGTCAATGTTGGTGTACAAACCAATTACATCCATTGTTATTAAATGATATGTTTTTTGCCACTTGATTGTTCCTAGTATTCTTAGCAGATCTGTTGTGTCCTTTATGTATGAGCGTAGTTTGGTTACATATGGGATCAGAAAAAAATCAATGTAGTTGGAGATGGGTTCTAATAAGGAGCCTTTTGCTGATAAAATCGGTCATCAGTGATGTCATCAGTGATGTCACTGACCATGTCATGAGTGATGTAATATGTGACGTCATCAGCAGTGGATTTCGGGCGCGCGAGTTATAGTTAGGTGAACTAACTATAACGGTGGAATTTCATTGGTTTTTTACGAGTGAAATCTCCAGCTAACTATAACATGTGTGAAACCTATGGTTTTTTCAGTGAATTTGCAAGGTTTTTAAATGCTAATTCCTAGCTATAACGTGTGTGAAACCTATGGTTTTTTCAGTGAATATATATATATATATACACATATAAATATATATATACATAAAATTCAATTTAGGCTTATACTTTCCTGGTAAGTTTTTACCATGCATATGCCTTTACTATACATGCCTTAACAACGCAAATGTCATTGTAAAGGCATGCTTGGTAAAGGCATATGCATGGTAAAGACTTGTTTGGTAGTGTTGTGGTCATTGTAATGACTGTGTTGTAAATCTATATGTGGTAATGGCTTGCGTGGTTCTGTCATACATCCCTCTGGGTCTGATTGCGAGTATGGTGATCCCAAGACCGCCATAGCGTTAGTGGAGGTCCGACTGCCGCCTCCTCTCCGGTCCAACAGCCGATTACGAGCATGGAGGTTTGACCACCACAAGACCGCCGCAAGGATCTTGGATCCTGCGGCGGCAGTGGTAGGGAACGTGGTGAGCCATAGAGGCGGTGCCGATTCCAGCACCACTGTGCTTATTACTACTTGCCTTTCTGCCGACCATTTCATGGCGAGCATTCCACCATGTAAAGGTCAGCAGAAAGGCAGGGCCTCCAAGCATTCCAGTCCATTGGGCATTGTGGCTGGAGACACATAGTGTGCCCCGTATGCCTGCACTGTCGTGCACACAATGTGTGCCATGCACAACATGGTGCATGGCAACAGTGCACTAATGACAGTGCAGGTGCTGCAGTGTGGCAACTTTGCCTTCAGCTCTCTCTGTGAGCTGAATCATGCTGCTATTCCAAGACCAGCACTGGCACACCACTACCCCGGCAATAAACTCCAAATGTGGTGGTCCATATGTTGCTGGCTTTCTCCAAACCACTGATACAGCGCCCTGGTGGCCCGAACACCGAGGTCGCAATCAGGGACTATGAGTCATGAGCCTTCAAAATGTCTATATTCATTAGAGAAATGTAATTTTGAGGTTAAACTCTATCTATTTCTGATTTTACATGTGGGTTCATTTCAAATATGTCAGTAATATAAGTAATAAAAGCGTTTTTGCTGTTTTACACGTCTGTGTCAATAAGGAGTAATGTGATATGTTGGCATCGATGTGTCAGGTTTCAGGGCTGGACACAGTACTGAATCTACCATTGTGGGAATTACTGAACATCTCAGACAACTCCTGAATGGGGGGGCAGACTGCGCTTATTTTATTAGATCTTAGCAGGCTCTTTGATACTGTGTCCCACTCCATCTTGCTTGAAAGATTGAAATCTCTGGGTCCCGAGGGACCGGCCTTGTAGCTTGGATAACATCGTTCTTAAAGGATCATATGTTTCAAGTCTTTCCAGCTAATGTTAAATCCAAAACTTTTGTTTTAACCTCTGGAGCCTCTCAGTGCTCAGTGCTAAGTCCTCAGCTTTTTAACATCTGCGTTCCCCCATTGGTAGACATAGTGGAGATCTGTGGCTTGACCCTTTTATTCTACATTGATAACACCCAAGTTATCTTCTTTTTGTCATCTGCACAGGATCATGGACCATCTGGTCTTAACCTGGGCTTGAGTTGAGTAGTGACTTTGATGAGTGCTAACTCACTCAGGTTCAATGGTGTTAAGACAAAGGTCATTGTCCTGGTTAGGAACCCTAACTTCGGGGCCCTCAACATTGGCCAGACTCCCTAGGATATTTCCCAATATTTCCCCCAAGGCTAAGAACTAGGGCTTTCTTTTGGATGAGAATCTCTCCATTAAGCCTCAGGTGTTTAAGGTCACCTCCGCCTGTTTTGCTGTGCTTAAATGAATGAAAAAGATTATTTGGATGATCTGCTAATCCTCCCAAAGGACTGTGATCCAAGCTCTAATTTTATCCAGATTAGACTATGGCAACATCTTGTATTTGTAATACATCTATCCAACGCCTGAAAATGGTCCAGGACTCAGTAACTTGACTGCTGTTCCAGCTTTCAAAACATGCTTCAGTTTCACATCTCTTTTTAAGGCTTCACTGGTTTACTGTCACGAAACTTATTTAATTTAAGGCTCTGTGCTTTATGTTCAAAGCTAAAGCCAAGATAGGCCCTTGGTATATTCAGGACCTAATTTAACTCTATTTCCCTGCACGCACTGGGAGATCTGCGAACCTGGCCATATGCGCTGTGCCTAGGTTCCAATCTGCCAAGAGGGGATGGCATTCTCTTGAAGTACTAGGTGCAAAACTGTGGAACTCCCTTCCCGAGTCACTAAGAAACTGTACTTTCCATTTGTTTGTCTATCCACAACGTTTTGAAGACTTAGTTATACTAAGTGGGTATTCTTGCATCTTTAGGTCTAGCCTTGGCAAACCCCTCGAGATCTGTCTGTATTAAGTTGGTGTTCTGGTCTCTCTTTCAATGCTTAGCACCGGGAAACCCTTAATGTCCATGAAGGTTAATGAAGTGCTGGGTGCAAACACCTTTTACCACCGTAATATGAATGCGGGTTTCTGGATGTGCGATAAGAGTGTTTGAGCTTATTTAGTTGTGGTAGTGTTCTTCTATTTGTGTGCTGCCTTTTGCATGGACTCATGTATATGGAAAATATTTTTCCAGCTACAGACTCTTTCTCCTGTCATACTGCACAGGGACCTCCTGTGTTTTGTTATACCTGTTCCCGAAGTGTTGCCTGCTGAACTGTTTGGTGGTTTTGTGGCAATGTTAAACTCAAACTCAGCCTGACACATTCACCCCCTGTAATAAACAGATCTTACAAATGAGGGGAAAACGATAAAGCATTTGCAAAAACACCTATTCAAGTTGATGTTTAAATGCCAGGGATTTGCTTAGCTGTTTTGATTTATGTTAAATGAATCTTCTTGAAGAAAGCCACGGCAGTGTCTGAAAGAAGAATTGTGCTTATTAAGACATAACTGCATTACAGTCAATAAATAAAGAATAATGGTTGTTTAAATTGTAAATGTTAAGACAAGCTGTTTTACCAGGGATACTACATCACAAGCACAAAGCCTTGTGTGACTTAGTGTGTTTCACTGCTTAAGAAACTATCACGCAGCACTGTTTAGTCTATCGTCGGTGAAGGTAAACACAAGATGGCTTCACCTTGGTGGCAGCAGGCCTGCTTCTTGTCCAATGTTCATAGGATTTTTACACGTTAATTGTGTCAGCAGTTTTTCAAAAACGTCGTTTGTGCATTGTTTCCTTGTATTGGTGTGTGTTGGTGACGGGCATTACTGAGAGCATCTAGGTCATATTAACAGGATGAGATAAACCTTCGATTACATCATCAAAACGAAATCCTAAATGTAGTACCCATTTCTTAAAAGGCTTTTTATTTGAGTGTAAAAGCACGTATAACACGAACAAACAATTCTAGATCCCACAATGTACTCAATAACTGTCACTTTTGAAATAGTTGGTTTTCTTTAGGAATTTAAATTGGATATGCCTGTATGTGTGTATGCACAACTGTTTGATCCGTTTGTAGACTACATTGTACATGCACTTTTTCATTTGTATTTTGACTTAGGAGCACTTTACCTATTTTGTAACACACATTGGGGCATATTATCAAGCACTGCGTTAAAATTATCGCCACTTTAGCGGCAGAAAACTGCCGCTAAAACGGCGATAATGAGCTTGATAATATGTCGCAGAGAATTCCCATAGAAGCCCATGTTGACACCAGAACATGGGCTTCTATGGGAATTCTCCAGGGCATTTTATCAAGCCCATTATCGCCGCTTTAGCGGCAGTTTTCTGCTGCTAAAGCGGCGATAATTTTAACGCCGTTTGTTGATAATATGCCCCATTGAGACATGGTACAGTGCACTGAAAACAATGTTTTACTAGCTATATTGAGGTGAACGTAAGCAGACTCTGAGACGCGATTTGTGGTTTAAATTGGGTCTTCCGTACCATTTTCCTCCTCTAAATACGCTTGGCCTTCTTATTCTTGTTTTCTTGGAATTAGACAATTCAAAGACAGAAATTTGTAGCAAGGCGCCCTAAACTGATAGTAGAGAATAGCAAGTTTGCTTTAAAGAATGTCTTTTTTTAGAAGGTCCTAAAACTATCGCATACAAAAAATGTACAGTCCAACATCAATTGCAATACCTCACGTTCCACGAACATTCCGTTAGTTAGAGCTTCAATAGTGAGTATCTCAAAAATAAACAAAAAAAATGCATATTTACATTTCAAATATAACCAAGCTTTGTTAGGATCAAAGGATAGCTAAATCATTACCCCCAAATTCAGAAACTATGCACTGCCTATGAAGAAGTCAGGGTGAGTCTCTGAAGGAGGGGTGGAGGGGGCTTGGTGTGGGGGAAGCCTCCCGAATTGGGGAGCACTTGGAAAAAAATAAGCCCTCAGTGCTTCAGATGTACCAGAATTCGCCATTCCCATTGATGCTTGTGCCTTCTATAGCAAATATGGGAACAGAAGGCCAAGGTATACAAAATACTATCATGGAATATAAATGGCCTGGGAGTAGAAGGGAGACGAGCAAGACTGTTTCAGTAATTGAGAAACTCCCCTACACATATTATTATCTTGCACGCGACCCTTCTGACAAGGTAAGAGTGCATAGACTTGTTTTTTTCATCAGAAATGGATTCTGCGGGTGGTTGCGCTAACCAGAATGTTAGTTCTAAGAGGGTGGCAATTCTGATAAAAAAAACATCCAAAAGCTTTTATTAGAGAAAGAGTCACTGATAAGGTGGGTAGAGGGGTTGTTTCTTAGTTGAACATTTCTTACCAAAATTAGAGTTTAGTGGCATACTATGGACCCAACGTGGATGATATAGAGCTACCTAGGGAAATGCTGCCAAATTTGCGGAGCTTCTCCACCCCTGTTATAATGGCTGAAGATTTTAACCTAGCCTTGAATTATGTACTGGATAGGTCATCAAAAAATAGATCAATGGCTTCCCCAAGATGTTATCGTTAATCAAAAAAAAGCAAGATGAGGCAGATGGGGCTTAGTGACATATGGAGGGAGAGGGCTGGGCTTATGGGGGGCTCATTTGTCAGACCATTTTTCAGTCCTACTTGAGTTTAAACCAGCCTCAAGGGCGGATTTAAGGAGATGGACTATAGATCAGACTATACTGCTATATAAGGAAATTGTCAATGAGCTTCGCTAAGAAACAGAATAATTCTTCGGAATAAGTGTAGATTCAGGCACTTTGGATATATTGTGGGACACTTTTAAAGCATTCTTTAGAGGGGAAATTACTGGCATACTATCTTTTAAGAGGAAAGCCTACAACAACGAAGACAACAATCTACAGAGGGAACTAAGGAAGGAGGCCTGACTCTCCAGAACCTTTACCCTAGGGATGTAAGAGCACTGCAGGAGACACTACAAGCTACAAAAGCGAAGCTTGATGCTGGGCTGGAGGATAGAGTCAGGAAGAGGTGGGAAGCCAGTAGAATAGCTCATTTTGAATATGGGGAGAGTTGCGAGAAGCTGCTTGTTTAGAAAATACATCTAGCAAGAAACTTAATCAAGGAAATAAAGTGTCACAATTCTGGGAAGACTCTAAGAAGTAGTTGGGAGATCTAAGACACGTTTTAGGAATTTTTCAAAGACTTATACACAGAAAATCTCATGACCACAATGGAGTAAATGAGGGACTGGATTGACGGAGATGAGCTGAGTTGGGTAAACTCAGTGAGGATAATATGACTCAACTTAACAGAAATATTGAACTTCAAGAGGTCAAACAGTCAATTAGGTCTTGGAAAGCAGGAAAGGCGTCTGGGCTGGATGGTTTGCCCTTCAAATTATATAAAGCCCTGGGTGACATAATACTACCTATAATGACCAGACTCTTTTGGGAGATTTCTGAGGGTCACCTGTACCCCCCTCGTGGAATGAAGCAGTTTTCACTTCAATACTCAAACCCGTAAAAGTCCTAATTGTTGTGAGTCGTATAGACCCATCTCACTCCTCAACTGCTATTGTAAAATCTTTGCAAAAAACCTGATGGAAGGTTAAATTGAGTGATTGGTGGCCTCCTACATGAAGATCAAAAGGGCTTTTTAAGAATAAAGGCGCTACATGAGTTGACCTATGGCCTCGTAGGCTCTATAGATGTGGCAACCGTGCACAAGGTCCCGCTAGCAGTAGTGACTTTTGATGCTACAAAAGCATTTGATAAAGTAAACTGGACCTATTCACAAACTATCCAAAATCATTATAATTTGGAGGGGGAATATGCAGGACGGTGCACTTGATTTATCAAAATACCTCTGCCAGAATTTTGGTAAGTGGAAATCTCACCACAGATTTTTAAATATCCAGGGAAGCAAGGCAAGGATGTCCGCTATCTCTCTTGCTATTCAAGTTGTATATCGAACCATTGGTGTGTAAAATTAGAAAGGCTAACTCAATTACTCCATTTAGATACAAAAGTTGGGGAAAATAGATCTCCTTGTATGCGGATGAACTTATGGTCTATCCGTCAGGTTTGCAGGTTGTCCTACCGATTATTGAGCAACTGACCTCAGATGTTGGCCAGGAGGTGGGATAATCTGTCAATAATGTCAAGAACAAAATTATGTTTTGGAACATGCAGAGGGGTAATGGCTTAATTAATGATGAAATGAGGTATTTAGGCCTAAAGTTCATGCATAACATTAGGAAGCTCCCAGAAGTAAATTTTATAAAAAAGTTATGACAGTGGCATGGACATTGATGAAAGGTTGTGCTCAGTATGAGTATACTGCCCAAATTCACATTCCTATTTAACACAGTCCTTTTGAATTTTAACAAGAAGTTGTTTCATAGGTTGCAGAATAAGATTAATAGATTTAAAGGGTACACAAATAGCCTCGAAGAAGCTTCAGAGAAGAAGAGATAAGGGGGGGTTCGACACTTCCAGACTTCAAAATGAATGCATCAGCTTTCCAACTAAAGAATGGGAGAATGTTGCTAAATAGCCCAGATAGTTCTGAAATAGGTATATTATAAAAAGGTCATGCTAAAAAATATTTAGAGTGGGGAGGCCCACTTCCTTTACAAATTCGACCTTCGGTGACCCTGTGTCTTACTAAAAGGTGAGACTAAATGTAATAAAAGCAATGGCCGAACTATGGTATTACATTAGGAAGGCAACCAGACTCACCTATTATGGCACATTTGCACCTATAAGAGACTCTCCGGGATCTCCAGAATATGTCATGGATAAATTGTCACTTCCCGTAAAAAGGGCGGGTATCTAGAGGTGGGGACAGCTGATTCAGGATGGCAAGAATTTACCTTGGGATGAGCTGTATCTAATGGCAGATGGGAACATATCCAAATTTAAGTATTTACTACTCAAGAGTTGGTCCCAGAGCTTGGTGGTGGAGATAGGGAGCTCCAATGAACTGGAAGAAAAAAAGTTAACAAACAGAAGGCTAAAGAGGAAGAAAGTTTTGATATGTTACTGGTTATTGTTGGATCTGGCGGATGGACAGTTTACACTGCTGGTAGAACTGTGTAATGTAACTAGTTTGCATCCATGTACTAACTATTCATAAACAGTAATTATTTCTTAAAGATTTTTACAATCACATTACTGGAGTTTTCTCTCCGCTCTTAAGAGGCTTTTTTAATCAAACAGTTTTTCATGCCTATTTTGATATGCCTGGATCTACCATGTTCTATATTCTTATTTCAATTTTCTCATAATACATTTCACCGGAGATTCAAACAGTACACTGACCCTTGTCTGGCCTTTTCATTATTTATCGTTCAACATATACAATGCTTTGAGAAGAGAGCACACAACATGCTGCTTTAAATCATTTACTTAAAGGTTGTGCTCTGGGTGATTGTGCTATTTTTTCACCCTGTTTTTCGGCTGAAGAAAACAGACTAACAGCAGTATTACAGTAACTGTGATGTGTAAATACATATATCCAGAAAATTGTTTTTATCTAACATTTCTCCTTTTGTGGTTGGAGCCTTTCCTCTCTTTGCCATAGGCTTCTGTGTGCTCTGTGGATAGATCAGACACATGTGTTATAAAAAAGAAAAGCAGGCTTTAGGATAGAAACACATTTTGAATGCTTCTATAAAGTTAACTGATTACATGTTTACGAGTTGTTTGAATCCATCTCTCGCTCAACTCATCCTCTCGCTCACCAAAGATGCCTCCACAACCAGAACCAACTTCTGCAGCGCAAAGACCAATGTAGCCAACTGGGTGAAAGACAATTGCCTTAAACTGAACTTCGACAAGACAGACTACTCATCGTTGGAAAGAGCACTTCCACTTGGGACTACAGCTGGTGGCCAGTAGAACCTGGACCATTGTCAGTTGGCACACAACCTAGGGTTCTTATTCAACAGTGAACTGACCATAAAATGAGAAGTCAAAAAGGCTCCTCCTCCTGCTTCCACACCCTTCGCACTCTCTGCAAAATCTTCAGATGGATCCCATTCAACACCAGGAAAACCATCACTCAGGCCTTCATCACCAGCAGCCTTGACTGCGGCATGCTCTCTATGCCTGCATTACCCCCCAGCTCCTTTGAAGACTCCAGATCATACAGAATGCTAATGTCAAACTCATCCTGAACCTCCTTATATGGACCAACTTCATCCCCCACCTCAGAAACCTCCGCTGGCACCTCATCCAGAAGAGATGTCAGTTCAATATTCTCACGCATACCTACAAAGTTCTATATGAACAAGGACTGGCTTACATCAACCATCAACTGAGCTTCCACCTAACCGCAAGATGCTGGCGCTCCTCCCCTCTAGCCTATGCATACACCTCCCACATCAGTTGCAGCCACAGCAGGGTCAGCTCCATCTCAGTGGCAGCCAGCACAGGTGGGGTGAGGGTAAAAAATAAAACCACTTACCTTGCGCTTACCACATTCCTGATTCGAGCAAGCACAAGATAAGTGACTTTTTAAAATGTAATTATACTTATCCTGTCGCCTATCGACCGACCCCCACCCTGCCCTGCCACACCGCTCTTACCTGTGCCAGCCGCCACTGCTCCTTCTCCTACATCACCATGAAGGCCTGAAATATCCTGCCCTTTCATCATCAAACAGTACCCTCCCTGGGAAACTTCAGAAAGCAGCTCAAGACCTGGCTCTTCAACTGAGATGTCACACCCAGACCACCCATATACCTCTCGGGTGACAGTGCTGCGCTTTAGAAATGTGGATTGATTGATTGATCTGCTACACTTGGGTTTTTATTAATATGTCTTTTGTCATGTTTTATATTTGTGACTGTGGCCACGCATGAAAGTCAGACTTCATATTTGTTTGCTCTTCTAGAAAGACATGATTGTGGTTGTTCCTTCCAAGAAAATGGTCAGCGAGAAAACTGGCACTCCATCACATTTGGGCATTAAAGCATCTCTCTCCTTTTGCCAGGATTTGCAACACTGTGTATGTACCTGGTTACCATCTTCGTAGCAGAAGGAGGATAGAAGTGATTCTGGATCTAATATACAATGTCAAAGTCATTGGTCCATCAGTGAGAAAGCCCTGGTCTCTCAGTGCCTTTGTGAAGACATTCATGACTTGGAGTAGGACAGAATTTGTTGCAGCAAAAGGAACAAGAGTTTGACACACCTGAAAGAGCAACAAATAAATATATTTTGCTTGCTTTGTCAACAATATCATCTTCTTCAGCTTTGCCTCCTCCAAGAAAAAGCAAGTCACTCATCATCTCCAAGCCCACATTTGGAAGAAGATGAAACTGACAAGGAGTGGTCCCCAAACTCAAACTCCAGGCAAAAAGGAACAATAATCAAAGTGAAGAAGAAGGCACTAAAAAATTCAAACCACCTTTTTTTCTATTCAGTCTGCTGCAATTCAGCCTCCATCTTCTTCAAATCATGAAACAGCAGCAACAACCTCCATCCTAGTCCCACCCTGAACTATGCCCACTGTTTCTGGATCCTCAAGATGTTCCGGGCCTGGCATTGTAATAGAATGCATGTTCCCCATGTTTACATTTTCTCCACAGGTAGGAGGAACAAGTAAGACATTGTATACGGCAGGGTTTTCTAGATGCATTATGTGAGGTTGGCATTTAGCACTAAATCCAATTGATTCATTCGAGTGACAAACATGCAGTGAAATGTGTAAAGCAAACAAGAATGGTTTTGGCCAGTGCAGCTTCAGATTCGTAAGCATTAGAAGGAGATGATCAAGATGGTGTTACATAAGGTCTGACAGCTTCAAATGCTCTGCAGCACATAGCATGGATTCAATAACGGTAATTTGAAGCCAGCCCAAGAACAACTATCATGGCAGGCATCCCAAATAACTCAAGGATCAGACCTTGACAGTGGTCTCTTCAGGTAGGATGGATAGACAAAACAAAACATAGCTCTATTATGAGTCGATTCAGCAAGGAAGAAATCACTCTGTCACCTATGATTTTTACTAGGCTTATCATTCCTTTATACAGGGAGAAACTTCCCAAATATTGGCATTTGACATCCTCCCATTTTCCTCCCATATTATTTGATGGAAAGCAAGGGACTTCTGAAAACTGTGCCACAGCTGAGTAAGCAAATTTTATTTTTGTTTTTGCTAGTATTGTTTGCTGAAGCAATGAATCATTAAAGGCGAGTTTCTTGTACTCTGTTTTTCAAGGAGTGTGTGTGTAGGTATGTGGTATTTCTACAGTTGACCCTAGTCAAAAGGCATTGGTACACTGAGCAGGCTCAAAATCAAGAATAAAGTCATAGAGCAGTAAAAGAGGTAGCTGATTCATGGAATGTACGTATGTATGTATGTATGTATGTGTGTTCTTATATAGCGCTCGACTTACCCTTGGGCATCTCGGCGCTTGCATTGGGAACCCGTTAGTACATTGTGATGCAGTCTTCTTTAAAGAAGTGCGTCTTCAACTCTTTCCTAAATTGGAGCAGCCTTTCAGAGGTCCTGATGTGTATGGAATTGTTGTTTCAGATGGTAAAGGTCTGCTGCCATGTTATTTCTTGTTTACACTTCTTAGTCTGCAATCTGATGGTGTGCTTGCCGTGAATGTACTGAGAACCACCAGAGATGGTAAACTAATCAGCCGTCATGACCAACATTCCAACTCATCTTGATAAAAGCTCCCCTTCACTCATGGATCTCGGCACACACACACGCAGGATATCATTAAAATCCAGACTTTAAAATGTGAAAAAGAAAAACCAAGGCAGCAGGCCTTTTCCATAGCTCTTACAGTTACTGTGTTTCCCGTATATTAAAAATAAAGCTTTAAAGTTCACGCAACACTTGAGGGCATATTTACAAGGGGATTGGGCCACCGGAATATCACTTTTACCGACGTTCCAGTGGCACAATGCCCTGCACCATATTTACAAAGTGGTCACATACCTCCCACATCCCCTTTATGGGGGGTTAGCATTTGTGTACTTTGTAAATAATATTTCTGCACTTTTCTTGAGAGACGGTTGGTCTATCAAGAAAAGACAGCTTGTTGCTTCACTCTGGCACTGCATAGGGAAATTACACATTGCTCATTAGACCATTGCAATGGATGTGGTTGTTGTAAATGCACAAACACAGACATCAATTTAGCTTTAGGTCACTCTTCTTCAGCTTCAACAAAGTGTTTTTGATTTCCATAATGTATGAAGATTTTTGAGAATAAACCACACAAATCTCGTAATGGTATTTTAAACATTTTTTATTTTAACATAGGTTCTGGTCCTCACATTACAACATGTGAGTAGTATTTATTTTTATATAGATTAACACATATGTGAAATTATAATGTTGTAGGCTTTCAAATACATTTAGATACAAATAGGGCTTCACATTTACACGTGTTTATTTAGATGAGTGCAGATGAGCACATTGCCAGTAGCAAATGAAGGACAGTATTTATTTTAGTACAAGGGGACATGATAAACTACTGCACAAACAAAGAATACTGTACTGGGTTTTAAAGATGGCGGTATGATGTGTTACACAGGACAGTTATAAAAACTGGCCTGGGGCAATTCACAAATGTTTATATGAAGTTCTTCTTTAGAAGCTTGTGAACTCTACATCTTCCTACTCTGATGAGTGTTCTGCCTTCCCTGGAAGTTGTGGGGGTTCTGAATGGGAGGTAGCCGAGTGATGTTACCAGCATCAGGCATACAAGCATCAGAGGCAGAAGATGTAAAGATGATGTTCCCAATAATATTTTTGAGTGCCAGTAAGGCTGCATGGTTGTCCCTGGCAAGGGTTTGCTTGTTAGCCTACAACGCAACAGCATTGCGATTGAGGGCACTTGTTTATGCTATGAAGAAGTCTATCTTGGCCTCCAAGGACTGGATGAATGAATTGATGGCTCCCAGCTGCCTGAAAGCTTCACCGGTGTCAAATGTAGAAGGCTGGTTTTGTTGTTCCTTCTGAATCATGACACTAGCGATGTCAGCTAAGGAGTCTTCAGTTCCATGGAGCCAAGAGTAGATGTCTGCGATTGCCTTTGTCAACCTCTTATTTTGGCTAAGACACCTACGGACTCCTTCAAGAGTGCCCACTATGGCCACCATTACTGACCGGACTTTATCAACCATTCGCTGTTGGACTCCTACCACTCGCCGTTGGAAGCAACTTGGTCCTCTGAGTCCACAGCTATTATGTCAAAGGTTGATAGTCCATGCCCTGTCTGTGTTGGTTCATCTGGAGACCCAGCAATGTCATCTTCCCTTGCAGTAGCGTCTCTTGGAGGGAGTGCTGTGGGGCGGTGAGGCGGGAAAGGGGGGGGAGGAGCAGGGTGGGGGGTAGTAAACTATGGAATAAGACCAAACGGAGGTAAGCAAACAAATAAATAAATAAAACAAATTTTGTTGCGCGGGATGCATCGCATTTGGCAATGCAGCACATGCAATGAAATTTGTTTTATTTATTTATTTGATAACTTACCTCTGTTCAGCCATATTCCGTAGTTTACTACCTCCCACCCTGCTCCTCCCCTGCCCCGCCTCACCACCCCGCAGCACTCCCTCCACGAGCCGCTACTGTTCCCTTGTCTATACTGGAGGAGAAGCATCAAAAGTGTCCAAGAGCTGTTGGAAGGTGTCTTGATCCACAGTGAGGGGCAGGATGGTGTCATGAACAGTTTGGGCATCAGAGAAAGGCTGATCTCTAGGAGATGTTGTTTGTCCATCTGGAAAGAAATATAAATATGTTAAAGAGATTTCATGATTGAATATGACATCAGTTCATTTTTTAACATTCAGACAGTACTTTTCTTCATTTTCAAGTACAAAGGAATATGTTGGACATGCATTTCAATGAATGAATATGTCCATGCTGTACTATTGATGCTTTTCACTTGGCAATACACATTGATCACACAACCTCAGGATTTACTTGGGGGACTATTTGTGTGCATTTCACACAATGCAATGCAGCTAAGCAGATTGTTGCCCTGCCTAAAATAGTGAGTGAAGAAATGGACCATATGTGAGAAGTTGGTCTGGCATATGCTGGTCACTAGTTATAGTGGCCACCTTGCACCAGTCCAATTCAACTCTTATGGTAGATAGGTTTAAGACAACCTTTTAAAGAAAGCTATCCTAGTGGCAGCTTTGGAGAGCAGCCTTCAGGCTAAGTCTCAGAGGTATGTAAAGCAGCTTGTTTTACCTTATAATCTCTTGAATTACCAAATGAAAGGACACCTCACA
This sequence comes from Triturus cristatus, assembly GCF_964204655.1. Taxonomy (NCBI): domain Eukaryota; kingdom Metazoa; phylum Chordata; class Amphibia; order Caudata; family Salamandridae; genus Triturus; species Triturus cristatus. The sequence goes on along the minus strand of NC_140582.1, from coordinate 387,775,485 downwards.
GGTATATATATAAAATATATATGTATTTATTACTAGACGCACTCTACTAATCTCTTTATGAGATTAGAAGCCAGATACACAGTCAACGTTTCACAATAAATTAAGCACAAATATGGCTGGAGCCCTAGGGGAGTACCAGACCATATACTAAAAAAATGGTATAAGAATGTCGACTTGAAAAATGACAAGGCCTAGGGCCTGGGGAATCGCTGGGGCTCCACTGCTGCAGTGTTAGCAGGTAAGTAACAGGCCTACGGGAGACGCGTGCAGTGTGTGAACACAGCAGCGGGTTCCCTATTGATAATAATGGTGCAAGTCGCGGTTTGCTTTTTAAAGTTCTAGGGTACTTCAAGGAAGTCTACAAGCGAGCCACTTACAAGGTAAGTACTTCGAGGGCCAACACACACTAGGGCACCAGAGTGCACGAGTTACCTCACCCAGGGAAGCCGGGTGCATACGTGTCTTTTGGTGTCGGGTCGCGTCGCTGTTTTCTATGGAGACTAAAGAAGACTTGCTGCTTGCGTCGACTGAAGAAGTGTCCGGTGGAATCCAAGGGTGGATTCAAGATGCTGAAGACCTGAAAATTGAAGGGACAGTGTGTGTTCAAAGTCACTTGCCAGTGACCGGTGGCCAGGAAGATGGCTGACCATGGATGTTGGGTGATTTCAGGTCATCGATGGTGTTTTGACTCTTTGCTCACGAGGTCCAGGAGGGATCGACGATGACCAGCAGCTGGATTCGGAGTGTCCCATGACGTCTGCAGCTGATGGCGGTGTCGGCAACCGGATTGGAGCCAACAAGCCTTGGCAACTGCAAGTCTTGTGTAGACTGAAGAAAGTTGATGGTGCAGACCCACAAGGTCTGAGGGACTCACCCAGCAAAAGTGAGTGAGGGCAGGCCTGGCGCAATCAGGGGAGCCCCTTTAATTGATAAGAAAGTCTTCAGGGGACCCACAAGCCAACAGGCAAGGGATCGCAAAGGCGCCTCTTCAGGAAATGCTTCACAGGAGCCCACGGTCACTCGGGACGGGGTAGGCCTCTGATATTCGCTGCAAAACCTGCTGGAGGCTTGGGCCACAAATGGTCCACTGCACAAGTCCGTAGACCATCGTGAAGGGTTTGCACTCGACGCTCCCCTAATGGGCTGTGATGCATACTGGTGTAAGGGGGTGGACGCAGCACTCCTGTCCGGACCATTGCACAGGTCTCAACACCTTGTTGTATCCTAGAGAACTGGTCTATGTCATGCCCTGCCTCCTCCCTGCACCACTGTGCAAATGCACCCCCTGGCATGTTGTAAATTGGGAGATTAATTCACCTTGAGTCCTGAGGGTCCCTGGGGGCCAACTAGCCCACCAGGTACCTCCAGCAGGCACCACAGAGCTGCGTTGCAGAGAGGTGTAAAAAAGGGCCTTGGCCTCAGACCACCTCTCTGCAACGTGGCTCTGTGGTGCCTACTGGAGGTACCTGGTGGGCTAGTTGGCTCCCAGGAACCCTCAGGATTTAAGGGGACTTAATCCCCCAATTTACAATGTGCCAGGGGGCCATGTCTTGCATGAAAAAGCCCTGACTGTGTGCCAAAAAAGTAGTAAAAGGCAGAAACACCGGATTAAAAAAAACGGTGATTTTATTGTTCCTTCTAAAGGCTTTTCAAGTAACTATAAACAGTTGAAAAATGAATTACCTGTCATTAATGAGTACAGCATTAGGCACTATATGTTGTACAAGTTGTGTGTTGTGTAAAATAATGAAGCTATGCCCATTGCTAGCCAGTACATCAGGTAGTTTCCTACTATCTGCAGCTGGGGCAGCTGTAGTTGACACTTATGTATTTTTAATTCCAATGGCCCTGCTCTTTTCCAAATGCATTTCTCTGTGGACTCTGACTCCAAAGAAGCAGATGAATAATAAATAAGATACTGCATCATACACCTCATGTATGAAATGCGAATATTAATATTATCCTGTCTGCCGTAATTAGATGTTGGGGAAAATGAATCTGATGAACTGCACTACAGGTAAAAGAAACATGCTATATAGATAGTATTTGGTACATTCGTCACTGTGTATCTCATGCGCCAAACTTGACATTAAATAATGCACTTACTCCCAGTTTACACAGTGCCTCAGGGTAAAGGGATTAGACAGATAGGGTAGAGCTGATCATCAATTCAAAATCTTTGGCTTATTCAGTCACTGTACAATTCGAACAGGGAAAAATGTGAACAAGTGTAATATAAATCTGTTATTGGAAACCATGAACTATACTCTGGAATCCCATAACTTCACATGGTTAAAAAATTACATGTGGCACGTGCCAAGAATGGATTTTCCAATTTGGTAGACTTGGATGGAAGAACTTAGGGAAATAAAAGGCTTGAAGTACTAAGATGTGACTGGGTGGGCGAAGGGAAGCAAACAAACACCTTGGTGCCGATTCCGATCCTGTAAAACCCGGGTACGATTCGTCGTACGGAGCGTATTCTCCATACAACTCGTACCCGGGAAATCCACTGTACAATCCAGAAATACCATTTCTGTACAAATCGTACAAAACACCATACGGCTAAAAAATACCTACGAGTCTGATCCTGGACAGCGCGTACGCGCCGTCTGTATGGAGTCAGGCAGCGTTTTACAGACCAGTAAGTACGATTCGTCCCTACGTCACTCCGCACAGCTATTTTTTTAAGGCATCCAAAAAAGCCGGAAAACTGAGTCCCACATGAAAACGGAGCCCCGGTATGCGATGGACAGCCATGGACCCCATCCCGGTGTCATCCCGGCCCTCTTAGCCTACGACCTGGTGCACCGAACCTGACGCACATGCCGCAGAAGGTGAGAACAACACCCAGGGGGGGTGACGGCCAGAAAACATACCCCCTACCCAAATTAAAACCTACAATATTGAGGACATACATTACCTCAAGGGTCCAGTCACTCCGGGGGGCGTGTCCACCAATCCCTGCGTCACGCAACAACAGAAGTGGACGTGTACGCCTACCCCTACGGCAACACTGCAATAGTGATACGCACCGTACTCACACATACATAGCGTGGGTACGGTCTGTAGCACTATATCAGTGGCGCTGTGGGGATACGCGTGGTACGGACCGTACACACGCCCCTAGAGCGTGTGTACGGTCCGTACCACCATTGTAGTGGTGCCGTAGGGGTACGTGTGGTACGGACCGTACACATGCCCTCAGAGCGTGTGTACGGTCCGTACCACCATTGTAGTGGTGCCGTAGGGGTCCGCGTGGTACGGACCGTACACACACCCTCAGAGCGTGTGTACGGTCTGTACCACCATTGTAGTGGTGCCGTAGGGGTACGCGTGGTATGGACCGTACACACGCCCTCAGAGCGTGTGTACGGTCTGTATCACCATTGGAGTGGTGCTGTAGGGGTACGCATGGTACGGACCGTACACACGCCCTCAGAGCGTGTGTACGGTCCGTAACACCATTGGAGTGGTGCCGTAGGGGTACGCGTGGAACGGGCCGTACCACGCGTACCCCTACGGCACCACGACCAAAGTGATACGGACCGCACCCACGCATAGCGTGGGTACAGGCCGTATCCCCATTGTATTTGTGCCGTAGGGGTACGGGTGGTACGGAACGTACACACCCCATGAATGCGGGGGTACGGTCCGTACCACACATACCCATACGGCACCAGTACATTTGGGATACAAGGCGTACACACGCCACAAATGTTGGCCTACGACCTGGTGCAGCAAATTACCACTATATTGGGGTGTGTGTAGGCCCAGGACAGAAGTGTACTGCACCAAGGGAGTGGGTGGGTGGGTGGCTGCATAGGATTCCCAGCAGTGGACAGACATGTGAGGGGTGGGTGCAGAGGACTCCCAGCAATGGCCTGCAATATGAGGGATGGGTGCATATCACTCCCAACAGTGGACAGACATGTGAGGGGTGAGTGCAGAGGACTCCCAGCAGTGGACCGACATGTGAGGGGTGGGTGCAGAGGACTCCCAGCAGTGGACAGACATGTGAGGGGTGGGTGCAGCGGACTCCCAGCAGTGGACAGACATGTGAGGGGTGGGTGCAGAGGACTCCCAGCAGCGGCCTGCAATATGAGTGGTGGGTGCATATCACTCCCAGCAGTGGACAGACATGTGAGGGGTGGGTGCAGAGGACTCCCAGCAGTGGACAGACATGTAAGGGGTGGGTGCAGAGGACTCCCAGCAGTGGACAGACATGTGAGGGGTGGCTGCAGAGGACTCCCAGCAGGCAATATGAGGGGTGGGTGCATATCACTACCAGCAGTGGACAGACATGTGAGGGGTGGGTGCAGAGGACTCCCAGCAGTGGACAGGCATGTGAGGGGTGGGTGCAGAGGACTCCCAGCAGTGGACAGAGACATGGGGGGGTGAACATCATTATCAGATACCCACAACTCCATGGGTGTATGTAGGCATCCCTAACTGTGGACAATGATGATAGTGCCATAACAACACATCACTGACAGCAGTGTCCCACTCCCAGGAGGATGGATGTCACTCCCCCACTGCATGACACACCACATGTGGGTGTGAGGACAAATAACACATGCATACCCACCCCTGGCAGATGCAGCACAATACACACACAATCATGAGATCATGCCACAAGACTGTATAGTCATGTCACTACCTACTAAACTAAGAGAGCCAAAGGGAACACACACTGTCACGCACATCCCAGGACTGATAGCAATGTGCAGGTGCTGGGCCAGCCACCAAGATGTTGTCTCACATGGAAGGACTAGGGTGGAGTTTACACAGATACAATGCCCACAATTGTGAGTCAGGTGTCCAAATACCCAGCAGTAAAAGTACCATATGTGTGCTAGGCCGGGAGTACACACATGCATAGTGCTGAAAAGGGAGAATTTCTCCATGAAGGCTATTCAACATACTCAATACACAAGTACAGTGACTAGCAAGGATGGCACAGACGATGCAGCCGGAGACATTGCTGAGCAGCCATGGCCATAGTTGAAGGGATCCGTCACCAACAAAGGAAATGTAGACACAGGTCAGCACAACAATTGTGCAACTCTTTCCAGGGAAGATGTCAGGTGCCACAGAGGAAGGAACACTCCTTGGGACAATATCTCAAAACCAAAATAACACACACTAACAATGAATCTTTGCAGAGACCTTGTGATGGCACGCAGAAACCATGGTCCACCTCATGACCATCAGAGTAGAACATTTCTCAGAACCATAACACATTACCACTACACCAACTCCAGGAGCCTCAGCACCAACATCAATACCTGAAATGCAATAGTGTGCAAAGTAAAAATAAATGCTTTATTCAGCATAAAAATAAAAAATTGTAATGACACTATATACAAAGGCCAATGGCCAGTCCACAATAGAAGTCCTTGGGGGGACACATGGGCACGTGTCTCCCCTAGCTTGCCTGCACATTGGAACCCTCAGGTTCGTCGACCGGCGTGTGTATGGTCCGTACCACGTGTATTCCGGTGGCACCACTACAATAGTGATACGGACCGTACACACGCTCTCAGAACGTATGTACGGTCCGTACCACGCGTACTCCTATGGCACCACTACTATAGTGATACGGACCGTACATATGCTCTGAGAGCGCGTGTACGGTCCGTATCACTGTAGTAGTGGTGCCGTAGGAGTACGCGTGTGTGTACGGTCTGTACCATGCGTACTCCGACGGCACCACTACAATAGTGATATGGACCGTACACACGCTCTCAGAGCATGTGTACGGTCCATACCACGCGTACTCCGACGGCACCACTACAATAGTGATACGGACCATACACACGCTCTCGGAGCGTATGTACGGTCCGTACCATGCGTACTCCTACGGCACCACTACTATAGTGATACGGACCGTACACACGCTCTCAGAGCATGTGTATGGTGCGTTTCACACGCTTACACTGGTGATAGGAGGCGCACACGAAAGGAATGGAGGTCTCCGACTCGCACAAGGCTGTACATCAAATCATTGTCATTGCAGACTTTCATGTGCAGGGCCTAGGTGTGTCAGGCCGTGATATTGCACATGTCTCCTCATGTAGTTGCACAATTTATGTGTGATGACCTGTGTACACATGTCATGTGTGATGGGGCACTATGTGGCACACTTCCCCTTCACACTTTGCACATGTGTGCCTGTAGTACAAACGTGTCAAGCACAGCATCACTGGTATGGCACAGTCACCACCACCCGCAACTGTCCCCTGATGCCAGGGACAGGGACACTAACAACTGACATTTCACAATCAGCGTGCCCCGATGTGACTATGTAATGTGTGTGTCATGTGTTCCCATGAGCTTGCTGTTACTGTTCCATCAACTACATCTGCTGTTGCTGCATCCAACATGTGTCTGTGTGGAGATGGGCATGGCACACATCTACGCACACCATGCCACATGTGGATTCCCACGTTAGCAGGGTCTGTATGCATCGGACATGATATTTTCACATCAGGACATATCTGCGTCGTCTCAATGTCTGTGTTTTCTGTTTTCACGTGTACCCCTTCATGGCAATGTGTTGGATCTGTACATATGAGTTTCCATGTGACCTGTGCATCTAGCTTGCCGTCAGCTGTCTGTATGAGATGACATCCTTTAAATGCAGCTATGTGGATGTATGTCACTCCTGTGATGTCTCTGGCTGTTCACTCAGACTGGCCCCAAGCTCATTTCAGGGCATGTCATGTAGACTTGTCAATCAACGTGTGTATCTGGCTTTTCGTAGGAGTATCACCAAGCTAGCATACGTGTCCTGGATGTATTGCACACACTAGACTCTGTATTCAGCAGATGTGTAGTAGCAGTTGAGCATGTGCTCTGTTCATTGACATTGATGTTGTTGTGCTCTCAATCCTCGTCATTCATCACAATTTTCTGCAGGACACCGCCTGTCCCCCACCAATGCCAGACCTGGATGCCATGAGGGAACGTGCCTGCATCCAATGTTACCGATTCACTCAACAGTTGATTGAGAACTTGACCGCCAAGGTGGCACAACACCTCCAACCGCGACACAGGTATCCCACTGCGCTGACCCCCAAGATGAAGGTGATGGCAGCCCTACATTTTTTTCCCACAGGTACGTTTCAATTCACCATAGCTGATGTTGGTGGCATGTCACAGACAATGTTCAGCCGTGTCCTGCGTGATGTTTTGGCAGCCATGTTGGAGCACCTTGATGAATTCATCCATTTTCCGACTCCTGAGGAGTTGAAAGGTGTCAAGGGTGATTTCTATGCCCTGGGAGGGATGCCCCATGTCATTGGGTCCATTGATGGGACACATGTGGCTTTGGTACCACCACAGGCACAGGAGGTAGCCTATCACAACCGTAAACATTACCACTCTATAAATTCCCTTGTGGTGTGTCTAGCTAACATGCTGATTTCCCATGTATGTGCACGTTTTCCAGGGTCAGCACACGATGCCTACATCATGAGGCGTAGCAGGGTGCCACAAATGATGCTGCGGCTGCACAACGAACGACCATGTCTTGTTGGTGGGTATACTCTGTTTGTCCTGTGTGTTGCGGTATCTCTGGCTCTTACGGCATCTCGTGACCCACTTATTTACATGATGTTTCCATGTAGGGGACTCTGGCTATCCCAACATGCCATGGCTGATGACGCCTCTCCGCAACCCAAGGTCAGCTGCAGATCACCGGTACAACAATGCACACGGGCAGACCAGACGAGTGATTGAGAGGACGTTTGGCCTCCTGAAGAGCCGATTCCGGTGCCTTCACAAGACAGGCGGGTCCCTCCCATATGCACCGGCGAAGGTCTGCAAAATCTTCCTCGTGTGCTGCATGCTGCACAACATGGCAGTGGAGAAGGCAGTGCCACTCATCCTGGAGCAGGATGAGCAGGAACATCCACCCGTGGAGGATGAAGGGCTTGGTCACGAGGCAAGTGATGAGGAGGAGGAGGAGGAGGATATCCGGAGTCAGCTCATACGCAACTTCTTCTCATAATGGTGAGTCACTGGCTCTGAGTGTGCACGGTTGGAGGCTTGGGTGGCATGTGTTGCAATGTGTGTGTCCAGCTGACTGTATGCTAAGTGACTTACATTTGTGTTCTGATGTGTCACTCAAGTGATGATGTCATTCCACACATTTTAGCAGAGACACTTTCTTTTAAATTAGCATGGGGACAACATTGTTCCTGTTTAGTAAATGTCCATGTATGCGGAGAAAAAATCTTTTTGCTGACTTCTTGTGTTTATGTCATTCTCAGGTTCTTGTGCATGTAGTCTGCTTGTGTCATCGTTGTCCTCCTGCTATTCCTCATGAGTATTGCAACGTGTGCTGAATCAGCGTTCCATGCACGGACATGGGACATTTCGTTTTGGGTAAGGATTGCTGCAAGGCATTTTGGGGGTGGTACGTGTTTGGAATGTGTGGGGACTGCCTCTGTGCATATTGTGATACCATGCATACATGTTGACCCACCATGGGGCACATGACATGTAGCATGACTCCCATGAATTGACAGTCACCCTTCGTGACAGTCATCTGTAATGGATTTAGGATTCTGATGAAGGCATCAATGTGTGTAAAACTTCCCTCTGAAACATACGGAATGCTACGGGTGGACATAGTGCGGGACATCCCCACGACGGGCTCAATGTGGAATTGCAGCCTCTCCGTGTGCAGCAGGAGGTGTTTGGCTCATCCCCTTTACTTGTGTGCCAGTTCATTTGGATTTACTACATCCGTGTTGTGAAGGGGGTGTCCAGCGTAGGTCCCACATGTTCAGTCAAATCACCTCTGAGTCTGTTCGCATTGATGCATTTCCCTCAGTGTGAGCTTGAGTAATAAAGGTGTTCCTCACCCTCCGAAGTGCCTCAATGCAGGACTCTTGCCACTTTGAATGCGTCATCTCTGGCATAGTTGTCAAAGATTGTGCATATGAGTGTATGTGTAGTTCGGCAACATGCATGCAGCTCTTCATGGGTAATGATCTCTATTGTGCATGAAGTCCGTGGTTGTGTATGTATTTGGTCAGGTTGCTCCCACCAACGGGCCGTCAACGCCTGCTGAGGGTGTGTCTCCTGTGCGCAGCTCGGCCTTCTGTTTCCTGATCCTGTGTCAGTCATCTTTGGTGATTGTTCATCCATTTTCTCTGGGTGAGCCATGAGTAACCTGACACTCCTTCCTTTACATGCACCTGTTGCAGTTGTCCTTTCTGACATCCTTGTCTTTGTGTGCTTCTTTTGGCCTAATTTCCAGTACATGCCGCCTGCTGCTGCGGGCCCTGCGGCAAGAGCCCACCAAGTTCCCGGATTCTGCAGCCCACATGCCAAGATGCTCCTCCCTTCCTCCCACCACCCATTCATTAGGCTGTCATCAGCTTGTCTGTGCCATCGTTGCGGCCAGGCAGTGCCAAAGGCAGGACCGCCAGCGCATGCAACGTACACATTGCGCGACCCTCATGTCCTTGCATGACCCACATCACACAACAGTCTCATGTTGCAGCCACCCTCCAAGCAATGTCCAAGCAAAAATCAACCGCCTGCTCTCAGGCATACCCTAAGCGCACACACGACACCTTCGCATGCTGAGTGTGCAACTCCAACTGCCTACACAGCACTGCCCACACCTTCCAGGCCCTGTCACACCAACCAGGTCATGTCCCTCCTACTCCACACCGGCTCCATCCAACAGCACGCCATTGGACTCTGTTACCTCCTCAACACAACAGGCCCACATATCACCATCATTGCAGTGACCTGGATGAAAGCATCCTCAACACACAACTTCTTCATTGCCATCTCAGATGGATACAAGAGCACCCGCAGGGACGGCACTAACAATCCCGGAGGATGAATTGATATCTATTCCCAAGTATGCACTCAGGGTCACGAATCCGGTTTGGCACAAACCCCCTGCAAACCATCAGAGTAACACTCATCTACAGATATCCAGCCCTACATCCACAATTCCGCAAAGCCATCAACACGTCCATCATCACGCACGCCCTCACATCCACAGGATACATGTGGCTGTGGGCCAGGAACTTCTGGCTGGATGAGAACAACACCAGCATCCATCATTGGTCCATCCACATTAGCATCCACGTCTCCGACGATAAACACACTGCCACACACCCCGCTGCCAATCCCCCAAAGATGCTTGATGTAAGTCAACACAGACATGCTGTGTGGGACACTGGAGCCAACACCTCTGCCACACCCTGCAACCTCACTCACTGGATCAGCAACTGATCCAACTATCTAGCCACGTTGACGGACTTTCCTTTGACACACATCAACAATTAAGCCACCTGGGTCAAGGCAGACCTACTGGACTCATACACGTCTAGCAGGACTCTTGTACACAGCTTGCAACACAAATACCCATCAGCGGCTTTACAACCCTGGAAAACGGCACACACAGCCGTCACCATATCATCAGCAAAGACAATTGGAGATCCTTCAGATGGGGAGGAGGACAAAAAACAGCACGACATAAAGGAGCTTACCAGCATCGTGAGTGCACTGACATCAGCTCTCCATCCAAAAGACACCCCACCCTTGCAAGGCTGAGCCAATCCCTTGCAACTTCCTACCACTGCAAGCTCATGGACATACACGCAAGCCTTGGCACACAGAGGCAGAATGCACTATTATATGCGGGACAAACCACCCTCAGGTTTTGGACTTCCATCATCAGCAGATACAACACCGGGCTCATGTGCAACATCCCCTGGGGATCTCCATCAGGCCCCTTCCCACACAACATCTCAACCACATCATTCCCCATCCTTGTAGCCCCCGTCAAGCATGTCATGTATGTATCTTTGGAGTTAGCCACATTCCATGGTAGATAGAGGCATGCAGTGACCCAGGCCCTTCTTAGACAATGGACGGCAGGAACGCTGGCTCTCAAGGAACCTCAACATGCTTCCCTAGCCAGCAAATGTCATCAGAAAGACAGTCAATGAGCAACTGGCAACCTTTCTCCACGCAAAGAGCTCCAGACAACCTGCACAAGACCGTCTTCCACAGTAATCACCCCACTGCAACCGTCATCATTGCCATCCAACACCGACAACTTTGCCCTGCTCAACAATGGTGAGGACACCCCCCTTGACCTCTTCACAGCATTATGCACGATGTGCTCACACACTGTCAGCTCACACATCTCCAACACTGGTATCCAGGGGATGGACCAGGATGAAATCGCCAAGTGGCTCACCAGCAAGGCCATGGGAGTGGGACTCATGCCTTCAGCATGTAGTACAGTGGCGTCATCTGGCACATGGCCCAGGGCTCATCTCTCAGCCTGTCAATCTTCAATGTGTCCATGACCACCCTCTCCACCATCACATGCCCACACAACCTCATCATCAACTCGTATGCCATTGACAGCCAGCTGCTCCTCACCCTCACCAAAGACACAGCCATTGCCAGTTCCAACCTTCAAGAAGGCATGAGGTACGTTGATGAATGGCTGAACATCAGCCACCTGAGGCAGGACTTGTACAGGACTGAGGTAATCATCTGAGGATTGTCCCCTTACAGCTGGGTCAACTCCTTGTGTCCCACCCACCAGGGCACTGCACCAGCACCCAGTGGCCACACGCACAAGATGGTGTGCATCATTGACTCGTCGCTCACAATTGCCCTGCAACTCACCAGCATCTGTACCTCATGCTGCAACACCCTCCGCATGATGCACATGACCCACAGATAGATCCACTCCAAGGCAAGACGGACTGTCCCCCAGGTCTACGACACCAGCCGTGTCAACTACAGCCCTGCCCTCTACGGAGCAAGTACAGCCAAACTCCCGGAAAACTTGTCCACATCCAGGGTGCATCTGCACACCTCTGCTTCAACATCCCGCGCCCCAGCCACATCACCGTCCACCTGAGATAGCTGCAATGGATCACTGTCTGCTGCAGGATGACCTTCAGACTCCTCACCCACACTCAGGAGGCAGTCCACAACCGTAGACCCCAAACCAACCTTGGACGTCTGTCATCCAAGACCCCGTTGGGCCAACTCCATGCATCCAACCTTGCCCTGGCCAACATTCTTCACATCCACCGCACTCCAGCATGCAGGACATAGTCCTCCCACCTGGCTACACATACCTGGGACTCCCTCCCCGGGCACCTCCACATGAGCCATGACCTCTACACCTCAATGATGCTTTTCCAAAGTGGTCTGTCCACACTGTATTGCAAGCCCCCACTCTGCAGCTTGAGGCTATCACGGGTGAGTATTGTGCTCCATGTCTGTATTGGATGATACATTGTGACCCATGTGTGTCCTGTACCAGACTCAGATCCAAGGGTATGGATGGCTGGAGTTTGTTCAACACTCAGGCATAGTTTGACATTTCCCCACACGTATGTTGTGGACTCATGCAAAATGACTACAACATCTAATTAAAGAAATTTAGTTTTATTCTCGGTGGGGGGCGTCTATTGTGGGTGAAAATAGGTGCTATACAGTGTGCCTAGAATCCAAAGTTCACAGGGGGAGATGGGATCCTTGGCATTTGAAGTCGTCAGAGTCCAGAACACAGTGTTTGTCATCATTGGTCAGACTGTGACCAGCAAGTCCATGTGGCAGAGAATGTCAGTGGATGAGGTGCTGCTGTTGTGCATGAAGGCCAGGTGCCAGGCCAGGTGACCTGGGAGATGTGGATGGTCCGCTGCCACTCACGGTCTTTTCCGTGGATGACCCACCTTCCTCACGGGACCCTCAGATGCAGGCCTTGATGATGTTTGGGACGCTCCGTCGGACGAATCCTCCTCCTCCTCTCTCCCTGTGGCTGGTGTTGATCTTTGCCTGGTGGCACAGGGAGGGTTGCCCATGTTGTCGGCGATCCGACGGAGTGAACGGCTTATGTCCGTTTGCACCGCCAGGAGCTCAGCCAGTCTTGCCTCCATCCGTCCTTGGTGTTGTTGTTGACTGGCATGTTGTTCGGCCTGCTGGTTCTTAATCTCTGTGAGGGTCTCCACTACCTGGCTGATGGCCCTGGTGTCACGCCGGTATGTGTCCATGATGTTGCGTATGTGTGACATACCGGTTCCTTCAGCTGGCTGGTCAGGTTCTCACCTCCGCCTGCCTCCACTCCCACCACCCCTGCCCACACGAGCCTGGCCTGCCGTTGTGGGCACATCGGGTCTATGGGACCCCTGAGGAATGGCAGTTGCGGGGTTGTCTGCCTCCTCCTGGGTGCCCGGCGAACCTTGTCCCTCCAGGTCAGACTGGCTCAGTTGTTCAGTGCGGGCAGGGCTCCTGGATGTCTCCTGGCATGTGGAAGGAATGGGGGTGGTGGTTGGCACAGATGTACCTGAGGCAGGTGCTGCAGGGGCTTGGACACCAGGGGGTCCAGGTGGGTTGGGATCATCTGCAGAGTGTTGAGAGGGATCGCTGCTGGTGGGATCTGGTTCCTCCCGAGCCTGGGACTGTGATTCTTCCCCCCCATTGTTGGGGGGAGATCCATGACATTGCCCTGTGTGTGAAAGAGAGACAATGGTAATGCTGTTTCATGCGACATCCATGTTTCATACATATTCAAGTTGGCACAGTTCCTCCAGGTAGTTGTTTGTGCCTAGCATTCCCCTCACTGTTCACTTGTGGATGGGTATGTTGCGGGGGACAGATTGATATGTTCTCCTGAGTGTTTGACATGTAGATTTTTGGCTTGGATGTTTCTTTGGCTATGGATTGATCTTGTTGTGTCACATGTCCATTGTGAGAGTGGGTAAATCCATTGCCTGCCCCGGGGTGTTTGCTTGTGTAAGGGGTGTGTGTGACAGGGCCTGCTGGTGGGTGTAGTGTGATTTGTCTGTGGGTCTCCCAGGTGATGTATCTGTCCCCTCGTGGTGCATGCTGGCATGACAGTGAGTGTGAGCTCCTGTCCTAGATATCTGAGCTTGTGGTGTTGGTGTTTGAGTTTACAGTGGTCACAGGAGGGCCTTGTGCTGGCTACAGCAGGGCCAAGTGTCAGCTACCTTGTCAGTACTTTGCCAGTCCCTGTGCATTGAGCATGGTGCATGGGTATGTACCTGGGCCATATGGGCTGAGGGCAATGGTGTCTGATTCAGAGTTGAACATTGTGTATTGTGAGCCCCACCCTCCCAGCATCCCGGACATCCAGTCATGGGTTTGTGCTTCGTGTAGCCTGGGACATGGCATGGCCTTGCTTTGTGGATGAGGCATACACATGTTAGTGGTATGAGCGTTGTTTTTGAGTGTGGTGGTGTCCGGTGAGGGCTTGGGGGTAGTTGCGTGCATTTGGTGCAGTTGGGGTGTGGATGCCATGACATGTTATGTAAGTTGTTAGTGTACTCACCAGGCTCTGCAACTCCTTCGACTCCGTGTACTCCCACCGGCAGAAGCAGGGCCATCACCTTCTCCTCCCAGGGATGGTAATGTACCGGTCTGCAGGGCAGCCCACCTCCAGTGATGTTGCTCTGGTCGTAGTCCTCCTTCATTTTGCGCTTGACTGCCCTCTGCAGATCGTACCACCTGGCTTGGCATTCATTCCTGGTCCTTCTGATGGGCGAAACCGCATTCACCCTATCGACGATCCTCTGCCACAGGCGTGATTTTTTGGCAATGCTGGTCTGTCTGACCAATGTTCCAAAGAGTTGTGGCTCGACTCTGATGACTTCGTTGACAAGGATGTCCAGCTCCTCCCTTGTGAACTTTGGATTCTTGTCTGTGGGCATGGTGTGGGGTGAGGGTGTGGATGGTTGTGGGTGTGTGGGTGTGAATGTGAAGGTGTGTGTGGGAATGTGGAGAGGGGGTTTGTGTGAAGGAGTGTGTGTGAAGGTGTATATATTAAGGTGTATGGGTGCAGTTGTTGGGTGTGCTCTGTAGCTGCAGTGAGTCTGTTGCAAAGGCTCATGGTTTGTGTGTGTGGGCCCTTTTATTGGTCCATTTGTGGGTGGGCCTGAGTTTGAATTTTTGGTGGGTGTGTTATAAGAGGTGGTTGTGAGTTTGGGTCTCTGTTTACCTTTTTGGATGTGCCAGGTCAGTCATTTGGATGTTTTTTGTACTGTAGATGTGTTTTGTGGTGTTGTGCGAGTCAAATTGACCCTCCTTGTGCTGTTTTACAGTGTCCTGGTTCAGTACGAGTCGTTTTCGCATATGTAAGGTGCGTCTATACATGATGTTGTTGTACCGTGCTCGCATACGCAATGTTGTTGTAAGGTCTGTACATACGCGATGCTGGTACGTCCAAGTACAGTGCTAGGGGTACGGTGTGTCCAAGTACGGGGCTGGGGTACGGTGCTGGGGTACGGTGCGTCCAAGTACGGGGCTGGGGTACGGTGCTGGGGTACGGTGCGTCCAAGTACGGGGCTGGGGTATGGTGCTGGTGTATGGTGCATACAAGTACGGGGCTGGGGTACGGTGCTGGGGTACGGTGCATACAAGTACGGGCTTGGGTACGGTGTGTCCAAGTACGGGGCTCGGGTACGGTGCTGGGGTACGGTGCGTCCAAGTACGGGGCTGGGGTACGGTGCTGGGGTACGGTGCGTACAAGTACGGGGCTTGGGTACAGTGCGTCCATGTACCGGGCTGGGGTACGGTGCATACAAGTACGGGGCTGGGGTACGGTGCTGGGGTACGGTGCGTACAAGTACGGGGCTTGGGTACGGTGCTGGGGTACAGTGCGTACAAATACGGGGCTTGGGTACGGTGCGTCCATGTATGGGGCTGGGGTACGGTGCTGGGGTATGGTGCGTACAAGTACGGGGCTGGGGTACGGTGCTGGGGTACGGTGCGTACAAGTATGGGGTTGGGGTACGGTGCGTACAAGTACGGGGCTGGGGTACGGTGCGTACAAGTACGGGCTTGGGTACGGTGCGTCTATGTACGGGGCTGGGGTACGGTGCTGGGTTACGGTGCATCCAAGTACGGGCTGGTGTACGGAGCTGGGGTACGGTGCGTACAAGTACGGGTCTTGGGTACGGTGCGTCCATGTATGGGGCTGGGGTACGGTGCTGGGGTACGGTGCGTACAAGTACGGGGCTGGGGTACGGTGCGTCCAAGTATGGGGCTGGGGTACGGTGCGTACAAGTACGGGGCTGGGGTACGGTGCATACAAGTACGGGCTTGGGTACGGTGCGTCCATGTACGGGGCTGGGGTACGGTGCTGGGTACGGTGCATCCAAGTACGGGCTGGTGTACGGAGCTGGGGTACGGTGCGTACAAGTACGGGGCTTGGGTACGGTGCGTCCATGTACCGGGCTGGGGTACGGTGCTGGGGTATGGTGGGTACAAGTACGGGGCTTGGGTAGGGAGCATCCATGTACGGGGCTGGGGTACGGTGCGTACAAGTACGAGGCTGGGGTACGGTGCGTACAAGTACGGGGTTGGGTACGGTGCGTCCATGTATGGGGCTGGGGTACGGTGCTGGGGCACGGTGCGTCCAAGTACAGGCTGGGGTACGGTGCTGGGGTACGGTGCGTACAAGTACAGGGCTTGGGTATGGTGCGTCCATGTACCGGGCAGGGGTACGGTGCTGGGGTACGGTTCGTACAAGTACAGGGCTGGGGTACGGTGCTGGGGTACGGTGCGTACAAGTACGGGGCTGGGGTACGGTGCTGGGGTACGGTGCATACAAGTACGGGGCTTGGGTACGGTGTGTCAAAGTACGGTGCTGGGGTACGGTGCGTCCAAGTATGGGGCTGGGGTATGGTGTGGACATGGGGGGGTACGGTGCTGACATAGGGGGGTACGGTGCTGACATACGGGGGGGACGTGTGGACATACGCGGGGGGCTGTACGACTCATATCCCGGGCACAAGTTTACCCGGGAAACGAGTGGTACAGAGTTCGCTCCGTACGGGACGTTTTACATACGCTTGTATATTCGGAAGGGCGTTACGGATCGTACTTGTGCGCTCGGACTTCAGTTTTACAATTTGTATGTAAAACTGTCCGGGTACGTCTCGTAGACTTTTCCCGAAGCGATTCGTATGTATTTTTTACGTACGAATCATACTTCACCGGTAGGACGGGACTTGTACGAATCGTACGTAAAAAATACAGATACGAGTCATACGGGATTTTTTTTTACCCGATCGGAATCGGCACCCTTGTGTGTTTGGTTTGCAATGCATTCAAATCATTGTAAATGTAGCATTAACTGAAGCAGACATACATTGCACATCCAACACGCCAAATTGACCCATACTGCACTTCGGTCATAGGTGACAAAAATACCATGGCAGGGAGGGGAGATAATGAATGATGGGTGGGATATATCTGGCTCACTTAACAAATACAGCGAGTCAAAGGAGTAGAGCAAAGAATAAAAAATGCCACCCACCTAGAGCCATAGCTTAAATGATAACCCTATATCTCTACATATACTTAGTAAGCAAAGTTGGTGAGCAGCATGCTCCTCATGACAAGAGCTGCCTTGCTTATTCATCCAAACAATCCAAATATTAATTCATCCTTTTATTCTAATTCACCCATAGCCACCATGATCAAGCTTTACTTTCTCTCATCCAGTTTTTCACTAAACTTTCCAGTTTATAATCCATCCATTCAATAGCCACCCTTTCTTCAAACCATCATATCGACCAGCCATTCATTTACACACCCAGCCACCCTTTCGCTCATATACCATTTCCTTTCTTTTATCCTTCCGTTCTTTCATGTCTCCCTCAAGCCATCAAGACTCATCATGTGAGATTTTGCTGAGTTGCAGATAGAAGAGATCATAATAACTCAACCACCACTGCAGCTGGTAAAGCTGGAGGGGTTCACTCCACAGTCATGTGTTGTTGACAACGCCCAGGTACTAGCTAGTAAGTCTAGTATTTGCAAGAAATGAAGTGACTTACCAGTGCCTGTCCTTGCTGTCGCTTCTCTCCCTCCAACTGACACGTTTCCTCCTGCAGCGGCACTGGAGCCAACATCACTGATGTTCTTTGTGGCTAGAATAAAACATTAGACATATTTTACATGCCAGATACAACTGAAATACAGCACTACAGTTCAGTTACCACTGCACTATCTTCTAAATATGACTCTAGGCATTTGAATTGTTCACAAAGTTAGACAAGCCAGGGTGGAATAATGGTCTATGAAAGACATATGAGGTGTTGGTTGGCAAATGCAATGGGAGTGGGACCTCATACTCTCTTTCCTGCCATACTGTACTGTCATGGGAAACTGCTGGCATACTGTAGCTATAAATGAACAAGACAATAGCCGTCTACATTGCGGGGAGGTCCATGATGATGACCCTGTCCACTCGCTCACAAACTCCATTGTGTTAGAGTATGTGCAGGAAATAGAAAGCCTTCTCAACAAACATACATGGTGAATTTTATTTATAATACCACCTTACTTGGGCCTGCAATCTGAATCTTCATGATAGACAGCATCAACATTCCAATACCCCAAGATTCTACCCTAAGAAGTCCACAACAATCATAAAACCCAACAATAATGAAATAATAATATTAAAAAATAGGACTTACTGGGGTCAGCAGAGCCCTATGGAGCAGCACTGGTGGTTGGTGCCGGCTGACCATCTTCTCCCAGACTCTTGACAATGTCCCTTTTCTTGCTCTTAGGTGCTGATGTAAGAAATTAAGAAAATAAATTAAAAAGATTAGTGATTCAGTTAATCTAAAAAAAACTATTTATGACAAGCAAACGCAGTAACATTGTACTTCTCTAAAGCAGATCGCCTATAGTACAACTAGTTTTGAGTCACGACTTGAGTCTATTTACTATCGTTGAGTTGCCCATACTAATCCTGAAATCCATATTTCAAATGTCCTTAAAAAAACTATATTTGGAACTAATGCATTGCAGTGAATTATCTTTGATTCTATTCTCATTTCTCCCCCCGTGATGGACTAACTCAGTGTCCCTTATTTGCAATTCACAGATGCCTAATACACATCGCTGAGAAAAAAATAACTTGGAAGAGTTCAAGCTATATATATGAAGTCACAGAAAGAATGCGCTACCCACTGATTCACTATAATGACAGGAGAATAGTCTGCGATGGCTTCTTAATTATTCAGCCAAAGCGAGCACCAATGATGAGTTCGATTAGGTAGAGCTGAGTACCTGCCTAGCAGAAGCTAGAAACTTGATCACACAATAATATACGAGCGTAAACAAAATAAAACTTACCTCTGAGTGTAAGCAGCATGCTATTTGATTTTTTATTTAGCATTGTAGGACACAAGCACAACAAGTAATTAATACTCAACGAGCCTCGGGATCTTGATGCCTAGCAGGTCCTGTTCATGGTCCAGGATGTCCACCCAGCGCCGCCTGCAAGGAATCCGTCCCTCTGCCATGGTACTGGGTGGGGTAGAAGAAAAAAAGGAAAAGCACGGGAAAGCAAAGAAGAAATAAGGAAGTAAGGAGAAATAATAAACAAAATACAAAAAGTCATGAAAAACAAAAGAAAAAGTAAAAGCACGTCAAATACACAAACACAAAGATGCAGACTAATAGAAAGATAAAACTGAGCGGTAAATACATTTTAAAGTTGGAGGATTACAGAGATTAAGGAGAGATTAAGAGTTAGGTCCATTACCCTACAGAGAGCAGAGAAACAAGAAGGCCGCGCCCATGAGGACCGGGTGGTGCCATTCGCACAAGATTTAGAATGCGGGTGGTGCGTGCGATTTGGAGCACAAGGACGGACTCTTCGTTCCCATCACAACATGAACGGGTGTGTTGGCAAATTCTGCCCACTAGTGGAACTCCGTGTAGCGCAGCAGAGTTTTTTTGCAACTCCACGGAGTTCTGCATAACAGAACTGCGCCCAGGCCAAATTTCATTTCCTTGACCCATCTACATTTACATTCAGCGCACTCCAGATGTGTCTCTTGTGAAATTATAACTTGGCTCTTGACTTCCTGCAGGTACTCGACCATTAGGCTTTGTCTTTTCGTTAATCTTAGCCCATTTATGGTCCAGATTAGAATTTCACCCGTTGCCTGCTCGTCATTCCTGTGACCAAAGTGTCCTCTTCACTTCCCTGCTCCCAGAGGAGGAAGAATCATTACTTTTGGATTTATAGATAAGACGCCATTATTAAAGAAAGCTAGGCTCCCATCACCTTCTGTACAAATATTTTGTACTGACAAGTGTCCTGAGGATTTTTTTGTTTTTCTTCCAAATGCGCCCATCTCACTTAGCCTCCCAAGGAATCCACCCTAACTTTACAGGAGTTATCTTTGCCTTAGAGGGCCCTCCAAGGTAAGATGAATTACTAACCTAAAATAACTATTGTTGGTGCTACATACTTTGTAACGTGTGCTGTGCCTTGAACTAAGCTAGGTGATCCTATACTAGCCTGCTTATGCCCATATTCTGGGTTCTACCACTCTCTGTAGACAGGGACTAAATCAGGGATTTTGTTCCATCATCCTGATCAGCTCTATTGCCTCTTTGACCTACCTCAAGTTGTGTATTTCATTCTTCTGCCTCTCTTTTAACATTGCAGGGAATTTGAGTTGTGCCTCTGCACCTAATTTTTTTAGCTCTTGATTGTGCTCCCTAGCTTCCATTGTAATTGAGCGGTGTTTCAAACTATATTGAGTGTATTTGGTATGTGAGATTCTCATTTGTGAGTGACCCTACCTTCATAACTCTAATCAGATTTAAATCATTTGTTGAATAAGTTAGGAAATTAGCTAAGGGTTTCCAGGGCGGTAATCATTCCACCTAAATCGGTCCCTATGTATCCTCTAAAGAGCTCTATCTAGAACAAGATCTTGACTGTCTTTCAAGATGCCCTCTTTTAACACCTTAACTACAAACTACTTCAAGTTACTGGCCTCTGCCCCTTAAGGGAACCCCTAAAATTCTTAAAATATTCCTCCTGGAATGCATACCCAATCTTTCCACATTGTCCATCAATTGTCTCTTCAATTTCTTTAGGGACTCTATCTGCTGCACATTTTCTGAAAAGGCCTATATTATCTTTTTCCATATTTTCCTGTAGCATCCTGGTTCTTTCGGCCAAGTCGTCGAGTTTTGTGTCCAGAGCATGGCACGCTCCTTGAATGTCCTTCTGATTTTGCTTTGAGGTCTCAAATCTCAACATCATGTCTTTCTTCAGGCTCAAAATTATATTCCTTAG
This sequence comes from Triturus cristatus, assembly GCF_964204655.1. Lineage (NCBI taxonomy): Eukaryota > Metazoa > Chordata > Amphibia > Caudata > Salamandridae > Triturus > Triturus cristatus. Next base: position 387,754,343 of record NC_140582.1, on the reverse strand, counting down.
CTCTGAACTTCCCCCTCTGCATTTTGGTTGTAGATTTGAGGATTACCTGGGGTGTGAATGTTTCCTGGCACTAGCTCGAAATGTAGTCCCCTTTCTGCCGTACTTTCCCCCAGGCTGCATTCCCCAACGCATTTAGGGAATTGAGGTACTCAAATGTGTTCGCTAGTGGGATGGGTGGTGCTGCGTCTATTGATATGTCCTTGCCTCCATCAGACACCCTAGGCACTCCCCCTCCTTATCTTTTTGCATCTCCTCCCCATTTGTGTTCATAATCCTGAAAAAAGGAATTAAATGAGGGCAATGGTTCCCTGCTTGTAGCTTCATCCCCAGCGTCTGTTTCCTATTTTTCGTTTTGGTAAAAGCATGCTTCCTGACTGCCTTCACTGACAACACTCTTCTTAGTGGAATGCTCTCAATTCTCTCCCGATCCTGAGCTCCTACCCCTACAATCTTCCCCTGAAGAGTTGACCTCAGAGAGTATCTGTCATGCACAGGGTCTTCTTTCCTATCTTGATACCACCATTACTTGTTGGTACGACTTACGATACTATTATGTCACTGAAGCTCTGTGTGCTTTGTGTACTTCCACCTGTAATCCAGATTTGGAGAAGGGTACAGCATTGATAGAAATTGTGCTGGGGGACTTGGTGAATACCTGGCTTGAAGATAGCCATGCCTGTCTTTCTCTCATTCAAATCGTTGAGGCCACCTGCAAGGTACTCTGTCTCCAAGAGCCTCCTCTCTCTGCCCCCGCTCTCGATATTGAATGTGCTGGAATAGTGCTGACACTGTCCACGGTCCCCTGGAAGCAAACCCTCATTGTTGCCATGTGGACACATCTCAGCATGTTCGCCACCCAAGTCCAATGGGAATCTGGAGAGTCATTCTCTCGTTTACCTCAATTGAGGCCAAATTCCCACATTTAACATCAATTTTATGCTTCAGGTGAGTTGAGGTATTCTTCCCCTTTCCGCTAGTGAAGTGGCAAAATGATAAACATCTAATAACTAACAGCCCACACCACCATAATCAGAGCATCTTCCTCCGTGTGGTCTATCGTGGCGTCAGCTACCCGCCATAATAGGTTCCCCGGTATTTTTCCAGTATCCTTGCCACAATGCATTCTATCAAGTAACTGATCATTTAAAGCTTCATGCATCAGTATTTGTAAGTTTGCAAGCTAAGTATCCCAATAGATTAAAAGGCAATTTTTTCCCCCTGTAATCTGGTGTCACTAAAGCTGCTTTCCTTACATTAGGTTAGCACTGCCCGGGCAGATACACAGTAAAAGCTAAAGTGCAGTTCATGCCCAATTCATTTCTCATTTGCTGGTTAATTTTGTTAATTGGGGGCACTAATACAAATAGGAGCATATAATTTACCAGGATTTATCGTGTTTGGTGAAACTTTTCCTCTGACGATGTGACCATGCATTCTTTAAACGCATTCTATAACACATGGCATCAACCTTCTGCTAAGCCATTGTGAAATGAGAGACACCCGCGGCCAATGGTGAGTTGCACAATTCACACAAGCAGTGTTACCCTGGACTTCGAATGTGTCCCTCTTTAATGTATAATGCCACAAATAACAGGATATCACATTTAAATGAAGATAATCAAATGCATTTTCACAAAAACATTATTGCACACCTCTGCTTCAATTATGTAGTTTTCAATGCACTATGAAATCATGACAGCATTGAGACTTATAAGTGATAGTTGCATTTGTGTTTAATGTGAATGCACCCCCAACCCAGCCCCTACAATGAACTGCTCACACATGGGAACATGTTTATCATTCAATGTCTCAAAGCAGACAGAACATAACATTTACCACAGGAAAGGGACAGTCTAAAAGATGCAAAGTTACACATCCAGTACAGAAATAGAAAAATAGCTTTAAATTCGAAGAATTTTGCAAGCCAACAAATAGATTTGTGGTTATATAATGGAATGAAGCCATAGACTGAGAAGGTTTAAATAAGTCAGGATGAAATCCCCAGTGGAACAGCCTGTGTATTTTCTTTGTCAAACCTGCAAACTCCACAAATTCACTGCGGGGTGTGGTCTGCCACTATCTATTGACTCGTAAACAGTGATGGAAATAGAAAAAATACTCTGGGATCATATGCATTTGGAGTTAAGGGATGGAAACATACAAGGGGTAGAAGGGGTCAATTCATGTGGAGCGGGGGCTGACAGTTAAGTGTTAATGTGATAATATGTATGTTATGGATTAGTTAATTGGTCACAGACAAATTTAAAACAGTTTACTGGATCATGGCAGAATGTGCAGATATGCCAAGCAAGGCTGTTGTATAATAACTCTCATGGATAATGCCCTTGGTCATGGTGAGAGATCTGTGTGTGTCCTAAGGTTTGATTCATTTTGAAATAGCACAGTGGGTTAATGTGCAGGTGCATAACACAGACTCTTGCAGCCCCTGTTGCTTAGGGGGACACTATTCAGGAACCCCGCAGTCACCCAGAGTTACAAATATTTATAACATACAGGTGCAGAACCTCACCACAAACTGCAAGAGGGACTCTATCATTGCCGGTCACAGATTTGTATGTTATCTAGATGGCTAAATGGTTACGGCTTTTGTTGCAGATACCCTGTTACCTACAGGTCTCACGTTACAATTTCTCCCAACATAGTTTATCAATCTCAGTGAATATTGAGCCAGCACTAAGGCGGCTCATGCACATTGCAAGGCAAAAGTTGACCAACTCATGATTAAGTGATATATGGAAATAATTAAAAGTTATCTAAATATATTTTGATCAAAATAATATTACATTAATTTGTAATTTAAAAAACCCCAAATCGATCATAATTAAACTATATATATATATATATATATATCTTTTTAAACCATCATTATGTATAATAATTTATATTTTTAGCCATTTAAATAATTACATTTTATGTAACATTATGTCTGCAAGATTTATTTTAGTCCCTAACTCCCTAATTTTCTATGGGAGGGTGTTGAATTACCCGTGGTTAGCTATGTATGGTGTTAGACTTACTTCAGCTCTGAGCTGGAGTTATTTACTACTATTTTTCATACTTTTTGGCTGCAGTAACTTTAGAAGTCCAGTTTGTGAATAGCATTGGGCTGCACGCTCCTTCCTAAACCCCATCTTAATCCTCTCTACAACTCTCCGTTGTTCTCTCTAATCCCCTCCTCATTTTCTTGTCACTCACTTCTTTCCCTTACACATTTATTACTAAAACATATAGGGGGAGATTTACAAAAAGTAGGGCAATGCAACGCAGCCCCCCGCAAGTCTGCGTTGTGTTGCGCGATAGTAAGGGAGCAGGAGAGCGCCTTATTTTTAAAGATATGTCTCTCTCCTACCCTTTCCCTTGCGCCGGCGCTGATTTCAGCAGACGTGCACCATGCATACACCTTAGCGCTGTAGCGCATGGGTGTGTGCCTGAGTGTAGCATATGTTTTGTACAGGAAGGGTACCCTTCCTGTACAAAATACTATGCTAGACATGAGGGAAAGCTTTTCCCACTTTGTATGCGTGCTACACAGTGTAGCACGCATGCAAAGTCAGAAGAAGAAGGACAAATGAAAGCATTTCTCCTTCCTTGCGACTAGTTGAAAAGGGCGCAGTTTTCTCATGCTAAACTCAATCTACTGTTTTTAGAAAATTGGGTTTAGCATGAGAAAGCTTGGGTGGTTGCATGGAAACGCCCATGCACCACCCTTGGCACGCCCCCATGGCGCAAAGTAACATGAAGCAGCGCAATGCACTGCTTCGTATAAACTTTTACATTATTTCTAGCGCTAAACAAGTTTAGCGTTGGAAATAAAATAATTTGCGCTGTTTTGTGCCACTTTTGTGATGCAAACACGGTGCAAAATCTTAATAAATACCCCCCATAGTTTTCTGGAGACTCCACAGTTGGGGAGGAGATGCCCACACAGAATAAAACATGATCGACAGGAAACACACGTTTTTCAAAAGCATTTGTAGAACATTTGAAGAACTCTGCACATTTGTTTTTGAATATAATGTTGTTATACATTTGTAGAACTACTGTAGTACTGCAAAACCTACTACAAAATATGCACATGCCCCTTGCTGTTTTTTTCTTATCTATGGTTATGCAAAAATACCTAAAAATGATACCTTTGGGCAGTAATAAATACTTAGTGACATATGTATCAAAATGCAATGCAACTCAGTGCAGCAAGTCGCCTTGTTGCGCTCTGGTTCACTGATAGAAAATCAATGTTAAAAATATCGATGTTCAAAATATCGGAAAAAATATAGACTACAAAAATATCGACTCCCATAGCTACACAGGTAAGTACAAAAATATAGAATCAAAAATATCAATTTAAAAAATATTTATGTAAAAAATATCAATTTAAATATATATAAACTAAAATAATATATATTAAAGATATTAAATATTGATTTTAACGAAATAAATTACATTTAATATACATTTTTATGATATAACAAATAAACGTAATTAAAAAAAAATAAACACACAAACATAATTATTTATACATATATGTTTCCTTCAAAATAATTTATAAAGTATTGTCTACATTTAGTAGTCAAGACCGCCCTTGAGCGATTGAAATGCTTCATGCTAGGCACTGGCCTGGAGTAGACTGGATGCTATGGATTTACTGGTTCTGAATTAAAGCACTGCAATTTGTAATGAACGCCTGGTACCTGTTTGGTCTGGTCATAGATTTGTGGGGAACCAGGATTGTGTGTGTATATACATATATATATATATATATTCACTTAAAAAAACCATAGGTTTCACACATGTTATAGTTAGGTGGATATTTCACTCGTAAAAAAACAATGAAATTCCCCCGTTATAGTTAGTTCAGATAACTATAACTTGCGCGCCCGCAATCCTGCTCATGACGTCACATATTACATCACTCATGACATGATCAGTGGCATCACTCATGACATCACTGATGACATCCTCCTTGTGATAGAGTGGCGGTCGCGCGAGTTATAGTTATCTGAACTAACTATAACGGGGGAATTTCATTGTTTTTTTACGAGTGAAATATCCACCTAACTATAACATTTGTGAAACCTATGGTTTTTTAAGTGAAATTGCAAGGTTTTTTAAATGCTAATTCCTAACTATAACGTGTGTGAAACCTATGGTTTTTTCAGTGAATTTGTACGGTTTTTTAAATGCTAAGTCATGTATGTATTATTTTTTTTTAATATATTTATTTAACAATAAACTACGTATTAAAATATATATATATTTTTTTATGGTTTTTCACCGAGCGCGCACGGTGCGCTCACCCCCGCGATTTAAAAAAAAAAAAATTTAAATGTTTTTTTCTGCCTTCGGGGTCCTTCAGGGACCCCCTGACAAAGGCTAGGGGGTCAGGAACTCTCTACCCTGCCCCCTTTTCACGTTTGCCACCTTCCTTTTTCACTCTCGCACTGAAAACAAACAAAATGGCGGCAGACACTTCCTGATTTCGACGGATTTGAACGTTGACTGACATTTAACTACCAATCAGAATTACGCTCGCGCACGTTAGGGTGCGCGCACGGTGCGCGTCTATAGATATGTATGTGCTTTTAACTGCAATTTTGTCAGGAACTACTGAACAGATTGACACCATATATCCAAAAGGCACATGCCTGACCTGAGGACTACCTCTCCTATGGGAAAATGCATGGGGAAAATGCGTTTTGGGACCCCCCTTTTTTCTCGGCCCCCGCTTGACAAATCCCCCCGAGACTTTCAGGGTAGGAGCTGAGCAGAGCGCCCCATTAGTTTTGAAAATTTCACGAAGATTCGTCAACCGGCGCCAAAGTTATTCAAAATAGAATTTTGAGATTTCCTATGGAAACACGGTCCTAACTATAACTATCTACTGGCGACCGCCAGTAGATAATATATTATCTACTAGCGGTCGCCCAGATGTAGCCCAAGTATAGCCCAATGACAGAATGTCCCAGATTGTTCTTAAGAGCGCTTACTGTCTTACTTATGACAAAAGTATGGCACACCTGAAGCCATCTTGATTGGAATAAACTGGTAACACTTAAAACATTTAATTTAAAAAGGAACACAATGAGGGGGTTCATTTTGCCATAGAAATTATGATTAGTGCTGAAGAAAGAAAAATTAGGGCACATTTTGAGTGACTTCTCAAATCCTCTTCTATTTCATTAAAAAATTCTGATATGCAGACTGAAACATGCACTTTTATTACCAGCAGCAGACTTCCGCGGTGAGCAGTAGATTTACTACAGTGATCTAATGAGCAACTAGAGTGCTAACATTCAGAATTTATGGCAAATGTGTGACATATCTGAATACGTTCTTGATGGAATCAAAGTAAAAAACTGAAAGCATTTCCTACTGAGGAGACTGCAGTAAATGAGGAAATTAGGAAACTTCATAACAAATAAATCTCCCAAGATGGCCACCAGACACAAAAGAGCCTAAATGCAACACAAATATCACCCAGATGTAGCCCACATGTAGCCCAATGACAGAAGTGTGCAAAACACTTATTTTTTGTGTATTTGCAGTTTTATATAGTGCAGACTTGTCAGGTATTGGAATGCTTTACATGAGCATTGGTTACATCACACAAGATCAAATTCGTTTTGGTTGTAGACATGGGGAGATTAAGTGATTTGACCACAATCACAGAATGTTGAGCTGAAGCAGAAACTCCAACCTGGTTCCCCAGTTGCAAAGTCTGCAGCTCTGGAAGTAACACCACAGCCTCTCCCCTATGTGCAACATTTAATCAAGTGGTCAACTGGATAAAAAAACATAAAGATTACAAATAATTTAAAAGTTCTTTGTCGCTATTTGAAAACTCAGAAAAAATGTCCTCATTTTAGTTTTTTAGAGCACTAACCATAATTTTGATGCAAATAAGACCCTCTCATATATGTAATTTCTAAAGGAAATACTCTAGGTATTACAGTTTGATTACATCAAGATGACGTCAGGCGTTCCACACTTTTGTAATCAATATAGAATGTTAGCAATCTAGTTGTTCATTGGGATACTGTTGAGAAACAGAGGCCAGGGGCACGGACTCTGAAAATTGAAGGCAGTTAGGAGAGTGCAGAGGCAACAATTTGACCACACTGGGCAGGCAGGAAGGGCAGTGGCAGCACAACAGACTATGGAGGGCAGTGGAAAGGGGGGCAGGGGCAACAAACCAACAATACAGGACTGGCAAGAGAGGCTGTGGCAATATAATAGACCATTGTGGGCAGAAGGAAGAGGCAGTGGTAGTACAACCATACATGCCAACAGACCCATTTCAGCCAGGAAACGTCCAATGTTTTAAAGCTCAAGTGGGCTTTATTTGATCTGTCTCCTGTCTACAATCTCCTCTTTTTCAATGTAACTCAAAGGGGAAAATCAATACCCCAGTTTTTTGTCAAAATCTCCCTCTTACCAAGTTCAAAATGTTCGCAAGTATGGTACATTGAATCATGGTAGGCAGGAGGAATTGGGCTAGGGACATGGACTCGGATAACAGAGGACAGGAGGGACATGGAGAGGTGCACCAAACTGACCCTACAGGGCAGGCATCAGGGTTTGCAGCAGCACAATACACCACAAAGCGCATGCGGGACGGGAGTGCAGCACAACAATCCATAGAAAGCAATAGGGAGGGGACAGGACCATGCACATGGACAACAGAGAACAGATGGGAAAGAGGCAATGGTAGCTACATGACCATAATGTACAGACAGGAGAGAAAGCTGCAGCATAACAGACCATAAAGGGCAGGAGGGACGGATCAGGGGCATTACAATGGAACAGACAAGCCAGGAGGGAGGGAATAGGGGGTCTGCACATGGAAACAGAGGGCTGGGGGCAAGGTGGCAGGGCAGGAGCAGCAAGATGACCATGGAGGTCAGGCAGGATGGGCACTAGAAACAAGACACACTATGGAGAGCAACAATGAGACTATGGTGCCATACACACAGACCATGGAGGGAAGGTGGGAGGGGTCAGGGGCAGCTAGCTGACCACACAGGGAAGGTGGGAGGGGCCATGGCAGCACAGAAGACCATGCATGGCAAGCGGGAGGGTTAGTGGCAGCACAATGGCTATGATGGGCAAGAAGGAGGGTGCAGGGGCATGCACAAAGGACCATGGAGGATAGAAGGGAGGGTCAGGACCTGGGCACAGACAAGAGAGTTCAGGGGAAGGGGCCTCACAACAGACCGCGCGGGGCAGGCAGGAGGAGCAGTTGCAGCACAACAGATCAGGGAGGGAAGAAGGGTGTGGCAGTAAAATGGACCATGGAGGACAGGAGGAAGGGGATAGGGGCATGGCATGTGGACAGGCAGGGTGGAGGTGGCAGGGACAGGTTACAGTCATCTGACAATGCTAGGCAGGTGGGAGGGGAGTGGCAGCTCAACAGAACACTCAGAATAGATAGGAGTGGCAGGTCCATGGAACATAGTGGGCAAAAAGGATGGAGCAGGGGCATGCACAAACACATCGGAGGGCAGGGGGAAGGAGAATAGGGGCAGCAAGCTAAGCACAGAGGCTAAGCAGGAGGTCAATGATGGGCCATAGAATTGGGCAATTGAGGGCAGGAGGAGTGGACGGGTACATCATGCTAAATGGAGGGCAGTGGCAGCACATCAGACCATGCATGGCAGGAGGGAGGAGGCTAGTCCATGGAGTCAGACAACAGAGGATAGGGAGGAGGTGGATTGGGCAGCAAGCTAACTGTTCAGAGAAGGTGGGTATTAGGAACTATATTGTTTTTAAAATGTGTGTCTGTGCGAACTACTTAAATTATGAACAAGTATGCAGCATAATCTCACTTTTATTCAGGAAGAAGAGGACGTTTGTGACTGTGACTCCGGCAGAAACACCCCCTGACCCTCCACCCCATCACAAAATGTAATGCCCGTGAAAAGGGTAGGTGGACGCAGTGTTATATAGAACATAGTCCTGAGAGCATGATCGAAAATGAAAACTAGATGTAGTATATGGTATAAACTATGCACCAAAAAGTGTGATATAAGATGAACCGAGGCGTGAAATATAATATGCAATACATTGTGCGCAATGACAGATTCATTGGAGAGCATGAGATAGCACAGGCACTAGCGCGTGCTATGCGATATGCGCCTTGGAGTGTAATATGCACAGGGCAGTGTTGTGTAACATAACTAGTCTCTAAAGTTGTAATATAAAATATGTGCTGGGGAGTGTAACCTTGCATATGCACTGTGACAAAGATATGGATCCCAGATTGTAATATGTATGGCATAGCGCTGTGCATTATAACATACACATCGAGGAAGGCACGTTAGATGGGGCAATATAACCCGTGCGAAGGCAAGTGTGGCATGACATATTCACGGGGTGGAGTTACAGTGCACATGGGCTAGAGAGTGTCATAGCATACGCACTAGCTGGTGGAATACAACACAGAGGTGTGAGGCAATCGGCGGGCACTGGTGGGTGTAACACACCATTGGGCTCAGCCAGGAGCACGCTGTGACTCTCAAGTGAGGTTCGTCTCCTTTCCAGAGAGTAAAATAAAAAGTATTACACATCCGGCAGTGGATGTGTTTTTTATTAACCGTGAGGGGGGTTTCTTGCATAGTTTGGTCGAATTTTTGTCGAATCCCCTTTGAATGGCTTGGTGTGCGTGTATATTAAATGTGCCCGTCAATAGCTACCCATGTTTGTATAAATAAACGACAATGGTGTCTACTTGGAGAGTACCCACCGGCGGGGGCACCGGGATTAGGCACGGTAGGGTGTCAGACACGCCAGAGCTTCACTAGCGGTGTAAATAAATTCCATGTGGATTCATTCCATGCATAGTCGCCTTTTAATGAATATCACGCAAATCGTCATGGTGATAGGTACATACGGTTTGTCCAGCATGTCCTAGGTGTTTCTATAAATATATATATTTTTAAAATAATAAAAAACAAAGGCCGGCCCCGGGGGATGGGGTCCCCGGAGCCATAAGTGGCCTGAGGAGGGGGGCAACGCAGCCCCCTCCTAAGGAGTTTAAATAAAAAAAAGGCCATGACCCGGGGGTTGGGGTCCCCGGGGCCGATTAAGGCCTTGGGAGGGCCAAATTAATTTTTTTCAACAAAAAAAATTAGGGTGCAGGCCCTGGGGGATGGGGTCCCCAGGGCCAGTAAATTAGAAAAAGAAGGGGGACCACACAGCCCTCCTTCTTAAAAAAATAAAATAAATAAAAGACGGGCATCATGCTGGAGGCCACGCCCCCTCCTTGCAGCACTCTGCAAATGCACACCCTGGCCAGTTGTAAGTTGGGGAATTAATTCCCCTTCAATTCTGAGGGTCCTTGAGGGCCAACTAGCCCAACAGGTATCTCCAGTGTGCGCCAGGGAGCTGCGTTGCAGACAGGTGTTCTGAGGCCACGCCCCTTTTTACACCTCTATGGAAAGCAGCTCTGTGGCGCTTACTGGAGGTACCTGGTGGGCTAGTTTGACCCTAGGGACCCTTAGGATTCAAGGGGACTTAATCCACAGGGCGCGTTTACATAGTGGTGAAGGGAGGGGACGAGACCTGAGGTGACTTGTGCAAACACGCCCTGTGGCGCGTTTTAAGTTGGGAAAATAATTCCCTTTCAATCCTGAGGAACCCTGGGGGCCAACTAGCCCACCAGGTGCTTCCAGTAAGTGCCACTGCTCTGCGTTGCAGAGAGGTGGTGCAGGCCGTGCCCCTTTTTACACCTCTCTGCAATGGCGCTTACTGGACATACCTAGTGGGCTATTTTGCCCCTAGGGATCCTCAGGATTCAAGAGGACTTAATCTCCCAACTTAAAAAACGGCCACAGGGCATGTTTACACAGTGGGGAAGGAAGGGGACGGGGCCTGAGGTGACGTGTGCAAACACGCCCTATGGCGCTTTTTAAGTTGGGGAAATAATTCCCCTTCAATCCTGAGGGCCCCTGGGGGCTAACTAGCCCACCAGGTGCTTCCAGTAAGCGCCACTGAGCTGCGTTGCAGAGAGGTGGTCCAGGCCGTGCCACTTTTTACACCTCTCTGCAACGCAGCTCTGTGGCGCATACTGGAGGTACCTAGTGGGCTAGTTGGACCCCAGGAACGCTCAGGATTCAAATGAACTTAATCTCCCAACTAAAAACGGCCACATGGCGTGTTTACTCAGTGGTGAAGGGAGGGGACGGGGCCTGAGTTAACGTGTGCAAACAAGCCCTGTGGCGTGTTTTAAGTTGGGGAAATAATTCCCCTTCAATCCTGAGGGACCCTGGGGGCCAACTAGCCCACCAGGTGCTTCCAGTAAGCACCTATCCACTGCGTTGCAGAGAGGTGGTCTAGGCCGTGTCCCTTTTTACATCTCTCTGCAACGCAGCTCTGTGGCGCGTACTGGAGGTACCTAGTGGTCTAGTTGGACCCTAGGGACCCTCAGGATTCAAGGGGACTTAATCTCCCAACTTAAAACGGCCACAGGGCGTGTTTACACAGTGGGGAAGTGAGGGGACGGGGCCTGAGGTGACGTGTGCAAACATGCCCTGTGGCGTGTTTTCAGAGGTAGTTTTAATCCCCTGCCCTATTATTTACTAGCGGCTTACAGGGGAGGTCATGCTGATCACAGGGGTACCCCAACGCATAGTGTTCCCTAGTGTATGTAGGTGTTTTCACTGTATTCTGAGTGTCTTTTAACATAGCACTGGCTCTAGGACTGGTTAGTCAGACTCAGTTACCACCAGTATCCGTCTGAAAAAGTTGAGGGTACAGGATGATTTTGCAACAAGGCTTCTTTCTGCTCTTCTGTTTGTTCTTTCTGCACGTTATCCTTCTTCCTGCACTTTTCTTCGTCTTTGAGGACTTCTGTTGCTTCTTTCTGCATTTCTTTTTTTTCTTTCTGTGCGTTTATTCTTCTTTCTTCACATGTCCTATCTCTGTAGGCATAGTTAGAAATGAGCATTTAAAAAACCTTTGAAATTCACTGAAAAAACCATAGGTTTCAGGCACGTTATAGTTAGGAATAAGCATTTAAAAAACCTTAGAAATTCACTGAAAAAACCATAGGTTTCAGGGGCGTTATAGTTATCTGGACTTTTCACTCGTACAAAACCATTGAAATTCCCCCGTTATAGTTAGTTCAGCTAACTATAACTCGCGCGCCCGCAATGCACTGCTGATGACGTCACATATTACATTACTCATGACATGGTCAGTGACATCACTCATGACATCACTGATGACATCTCAAATGACATCACTAATGACATCCCTGATGACATCATCCTTGTGATAGAGTGGCAGACCTCCTCTTCCCCTAATATAACCTTTGATACACACATTCAAAAATAGAAACTACAATGTTCAAAACAATGGACATACCAATACCAGTTACAACAACCTATTCAGTAATTCTAAGATCCACATACACATCCACTCATTTACCTACAGTCCTATACAGTAACTCATACATGTACTCACTCATCATATGTACTCACACACCTATACATCCTGTTACACAACGCCACTCATCCATAGAGTTACTCACACACATAGTCACTCTTGCTAATAAAGAATCAAACATCCATTTACTTGCATATACAGTTATACACACACCACCACACTTACTTCTACAGAAACGTACACATACTTTTAAATAATCACTTATAGAAACACATACTTATTCATACAGGAACTCTTTCAATCTCTCACTCTCACATATACTCACTTATATACACCAATAGTCACATATACTAGTTTAAAACATATATAGTTACTCATAAAGACACTATTGAGACAGTCTATCACTCACTAACACACCCATTCACACACTCATCCACCCATACAGTCCTGCACACATGCTGTCTTCAACACATACAAACAGTGAGTCACTCATTCATGCACCTATGCACTATGTAATACCCCCACCGAACCATACAGACACTCAGACACTCATACTGATACTCAAAAAACCAACTAATAACCTATCTATAGACACTCATGTAGCTACTCACCAACCCATGCAGCCACTTATACACAAAGTGAGAGACTGATACAGATATTTACACATTTAAACATTACTCACTAAGCTATGTATTCACTAAGATACACTTAATCAGTCAGGTATACAATCAATTTTTCAAAAACAAATCATCCATTTAGACACTTATATACCCATTTACTCTTCCATCGACCTTGAGATATACATATATAAAACATATGTAATTTTGAGAAAAACACACATTCACTGGATGATGTCATCAGTGATGTCATTTGAGATGTCATCAGTGATGTCATGATTGATGTCACTGACCATGTCATGAGTGATGTAATATGTGACGTCATCAGCAGTGCATTGCGGCCACGCAAGTTATAGTTCGCTGAACTAACTATAACGGGGGAATTTCAATGGTTTTGTACGAGTGAAAAGTCCAGCTAACTGTAACGCCCCTGAAACCTATGTTTTTTTTCAGTGAATATATATATATATATATATATATATATATATATATATATATATATATATATATATATATATATATATATATATATATATATATTACCTACTGGCGGTCGCCAGTAGGTAGTTATAGTTAGGACCACGTTTCCATAGGAAATCCGCAACATTCTAGTTTGAATAACTTTGGCGCCGGTCGACGAATGCTCGCAAATTTTTCAAAATAGGTGGGGCGCTACGCTCCGCTCCTTCCCTGAAAGTCTCGGGGGGATTCGTCAAGCGGGGGCTGAGATAAAAGGGGGGTCCCAAAACACGTTTTTCCCATGCATTTTTCCATAGGACCTTTAGACAGGGCTACAGCCCGAACGGCTGAACAGAATTACTAGAAATTTGGCAGAGAGGTAGTCCTCAGGTCAAGGAAGTGCCTTTTGTAGGTTTGGTGTAAATCTGTTCAGTAGATTCTGAGAAAATAGCCTTTAAATCAATATATATATCTGAGCCAGCTTACGGTGCGCTTACGGTACGCTTACCGTACGCGTACGGTGGCGTGCGTGAGCGCGATTCTGATTGGCTCTTAGATCTTAGTAAACATTCGAATCGGCCGAAACCAGGAAGCGGCGGCCGCCATTTTCTCTCTCGCACTGAGAGTGATGTTTAAAATATAAAGCACAAAAACATGTAAAGGGGCTGTTTAGACAGCTCCCACACACATAGCAATGTTGAGGGAGTCCCCAAAGATCCCCCAAGGCCAAAAACGGAATTTTTATTTTTTTCGCTAATTTCGCCGATTACGCTTACCGTACGCGTACGGTAAACAATTATAAAAAAAAAAAATTATCCACACTCTCCCCACCCCGTGTGCAATTGGTGCCCGAAGGGCACCATTTGTGCATGGCTTATTAAAGATGAGTTAAACTAAAATATTAAAAAAATAAATAATAAAAAAAAAAATTATCCACACTCTCTCCACCCCGTGTGCAAATGGTGCCCCAAGGGCACCATTTGTGCATGGCTTATAACATATACGAAAAATTAAAATATTACCTTTCAAAACGAAGTGCATCATATGTCCTTCATGTGCGCACGGTGCGCGAAGCGCATCGTGCGTACATGGCCCATCTAGCGTAACGTGGGCATGCGGTGCGCGTAGCGCACCGCGTGCCCACCGTGCGTGCACGGCACTAACTGCGTAAAGTGGGCGCGCGGTGCGCGAAGCGCACCGCGTGCTCTCTGTGCGCGCACGGTGCGTGAAGCACACCGTGCGCGCACGGAACGAACTGCGTTAAGTGGGCGCGCACGCCACGAATGGCGTAAAGTAACTTACCATTTAAAAAACCGTACAAATTCACTGAAAAATCCATAGGTTTCACACACGTTATAGTTAGGAATTAGCATTTAAAAAACCTTGCAAATTCACTGAAAAAAACCATAGGTTTCACACATGTTATAGTTAGCGGAAATTTTACTGATAAAAAACCAATGAAATTCCCCCGTTATAGTTAGTGCAGGCAACTATAACTCACGCGACCGCAATCTTCTGCTGATGACATATGTGTCTTTATGAAAAAAAAATATTTTTAATATATGTATAGCTAAAAATGTATGGAAGAAGACATGGGCAAATAAGTGTCTAAATACAGTATTAGCATCAGCAGAGGATTGCGGTCGCGTGAGTTATAGTTGCCTGCACTAACTATAACGGGGGAATTTCATTGGTTTTTTATCAGTAAAATTTCCGCTAACTATAACATGTGTGAAACCTATGGTTTTTTCAGTGAATATATATATATATATATATGTATATATATATATATATATATATTCACTGATATATATTTATATATATATATATATATATATATATATATATATCCAAACACAAAGTTGCCTGTGAAGAGATGACCACACTCAGGTAAGTTTCTTTCTTGCCACCATTTATTGAGCAAAAGCAGATGCAGCAGCAGACATTGTTGCATTTAAATCGTCCATCCCGACGCGTTTCGTGCATACGAGCACTTCTTCATGGGGTTCTGGCATTGCAGTGAATGAAACAGGCATTTCCAGCTCTACTTTTCTATGATAATCCTCCCGCCCAGATGGGCGTGGCCATCAGTGTGGCCTGATGGTAGATGTAGTTCTGATTGCTTACTACAGTGAGTTGCCAAGCTTCAGTCCTGTATGAAAAATTAGTCCCAAGTGGGTGTGCATACTGCATGTCACGCTCCTGAAATGCCGTTTATTTTGCTCAATCGCACTTGCCTGTTCCTTGTGCCGAATTGCCGATTGACATCTCAGCAGGACTGCGACCAGCGCAGTGGGTTCATACTCGCGGCTCAGGCGGTGCCGCAAATATCCAAACACAAAGTTGCCTGTGAAGAGATGACCACACTCAGGTAAGTTTCTTTCTTGCCACCATTTATTGAGCAAAAGCCGATGCAGCAGCAGACATTGTTGCATATAAATCGTCCATCCCCACGCGTTTCGTGCATATGAGCACTTCTTCATGGGGTTCTGGCATTGCAGTGAATGAAACTGGCATTTCCAGCTCTACTTTTCTATGATAATTCTCCCGCCCAGATGGGCGTGGCCATCAGTGTGGCCTGATAGTAGATGTAGTTCTAATTGCTTACTACAGTGAGTTGCCAAGCTTCAGTCCTGTATGAAAAATTAGTCCCAAGTGGGTGTGCATACTGCATGTCACGCTCCTGAAAGGCCGTTTATTTTGCTCAATCGCACTTGCCTGTTCCTTGTGCCGAATTGCCGCTTGACATCTCAGCAGGACTGCGACCAGCACAGCGGGGTCATACTCGCGGCTCAGGCGGTGCAGCAAATATCCAAACACAAAGTTGCCTGTGAAGAGATGACCACACTCAGGTAAGTTTCTTTCTTGCCACCATTTATTGAGCAAAAGCAGATGCAGCAGCAGACATTGTTGCATTTAAATCGTCCATCCCGACGCGTTTCGTGCATACGAGCACTTCTTCATGGGGTTCTGGCGTTGCAGTGAATGAAACAGGCAATTTCCAGCTCTACTTTTCTATGATAATTCTCCCGCCCAGATGGGCGTGGCCATCAGTGTGGCCTGATGGTAGATGTAGTTCTGATTGCTTACTACAGTGAGTTGCCAAGCTTCAGTCCTGTATGAAAAATTAGTCACAAGTGGGTGTGCATACTGCATGTCACGCTCCTGAAATGCCGTTTATTTTGCTCAATCGCACTTGCCTGTTCCTTGTGCCGAATTGCCGATTGACATCTCAGCAGGACTGCGACCAGCGCAGCGGGGTCATACTCGCGGCTCAAGCGGTGCCGCAAATATCCAAACACAAAGTTGCCTGTGAAGAGATGACCACACTCAGGTAAGTTTCTTTCTTGCCACCATTTATTGAGCAAAAGCAGATGCAGCAGCAGACATTGTTGATTTAAATCGTCCATCCCGACGCGTTTCGTGCATACGAGCACTTCTTCATGGGGTTCTGACGTTGCAGTGAATGAAACAGGCATTTCCAGCTCTACTTTTCTATGATAATTCTCCCGCCCAGATGGGCGTGGCCATCAGTGTGGCCTGATGGTAGATGTAGTTCTGATTGCTTACTACAGTGAGTTGCCAAGCTTCAGTCCTGTATGAAAAATTAGTCCCAAGTGGGTGTGCATACTGCATGTCACGCTCCTGAAATTCCGTTTATTTTGCTCAATCGCAATTGCCTGTTCCTTGTGCCGAATTGCCGATTGACATCTCAGCAGGACTGCGACCAGCGCAGCGGGGTCATACTCGCGGCTCAGGCGGTGCTGCAAATATCCAAACACAAAGTTGCCTGTGAAGAGATGACCACACTCAGGTAAGTTTCTTTCTTGCCACCATTTATTGAGCAAAAGCAGATGCAGCAGCAGACATTGTTGCATTTAAATCGTCCATCCCGACGCGTTTCGTGCATACGAGCACTTCTTCATGGGGTTCTGGCGTTGCAGTGAATGAAACAGGCAATTTCCAGCTCTACTTTTCTATGATAATTCTCCCGCCCAGATGGGCGTGGCCATCAGTGTGGCCTGATGGTAGATGTAGTTCTGATTGCTTGCTACAGTGAGTTGCCAAGCTGCAGTCCTGTATGAAAAATTAGTCACAAGTGGGTGTGCATACTGCATGTCACGCTCCTGAAATGCCGTTTATTTTGCTCAATCGCACTTGCCTGTTCCTTGTGCCGAATTGCCGATTGACATCTCAGCAGGACTGCGACCAGCGCAGCGGGGTCATACTTGCGGCACAGGCGGTGCCGCAAATATCCAAACACAAAGTTGCCTGTGAAGAGATGACCACACTCAGGTAAGTTTCTTCCTTGCCACCATTTATTGAGCAAAAGCAGATGCAGCAGCAGACATTGTTGCATATAAATCGTCCATCCCCACGCGTTTCGTGCATACAAGCACTTCTTCATGGGGTTCTGGCGTTGTAGTGGATGAAACAGGCATTTCCAGCTCTACTTTTCTATGATAATTCTCCCGCTCAGATGGGCGTGGCCATCAGTGTGGCCTGATGGTAGATGTAGTTCTGATTGCTTACTACAGTGAGTTGCCAAGCTTCAGTCCTGTATGAAAAATTAGTTCCAAGTGGGTGTGCATACTGCATGTCACGCTCCTGAAATGCCGTTTATTTTGCTCAATCGCACTTGCCTGTTCCTTGTGCCGAATCTCGTTGAATTCCTATTTTAAAAAAATGCTTTTTTTGGCCCTGGGGGTCCCTGTGGGACACCCTGAGCAGGCCTAGGGGGTCAGGGTGTTTCTACCCTGCCCCCTTTTTGCATTTTTTGCGTTTCTTTTGCTGATTTCTTGTGCCTCGGTTCTACCGAGGCACAAGATGGCTGCCAACACTCCCTGATTTGGAGTGTTGCCAATTAGAATACATCTCGTGCACGGCAGGGTGCGCTTAGGCTGCGCTTAGGGTACGCGGACCCTCCGAGGCCATAGAGATATATGTACTTTTAAATGTCATTTTCTCAGGAACTACTGAACGGTTTTACACCATTTAAGCAAAAGGCATGAGTCTGAACTAAGGACTACCTCTTTGCCAAATTTGGTGTAATTCCGTTCAGCAGTTCGGGCTGGAGCTGCGGCTAAAGGTCCTATGGGAATTTGCATGGGGAAAACGTCTTTTGGGACCCCCCTTTTTTCTTGGCCCCCGCTTGATGAATCACCGTGAAACTTTCAGGATAGGAGCGGACCGGAGCTGGCCAAAAGTTTTGTCAATCGGCGCCAAAGTTATTCCAAATAGAATGTTGCGGATTAACTATGGAAAATAGGTCCAAACTATATCTACCTACTGGCGACCGCCAGTAGGTAATACAAATATATATATGTGTATATATATATATATATATATATATATATATATATATTCACTGAAAAAACCATAGGTTTCAGGGGTGTTATAGTTAGCTGGACTTTTCACTTGTACAAAACCATTGAAATTCCCCCGTTATAGTTAGTTCAGCTAACTATAACTCGCGCGCCCGCAATGCACTGCTGATGACGTCACATATTACATCACTCATGACATGGTCAGTGACATCACTCATGACATCACTGATGACATCTCAAATGACATCACTGATGACATCACTGATGACATCATCCAGTGAATGTGTGTTATTCTGAAAATTAAATATGTTTTATATATGTATATCTCAAGGTCGATGGAAGAATAAATGGGTATATAAGTGTCTAAATGGATGATTTGTTTTTGAAAAATTGATTGTGTAACTGACTGATTAAGTGTATCATAGTGAATACATGGCTTAGTGAGTAATGTTTAAATATGTAAATATCTGTATCAGTCTCTCACTTTGTGTATAAGTGGCTGCATAGATTGGTGAGTAGCTACATGGGTGTCTATATAGGTTATTAGTTGGTTTTTTGAGTATCAGTCTGAGTGTCTGCATGGTTCGGTGGGGGTATTACGTAGTGCATAGGTGCATGAATGAGTGACTCACTGTTTGTATGTGTTGAACACAGTATGTGTGCAGGACTGTATGGGTGGATGAGTGTGTGTATGGGTGTGTTAGTGAGTGAATGACTGTCTCAATAGTGTCTTTATGAGTAACTACATATGTTTTAAACTAGTATATGTGACTATTGGTGTATATATGTGAGTATATGTGAGAGTGAGAGATTGAAAGAGTTCCTGTATGAATAAGTATGTGTTTCTATAAGTGATTGTTTAAAAGACTAAGTATGTGTAAGTTTCCGTAGAAGTAAGTGTGGTGGTGTGTGTATAACTGTATATGCAAGTAAATGTATGTTTGATTCTTTATTAGCATGAGTGACTATGTGTGTGAGTAACTATGGATGAGTGGCATTGTGTAACAGGATGTATAGGTGTATGAGTACATATGATGAGTGAGTACATGTATGAGTGACTGTATTGGACTGTTGGTGAATGAGTGGATGTGTATGTGGATCTTAGAATTACTGAAGAGGTTGTTGTAACTGGTATTGGTATGTCCATTGTTTTGAAAATTTTAGTCTCTATTTTTGAATGTGTGTATCAAAGGTTATATTAGGGTGAGAGGAGGTCTGCCACTCTATCACAAGGATGATGTCATCAGTGATGTCATCAGTGATGTCATTTGAGATGTCATCAGTGATGTCATGAGTGATGTCACTGACCATGTCATGAGTGATGTAATATGTGACGTCATCAGCAGTGCATTGCGGGCGCGCGAGTTATAGTTAGCTGAACTAACTATAACGGGGGAATTTCAATGGTTTTGTACAAGTGAAAAGTCCAGCTAACTATAACACCCCTGAAACCTATGGTTTTTTCAGTGAATTTCTGAGGTTTTTTAAATGCTAA
Organism: Triturus cristatus; assembly: GCF_964204655.1. Taxonomy (NCBI): domain Eukaryota; kingdom Metazoa; phylum Chordata; class Amphibia; order Caudata; family Salamandridae; genus Triturus; species Triturus cristatus. The sequence continues at coordinate 387,734,040 of NC_140582.1, read as the reverse complement.
TTCCTAACTATAACGTGCCTGAAACCTATGGTTTTTTCTGTTAATTTCAAAGGTTTTTTAAATGCTAATTTCTAACTATGCCTACAGAGATAGGACATGTGAAGAAAGAAAAAAAAATGCACAGAAAGAAACAAAAGAAGTGCAGAAAGAAGCAACAGAAGTCCTCAAATACGAAGATAAGTGCAGGAAGAAGGATAACGTGCAGAAAGAACAAAAAGAAGAGCAGAAAGAAGCCTTGTTGCAAAATCATCCTGTACCCTCAACTTTTTCAGACGGATACTGGTGGTAACTGAGTCTGACTAACCAGTCCTAGAGCCAGTGCTATGTTAAAAGACACTTAGAATACAGTGAAAACACCTACATACACTAGGGAACATTATGCGTTGGGGTCCCCCTGTGATTAGCCTTACCTCCTCTATAAGCCCCTAGTATATAATAGGGCATGGGGATTAAAACTACCTCTTAAAACAGGCCACAGGGCGTTTTTGCACACGTTAACTCAGGCCCCGTCCCCTCCTTTCACCATTGTGTAAACACGCCCTGTGTCCGTTTTTAGTTGGGAGATTAAGTTCATTTGAGTCCTGAGGGTCCCTAGGGTCCAACTAGCCCACTAGGTACCTCCAGTAAGTGCCACAGAGCTGCGTTGCAGAGAGGTGTAAAAAGTGGCACGGCCTGGACCACCTCTCTGCAATGCAGCTCAGTGGCGCTTACTGGAAGCACTTGGTGGGCTAGTTAGCCCCCAGGGGCCCTCAGTATTGAAGGGAAATTATATCCCCAATTTAAAACGTGCCATGGTGCGTGTTTGCACACGTCACCTCAGGCCCCGTCCCCTCCCTTCACCACTGTGTAAACGCGCCCTGTGGCTGTTCTAAGTTGAGAGATTAAGTCCCCTTGAATCCTAAGGGTCCCTAGGGTCACACTAGACCACTAGGTACCTCCAGTAAGCGCCACAGAGCTGCGTTGCAGAGAGGTGTAAAAAGGGGCTTGGCCTCAGAACACCTGTCTGCAGCGCAGCTCCCTGGCGCATACTGGAGATGCCTGTTGGGGGCGCGTTTGCAGAGTGCTGCATGGAGGGGGCATGGCCTCCGGCACGATGCCAGTCTTTTATTTATTTTATTTTTTTAAGAAGGGGGGCTGTGTGGTTCCCCTTCTTATTCTAATTTATTGGCCCTGATGACCCCATCCCCCAGGGCCTGTCTCCTAATTATATTTTTTTGACCCCAATCCCCAAGGCCGGCCACTGTTTTTTATTATTTTTAAAAAATATATATTTATAGACACACCTAGGACATGCTGGACAAACCGTACGTACCTATCACCATGACGATTTGCGTGATATTCATTAAAAGGCGACTATGCATGCAATTAATCCACGTGGAATGTATTTACACCACTAGTGAAGCTCTGACATGTCTGATGCTCTACCGTGCCTAATCCCGGTAGACACCCTTGTCGTTTATTTATACAAACATGGGTAGCTATTGACGGGCACATTTAATACACATGCACACCAAGCCATTCAAAGGGGATTCGACAAAAATTCGACCAAAACTATGCAAGAAACCCCCCTCACAGTTAATAAAACACACATCCACTGCCGGATGTGTAATACTTTTTATTTTACTCTCTGGAAAGGGGACGAACATCACTTGCGAGTCACAGCGCGCTCCTGACAGAGCCCAATGCTGTGTTACACCCACCATTGCCTGCCGAGTGCCACACACCTCTGTATTGTATTCCACTAGCTAGTGCATATGCTATGACACTCTCTAGCCCATGTGCACTGTAACACCACCCCGTGAAAATGTCATGCCACACTTGTCTTCGCACGGGTTATATTGCCCCATCTAACGTGCCTTCCTCGATGCCTATGTTATAACGCACAGTGCTATGCCATACATATTACAATTTGGGATCCATATCTTTGTCACAGTGCATATGCAACGTTACACTCCCCAGCACATATTTTATATTACAACTTTAGAGACTAGTTAGGTTACACAACACTGCCCTGTGCATATTACACTCCAAGGCGCATATCGCATAGCACACGCTAGTGCCTGTGCTATCTCGCGCTCTCCAATGAATCTGTCATTGCGCACAATGTATTGCATATTATATTTCACGCCTGGTTCATCTTATATCACACTTTTTGGTGCATAGTTTATACCATACACTATATCTAGTTTTCATTTTCAATCGTGCTCTCAGGACTATGTTCTATATAACACTGTGTTCACCTACCCTTTTCACGGGCATTACATTTTGCGATAGGGGGTGGAGGGTCAGGGGGTGTTTTTGCCAAGTGAGCCCGGAGTCACAGTCACTAACGTCTTCTTCTTCCTGAATAAAAGTGAGATTATGCTGCATACTTGCTCATATTTTAAGTAGTTTGCACAGACAAAATGTTTTAAAAACAATAAAGTTTCTAATACCCGCCTTCTCTGAACAGTTAGCTTGCTGCCCCATCCCCCTCCTCCCTATCCTCTGTTGTGTGAATCCATGGACTAGCCTCCTCCCTCCTGCCATGCATGGTCTGATGTGCTGCCACTGCCCTCAATTTAGTATGATGTACCAGTCCACTCCTCCTGCCCTCCATTGCCCAATTCTATGCCCCATCATTGACCTCCTGCTTAAACTCTGTGCTTAGCTTGCTGCCCCTATTCTCCTTCCCCCTGCCCTCCGATGTCTTTGTGCATGCCCCTGCTCCATCCTTTTTGCCCACCATGTCCCATGGACCTGCCACTCCTATCTACTCTGAGTGTTCTGTTGAGCTGCCACTCCCCTCCCACCTGCCTAGCATTGTCAGATGACTGTAACCTGTCCCTGCCACCTCCACCCTGCCTGTCCACATGCCATGCCTCTATCCTCTTCCTCCTGTCCTACATGGTCCATTGTACTGCCACACCCTTCTGCCCTCCCTGGTCTGTTGTGCTGCAACTGCTCCTCCTGCCTGCCCCGTGTGGTCTGTTGTGAGGCCCCTTCCCCTGAACTTTCTTGTCTGTGCACAGGTCCTGACCCTCCCTTCTATCCTCCATCGTCCTTTGTGCATGCCCCTGCACCCTCCTTCTTGCCCATCATAGCCATTGTGCTGCCACTAACCCTCCCACTTGCCATGCATGGTCTTCTGTGCTGCCATGGCCCCTCCCACCTTCCCTGTGTGGTCCGTTAGCTGCCCCTGACCCCCTCCCACCTTCCCTCCATGGTCTGTGTGTATGCCATCACAGTCTCACTGTTGCTCTTCATGTTGTGTCTTGCTTCTAGTGCCCATCCTGCCTGACCTCCATGGCCATCTTGCTGCTCCTGCCCTGCCCCCTTGCCCCCAGCCCTCTGTTTACATGTGCAGACCCCTACTCCCTCCCTCCTGGCTTGTCTGTTCCATTGTAATGCCCCTGATCCGTCCCTCCTGCCCTTTATGGTCTGTTATGCTGCAGCCTTCTCTCCTGTCTGTCCATTATGGTCAGCTAGCTACCATTGCCTCTTGCCCCTCTGTTCTCTGTTGTCCATGTGCATGGTCCTGTCCCCTCCCTCTTGCTTTCTATGGATTGTTGTGCTGCACTCCCGTCCTGCATGCCCTGTGTGGTGTATTGTGCTGCTGCAAACCCTGATGCCTGCCCTGCAGGGTCAGTTTGGTGCACCTCTCCATGTCTCTCCTGTCCTCTGTTATCCAAGTCCATGTCCCTATCCCATTTCCTTCCATGATCCAATGTACCATACTTGCGAACATTTTGAACTTGGTAAGAGGGAGATTTTGAAAAAAAACTGGGGTATTGATTTTCCCCTTTGAGTTACATTGAAAAAGAGGATATTGTAGACAGGAGACAGATCAAATAAAGCCCATTTGAGCTTAAAAACATTGGACGTTTCCTGGCTGAATCGGGTCTGTTGGCATGTATGGTTGTACTACCATTGCCTCTTCCTTCTGCCCACAATGGTCTATTACATTGCCACAGCCTTGAAGGAGGGTAGATTTTGTATCACAGGGGGCCCCTGGCCCGTTCTGTCCACACCTGAAGTATGAGACCCTTGTCCTTGCCCTGCCAGCCGCATTTGTAGGCCGTATTAAATTGACCAGCGGGTCCTGTGTTGCTATATAATTATCCTGAGACATCCTTACCACTCAGCCAGCATAAAACCCCTGTGTAGGCCCTTCTGTTCAATATGTAGGCCTCTTTGTTAAATTGACCATAGCTCTGCAATTTTAGTGTATAGCAGTCTGAAGGCAGGTCTGCGAGGCCTTCTGCTCCAAACTAGTAGCCCCCACCCTACCCGAGTGCTCCGTGCTCGGTATCAAAGTTCAACATCCCCCTGAAGCTGTCGACATACAGTAGGCTGCATCCTGGACTGGTACTTGCTTCCTGGGCAGGTTTCCCGCTTTTAAGGAAGTGGCAACCGCAGAGCGTCAAGTTAGGAGAACTGAGGAGATTTTATACATGAATATATTGAATTCCTGTACAATACCCATTATTTTCTGCTTGCTCTATGGAACTTACGATAAGCGATTGGCCTGAGAGACTGACCTTTTCACCCAGTCCATTGTCAGCATTAAGTGGGTAAATGACGAAATGTCTGGTAAAATCTGCAGACGAAGCTTTTGGGTAGCATACGTAGGTAGATGTAGCGTGCAAAGGAGCCCACAAAATGATATAAAAAGGGAGCACCCACAGATATCGACGGACAACCTCGCCGTCTGTATGTAGGTTAACAGGCTGTGCAGGTTTTCCCCAAGAACTGGGAGCTCTTGTCTTCCTTTGCTTAAAATGTCTTGCTCGGCTTTGCTTGAAGTATCTTATTCTATTTTACCTATATGAAATGTCATGTTATGTTTAACCATTGTTCTCTTTACTTTTGCATTTAAAAGATGTTGTATTGTAATTGCAGGAATGCTTGCTCTAAGAGTAAATGTGAGTGTCCCTAGGTAACATTTTCCTTGGTGTAACTTGTTTCTCATGATGCATTTATAGATGTGTTTTCTCTCTCTCTCTGTCAGTCCATTAATTGAGATACAGAGAATATCATGACAGCTGTATGATTATCTGGATTCTGTATTTTGTACTTTAGGTCTCTATTCTGCGGTTTCTTTGAAGTTGCATCTTCTCATTAAACTGCCATTGTATTCTGCCTCCAATTCCATGTCTCATATGTCTGTTTTCTTCATTTTTGGAGCAAGCGTTCCTAGGCACCCCGGCTCAAATTAAGGTGCCCCTTTTGTCCCTGACTCACTCTCCTGCTCAGTTCTGTGGTGGCTCCGGGGGCTCTGGGGACCGCCCCTAGCTTCCTTGACCCGTAATAGATCTTCCCTCCAACAGCCTCTCTTGCAAGTCCTGTATTGTTGGTTTGTTGCCCCTGCCCCCCTTTCCACTGCCCTCCATAGTCTGTTGTGCTTCCACGGCCCTTCCTGCCTGCTCAGTGTGGTTAAATTGTTGCCTTTGCACCCTCCTACCTGCCTTCAATTTTCAGAGTCCGTGCCCCTGGCCTCTGCCTCTCAACAGTATCCTAATGAACAACTAGATTGCTAACATTCTATATTTATTACAAAAGTGTGGAGCGCCTGACATAATCTTGATGTAATCAAAACTGTAATACCTAGAGCATTCCTTTAGAAATTACATATATGAGAGGGTCTTATTGGCATCAAAATTATGGTTAGTGCTCTAAAAGACTAAAATAAGGACATATTTTCTGAGTTTTCAAATAGCGACAAAGCACTTTTAAATTATTTGTTATCTTTATGTTTTTTTTTCTAGTTGACAACTTGATTAAATGTTGCACTTAGGGGAGAGGATGTGGTGTTACTTCCAGAACTGCAGACTTTGCAACTGGGGAACCAGGTTGAAGTTTCTGCTTCAGCTCGACATTCTGTGATTCTGGTCAAATCACTTAGTCTCCCCATGTCTACAACCAAAATGAATTTGTTCTTGTGTGATGTAACCAATGCTCATGTAAAGCACTCCAATACCTGACAAGTCTGCACTATATAACACTGCAAAAACACAAAATAATAAGTGTTTTGCACACTTCTGTCATTGGGCTATATTTGGGCTATATCTGGGTGATTTTGGGCTACATTTGGGCTCTTTTGTCTCCGGTGGCCATCTTGGGAGATTTATTTGTTATGAAGTTTCCTAATTTCCTCATGTACTGCAGTCTCCTCAGTCGGAAATGCTTTCAGTTTTTTACTTTGATTCCATCATGAAGGTATTCAGATATGTCACACATTTGCCATGAATTCTGAATGTTAGCACTCTAGTTGCTCATTAGATCACTGTAGTAAAACTACTGCTCACCATGGAAGTCTGCTCCTGGTATTAAAAGTGCATGTTTCAGTCTGCATGTCAGAATTGTTTAATGAAATAGAAGAGGATTTGAGAAGTCACTCAAAATGTGCCCTCATTTTCTTTCTTCAGCATTAATCATAATTTCTATGGCAAAATGAACCCCCTCATTGTGTTCCTTTTTAAATTAAATGTTTTAAGTGTTACCAGTTTATTCCAATCAAGATGGCTTCAGGTGTGCCATACTTTTGTCATAATGAAGACAGTAAGTGCTCTAGTTGTTTTTAAGAACATTCTTGGACATTCTGTCATTGGGCTATACTTGGGCTACATCTGGGTGATATTTGGGCTACATTTGGGCTCTTTTGTCTCTGGTGGCCATCTTGGGAGACTTATTTGTTATGAAGTTTCCTAATTTCCTCATTTACTGCAGTCTCCTCAGTAGGAAATACTTTCAGTTTTTTACTTTGATTCCATCAAGAAGGCATTCAAATGTGTCACACATTTGCCATAAAATCAGAATGTTAGCACTCTTTTTGCTCATTAGATCACTGTAGTAAAGCTACTGCTCACCAGGGAAAACTGCTGCTGGTATTGAAAGTGCATGTTTCAGTCTGCATGCCAGGATTTGAGAAGTCACTCAAAATGTGCCCTAATTTTTCTTTATGCAGCACTAATCATACTTTTTATGGAAAAATGAACCACCTCATTTTGTTCCTTTTTAAATTAAATGTTTTAAGAGTTACCACTTTAATCCAAGCAAGATGGCTTCAGGTGTGGCAAACATTTATCATAAGTAGGACGGTTAGCGCTCTAGTAGTTCTTTGGAACACTCTGGAAAGCTGCAGTAGAACACAAAGGAATCAACTGACAGTCTCTGCCCTTGTTGGATGTACATGTTTTACTGAGAATGTCAGACTTCATTCTCACATGACTGAGAAAGATAATGTGAATTTACAGAAAATAAGCTCTCAGTTTAGCTTATAGATCACCTTCCAAACCTCTGTGGTAAAAGCATGAGAAAATATTTTTCTCTCAATCATGATATCCCAGCAGAAGGCTTTTTCACATGGTGAATCACCTTAGAACATACCACAATTCCTAAAATGAGTATGGTACCATCAACAAATGATTTATAATGTAACTAAAGTCTTAAAATCTTCTATTAACTGCAATGCTTTTTAATGAGGTGCTATCATGTATATTGGTCCCAAGATGGCTGCCAACACTTCTTGGATGAAGTGCTGACAGCCAATCAGATCTCAGGATGAGATGTGTGGTTAGGCTCCGCCCACATATATATATTGATTTAAATGCTATTTTCTCAGGAACTACTGAACAGATTTACACCAGACCTACAAAAGGCACTTCCTTGACCTGAGGACTACCTCTCTGCCAAATTCCAAGTAACTCTGTTCAGTCGTTCGGACTGTAGCTGTGTCTAAAGGTCCTATGGAAAAATGCATGGGAAAAACGCGTTTTGGGACCCCCCTTTTTTCTCAGCCCCCGCTTGACGAATCCCCCCGAGACTTTCAGGGTAGGAGCGGAGCGTAGCGCCCCACCTATTTTGAAAATTTTGCGAGGATTCATCGACCGGCGCCAAAGTTATTCCAAATAGAATGTTGCGGATTTCCTATGGAAACAGGGTCCTAACTATAACTATCTACTGGCGACCGCCAGTAGATAATATATATATTTATATATTCACTTAAAAAACCATAGGTTTCACACACGTTATAGTTAGGAATTAGCATTTAAAAAACCTTGCAAATTCACTCAAAAAACCATAGGTTTCACACATGTTCTAGTTAGCTGGACATTTCACTCGTAAAAAACCATTGAAATTCCCCCGTTATAGTTAGTTCAGCTAAATATAACTCGCGCGACCGCAATCCACTGCTGATGACGTCACATATTACATCACTGTATTCACTAAGATACTATTAATAAGTCAGTTATACAATTAATTTTACAAAAAAAAAACATCCGTTTAGACACTTATTTACCCATTTATTCTTCCATTAACCTTTAGATATACATATATAAAAAATATTTATTTTTCAGAAAGACACATATTCACTGGATGATGTCATCAGTGATGTAATCAGTGATGTCATTTGAGATGTCATCAGTGATGTCATGAGTGATGTCACTGACCATGTCATGAGTGATGTAATATGTGACGTCATCAGCAGTGAATTGCGGTCGCGCGCGTTATATTTAGCTGAACTAACTATAACGGGGGAATTTCAATGGTTTTTTAAATGCTAATTTCTAACTATAACGTGTGTGAAACCTATGTTTTTTTAGTGAATTTGTAAGGTTTTTTAAATGCTAATTTATGTATGTATTATTATATTTTTTATATATTTATTTTACAATAAACTACCTATGTATATAGTTATAGATTGACTGTATCCTGTAATATGGAATGGCTCGATTAAAATGTTTATTTTTTTTAAAGGGTTTTTCACCGTGCACGCACCGTGCGCGCACCATGCGTGCACCCCGCGATTTTTTGAAAAAAAACAAAATGTTTTTTTCACCCTTCGGGGTCCTTCAGGGACCCCCTGACAAAGGCTAGGGGGTCAGGAACTCTCTACCCTGCCCCCTTTTCATGTTTTCCACCTTTCTATTTCACTGCCACACACAACATGGCGTCCGACACTTCCTGATTTCGACTGATTCGAATGTTGACTGACATCTAACCACCAATCAGAATTACGCTTGCGCACGGCACTGTGCGCGCACAGTGCGTGCATATAGATATTTATGTACTTTTAACTGCAATTTTCTCAGGAACTACTGAACAGATTTACACCATATATGCAAAAGGCACATCCCTGACCTGAGGACTACCTCTTTGCCAAATTTCAAGTAATTCTGTTCAGCCGTTCGGGCTGTACCTTCGACTGAAGGTCCTATGGCAAAATGCATGGGGAAAACGCGTTTTGGGACCCCCCTTTTTTCTCAGCCCCCGCTTGACGAATCACCCCGAAACTTTCAGGGTAGGAGCTGAGCGGAGCGCCCTATTAGTTTGGAAAATTTCAAGAAGATAAGTCAACCGGCGCCAAAGTTATTTAAAATAGAATCTTCAGATTTCCTATGGGAACTTGGTCCTAACTATAACTATCTACTGGCGACCGCCAGTAGATAATATATATATATATATATATATATATATATATATATATATATATATATATATATATAGCAAACAACAAGAGGCTCACTGCTGGCACAAAAACAGCGTTTATTCATCGTCAAAACACTGCAGGTTCCTTCTTTCACCTAACGTTTCTGCCTTTCAGCCTTGTTCACAGGTAGAAGGTCAATGATTCAAACGCACATTGCATTCAGCTGCGTGTTTAAGGTTTTTCAAACTCACGTCACTTGATGGAAAATACTTGTCCCAGAGTGCACCGCAAGTGTATTAGTTGTACTTCTGGAAATACACAATGTTCAAAGTTCGTTAAACAATGTCTTTATTGTGGTGCCGCTCTTGCATGGAAAATACTTTGGAAGTCAGGTGAGTACATCGTTGTTGGCATATTGCTTCAATTCTTTTCTAGACGTGAATTAACACATGTCCAGCCAGCACGATCGTGGGTGAAAGTCATACACCCCGAATCCATTCCAACACGCGTGCCCATTCGCCACATTGGCCTATCCTTGGTAGGTTGGGGCGCGTGAGTGGGTCATGCTCCTCAATCTAAACCAATAAACAAGCCTCCAGTTACCGGAGCCCCCGACCCTTCATGGCAGCCTCGTCACAATGAGCACGGAGAAGCCCATCCATTAACACAGCAAACAACAAGAGGCTCACTGCTGGCACAAAAACAGCGTTTATTCATCGTCAAAACACTGCAGGTTCCTTCTTTCACCTAACGTTTCTGCCTTTCAGCCTTGTTCACAGGTAGAAGGTCAATGATTCAAACGCACATTGCATTCAGCTGCGTGTTTAAGGTTTTTCAAACTCACGAGCAGCTTGTGACTGCACGTGAAGGCGGGATTATTATATCCACGCTTTATGGCCCTACCTGACATTGGTGTACTGAGGCAGAACGTTGGGGACCCGAGGAGGAACTTGACTTTAATTACAGGTCTTGCCAAGAATCACAACACCCCCCCTTTTGCCAGGTATTTCAGTGCTCATTGAGCCAGGACTCCGCCAGGGTACTTACCTGACTGTTGATTGATGGGAGCCGTAGTCTTCAACGATCTGACTACAGCTGCAGGCAATCTGGTGGTGTCAGCTGACCTTCCTATCGGGTTGGGACCGCAGGAGTTCAAAAGGAGGGGCTTGGTGTTATCCTGTTGTTGCTACCGCATCTGATGAAGGCATACTCGCCGAAATGCATAACGCTCTGCAAATCTGTCTCAGTAAAGATTCCTCCACAAGTTCCCCGCTGTGCCCTCTGATTTCTTCATTGGGAGTGATCTATCTGTGATATTTTCACGTGCTTGTCGGCAGCGCGTGTAAGAGGTCCCATTCTTCAAGTGTGCTGCTGCTCTGCTGACTCAAGTGGTAACACTTTTTTTGTTTTTCGAGGGATCGAATAGCCGCAGTACCGCCTCGGATACCAAGTTGGGCAAGTGACCACTGCCAGGAGCAGCTTGTGACTGCACGTGAAGGCGGGATTATTATATCCACGCTTAATGGCCCTACCTGACATTGGTGTACTGAGGCAGAACGTTGGGGACCCGAGGAGGAACTTGACTTCAATTACAGGTCTTGCCAAGAATCACAACACCCCCCCTTTTGCCAGGTATTTCAGTGCTCATTGAGCCAGGACTCCGCCAGGGGACTTACCTGACTGTTGCATGATGGGAGCCGTAGTCTTCAACGATCTAACTACAGCTGCAGGCAATCTGGTGGTGTCAACTGACCTTACTATCGGGTTGGGACCGCAGGAGTTCAAAAGGAGGGGCTTCGTGTTATCCTGTTGTTGCTACCGCGTCTGATGAAGGCATACTCGCCGAAATGCATAACGCTCTGCAAATCTGTCTCAGTAAAGATTCCTCCACAAGTTCCCCGCTGTGCCCTCTGATTTCTTCATTGGGAGTGATCTATCTGTGATATTTTCACGTGCTTGTCGGCAGCGCATGTAAGAGGTCCCGTTCTTCAATTGTGCTACGGCTCTGCTGACTCAAGTGGTAACACTTTTTTTGTTTTTCGAGGGATCGAATAGCCGCAGTACCGCCTCGGATACCAAGTTGGGCAAGTGACCACTGCCAGGAGCAGCTCGTGACTGCACGTGGAGGCGGGATTATTATATCCACGCTTTATGGCCCTACCTGACATTGGTGTACTGAGGCAGAACGTTGGGGACCCGAGGAGGAACTTGACTTTAATTACAGGTCTTGCCAAGAATCACAACACCCCCCCTTTTGCCAGGTATTTCAGTGCTCATTGAGCCAGGACTCCGCCAGGGTACTTACCTGACTGTTGATTGATGGAAGCCGTAGTCTTCAACGATCTGACTACAGCTGCAGGCAATCTGGTGGTGTCAGCTGACCTTCCTATCGGGTTGGGACCGCAGGAGTTCAAAAGGAGGGGCTTGGTGTTATCCTGTTGTTGCTACCGCATCTGATGAAGGCATACTCGCCGAAATGCATAACGCTCTGCAAATCTGTCTCAGTAAAGATTCCTCCACAAGTTCCCCGCTGTGCCCTCTGATTTCTTCATTGGGAGTGATCTATCTGTGATATTTTCACATGCTTGTCGGCAGCGCGTGTAAGAGGTCCCATTCTTCAAGTGTGCTGCTGCTCTGCTGACTCAAGTGGTAACACTTTTTTTGTTTTTCGAGGGATCGAATAGCCGCAGTACCGCCTCGGATACCAAGTTGGGCAAGTGACCACTGCCAGGAGCAGCTCGTGACTGCACGTGAAGGCGGGATTATTATATCCACGATTTATGGCCCTACCTGACATTGGTGTACTGAGGCAGAACGTTGGGGACCCGAGGAGGAACTTGACTTCAATTACAGGTCTTGCCAAGAATCACAACACCCCCCCTTTTGCCAGGTATTTCAGTGCTCATTGAGCCAGGACTCCGCCAGGGGCCTTACCTGACTGTTGCGTGATGGGAGCCGTAGTCTTCAACGATCTAACTACAGCTGCAGGCAATCTGGTGGTGTCAACTGACCTTACTATCGGGTTGGGACCGCAGGAGTTCAAAAGGAGGGGCTTGGTGTTATCCTGTTGTTGCTACCGCGTCTGATGAAGGCATACTCACCGAAATGCATAACGCTCTGCAAATCTGTCTCAGTAAAGATTCCTCCACAAGTTCCTTGCTGTGGCCTCTGATTTCTTCATTGGGAGTGATCTATCTGTGATATTTTCACGTGCTTGTCGGCAGCGCATGTAAGAGGTCCCGTTCTTCAATTGTGCTGCGGCTCTGCTGACTCAAGTGGTAACACTTTTTTTGTTTTTCGAGGGATCGAATAGCCGCAGTACCGCCTCGGATACCAAGTTGGGCAAGTGACCACTGCCAGGAGCAGCTCGTGACTGCACGTGAAGGCGGGATTATTATATCCACGCTTTATGGCCCTACCTGACATTGGTGTACTGAGGCAGAACGTTGGGGACCCGAGGAGGAACTTGACTTTAATTACAGGTCTTGCCAAGAATCACAACACCCCCCCTTTTGCCAGGTATTTCAGTGCTCATTGAGCCAGGACTCCGCCAGGGTACTTACCTGACTGTTGATTGATGGGAGCCGTAGTCTTCAACGATCTGACTACAGCTGCAGGCAATCTGGTGGTGTCAGCTGACCTTCCTATCGGGTTGGGACCGCAGGAGTTCAAAAGGAGGGGCTTCGTGTTATCCTGTTGTTGCTACCGTGTCTGATGAAGGCATACTCGCCGAAATGCATAACGCTCTGCAAATCTGTCTCAGTAAAGATTCCTCCACAAGTTCCCCGCTGTGCCCTCTGATTTCTTCATTGGGAGTGATCTATCTGTGATATTTTCACGTGCTTGTCGGCAGCGCGTGTAAGAGGTCCCATTCTTCAAGTGTGCTGCGGCTCTGCTGACTCAAATGGTAACACTTTTTTTGTTTTTCGAGGGATAGAATAGCTGCAGTACCGCCTCGGATACCAAGTTGGGCAAGTGACCACTGCCATGAGCAGCTCGTGACTGCACGTGAAGGCGGGATTATTATATCCACGCTTTATGGCCCTACCTGACATTGGTGTACTGAGGCAGAACGTTGGGGACCCGAGGTGGAACTTGACTTCAATTACAGGTCTTGCCAAGAATCACAACACCCCCCCTTTTGCCAGGTATTTCAGTGCTCATTGAGCAAGGACTCCGCCAGGGGCCTTACCTGACTGTTGCATGATGGGAGCCGTAGTCTTCAACGATCTAACTACAGCTGCAGGCAATCTGGTAGTGTCAGCTGACCTTCCTATTGGGTTGGGACCGCAGGAGTTCAAAAGGAGGGGCTTCGTGTTATCCTGTTGTTGCTACCGCGTCTGATGAAGGCATACTCGCCGAAATGCATAACGCTCTGCAAATCTGTCTCAGTAAAGATTCCTCCACAAGTTCCCCGCTATGCCCTCTGATTTCTTCATTGGGAGTGATCTATCTGTGATATTTTCACGTGCTTGTCGGCAGCGCATGTAAGAGGTCCCGTTCTTCAAGTGTGCTGCGGCTCTGCTGACTCAAGTGGTAACACTTTTTTTGTTTTTCGAGGGATCGAATAGCCGCAGTACAGCCTCGGATACCAAGTTGGGCAAGTGACCACTGCCAGGAGCAGCTCGTGACTGCACGTGAAGGCGGGATTATTATATCCACGCTTTATGGCCCTACCTGACATTGGTGTACTGAGGCAGAACGTTGGGGACCCGAGGAGGAACTTGACTTTAATTACAGGTCTTGCCAAGAATCACAACACCCCCCCTTTTGCCAGGTATTTCAGTGCTCATTGAGCCAGGACTCCGCCAGGGTACTTACCTGACTGTTGATTGATGGGAGCCGTAGTCTTCAACGATCTGACTACAGCTGCAGGCAATCTGGTGGTGTCAGCTGACCTTCCTATCGGGTTGGGACCGCAGGAGTTCAAAAGGAGGGGCTTGGTGTTATCCTGTTGTTGCTACCGCATCTGATGAAGGCATACTCGCCGAAATGCATAACGCTCTGCAAATCTGTCTCAGTAAAGATTCCTCCACAAGTTCCCCGCTGTGCCCTCTGATTTCTTCATTGGGAGTGATCTATCTGTGATATTTTCACGTGCTTGTCGGCAGCGCGTGTAAGAGGTCCCATTCTTCAAGTGTGCTGCTGCTCTGCTGACTCAAGTGGTAACACTTTTTTTGTTTTTCGAGGGATCGAATAGCCGCAGTACCGCCTCGGATACCAAGTTGGGCAAGTGACCACTGCCAGGAGCAGCTTGTGACTGCACGTGAAGGCGGGATTATTATATCCACGCTTTATGGCCCTACCTGACATTGGTGTACTGAGGCAGAACGTTGGGGACCCGAGGAGGAACTTGACTTCAATTACAGGTCTTGCCAAGAATCACAACACCCCCCCTTTTGCCAGGTATTTCAGTGCTCATTGAGCCAGGACTCCGCCAGGGGCCTTACCTGACTGTTGCATGATGGGAGCCGTAGTCTTCAACGATCTAACTACAGCTGCAGGCAATCTGGTGGTGTCAACTGACCTTACTATCGGGTTGGGACCGCAGGAGTTCAAAAGGAGGGGCTTCGTGTTATCCTGTTGTTGCTACCGCGTCTGATGAAGGCATACTCGCCGAAATGCATAACGCTCTGCAAATCTGTCTCAGTAAAGATTCCTCCACAAGTTCCCCGCTGTGCCCTCTGATTTCTTCATTGGGAGTGATCTATCTGTGATATTTTCACGTGCTTGTCGGCAGCGCATGTAAGAGGTCCCGTTCTTCAAGTGTGCTGCGGCTCTGCTGACTCAAGTGGTAACACTTTTTTTGTTTTTCGAGGGATCGAATAGCCGCAGTACCGCCTCGGATACCAAGTTGGGCAAGTGACCACTGCCAGGAGCAGCTCGTGACTGCACGTGAAGGCGGGATTATTATATCCACGCTTTATGGCCCTACCTGACATTGGTGTACTGAGGCAGAACGTTGGGGACCCGAGGAGGAACTTGACTTTAATTACAGGTCTTGCCAAGAATCACAACACCCCCCCTTTTGCCAGGTATTTCAGTGCTCATTGAGCCAGGACTCCGCCAGGGTACTTACCTGACTGTTGATTGATGGGAGCCGTAGTCTTCAACGATCTGACTACAGCTGCAGGCAATCTGGTGGTGTCAGCTGACCTTCCTATCGGGTTGGGACCGCAGGAGTTCAAAAGGAGGGGCTTGGTGTTATCCTGTTGTTGCTACCGCATCTGATGAAGGCATACTCGCCGAAATGCATAACGCTCTGCAAATCTGTCTCAGTAAAGATTCCTCCACAAGTTCCCCGCTGTGCCCTCTGATTTCTTCATTGGGAGTGATCTATCTGTGATATTTTCACGTGCTTGTCGGCAGCGCGTGTAAGAGGTCCCATTCTTCAAGTGTGCTGCTGCTCTGCTGACTCAAGTGGTAACACTTTTTTTGTTTTTCGAGGGATCGAATAGCCGCAGTACCGCCTCGGATACCAAGTTGGGCAAGTGACCACTGCCAGGAGCAGCTTGTGACTGCACGTGAAGGCGGGATTATTATATCCACGCTTTATGGCCCTACCTGACATTGGTGTACTGAGGCAGAACGTTGGGGACCCGAGGACGAACTTGACTTCAATTACAGGTCTTGCCAAGAATCACAACACCCCCCCTTTTGCCAGGTATTTCAGTGCTCATTGAGCCAGGACTCCGCCAGGGGCCTTACCTGACTGTTGCATGATGGGAGCCGTAGTCTTCAACGATCTAACTACAGCTGCAGGCAATCTGGTGGTGTCAACTGACCTTACTATCGGGTTGGGACCGCAGGAGTTCAAAAGGAGGGGCTTGGTGTTATCCTGTTGTTGCTACCGCGTCTGATGAAGGCATACTCGCCGAAATGCATAACGCTCTGCAAATCTGTCTCAGTAAAGATTCCTCCACAATTTCCTTGCTGTGGCCTCTGATTTCTTCATTGGGAGTGATCTATCTGTGATATTTTCACGTGCTTGTCGGCTGCGCATGTAAGAGGTCCCGTTCTTCAATTGTGCTGCGGCTCTGCTGACTCAAGTGGTAACACTTTTTTTGTTTTTCGAGGGATCGAATAGCCGCAGTACCGCCTCGGATACCAAGTTGGGCAAGTGACCACTGCCAGGAGCAGCTCGTGACTGCACGTGAAGGCAGGATTATTATATCCACGCTTTATGGCCCTACCTGACATTGGTGTACTGAGGCAGAACGTTGGGGACCCGAGGAGGAACTTGACTTTAATTACAGGTCTTGCCAAGAATCACAACACCCCCCCTTTTGCCAGGTATTTCAGTGCTCATTGAGCCAGGACTCCGCCAGGGTACTTACCTGACTGTTGATTGATGGGAGCCGTAGTCTTCAACGATCTGACTACAGCTGCAGGCAATCTGGTGGTGTCAGCTGACCTTCCTATCGGGTTGGGACCGCAGGAGTTCAAAAGGAGGGGCTTTGTGTTATCCTGTTGTTGCTACCGCGTCTGATGAAGGCATACTCGCCGAAATGCATAACGCTCTGCAAATCTGTCTCAGTAAAGATTCCTCCACAAGTTCCCCGCTGTGCCCTCTGATTTCTTCATTGGGAGTGATCTATCTGTGATATTTTCACGTGCTTGTCGGCAGCGCGTGTAAGAGGTCCCATTCTTCAAGTGTGCTGCGGCTCTGCTGACTCAAGTGGTAACACTTTTTTTGTTTTTCGAGGGATAGAATAGCCGCAGTACCGCCTCGGATACCAAGTTGGGCAAGTGACCACTGCCAGGAGCAGCTTGTGACTGCACGTGAAGGCGGGATTATTATATCCACGCTTTATGGCCCTACCTGACATTGGTGTACTGAGGCAGAACGTTGGGGACCCGAGGTGGAACTTGACTTCAATTACAGGTCTTGCCAAGAATCACAACACCCCCCCTTTTGCCAGGTATTTCAGTGCTCATTGAGCAAGGACTCCGCCAGGGGCCTTACCTGACTGTTGCATGATGGGAGCCGTAGTCTTCAATGATCTAACTACAGCTGCAGACAATCTGGTGGTGTCAGCTGACCTTCCTATCGGGTTGGGACCGCAGGAGTTCAAAAGGAGGGGCTTCGTGTTATCCTGTTGTTGCTACCGCGTCTGATGAAGGCATACTCGCCGAAATGCATAACGCTCTGCAAATCTGTCTCAGTAAAGATTCCTCCACAAGTTCCCCGCTGTGCCCTCTGATTTCTTCATTGGGAGTGATCTATCTGTGATATTTTCACGTGCTTGTCGGCAGCGCATGTAAGAGGTCCCGTTCTTCAAGTGTGCTGCGGCTCTGCTGACTCAAGTGGTAACACTTTTTTGTTTTTCGAGGGATCGAATAGCCGCAGTACCGCCTCGGATACCAAGTTGGGCAAGTGACCACTGCCAGGAGCAGCTCGTGACTGCACGTGAAGGCGGGATTATTATATCCACGCTTTATGGCCCTACCTGACATTGGTGTACTGAGGCAGAACGTTGGGGACCCGAGGAGGAACTTGACTTTAATTACAGGTCTTGCCAAGAATCACAACACCCCCCCTTTTGCCAGGTATTTCAGTGCTCATTGAGCCAGGACTCCACCAGGGTACTTACCTGACTGTTGATTGATGGGAGCCGTAGTCTTCAACGATCTGACTACAGCTGCAGGCAATCTGGTGGTGTCAGCTGACCTTCCTATCGGGTTGGGACCGCAGGAGTTCAAAAGGAGGGGCTTGGTGTTATCCTGTTGTTGCTACCGCGTCTGATGAAGGCATACTCGCCGAAATGCATAACGCTCTGCAAATCTGTCTCAGTAAAGATTCCTCCACAAGTTCCCTGCTGTGGCCTCTGATTTCTTCATTGGGAGTGATCTATCTGTGATATTTTCACGTGCTTGTCGGCAGCGCATGTAAGAGGTCCCGTTCTTCAATTGTGCTGCGGCTCTGCTGACTCAAGTGGTAACACTTTTTTTGTTTTTCGAGGGATCGAATAGCCGCAGTACCGCCTCGGATACCAAGTTGGGCAAGTGACCACTGCCAGGAGCAGCTCGTGACTGCACGTGAAGGCGGGATTATTATATCCACGCTTTATGGCCCTACCTGACATTGGTGTACTGAGGCAGAACGTTGGGGACCCGAGGAGGAACTTGACTTCAATTACAGGTCTTGCCAAGAATCACAACACCCCCCCTTTTGCCAGGTATTTCAGTGCTCATTGAGCCAGGACTCCGCCAGGGTACTTACCTGACTGTTGATTGATGGGAGCCGTAGTCTTCAACGATCTGACTACAGCTGCAGGCAATCTGGTGGTGTCAGCTGACCTTCCTATCGGGTTGGGACCGCAGGAGTTCAAAAGGAGGGGCTTCGTGTTATCCTGTTGTTGCTACCGCGTCTGATGAAGGCATACTCGCCGAAATGCATAACGCTCTGCAAATCTGTCTCAGTAAAGATTCCTCCACAAGTTCCCCGCTGTGCCCTCTGATTTCTTCATTGGGAGTGATCTATCTGTGATATTTTCACGTGCTTGTCGGCAGCGCGTGTAAGAGGTCCCATTCTTCAAGTGTGCTGCGGCTCTGCTGACTCAAGTGGTAACACTTTTTTTGTTTTTCGAGGGATAGAATAGCCGCAGTACCGCCTCGGATACCAAGTTGGGCAAGTGACCACTGCCAGGAGCAGCTCGTGACTGCACATGAAGGCGGGATTATTATATCCACGCTTTATGGCCCTACCTGACATTGGTGTACTGAGGCAGAACGTTGGGGACCCGAGGTGGAACTTGACTTCAATTACAGGTCTTGCCAAGAATCACAACACCCCCCCTTTTGCCAGGTATTTCAGTGCTCATTGAGCAAGGACTCCGCCAGGGGCCTTACCTGACTGTTGCATGATGGGAGCCGTAGTCTTCAACGATCTAACTACAGCTGCAGGCAATCTGGTGGTGTCAGCTGACCTTCCTATCGTGTTGGGACCGCAGGAGTTCAAAAGGAGGGGCTTGGTGTTATCCTGTTGTTGCTACCGCGTCTGATGAAGGCATACTCGCCGAAATGCATAACGCTCTGCAAATCTGTCTCAGTAAAAATTTCTCCACAAGTTCCCCGCTGTGGCCTCTGATTTCTTCCTTGGGAGTGATCTATCTGTGATAGATATATATATATATATATATATATATATATATATATATATATATATATATATATATATATATATATATATATATATATATATATATATATATATATATATATAGTATTTGACTTCTTCATCAGAGGCATACCGGAAACATGCCTTTCATCCGGCACACCCTCTTCCTTATATATTGTCAATTGTCCACCCACAGATGGGCAGCTCCAATGAGGCAAGCCATGTTGGGAGTTGTAGTGCCGAACTAAGAGCCCTGATTCAAAGTCCTCAGATGGACCCCAGCGGGTCGTTACATCCTCAATCCTGCGCTGCTGCCTCCCAATAGCGGCTTCATATATTCTAAACCGCTAGACCCCCAAGAATTTGCAGGGTGGTGCTCTCCAGGTGGCATGGCTACCGCCTATAGATCATGCTCAAGGTTGCCCAACAGTAGGAAAGCACTCAGACAGCAGTGCGAAGCTTCACAGTTTTATTAGTTATAGTTGTCTCGGCGCGCTCGACTATTCCTGGTATCGTGGCCTAATGCGTTTCAAAGTGCGTGACTTCTTCATCAGAGGCAAACCGGAAACATGCCTTTCATCCGGCACACCCTCTTCCTTATATATTGTCAATTGTCCGCCCACAGATGGGCCGCTCCAATGAGGCAAGGCATATTGGGAGTTGTAGTGCCGAACTAAAAGCCAGATTCAAAGTCCTCATATGGACCCCAGCGGGTCGTTATATCCTCAATCCTGCACTGCTGCCTCCCAATAGCAGCTTGATATATTCCAAAACGCTAGGCCCCCAAAAATTTGCAGGGTGGTGTTCTCCTGGGAGCGTGGCTACCGCCTATAGGTATCGCGCTGAGCCAAGGGGGATGGGGTCCCCGGGGCCATTAATGGCCTGAGGAGGGGGACAACGCAGCCCCCCTCCAAATAAATTTACAAATAAAAACTGGCCATGCACCGGGGGATGGGGTCCCCGGGGTGATTATGGCTTCGGAAGGGGGGCCACGCAGTCCAGTCCAATTAAAAAAAATAATAATAGGGTCAGGCCCTGGGGGATGGGGTCCCGAGGGCGAAAAAATAGGAAAAGAAGGGGGGGCACACAGCCCCCACTCTTAAATAAAAAAAGACCGGCATTGTGCCGGAGGCCCTGCCCCCTCCCTGCAGCACTCTGCAAACACTCTGTGGCGCTTACTGAAGGTACCTATTGGGCTAGTTGGACCCCAGGGACCCTCAGGATTCAAGGGGACTTTATCCCCCAACTTAAAACGCCCACAGGGCGTGTTTGCACACATGTCACCTCAGGCTCCCCCCTCCCTTCACCAGTGTGCAAACGCACCCATGGCACGTTTTAAGAGGTAGTTTTAATCCCCCTGCCCTATTATGTAATAGGGGCTTACAAAGGAGGTCATGGTAATCACAGGGGTACCCCCAACACATTGTGTTCCCTAGTGTATGTAGGTGTTTTCACTGTATTCTAAGTGTCTGTTAGCATACCACTGGCTGTAGGCCTGGCTAGTCAGAGTCAGTTAACACCAGTACCCTTCTGAAAAAGTTGTGGGCACAGGATGATTTTGTAACAATGCCTCTTTCTGCTCCTCTGTTGGTTCTTTCTGCACATGTCTTTCTTCTTCCTGCATTTTTATTCGTCTTTGAGGACATCTGTTACCTCTTTCTGCATCTCTTTTGCTTTTTTCTGTGCGTTTTTTCTTCTTTCTTCACATGTCCTACCTCTGTAGGCATAGTTAGAAACTAGCATTTAAAAAATCTTAGAAATTCACTTAAAAAACCATAGGTTTCAGGCACGTTATAGTTAGAAATTAGCATTTAAAAAACCTTTGAAATTCACTGAAAAAACCATAGGTTTCAGGCATGTTATAGTTAGAAAATAGCATTTAAAAAACCTAAAGAAATTCACTGAAAAAACCATAGGTTTCAGGGGCGTTATAGTTAGTTGGACATTTCACTCGTACAAAACCATAAAAATTCCCCCGTTATAGTTAGTTCCGCTAACTATAACTCGCGCGCCCGCAATGCACTGCTGATGACATCACATGTTGCATCACTCATGACATGGTCAGTGACATCACTCATGACATCACTGATGACATCTCAAATGACATTTACAAAAACATTATTCTTCTAAAATAGAAAATATTTACAAAAAAGGATTAAATAATACATTTATTTATTTTATTTCCTTCCCTATACCACAACACCAATAACTAAACACTTCAACATTTTTAATTACATTTATTTACATAATTAACATAATTAATAATCTTTTAAAAAAAAATAATAATAAAAAAACATGAATTGACTACACACACTTTAACACTATAATATCCACAACACCCACCTAAATTAAAATATAAAATACCAAAACAAAATTAAAATAATTAAGGGGGTCATTATGATGGTGGAAGGCCTGCCACCACCAGCTGTACAGTGGCGGGCCCTCCGCCATCGTACGTGGATTGCCCACCTGCCAAATTGGGATGGGGGGAATCTTCAGTGCAGCGTTGTGATCGCAAAGACCGCCTGCCACTGTTCTGCAAGGCGGTCCTTTTCTGCCCACCTAACAGAACATAAACATAGGGAATCCTTGTGGTGGTGCCTTGCAGGCTCTGCTGTAGGGATTACGATATCCCTTTCCACCAGTCATTTTGTGGCGGTCATCCTCCACAAAAAGACAGGCTGAAACGGATTCAGGGGCCCATTGCGGGCCCCACTTGTGTTGGGGGAGGCAGTGGTGCACTGGTGTGGTACCCATGGTACCCCCCTGCATTTCCCTGCACTGAGTGGCAGGCACCGCATGGTGCCTGCCACGTAGTGCAAAGAAAGACATGCATTTTTACTATTGCGGCGGGTGCTATAGCCAGCACCTGCCTCAATGGTAAACAGCCAAGATGCAACCACCAAGGTGGCAGTCGCATCGTAATTTCAAGTGCAGGACCGCCGCCATACAGGCGGGCAGTCCCACTCACCACTTCGATGGCAGGCGGACCCAAGTCCGCCCACCATTGTAATGACACCCTAAGTTTTATTTTATACCTACCCTTTACCCCTTTAAAAGTAAAAACAACACACAAAAAAAGAAACATTTACCCAAAATAAATATTAAATAATTAACATTAATTGATAACTATAAATTAATTAATTAACCACAAATTACTTCCCACTCTTTACTACTATAACACCACAAAACACACCTAAAATTAATTACAAAATTACTATAATTAATTACCAATTAATTAATTAAAATTAATTAACAACATATTATTACTTCATCAATTAAAATAATGTAATTCCCACCCTTCCCACCCTTTACACCTTTAAAAACCAAAACACACACATAAAATTAATTACACAATTAACAAAATGAATTACAAATTATTTAATTATTTAACAACCAATTATTAATTCATACATTAAAAATAAATGGCTTCCCACCCTTTCCACCTATGACACCACAACATACACCTAAAATGAATTACAAAATTACCAACATTAATAACCAAGTATTTAATTACAATTAACTAACAACCAATTAGTAATTCATAAATTAAAATTGAATCACTTCCCACCCTTTACACCTAGAAACACCACAACACACACTTAAAATTAATTACACAATTATCATAATTAATTACCAATTAATTAAGTAAAATGAATCAACAACCAATTATTAATTAATAATAAATCACTATACACTTTTAACACTATAACATCTCATAAACAAATATGAATAAATAAAAATTAATCAATACATTTAATATAATTAAATGACTTCCCACCCTATTCCCCTATAAACCCACAACCCCCTACGGAACTAAAAATGCAAAATTCAAATAAAAAAAAATATTGTAATATAAATAAATTACTTCCCACCCTATTCACCCATAATCCCACAACCTGCTATGAAACTAAAGTGCAAAATTCAAATGTTTTATTTTTATAATTCTTATGCAAAAAAACAGACAATACATACATATAAAATATATACTAAAATACATAACAATAATAAACGATATTTTTAACAACTATATTTTTGGAAACGATATTAAACACTTCGATTTGTTTTAGATCGATATTACTTACATTAAATCGATATTCTTGACCACAATATATTTGCAGTCGATATTTCTGACCCACGATATTAATGACTCGATATTTGTGCAACTCGAGATTTTGTACTCGATATTCTGTCTCTGCTGCACTACAGCAAAAGGGGAGGAATGCCCCCTATTTATCACAATACTGCGCATTCCTGTCTTTTCCAAGGTTTGGAGCACAATGTGCTGCCTTGAACCAATGCAGGCCCTCTTGCACCATGGTGCAAGGGTGCCTGCATTGTAAGCACGATTGTTTTTGTGCAAGAAGGTGCACCGTGAGGCAGTTTCCTCTTTCTATGCGTGCTGCACCTTGCAGCACGCATAGAAAGAGGAAATAACAAGGAGACATTAAGATATGTCTCATTATTATGCCTCCCCTGCGATGGTGTAGCATTTCTGTGCATTCCCAGGTGTACCAGTAATGGTAAATCTGGGAATATGTCAAAAGCCATGGGTTTTTCATGGGAACACGCATGTACCACCCACGGAATGCCTCCCTAGGGCAGAGTAACGCAAGGCAGCAATTTGCTCTGTGTTGCGTTACTCTGGATTTATCAAGCCTCTCAGGGCCATGTAAGTGGGCCTTGTGTGGAGCAATACATCGCATCTTAGGGGTTGAGTCACAAGTGACACAACCCCTTAATAAATATGTCCCTTCCTGTAAATGCTATGCAAATGGTTATCAGTATAATTACTCGTATTTTCTGATACATCTGACATTCTTACATATACCTACAAAACTTTTAAAAATAAGCACCTGGCTCGAAATCATGGTTTATCTCTTCAGCACTTGTAAAATGACAGCAAGCAGAGTGTCTGTGTTACCTGGATGGCAACAGCATCAAGATGTTAGGCTCCAGACTGTTCTTGGCTGATGCGGGCCCAGCTGGAGTTTAAACTAAGAGGCTTTCGTCAACCCCTGGAGATTGCTGCTCCGCAGGTACAACTGAATATGTACCATTTGTGAAAGATTACACTGGGACAGATCTCACACATTTCACTGTAGCTGGCAGAATACCAGATGCTGCTCAATATTAGCTGCCTGGTCTGGAATCCGAATGGACCCCCACATTTCCAACAATGCCTGTAAGAATTTATTATGGCAACTAATGATTTTATCTTAGTGCATGCATGTTTTGTTGTCTGAACACATTTGTAAAAGGAAAAAAAGCATTTGATATTGCATTGCACTGTCCCATATACATTTATTTTCATTTACTTAGGTTACTTAAAATGTTTTGATGCTACCTTTCAAAATACGATACTTCCCTTCAATGCCTGGGAAGGAGACCAATGTCATCTTCAAATCGAACACAGATCTTATTTCTGCAAATGACAGCAGCACTATTAGTTTTATTCAGTTAAAAGGAAGGACATAGGTAATATATTTAAACATTGAATATAGTGTGTATTTTACATTTACGAAATAGGCATGTGTCTAAGGAAGGTATGGGACACTTGCGTGTTTTCCCTAGAAAGAAAGTGTTTTTTTATGCCTCTGCTGCTCATGGGACAACAAAGATAGTCCAATATTTTTCCGGACTCACCAGTGAGGGTGGAGCCAAGTGGTGGCAGCAATGTTGTGTACAGTGTAGAAAGATACCAGATCGTTCCCAGGAAGAGGGTGTCACACCTGAATGGTATAGGTTGAGGTTCAGGGGCAGTAGGAAACTGTCTCACCAGTCTTGGGTGGAGTTTGTGGAGGACTGCTACAATTCACTGAAGAGTTGGGTGAAGGATAGCACAGCAATAATGTTTGAAGGGCTGTTCAATGTGATTGTCAGAGAGCACATGTTCCGTTGTTGCTTTCCAGGGCTATGCTAACACTAGTTGGAGTATAAGTTTTCTGATCCCAGGGAATTTGTACATGAGGCAGACCTCTAGTTGAGTGCCAGAGGGTCTGGAAAGGCATTTGGGTGTGACCATAAAGGGAATGGCTTCCCATCTGAGGGTGGTGGTAAAGGTTTGTGGCAGCCCAGAAAGGTCCCAGTGTAAGGAGATGGGTAGGGGGTATCATGTCCTTTCTAAAGTGAGGAGGAGGGGTGGGCGGAGTCCCAGGTTGCCTAACGCCTAGTCCCAGAGCCTGGTTAGGTCCATAAGTGAAAACCAGGAGGTGCAACTGCCTTTTTGGTCCTGAGGGGCCAGGGCTGATGTACCCTGTTGATTCACGTCTGCCTCCCTGCTTTTCTCAGTCCCGAAAGGCCGTCGTTTAATGCCACTTGCGTGTCCGTTGTGCAAGACAAATTACTGTATTCCCTGCTGTAAGTGGGCAGGCGGCCCTGGAGCCTATGTGGAGGGAACAGGGACACTAAAAACTAATAT
Source organism: Triturus cristatus (assembly GCF_964204655.1). Classification (NCBI taxonomy): domain Eukaryota; kingdom Metazoa; phylum Chordata; class Amphibia; order Caudata; family Salamandridae; genus Triturus; species Triturus cristatus. The sequence continues at coordinate 387,708,087 of NC_140582.1, read as the reverse complement.
TAGGAGCGCAGGAGCTGCCCTAGGTATTGATTATGTAATATATGGTGATATGCATATGTTGGCACCACATTTATGGTCCTTGTGTGGTTTACGGAACATTTTGTTGCACCTCAGGCCCTAATCTTATAATATATGTTGTTTTACCTTACAGTATCAGTATACTGATTATTATTTCAGGAAGTTACCTTTATGTGTATAGTGATAGTGTTTTTGTTTACTAGATTGCACTACCTATGCACTTATGACCATTGCCTAGTGGCGAAGTATCCGTATTATTAGTAGGCTTTATTTGATTTCAATTGAAATCATAAAATCATAAAAAGCATTACAGCATAGATATATATATATATATATATATATATATATATATATATATATATATATATATATATATATATATATATATATATATATATATATATATATATATATATATATATATAACATCATCATATATGCCTATATAAAACATCATGACATATAGACTTTAGACTTTATAGACTTTATTCGGGTAACTTAATACCCATAATAGCACAGCATCTTAAAAATATAAATAACAAAATGGAAGATTAACAGTACACAATGATCAAACATTTATAGTAATATGGCTCTAACAATTAATAAGTTTGATGACATGTTAAAAAGGAACTTCATTGGTAATAACTAGATGATTTTCTGTTAATAAGACAATATATCAACTGACAATAACACAAAGATAGTCAGTCAGATGGGGGCTCAGGGATCGTACTCTAATGGCAATTCTCAGAAAAGTGCTGGTGCGAAGGATCAACTCTTCATCAGCCAGGGAAACTAAGCATGTATAAGCGTTACCCAGACTGATAGGCCTTCTCTTTTTAAAAAATGGATTTAAAAGCCACTTTGTATATTTAATCTAATACTTACAAAAAAATAAAAAATTTAAAATTGATTGGCCACTCACCCCATCGCAGGGGAATGGTACATGGTCAAGATTATGATGATAGCCGGGAGGGAAGCACAATGCAAATCTAACAGTTCCTGCTCTAAGGCGGAATAATAGGCTCCTTTCCCAATAGCTCATGCGTAGGGTGAGATATGTGGGTAGGAAATGATAGTCCTGTTCAATGGGCATGTATCTGAGAACAGAAGATTTCTTAAATTCCCGGCCAATCCTTTCTTTATTGTATAAAAAGTAAAGCGCATCTCTAAGCTCCTTTTTCGGGCACAGTGTCAGCTATATTTGATTTTAGGAAAATATTTCCTTTGTTGACACTGCACAGGCTTTGGTATACTCCACTAAGCCAGGGGATTTCCATCCCTTTGTCACACAAAAGGCAGTCATTAATAATCTCTCTGGTAAGGGAGGCAGCCTGGTTCTTCCATACCGATAGCCAAAAAAGGGCACGACGGGCACGTATAAAATCCGATATGTAATTAAGATTGAGTTCTCTGTGGCAGATGTATTGTGGGGTAGAGATTGGGATACCCAGAAGTTTTCTACAAAACCTATTTTCTTCCTGCTGAATGCAGGGACAGTTTACAGTACCCCAAATCTCAGCCCCGTAAGTCACAACAAGGACACACTGTAGTTTTAAAAAAAATTAAATAGCTGATATAGCACCAGTAGTCTTTGGGCGGGGAAGACTAAGAATTGAGTTGGTGGCCTTTGAGAACTTGCTCCTGGAGTGAGCAAGATGCTCAGTCCAGGAGCCGTTCGCAGCAAAGACCAAACCAAGATATGGAACTGTACATGTACTTGTCAATTTCTGACTACCCACTACAATAGAACTTAACTGTCGCTTCCCAGGACCACAGGACATTAAGAATGATTTATTAAAATTGACACATAAGTCCAGGATATCCATGTACTCAACAAAAGTCATACTGGCCTACGCAGGGAAGTCGGAGTGCGGCCTATGAGGACCGCATCATCTGCGTATAATAGCACAGGAAAAGTTTCACCATTGATCATGGGGACGTCATGGGACGAGGTTTTGAGCAGATTGTTCAGCCCATTAATATAAATAATAAAAAGGAGGGGGGCCAAGACACAGCCCTGTCTGACCCCCCTTCCTACCTTAATTACCCCCGAAACCTCGCCACTCATGCCGATCCGCACCTGCGCCTGAAGGTCTTTATGGAGATAAGCTAGGAAGTGTACCAGAGGTTCATCCAAACCATATGCCAAAAGAATTGCCCAGAGCTTCGACCTATTGACAAGGTCGAACGCTGAGGACAGGTCCATAAAGGCCATGTAGACCGGGGATTTCCGTGCAATGGTGTATTTCCCAATAACCAAGTTAAGATTGAGACATTGCGACATTGCTCATTGGTGCCCACCTTGCTACGGAAGCCTAGCTGGCAGTGCTGTAAGATACTATTTTCCTCTGTCCAGGTTGAAATTTTATTATACAGGACTCTTCCTAATATTTTTAAAGTGTTATCGATTAGTGAGATCGGCCTATAATTACTAGGCTGGGACCGGTCTCCCTTTTTAAAAATTGGGACTATAATACTCTTAGCCCATGTGTCTGGTAACGTGTTAGACTGTTAAAAACATTTAAAAGTAGTGGGGCCCAAAAGTCTGTTTTCCATTTTATTAGATCAATTGGTATCCCTTCAGGGCCGGGTGTTTTGTTCCCAATGCTCTGTTGGATGGCCTCTTCTACATCAGAGATAGTTAACTCGATAGTGGTAAAAGGGCCATAATCATGTTGGTCGAGCTCTGGTTGCGGGGTAGCATACATTTTTGAGAAGAGATTTTCCCAGGTCTCGCTTGTTATATTGCAACTAATAGGAGTTAGTAGCTGACCCATCGATCGAAGCTCCCTTACTGCGGACCAAAAAATGTTGCCCTTTTTTGTACTTGCAGCCTGGGATAGAGTTTCCCAGCGTTCGTTTAGGAGGGTTCCCTTCCTTTTCCCGATTGCAATGTTATATTCCCTCCTTGCCGATTGTACGTCTGTGGCGCACCTTGGGTTAAGTGACAGTGCTCTGCGAAGATTTCTATTGGCCTGTGCACACTCACGGTCGAACCATTTGGGGTTATTTACTGCCAATAAGGCGGGTTTCGACAGGAGTGTTCTGATAGCTAGGCACAGTTTTGAAAAGTCTTGAACTACCTCAGTATGTGCAGTGTGTAGAGACAAGCAGGGGTTGATGAGATGCATATTACCTCTAACTAACATTTTAAAAAGTTCACTGCTGTCAACGCCCTTCCAAACTAGTCTCAGGTTATCAGTTGAGGGTATGAGAATTTTTGCTCCGCATTCGAGGGAGAACACAGGCCGAGGTGCAAAGCTCAGCATTATTTTAATGGGGTTGTGATCCCCATAATCCGTTTCAATTACTTCAGCGGCCATTAGTTGATCTTCAAGGCAAGGGGAAATAAAAATAAAATCAATGGTTGACGAGCAGCCCCTTCCCCTAAATGTTGGCAATTTTTTATTAGTGGTATTAGGGCTGCTCACCAAATCCATAACATTAGTCAAGTTGTTTGATTTTAGAAACAAGTTCAACTCTGCTCCCCTACGGGACGAGGGCCCAGGATTACTTGTTCCTTTGGCATAAGCCACATCATTAATTATAGCATTAAAATCTCCCCCCAAGAGAATCCCAATAGGTCCCTCTATGTTTTGCTGGCTATCTAGGTTAGAAATAAAATCAAAAAGCCCAACGAAGTTCATGACATATAATAAAAAGACATCTAGAGAGTAATAGTAAAAATACATACATAAACACAGGGATCAATTAAAAACATGTCATCTAAAAATACAATTATTATATACAAAATTGTGCATAAGTTAAAACTTATTTCTTGCAAAGTTTACTGCCCATACAAATTTGACATAAAGCAGCATATATCTAGAGAAGGTAAGGTTTGCAAAAATAAATATGCTGGGTGGCATTGTTTAAAATCAAAAGGCTTTAAAACTGGAATAATATAGCGTTTCCACTATTCTGTATACAGTTTGCAAAAAAACACTATATGCATAGTCCTCTGTATCAACAATTGGTAACAGGGACAGTTACCTTATTTTTTAGACCAATCATTTGTTATGGGAAAACTGGTTAAACGGTGAAAGATATCCATTTTGAAATGTGTAAGTAAAGACCTATGCCTGGGGTTTGGGATAAATTTATGGGAAAGTTGCATAGTGTACATAATCAGAATAGACTGATTTTTTAGGACTTCAAGGTGCCCCAGGCACTTAATTTTCAGATCTTTCCTACTTATGTCTAACAAAGTATTGGGCTGTTCAAAATACAATGGTTGATCCAAGTCACAACAGAATTGTTTATTATAAACCAGCCATGGGAAACGCACTGCAGAGCTAAGGTTGAAGCAATCTCTAATAACTTCCCGATTAAGGCCAGTAAATTCTGAAGTCCAAATCTTGTGCCATAGCAAGATTGGCTGTATCTTAATTATATCAACAAGAAATGATAGACCCAATTCTGCATGGCAAACATAAGAAGAAGCACTTTTCGGTGCGGCAAGAAGATGCCTCAAAAACACATTTTTGACTATTTGAAGTGCCTTGCAATTAACATGTCCCCATACACCTGCCTCATAAGTAGCAATTTAGCCTTATAAATCTTTAGCCTATCATGGGGTGGGTTCTTGTGAATTGGATAGGGTCATAACTGATTTCTTATACAAAAGTTTCCTGGTCTTAATACATTGAGTCCATGTGCTCTACTTATCAAATAGTATACCCAAATAAGAAAAGGTCATCGTAGTACTAATCTTCACATCAAATGTGTTGATATTGTGGCATTTTACTATTCTACTTCCACAATTCATAATATAGGTTTTACTTTGATCAATTAGAAGACACCAGTCTTACAAATATTCAACAAAGTATGAGAGGAGTTGTTGTAGGCCCAATGAAGTTCGTGCCATAAGAACAGCGTCGTCTGCGTAGAGGAGGACCGGTAAGGGTCCATGACCAATTTGTGGGAGATCCTTAGATTTACTAGCCAATTAATTTCCTAGACAGTTTATATATAAAGAGAATAAAGAAGGGGCAAGCATGTAGCCCTGCTGCACCCTTGACTCTAGTCTGAAGGACCTGAACTCCTGAAACCGTAGCGAACTCTAGCCATGCTACCTGAATATAATTCCCCTAGAAAGTGGATTACAGATCTCCACCCCTAAGTCAATCAAACTTTTTTTAAATTGCTATGGCTAACATAATAAAATCAAGATGAAAGATCTAAAAAGGCAAGGTAAATATTCTCTTTCTTAATCTTACTATGTTTCCAGATTAAGCAATTTAGATTTAATCCCTGTTGTATAGTCCCCACTCTCGGGTGAAAACCATACTTTAGATCTGAAAGAATTTTGTTTGAATCTGTCCAATCCTGGAGCCTGTTTACGATAATCCAGCCCGCTATCTTCAATAAGAGTTGAGTAGAGATATTGGGTGGTAGCACGCAGGATTATTACGGCCCCCTTTTTTATAGATTGGAACTATGATTGACTCTGCCCAAGTTAGTAAGAAACCTTTACTACAGCAGTCGCCTAGTACCAAAGTTGAAAAGGGATCCCATAAAAGTGTGTTAGCTTTGAACAAGTCTACCTGGATGCCATCAGGGCCTGGTACTTTGCCCCCTTTACTGGCATTAATAGCCCTAATGACTTCATCTAAGCTAAGAGAAAGATCAATGCTGCCATAAAATAAATGTTTTGGGATAAGATGATCAGGAGTATGTACTGGGATCACCGTCTCAGTAGGTGAAAATGAATATATTCCAGAAAAATGTTCAATCCATTCTTGATCTAAAATAGCTATCTCTGTCCTGGGGCCCTCTCATCTATTAGAATTGGTGAATTGACCAATTGCCAAAGCACAGTATTATCCTTGTTCAGACTTGCTTCAAGCAAAGATTCCCATGTTTTATTTCTTAAGGCTATTTTCCTCGGTTTCACTGCTCTCTTATAGTCAGCTCTACAAGACCTATTCTCAGGTTTGAACCTAATGGACTTATGTAGCATGTCCTTTAATCTCTTGTGCGCTTTCCTACACTCAGAGTCAAATCAGCCACTCCATATCCGAGTCAAGTGCCCTCTTGAAGAGGAAAGTCACTCCTTAACCACCCTACAAATCTTCAGAAATGCTTCAATACGGCGCGTGGACAAACTGTATAATCTAGGTATGCCACAAGGCATCTCTATGGGTACATATTAACTGCTTAAAGAAAAATTCTAGTTCAATCTAGGTCCATCGTAACATATAACAATTACGGGAGGCTAATTGAATATTGTCGGCTGTAACCAGAGTTTTTTTCTGTATATGGACATTGGATAAAATGTTAAGAGTAAGTTGGATGCTCTAAGGGTAGTGGCCACTTAACAAGATTTCATGAGTAATAAACTTATGAGCTCTATTTGCGAAACTACCAGAAAGTAGCACAAAATCAATAACACTATGCTAGTCTCTTCCATTAAAAGTGGGCTTGAATGAAGCATAGTGACCAGAAACCTCATTAGCAAATACCAAATCATATTTATAAAGTAAATCATGCTTTAGTTCACCATACCAGTTATGTACAAAATGTGTTTGTGCTGAGATCTCATTGTTAATTAATCCACAAACCCTTTTAGAAGGCAGCTTGCATAATTGAAGGTTGAAATCCCCCCCCTAAATAACCAGGTCCTTTTGATGTTTTTACATAATGACTCTAGATCATTGTCTAGCTGTCGAAGCACACTAGTTATTTCAGTTGACATGGTGTTATTATAAAAATTAATCACAGCTAGTATCATAGTATGTATTAGAGACATCACAAACAATCATCTGGAAGAACACGTTGTGTCCTACCATTTGAATGTTTCTAAATGGCACATGCTTGGATACATAAGTGCAGATTCCTCTCTTGGGTCTACCATATTTAGATGGTGTGGCAGGAACATGGTAAGTTTTATATCCATTAATATGCACAGGATCCAGCAACCACGGCTCCTGTAAACACAATATGTTGAAGCCGACAATGAAAAACAACCATTCAGTGTTAGTTACTTTATTACGCAAGCCCTCCACATTCCACACCGCAACTAATTAATTAGGGACAGGCTAATAAGTGGAATTATTTCCATGTTCTATTAACAAGACTATAGCTGTAGTATTATGTGTTGGCCCTAAGTCTTCACTAAGTTGTAAGTTAATATTGGTCTCAGGTACCTCTAAAATACAAGGGCCACTATCCATGTCCCCCCTGTCCTCGGAGGGGTCCTTCTAAAAAGGCTAAGTGATTTTATGATCGATGTGGCGTGATCACAACTGCCTAGTGGCACAGAGATTTATGTGATCGTGGTCTAATGTGTTTTTATGTATAATACAAAAGATATTTTTATATAACCTTGTGTGGACTCTCTTTTTGTGGTGCACCAAGTGTGTCATGGGTGTGTGTGTGTGTTGCGCAATTGCTTTACACATTGCCTCTGGGATACGCCTAACTGCTTTGCCAAGCCACCAAGGAGGTTAGCAGGGGTTGTCCTGTGTGTGTAACTCCCCTACTCTGACTAGAGTTGTGGGTTCTGCCTGGCTTAGGTGTATACCCTAGCCAACCAGAAACCCCATTTCTAACCACTGTACCATAATTACACTCTGATGCTCATGAATTCATTTTGCCATAGAAATTAATATCAGCTAAACAAACCAGAACCATATGTTTAGTCTTTTTACAGATTGGTGTGTTTGTCAATAGTTAGCATAATTTAAGCAACTTCTCCCCATAATCCACATGCTTTATAATGTCAAAAGACATCCTGAAAGGGAGAAGATATGTGATGGGGAGACTGATCCAATCATTTTCACTTTGGGACGTTATTTCCACTTCTCTCTGTTGCAGGTAAACTTTTAATACATGGACCCATGGTTAGTTGTTGTTATGTTGTTTTTCCTGAAAATGTCTTGTTGCATTACTTTTCATATTTTGAATCCCAGTGGGCATGGCTAAGCAAGCAGGAAGTAGGAAACATATCTCCAAGCTCTCGTCCAGATGATCAAAATAGTGTTTGTGGTGGCCTGACACAGAAAATATTAGTGGAGTCAAGCTCAGGCTGCTCAGGCCAACCTGCACCTCAGGTAAAAGCACTTGTGGTTGTGGCAGCCTGCACACCAATGAGAAACAGCTGAAGCAGCGGAGGAACAAGACGTGGCCACATAGCAACAAGATGGAACCATCTATCTACAGCACTCTGGCCGTCCAACAGAGAGGTGCGGTATGTGCCGTTTGTGGACCCGCATTGTGAATAGTGAGTGAAGAAAGCAGAGGGCATGCCGAGTAGTTTCAGAGTGCACTGGGGCTTGTGACATACTTCCGCCAGTGCTAAGGAAGGCCTGCTGTGGAATAAGAGTGAGATCGTCTGGACCCGCTGGCAGCTGTTGAACCCGAAACCCGCGTCAACACAGCATGCTCTACTGTCTGGGAATAGTTCTGTGACTCCTGTTTGTTACAGTGTATGAATGAAGTGTGGGTAGAAGAGAAAGCCCAGTGGTCCTTAATTATTAGTTCACTAGATACTGCAGAGCTATGGATGGTGGAGGAACGTTGCACCAATGTGGGGGCAGCAGGAGTAGCAAGCTGATTTTAAAATAGTGAATGGCCTCAGGAGGACCAAAGGCCTCCACTGTGCTGCAAAGGTTCGCCACAAATGGATACACTCAAATAAAAGGACATAGTACATTTCACCTACCCCCTTGTTCAGCAGAAATATGTGTTGCATTTGTCCTAGACTGAAACAGCTAGATATCACCGCATGGGGTTATGTTGTTATGTTATGCAGATTCGTAGAGTGCACTTTTTATGCATCTTTGTAGAGCACACTATCACCAAGAAGAGTATCCTGGTGTAGGATGAGGGTTTGGCTATTGGAGCAAGGTGAAGAGGGTGTGTTCGATCATTCCTGAAGTGGGCCCGATTTTTCCCTAGGTAAAGCAAGTGGGGCCATATTGTCTGAACTAACTGTGCCATCCTCGTTGGGAAAACATACACACCATCAACTTTGGGCATTACATTAGAGGGACCAAAAACTCTGTGTCCCAAATGAGGCAGACCCTCCAGGATTTCTCGAATTACAATACAATTGTGAAATCAGAACTTTTGTAAAAAGGTCACTCTTTTTACAAACATGCCAGTGAAATTTAAAGGAGTGCGGACCCACCCTTGTATTGCTCCATTGGCTTGCCACTCGGCTAATAGAAGCAGGGTCCTCACAACAGTCAGGCAAGGTGATGTTTATTTACTCCTCACCTGCCCTGCTGTTCATTCCTTAGTTTGTGGACAACAACCCTGCTCTCCTGACCTCACCCACCTTGGAGACTTGGGGACGGACAGGTAGATGGTTATCCTAGTCCCTACCTCCTGTGCACGCGGGGGAATTTCTTTTTTTAATATTTTGGGATTGTTGCCCACGGGTCATGTGGCGGCCAAGGGTGAAATTCATTTTTTTAATGTTTTGGGCCACCTACATTCCTTGTGTGTGGCAGGCCAGGGGGTACATTTAATTTTGTTATTGTTTTGGGCCCGCCACACACAAGGCATTTGGAGGGCCCAAGTTGGTGTTATTTTTTAAAATGTTTTGGGCCACCGCGTACCCCAAATGCGGCAAGCCCAGGGGGGCATTTCATTCTTTTTTTTTATTTGGGCCCACCGCGCATGGGGAAGGTGGGAGTGCTTTGGGTGGCATTCATTTTTTTAAATGTTTTGGGCCTGCCGCACACTGGAAACGTGGCGGGCCCAGCATGGCATTCCTTTTTTAATGTTTTCAGCCAGCTGCCTTCCCTGATTTTGGTGGGCCCAAAAGGCATTTCATTATTTTGTATTTGGGCCCACTGCACATAGGGCACATGGCCGGCCCAGACTGTAAGGCTTATCCCTCCCATTGGATAACTTAGGTTTAATGTTGGGAAACAGATAGGGGATATTAGGTTCGGGACTCAAATGAATTGTAATTTAGAATTCTCTTTAATGGTAAAGTCAGATTGGCCTTTGTGTATTCCTCCCAGACAGTGAGACAAAGAGGGAATAGGTGTTGGTAGGATGGGCCATCCTACCCGCATAGGTGGGGCAGAGCTGTTTCCTGCCCCACTTACTTTTCAAAAGGCAGCCTCCTGCACACACACAAAGAAACCTGACAACAGTCTTTTATCACTCCAGACGTGTTAGTGCTTTGAGAGGGGAAGGGAAGAACTTTCCAGGACCAGATGTGGTGGTAGCCAGGATGTCTCCTCCCACTTCAAATTATAGCACCAGGTATAAATACTAGACCTCCTTAACCACATCTTCAGTACTCTCCTGGACCGGTAGAAGACTTCTGATATACTGCCTTGAACTCCAGAGTACTGGCCAGCTGCTTAAGGTCTGCCTTGTTCTTCAAAGGACTAACCTACTGCTACAAAATGACTGTCCTACTTCTGAGGTCTGTCTTGTTCTTCAGAGGACTGCCCTGCTTCTTGAGCCCTACCATGCTGCATGAATAGGGGGAGGACAATCGCCCTGAACCCAGGACTACAAGAGTGACTCCAAGGGCTAGCTAGCCTCCTGTGTGAGCGATAGGGTTATAATAAGCACCAGAGGCCTTCAACCCTGCATATGCCCTTTGTTGGAACCCCCATATGGTGCCCATCCCAGGTCTTGGACCATTGGAAGGGGTGTTAGAGGTAAAGCTCCTTCCAAACCATACAAGTTGAGAAATATTCACCAAGTAGTGCCAGAAAAACCGACAAATGACCAGGACCTAACTGCCAGTCAGTCAGCCCAAAGTGCATCTCTGGTTGGCCCCACTTTGTGGTAGCTCCTGCTACATTCTTCTGTGCAGAAGGAAATCCTGTCTAGTGGGACCTCCGAGTAATGGTAACTGTCACCGTGTAGTCATCTTCCGCTACGGCTTGCAGCTTCATCACACTGGAGGTTTTTGAATTCCAAAAAGTTGTCGAAGTTCGAAGGTAAAAACTTCACCAGGCTTGAGAGTGACTGGCTCACCATCAATGATGATGATGACCACCACCTTGGACTGGAAATATGGCTTCTCCCACTCTGAGCTTTTTCCCACTATCATCAAACTTCACTGAGACCTCATCTAGCACTCCCCAGCAATGACTACTCCTCTTCTGACAAAGGTTGCTGCCTTGCCCTCCTGAACTCTACCTTCTCCTGGACTTTTCTTCAAAACTTCTTCCAAGTGTCAAGGTAAGCCAAGACTTGGCCCAATCCACTTTGTGTATCTGAACTGTGCTCCATCTTGGTCAGGTTCAACGTGTGACTTTGACCTTGTCGCACATGACCAGATAGCCATGGTTTGATGTTTTATGTGCTATTTTTAACAAAAAACGTTTAAAATTCATACATTTGGTTCTACCGATAAGATCTAATTTGATTTCGTGTCATTCTTATTTTTATCTATGCTTCTAAATTGTTTTTCACTTCATTACTGTTTTTGTGCTGCATAAATACTTTACACATTGCCTCTAAATTATCTTGACTGCATTTGTGCCAAGCACAGGTTTATTTAGTAACTTTTGTGGTTCACCCTGACACGGATTGCAGTTGCTGTTTGAGTTGGGTTTTCACCTAACTCAATCAATATCCAGATTTCCTACACTTTCACTGCAAGGGGCTCCACATGGTACATATACAGGAAACTCACCTTGTGGATAGGGAGCTAGTTAAACTATAACATGGATGAAGGTTCAGACTTATGCCACAGGTTACTCCTCATACATAGGAGGGGTGTTACTCTGGATACATGAGGGTGCCATATTTGGACTACTAATGTAGACGTAGAGAGTAAGCTGGATATATTGTTGTCACTGGTAGAGTGGATGGCAAAGAGATCACCCTAGGAGGAGTGTATGCTCCGAATGTAGACCAAGGTTTTTCAATGTATTGTCATCAAAATTAGCGACAGGAATGAACATGCCACTTGTCTTGGGGAAATACTAATTGTGTACTGGATACTACAGTTGGTCGCTCATATCCAACCTTGCCAAATGCACCTACAACTAAAATGGCCCAGGCCCTTTAAAAATGGATACAATAGTGGTGCCTTAAAGACGTTTGGAATAGTGGCCACTAAGGGGAAAGAGAGTACGCCTTCCGTTTAATAAAGCATGATTTATATATCTTTCATATAGCCGGATGTCATTCTGGTATTACTCTCGTGAATATAGACTTTATTTTTTAGAAAACAGTGATGTATCAGTGGTAGATGACTTAAACAATCTAAATCTGAAAAAAAGCAAGAGGGTAAAAAAATTAGTGGGTCGTCATTGGAATTGGAGGATGGAGAAATTGACAATTTTCCTGAGTTCCAACTGTTTAAACAAGAACATTAGTGGTGAAACTCTCAGGATCAAATAGTAGTAGAACGGTGTCTGATAATGCAAAGATTGGTGGTACAATTGCAGAGCAAGTGTGGCCATGGTTTCCGGGTGTTTTAAATATCAATAAATGTCAGGCTCATGGTGTTCATTTTTTTAATTGTCAAGTAACATTGGTAACTTGGAACATGTCAGGGCTGGACTCTTCAAAAATAGAGCTCTTGAGGGCGCAAAAAATCATCCATAATCTGTCTCCAAGAAACGTGGGCTACTAAGGAGTTTTACATTTTCCGGCCATTGATGTTTCATACTAAAGGGGGCTTGGGGTCAGCTATCCTCTGCATACAGAGGTTGAGTGGTTGTTCATCATTTATCATGTTCAATTAAGTATTTAATATTTTAAGGATTGATTTTGCACCATGCAGTAAGTTGAAGGGTCCTTCTCTACATTTAATTGATATTTATTTTCTCCCTCCTTAGAAATATAATAAGACACGATTGGAGATATTTGATTATATTCATGAAGCAGTTAATAAAGAAAAGATCTTTTGAATTATAATTACTGGAGATCTCAATGGATTATAGAAATGCTAACTTTAAGGAAAGTTTGGATATTCCTGAAACTAAGTTCCCAGAAGAAAGTCAACAGACAAACGAGGAATCATTTTGTAGAAATAATTACAATTTCTGGGAGCTCTAATATTGAACGGAAGAAAGGAGGGTAATATTACATCTAAAGCTACTTAATATGGTTAACTGGGCTCTTCAATCATTGATTATATAATAATAGCTTATCCATTATCTTGTCAGATATATGGTTTCAGGACTATAAGTACTATAGGTACTTCTTGTAGTGATCATGCTTTTCTTTGGATTTGTTTTTCCCTTCCTATCAAGAATGTTCCAGATTGGTCCTTGAAAAATGGTTCTGGAATTGTCGACATTCATCACTTTAGGGCCAAGTTGTATTGGAATCCCCGCAACCAATTGCAGCTTTTGAACTAAATATGTTTGATGTGGTGCAGCATATGACGAATATTTTTTAGGTTAGATCTATTTTTTAAAATAGGTTTGGTGTGGGGAGATGTGGATGCACTTTTATCTAGAGAAATTTGTAATCTGGTACGTAATCAGTTTTGTTCATTTTCCATTGTTTGCGTACAGAAAAAATAGATCCTTAAGGAGGAAGTGTAATAAGCTAAGGGGTTCCTAGGAACATGGAGTTGGATTAGAACTGGTACGATTTACAATGTGCCAAACTAGAGAATAACATGAGATATATTTGGCACATTATGACACAAATTTGCATTTCAAAAGTGAATCCATTGCTAAATCCAATGGCTATGCATAACTGGGTTCTTTTTATTACCAAACTCTATAAAGAGAATATTGCCACTCGTTCTTCTTAGGTTAATCTTACGAATGGTATTGAAGTTATCTATCCTAGTTGTTAACAAATTGTGGGCTATATAGACGAGCAAGGTCATCTGCTTCTACAAACCCAGATAGGATTCCAGTTATTGTTTTAAAGCAGAATCCTGATGTATAGGCCAGAATTGTGAGGCCTTTATTTGATTATTGTTACTACGCTGATGAAATTCCAAACTCATGAAGAACAGCAAAATCCCTCCATTGCAAAAAAGGGAATCACCTTTTCACCTGGAGATTATAGGCAAATAGCCCTCTTAGATGCAGTAGGGAAGATTTATGCCCTACATATATTGCAACATCTGGGAACTTGGGTGGAGGAGATGAGTATTATTCTGCTGCTCACTCTAGCTGTAGAGCCAATCGATTGGTACAGGATAATATTGCAGTATTACAGTTTGCATTGAATATATATGTAGCGAGCAAGAGGCAGACTGTTTACACTGCATTTGTCGATTTTTCAACAGCATTTGACCTAGTTTACTGACCAACATCATGGCATAAACTGTCGTCTTTGGGGTTACTCTCTTATAGGCTTAGGCTAATTATTGCTCTTCATTCACCAACATGGTGTGAACTGTTCTTAAGAGGTGCAAAGGGGTATTTCTACACAGAATGGCCTAAAGCAGGGCTGCATACTAGCTCCTCTGCTGTTTTCAATTTATATTTCTGATTTCCCTATTCAATTTACTAATATCCATACATTTCCCCCTAGATTGGGGTATTTCCCCTTTCATATTTTGGTGTTTTTTGGATGCTAATATATCGATCCGACCCCCTTTAGGGCTTCAAATAAATTTGCAGGAATAGAAAAGCTATCCATACAAACATTATTTAAAAATAAATGTTGGTAAGACAAAGGTAGTAGCCTTTCGGTGCCGGAGAAGAGGGAGAAGAGGGAGAAGATTTAGCTGTTTTCTGGCTCATGAAAAAATTGAGGTTGTTGAAAGCCATGTCTACTTGGGTAAAACGTTTTTTTCTAACCTCTCCCATAGTTACATTGCTCTAGACAAGGGACCACAGCACTTGTCCATTGTCAGGCTTTACAAAACATTTACAGTTCAATGTACAAAGACATTATATTTATTTACTGAATATTTATAAATCAAAGACCCCTGCTGCACTCTCTTATGCACTTGAACATATTTCAATATCTTATTGGTCGTTTTTAGATCTATCTGAAGGCGAGATTTTACAAAAGTGTTTTAGTCTGATCTCTTGGTTCCCAGTCCAGGCCCTTAGAATACAGTTGGGCCTATCGAGCATTTTTGTTGGGACCTTGGCAAATGTTATCTGATGGCCCACCCATTACACTCTTGCATGTTCTGGTTGCTTCTTATTTTGAAACACATCTGGGCAAATGAATGACTTGTAATGGCAATTTTATTATTGCTTCTGAATTTTTTTATTTTAGTTAGGAATTGCTAAAAAAAATGGTCACCAGGACCGTTACTTCATTTCCTTAAGAGTCAAAGTAAAAAACATAACCCAGTCAGGTAGTAGTCATGGCATGAACTTAAAACTGTTTGGAAAATATATTGCTGGGAGTAGTTTTGGAAGAGTACAATTTTATATTCGCTATCAAAAGTCTCACAATGTGAACAGGTAATTCGACTTTTGAGAAGCGGTACTCTATCCCTTATACTTTCATAGCTAAATAGAAAGATGACCTGCAGACTTCAGGGATATGCATTTTATATAATTTGGCTCGCAGGCTATTCATTGGTTTGCATCTTTGTTCTGCTTTAATTGATATTAGAAACCATTTTATTTGTCCATTAATAGTACAATTTAACTTATCAACCCATGAGGAATTTTTGTATTTTTGTTTCATCCTTCTCTACGCATGTATGTCGAATGATATATACATTTTAAGGGATTTTTGCACGTTTAAAATATCAAATATATATGTAATGTCACTTTATTTCTCACCCTCACTTTTCCCAGATTGGCTATATGATAATTAAATTTTTTAAGAGATCTTTGCACATGTTTTAAAAAGTTATGTACTGCTGCTGACCATGTAAGTATGTGTTAAATATGCTGATGTGCACAGAACTACTGCAGTAAATGACATTAGAAATTGGTTTACTTTGAAATAGTAATTTTTAATCTAATAATTCCTGTTGATTTATGCACTTTATTTTTTATCTATATTTTTCCTTCATATGCTAAATGATCATAAATCTGTTATCAAAACCTATGGCTTGCTGTCTGTTTGTGGTTAGGATAGAAGGCATTTTTACGATAGTTTAATTTTATTTAATAAAATAATTTTTGTATTTTGTTGTTAAACTCAGCAGAGGTCTATATCAAGTTGTAATAAAAATTGATTGTGATTGAATACCATGCCTCTATTGTGTTCTTTTAGTCGTAGTTTATTTTTTGTTCAGTGTTTACCTATGTACATCTTGCCCTAATGATACTTAAATGCATTAACGGAATATATGAAGTTATAAACAAGTACGGACTTGTTGATAGCTGCGCACTGTTCACATGGTGTTTATATAAACACCTCTTGATTATACATAATAATGCAACATAAACAGTGTATTCAGATAAATAAATCTTTCATTATATTGTTTGCAAAGCATGTAATACTGTTTGTTAAACAGACATTTAGGAGAAAATAAAGTTTTCAATTTGAATATTTCGTGAAAAAAACATTCAATGGTTTTGCATTAATTCCTGATAATGTGCAAATGTGTGATACTTTCACAAAAGTACATATGTTATCATTCACATAAATACAATCCTGTCAATTTATATATCATCGCGGCTCGGTACATGTGGAAATGTTAAATGTGTTTAGAGAGTCCATACCTCACAAGTCAGTAATTGATACGCTATTGTTTTATGCCCTGAAAGGAATGATGGAAAAAATGAAAAAAATTGTTTGTCTGTGTTTGGCTGTCACAGATTGTGTGTCAACTAAACCGATATCACTGAGCTTACCTTGGCATCTTGTTAGAGCAAGGGATTGTGTGCCCTGTATGGTGAAAAACGAATAATTGTAACACTTAGAACTTTCTCAATGTGGTATCGCGCTAATGGTGGCTGAGATAAAGTGGCATGCGTCTTACCTCACAGAGGTATCAAAGCTGTTCTGAAAAAAGTAACAAGAGTATAAAAAGACGTGCATACCGGCACTACATGGAGAATCATCATGCCAAGAGCATAAAGTGACATAAAATACAGCAGAATAACTGCGGACCAGTTAATCTTGAAATGTCCAGTGCAAGCTCACCAATATGTTAAACCCTGATGTGCTTCTTACCTTTCAGAGGTGTTCAGTTGAACTGCCCTGAAAAAACGTAAAAAGTTCGAGCGTTATTGTGCTATGTGGCAAACCTACGTTCTAAGTATTTACATCCCAACTAGGTGGGAGGAATCAAACCTAACGTAACTAAAAAAAGCTTACCGATATCGATCCGAAATGAACGTGTCAAATAACTGCCACAAGACGAAGGAGTTGCTGCTCCGTATGATGTCGATTTAAAAGAGCCCGTAGTCGCGGGGAAAATATGTCATAGAAAGCGGACTTGAACTGATTCGTCTAACATGCTATGTCGAGACGCGCCATATTTGAAGGATATGAATAATAATGCCTACATGCTAACTCATAGTACTTGCTGAAATATACTAGAATCTAAATGAGTGGTAAAAATTAGGCTGAGTACCAAAAGACGAAGAAGTAGCTGCGCCGTATGGTGATAATATTAAAGAGCCCGTAGTCGCGGGAAGATATGACATAGAAAACGGACTGAGACTTATTCGTCTGTCTAACAATGTCGTACTGCGCCATGTTGAAAGATGTAAATACTGATATCAACGTACTGTCTCGTAATGAATGCTAACGTGTGCTAAAAACGTGATGGATAATAAAATAAGATTAAGTAAAGGTTAAGTTCTTGATCTAAGGAATGTAAAGATAACAGAAGGTATGACCTAGAATAATAAAGATAATATTGAAGAATAATAAAACGCTGGTCCTCGCTAATCAGTATATCCATAACTGATGGTGCTGTATTATGATACAATCAAAGTAGGGAAAAAGAAGAAGCTGTGATCCAAACGGCTTCCAGCTAGTCATAAATAATCAAGGGAGAATGGATCACTTGTTGCTGGCACCAGGGTTCAGGTGGTTGTATCCGATATAGGTAAAAAACCCTCAATCACGTCAAGTTATGTATGGGCGGTATATCTTGGTTCTCCGCCTTTAAATACGTGATAGCATCATCATTGGGTTTATTCCATGCATCCTCCAACCCGGAGGGAACCACTGAATCTTCCAGTAGTGATCAGGGAAAAAAATGATAAAATAAAAAAGTGAGAAGTGCTCAAGTGAAGTAAGTGGTTAAAATGAAGTATTCCTCATGCTACCTATAAAAAAGTCTTTATTCTGATAGGTGCTGGGGAAGCGTTAAAAAGGTCAAAATTGCAGGTAGGATGTGTTATGGATCCTCTGCGATATTAAACGTAGTGAACGGTCGACATGTTTCAGCTCTTGTAATGCCCAGAGGAGGGTCAGCGAGCTTTCTTCAGGACCTCAGGTGAATAAAGTGAATTGAATTTTTTTTTTATCAATTACATGTAGAAGTTCCAATGCCAATTCAGATGGACTTCGTCAGGGTTAGTACCTGATATTTTCACAGTACGAGCTCCGTACGTAGATACAGGCAGCGTTAATACGCATTGGTCCGCTACGACTTGTGCTGACTCTGGTTTCCTGTATGTGCTGTATTATGAAAATATGCTCAGGAGTGTTCAGTGTACCTAATATGTGTAAATAAAATTGTCTGTTCGTATTAAGAGGAGATCCCGTGACTAATGTGAACAATAGTGTGAAAAAAAGGTTAAACATGAAAAGGGTGGGGAACTCACCATGACAGTGTGGAAGGTGTAAACTATATAGTTTTGAAAAGACCTGATTTACTCAATGTTCTGACTATATGACTTCTTTTCTGTTGGAGTAAGGTTCACACTAAAACCGGTAAACACAGCCAAAAAGGCTACATTAAGTACAATGACTTGTGGGTGGCCAGAGGACAAAGTCAATAAGTTTCTGCTCAAGGTTGTAGTTAACAGCAGTATTATAAATAACAAGCCATGTCCAGTCTGTCATTCAAACCCTTTGGAAGCATTGTGTCCAGAGATTTTATCCAATAAGTTTCTCGTTGTAAGAGTTTAAGGTGGTTATTTACTCCTGGGACTGGATGAACTCGTTCTATGATTTGAAATCTCAATTGTGAGATTGAATGATTGGCTTCCGACCAGTGAACCGCAAGTGAAGAGTTCAAATTCTTGGTCCTGATGCGGCTCTTGTGTTCTGTGAGCCTTATTTTAATTTTCCGTTCTGTTTTTCCAATATACATCCTGCCGCAAGGACATTTGATACCGTATACTACATTACTGGTATTGCAATCACTTGTGTGTCTAAGCGCTACTTTCTTGCCAGTGATCGGGTGTGTGAATTCATGTCCCAGAATAACATTATTACAATGAGAACAGTTTGAACATTTTGTTGTTCCCTTAAATGAAATTTGGGTTACTTGCTCTCGTGAGTTGGACAGTAATTCTCGTAGATTTCTTCCTCTAGTATATGCATGTGGTGGAGGTTCTTTGAAAATGTTGTTAAAATCAGGTTCGTTAGCCAAAAGCTCCCATCGGCTGTTGATGATCTTTTTGATTGCTGGTGAGCTGGTCGTGTATTTGGATACAAACACTATTTCCTTCTTGCCAGGTTTAATCGTAGCGTTTAGGAGGTCGTTACGACTTTTCATGGTTGCTCGTTGAGCACATTCTTGCAGTATCGTCTCCGGATAACCTCTTTGTTTGTATTTGTTTTTGAATTCCTCTATTTTGACATTGGTTGCTTGTGAGTTTGAGCAAATCCGTTTGATTCTGATGAACTGCGAGTATGGAAGGTTTCTGATGAGACTCCTTGGGTGAAAACTAGAATATTCCAGGGCGTTGTTTCGGTCAGTAGGTTTAGAATATATGGCAGTTTCAAGTGTATGAGTTTCTGCCGATTTTGTGATTATAACATCTAAGTATTCAATGGATTGTGCATGGATCTTGTATGTCACTTGTATCCTTGGATCATACGTGTTAATGGTGTTGATCATCATTTCTAAATTCTCTTTGGTGTCCATCCAGATAAGAAATATATCGTCAATGAAGCGACAGTAAAGTTTTATCTTCGACCACCAGGTGGGGTTGTTGATGATGTGCTGGTATTCAAAATATGCCATGAAGATGTTGGCATACGCCGGTGCCCCCGAAAAACCCATGGAGGTTCCAGAGAGCTGGGCATAATATGTGTCGTTCCATTGAAAATAGCTGTGGTGTAAACAGAAGTGCAATAACTGGAGTAGAAAGACTTTCTCCACCTCAATGTCATCCCTCTGTAGTATGGCCCATTCAACTGCTTCTAAACCTGACATGTGAGGTATAGATGTGTAAAGGGCCACCACATCAATGGTGCAAAGAAACCAGGGAGTATGTGTATCCATTTGTGTGTTCTCAAATTTGTTTAGAAAGTCTGTAGTATCTTTCACATAAGTCTGCCACCGTTGTACAAATTTCTGAAGATAGTAGTCTAAATATCTGCCGATTGGATCAAACAGTGAACCGCATCCTGACACAATAGGTCTGAATGGGGGATTGTGCAAATCTTTATGAATCTTCGGAATCATATATAAGTGGGGTCTACGAGGGTTGATTGCCGTCAAAAATTGTTTGGTGGATTCTTCGATCCAGCCGTATTCAATCGCTTTCTGCAAGATGTCGTTGAGTATTGTTTGGAGTTCCTGGGTGGGATCAGTCATTAAGGGGGAGTATGTCAGTGGATCCAATACATGACTGTTGACTTTTTGTTGATAAAACTCAGTGTCCATAATAACTATTGCTCCACCCTTATCTGCTGGTTGGATAGTGATATCTGGATTCAATGCTATGGCCTTAAGGGTATGGCGTTCTTGTTTAGTTAGATTTGAATGTTTATTCTGTGTGAGATTTAGAGACTTTAGATCTTTCTGTACCATGATCTCAAATGTGCCCAACATCTTGTGTAATACTGGTGCTAAGAACGTGCTCCTGGGTTTAAAATGCACTTGTGTTTCCGTTGTAGGGACTGTTTCTTTGGTCATTATGTTCGTAAAGAAGTGATGTAACCGTAACTTACGCATGAACTTGAACAGAGATATTTCAACTTCCAAAGTGTTGGTAGTATTAGTGGGTACGAATGAGAGTCCTTTATTCAAAACTCTTTTCTGCTGAGATGTTAAATTGAATGATGAAATGTTAACAATTAGGGAATGTTCTTCCCGCTCCGTAGTGATTTGCCTCCCCTTTCCTCGCCTGGTCGGTCTCTGGTGCTTAATGACTCTTTCTGTATGTTCGGAGGTTGCCCTTGATCCGGGGCCTGTGCTAAAAAAGACACTGCCCGTTCTGATTGTGTTTGTACGATAGATTTGGATGTAGCAGATGACGTGGTGGATGTGCCAAGTTGTATTGGAGTTCTGGTAGTGGAGATATCTTTATCTGTTACTAGACTCTCTTCAGATGAATGCGTAGTAGGTCTACGTTGATCGAATCGCTTGCGTGCATAAATTTCCGCCCACGTGTACACCTCATTGAGTTTGTGATCTATGGTGTCCCTTCTGTATTTTCTTAGTTTGCCTTCTTGCAATTCTTTGCTATATTTATCCAGTTTTTGATTCAATCCTTCTAAATTGATTTTCCATGTGTCGTGTTCCAATCTTAGTTGTAGTTCACCTTTAAGGGTGATGATTTCCTCTTCCAATTCTCTAATGGATTTGGACAATTCATCTATTATCAACAAAATTAAATCTAATGAACATTTGTTTAAGATGGAATACCATTTTTCCATGAAAATTGGATTCAGGTGAAAGCGGAATAACATTGGTTTGATTGATAGACGAAGTCCTCTAGGAATGCGTTTGGCCTTGTGGTATTGTACCAATGTTGATGCGTGCAGTTGTTGATTTAGTTGCCTCCTTGTTATGTATTCCAACTGTTTGAGTTGTGATATGGAGCCGCCATGAGGATCTTGAGATTTGATTTATTTATATATGTCATCACAAGTTGCTAACGCTTTTGAACTTACATTTTCTTCAGCTCTTTAATATGGTTCATATTGTCATTTTATTACACTATTCCAATATGTTCAGCCCAAGCAAGAAAATATGTCTTTATGTTGTGTCATCAGAAATGCCTGTAATTTAGTTTGCAACATTATACTAGATTTCATAAATATGCTGATAAGTGAACAGAGGCTTGTTCCTGAAAATTTCTTTTAATTCACAATTTATGTTATTTAAGACCTAGTTTTCCACACTAATATTCTTAATTTGTGTATTGTAATCAATCTTTTCTCTCAAAAACTGAACAATGTGCTTGCTGTTTGTTTTTTCTCATCAAGAACATTTGTTTTTGTATCCCTTTTGGTTTTTAAGTTGCATGTGTAATATTCTAACATGGTAATCCTTTTTAAAGCTTTGTTCTATGTTGTCAATCTTTTTAGGTAAATAAAGCTGTGAATGAATTTTTGTAATCCTCAGGATCTGTAAATAAGCCATTTTTATCAGGTATAATTTTGATTCCCCTCCATTCACTATACCTCGCAACACCCTTGAGACTTTCCTCAGAGGATGTCCAACTGAACTGATAACTTGTAAAGCAAAGGAGGATAAGAAGTGTATTTAGAGAGTTGGAGGATAAAATCAAGGTCAAAAAGGAAAATTGTCAAACTCAACTTTAGCCTAATATGTAAGAAAATTATTAAGAAAGATGTCATAGGAAGTTCAAGCTGAAAAGTTCAAGCTGAGTATCAGTGTAGACTTGTAGAGAAACGGCAAAGGAAATGGGAGTCTAGCAAACTGCAGCCCTTGAAATGCATTCAAGCTAGTGGATGTCTATTAGACTGGAAAGTCAGGTCTAATAGAAACATCAATTTTATAAAAAAGTGAAAAGCCTCATCCTCAATTTTGGTCTTTATCTAGATTAGAACTAGATAAAGCTTTTGAAGTGTGTAATGAATGAATGAATGAATGAATTTTGGGACTTCTATAGCGCATGGCTGCCCGGAAGCGTCCCAGCGCTGAGATTGCAGACAAACACCTGAGGGTAGAAGCAGACGGGGAGAGGGGAGAGGTTATTGCGGAAAGAGGTGGGTTTTGAGAAGTTTTCGGAATCTCATGTGATTAGGCTCAGACCGGAGTTGGATTGGAAGAGAATTCCAGAGGGTTGCGGCGATCACCGAAAAGCGGCGTCCACCGGTTCGAGCTCTTTTAATTCGTTGGACCTTTGCCAAGTTGCCCTGCGCTGATCGTAAGGGTCTATTAGGTAAGTATGGGCAGATCATAGATTTCAACATTGGGGGTCCTTGATTTTGCATGGCTCTGTGGGTGGTACATAAGGTTTTAAATTTGACCCTTTCTCGGATCGGCAGCCAGTGCAATGCCTTTAGGGCAGGTTTGGCTGAAACTCTGCGGGATGTTCCCGTGAGTATCCTTGCAGCGGCATTTTGTGTTCGCTGCAGGACATTGAGCGTAGCTTCAGGGGCGGCCAAAAAAAGGGCATTGCAGTAGTCTAATCTTGACAGTATTAGACCTTGCATGAGCATTTTTTGTGAGGTTGTGGGGAGTAGTGGAAGAATCTTCCTAGTTGATCGAAGTAGACCAACACAGGTGCCGGCTGTTTTTTTTGCCTGTGTTGTCATGGAGAGATTCTGTTCCAGCCAGAACCCTAGACTTTTAATTTCAGTCTTGGGCTGGGGGAGGGGTCCTAGGCATGAAGGCCACATCGCAATGGGGAGAGATGGTAGTTGTTGTCCCAGGAGCATAAGCTCGGTCTTTGAGCCGTTGAGCTTAAGCCTTGAATTGGACATCCAAACGTATATGCCTTCTAGGCAGTCATGGAGGTTTTTGATTTTTTCTTCTTCAAGTGAGAATGATACGATCATTTGGGTGTCGTCAGCGTAGGTGACGGCTTTTATCCCAAATGGGGTGACCACATCCTCCAGGGGGGCCATATATGTGTTAAAGAGTGTAGGGCTCAGTGAAGAGCCCTGTGGAACCCCGCACTGGAGGGGAAGAATATCTGATCGAACGTTCCCTTCACAAACCTGGAAGGTACGGTTTTCTAGGAAAGATGAGAGCTAACAGAGTGCAGTGCCTCTCACTCCTAGCTCAGATAGTCGTTGGATAAGGATCTTGTGGTCCACCGTATCAAATGCAGCGCTTAGATCCAGGAGGAGCAGTAAAACCGATCCCCCTGAATCCAAGATGCATCTGGCCTCCTCTACCACTTTCAGGAGGGCTGTCTCGGTCCCCTGGCCTGGACGGAAGCCTGTTTGTGAGGGTCAAAGGAGATTATTGGATTCGAGGAAGGCTGACAATTGCTGGTTGACTGCCTTCTCTGCGATCTTACTCATGCCAGGCAAGAGGGAGATCGGTCGGAGGTTGGATAGATCTGAGGGGTCGTGGCCTGGTTTTTTCTGTAATGCCTTGACCATGGCATGCTTCCAGCTGGGGGGGACCACTCCTTGGCGCAGCGATGTGTTAATAAGGTTGGAGGCCAGGTGAGAGATGGTAGGTCCAACTTGTTTTAGGATTCGAATGGGAGCAGGGTCGTTGGGGGAACCACTTTTCAGGTCTGAGAGGGCTTTCAAGAAGTCCTCATTGGACAGTTGATGAAGCTGTCCAGGGTTGGTCTCAGGGTGGGGGGAGGGGGGGCAATAGGGGGGTTGTTGTCTGCTTTGGGCGGAAGTGATTGCAGAATGTTAGTGATCTTGTTCTGGAAAAAGCCCGCTATTTGGTTGCATCTGGCAACTGAGGGTTGTTGAAAAGAGGGGGGGTTGGGTATTTTGAGAAGTTCTTTGACTATTTTGTAAGTCTCTCGGGATGAGCTGGATGCAGTTTTAATTTTTTTGTCAAAGAAGGAGATTTGGGCTGATTTTCGCGCTGCTTTGTAGGTCCTCATTGCTGTTTTATACTCTTCCTTGATAAGGGGGTCCCACTTTTTCCTCCACTTTCTCTCATGGATTTTGCAGATTTTTCGAAGGTTCCTGAGTTCTTGTGAGTACCATGGAGATTTAAAGGAGTTATTTTTCTTTTTTAGATCTTTTTTAGGGGCGATTATATCCAGAGTGGAAGTGACCCAACTGGTGAAGTTCTCGTCTGCTTTTACCGGGTCGGGGAGTGGCTGAGGAGCGGAGCGGATTAGCTCCTGTGTCCAGCGCTCAAATGATAGTCTAGACCATATTCTATCGTGTACTCTGTGGATTGGAGTTTGGGCCATTTTTACTGGAGTTTGCCAGGTGAGTGGGATGAGAAAGTGATCAGTCCAAGGGAGAGGGATCACAGGTTGAACCTCAGTTTTTGGCAGGTTAGTGAAGAGAGGGTCCAAAAGATGGCCTTTTGTGTGAGTGGCTTCTGAATTAATTAAATGAAGATCAAGTGCTTTTAGTTCTGAGGTGAGGTCCCCAGCAGTTTTGTCTGTTTTGTCCTCAAAATGTAAGTTTAAGTCACCGAGTACGATGAAGTTAGGGGTCGAGGTGCAGGAGGAAATGGTGGACTCTAGTAGTGAGCTAACAAAATTTCCTAGGCTGCCGGGTGGACGGTATATTAGAGTGCCCGTAAGGGATTTATTAGGAGTTATCTGAATGGAAAAGTGGGTGCTTTCGCAGTCCTCGATACCTCCTTCTTGTACCCTGCATACAAAGGAATTTTTGTAGACAATCGCTAGTCCACCTCCTTTTCCCTCCCTTCTGTTCTGATATTGTATAAGGTGGTCCTGGGGTAGCATGTTGACAATGTCCGCTTCGGAGTGGGACGTTAGCCAGGTTTCCGTGAGAAAAAGAATATCCAATTTTAAGTCTTGGATCAGTATTTTGATCTCTATGGCGTGTTTAGGGGCTGATCTGCAGTTCAGCAGGGCTAGGCTAATACCATTGGAGGACTTGTTGATGGATTTCCCTGCAGGCTCCTCTTGGGGCTTGGAAGCAAGTTGGGATCCTGGGGAAGGAGCTGTCGTACAGAATTGCAGGAGGTAGTCACGTGAGTGTCTGACCCGGGGATTATGTGAAACGGGCATAGTGGATGGCCCTGTGCCCGGCCTGGCCCGGACGGGCCCAGACGGGCTTGCCTCTGGCGCGCCTCCGGCGCGCCATCGGCGCGCCCGCTGCGCCCGCCCGCTGCGCGGACGGGGAGGAGGCTCCATTTTATAGTGGATTGGGCCCAAATCGCCCAGCCACTAGAGCCCTGTCCAGGCCCCAATTCAAGATGGCGCCGTGGATTCCTTGCCTCGAGGGGATTGTTAGTTAGACCGGGTGCCTCGAGATAGCTTTGTGCCTTTTAATTCTTAGGTACAGTAAAAGCGGCTTACAAGCGGTCGTTTGGGAGATTTTTGACAGGTGAATTCCACAAGGTAACACAGCTCACAAAAGTACACAGTAAAAGCGGTAATAACAACAATTTAAAAGCGCTAGTGCTGGTATGAAGTGCAGTGCGTTTAAAAAATAGAGATAACAATTATTCTGTTTATCTAGCAGTAAAACCTCCCGGCTTCCGCCTCAGGAGTATGTAGCAATGGGAGGGGGAACATCCGGAACATCTGGAACAACGATACCAGAGCAACGAGTTCTGGAAGCCCGCAAGCCGAACAACAACTTGGCTGAACAACGACTTTGCCTTAATCACGCTTGTGCGTGGTTAAGGCAAAGTCGCTCTAGTGTTTTGGATGGGCAGGGAGAGAGGAGCATCGAAAAGCAGACAGAGACAGGTAAGTGGGGTTTCAGCGTAGTTTTCAGGGGTTTGGGGTAGTTTTCAGGGTTGGGGTGTATGGGGGAATTTTTAGGGGTGGGCGTTTGAGGTAGGTTTTAGGGGTAGTGGGGTGCGGGATAGTTTTTAGGGGAGGTAGAGTTTCAGGGTCATTTTCAGGGGTGAGGGGGTTTCTGGGTAGTTTTTAGGGGGTATTTGGGTATTTTTTAGGGGTGGTGTTTCGGGAAGTTTTTAGGGGTGGGGTACAGGGTAGTTTTTAGGGGAGGTAGGGTTTTTGAGTAGTTTTCAAGGGTGGAGGAGGTTCTGGGTAGTTTTTAGGGGGTGGGGAATTGGGGTAGTTTTTAGGGGTGGAGGGGTGTTTGGGGTAGTTTTCAGGGGAGGGGCTCAGGGTAGTTTTAAGGGGTGATAAGGTTTCAGGGTAATTCAAGGGTAGTTTTTAAAGGAGGTGGGGGATCGGGATAGTATCCAGGGGTGGGGGTTTTGGGTAGTTTGTAGGGGTGGGAGAGTTCGGGTTGTTTTCAGGGGTGGAGGGGGTTTGGGGTAGTTTTCAGGGGTGGAGGGGTTTGTGGTAATTTTCTGGGGTGGTGGGGGTTCAGGATAATTCAGTGATAGTTTTTAGGGGAGGTGGGGATTCGGGTAGTTTTCAGGGGTGGGGCTTTGGGGCACTTTTTAGGGGGTAGGGGCTCAGGTAGTTTTTAGGTGGTGGGAGGGTTCGGGGTAGTTTTCAGAGTGGGTTAGTGGAAATTTTTGGGGGGTTCTGGGTATTTTTTAAATGGGTTGGTTTTAGGGCTCAGGGAGGGAGATGGGGTAGTTTTTAGGGATTAGCGAAGGCCGGGTTGCATTTAGGGCTCAGGGGGAGGGGGAGGGTGTGGTAATCTTAGCCACGCATATTCATTTACCATACATACCTTTACCTCGAAAATGTGTGGTAAAGGCATGCGTGGTAAAACTATTTGTGGTTAAGACGCTGTTGTTATAGAGACAACGTTGTTTAGGTATGCGGGGTAGAGGAACTCGTTGTTGTGACACACAACCGTAATGAGAGTGTGTCTCTTGGGGCTCTTTCTGTGAATAAGAAGAGAATCACTCATTCAGTAGCGGTCCGTGGAGGGAGTTTGGTGGGGCAGTGAGGCGGGGCAGGGTAGGGGCAGGGTGGGGAAATGGATGAACGGAGGTAAGTACACATTTAAATAAATAAAACAAATTTTGTTGCATGCGCTGCATCACATTTTGCGATGCAGCGCGTGCAACAAAATTTGTTTTATTTATTTAAATGTGTACTTACCTCCGTTCATCCATATTCCGGTGTTTACATTTCCCCGCCCCGCCTCTCTGCCCCACCGAACTCCCTCCACGGACCGCTACTGCACTCATTAGTTATCAGTATTTGTCCTCTGTTTTCACTTTGCAGAAGGACAAGCAACATTAGAGATTTTTATTACATACAATTAAAATTGTACCTACAATTGGCAGAATGAGGAGGATAAAGGCAGGTGATTCAAAAGCGTTCCCTGTAGAAGTGTATAACAGCTTAACAGAGTTGATCACAACAATATGGAGTCTCTTGTTCCAAAGTATTTCAAAGCGGAATTTTTCTCTAGACTCCTTCAATATGAAGCCAGAGAAAGATCCCAAAACCTACATATCATATGGGCCAATTTCTTCTGTAAATTATGATGCAAACATATTTCAGTCATACTTGTAGGAAGATTAAATATATATTTTATACATGAAGGGTAAACAGCCTTTAATTCCAGTAGATAGGAAATTTAACAAATGAATTGAATGTATTGAATAACTTGGCAACTGCATAAAAGTTATTTTGGGAATTCACACCCTCCATGTAGCTAAAGTCTTCAAGTAAGGAAGCTTATGTGGCAGATCGTTACACTCTTTCTTCAACAGCAGGGAAGTACCTTAGCATATACCCCTACAAATGAGTTTAAGATCACAGACCCCTTTCATCTGCAGCATTCAACTTTCCATACAGCCACATGGACAGCAGCTATGATTAGATGATGAATACATACTTTGGTAGAATATGTGAACAAAACAAAGTAGTAGGTCATGCTGTGTAATTATTCAACGACACAGTTACAAACTGAATTAAGATATCTGGGTAAACTAATGATCCAGAACTCAAGGAGTTTCTGACAAATAATATACATAAGGGCTTTAGAAAATACATGCTAATTAAATACATGTCCGTAACATTATTTAGAAGGGTTTAATATACATAAACTGTTCATTCTCAAACATTTTGTTTGAATCAATTCAACTTGAATAGTTCAAGGGTTGTTCAATAATATCATATGGGCACTCAACGGTGTGAGGGGTTGTTAGGAATGGGGTTTCTGGTTGGCTAGGCTATGCATCTAGGGCAGGCAGAATCTACGACTCTAGTCAGGGCAAGTAAATTACACACCAAAGATAACCTGTGCTCATCCCCTTGGTAGCTTGACAAAAGCAGTCAAGCTTTTCCCAGAGGCAATGTGGAATATTTGTACACACAAACATACAGCAACACATTGAAAACACTACAAAATGGCTCCATGCCGGTTTAGAAGAATAGACAATATTTACTTTAATAAAACAAGACCAACATGACAAAATTCAACATACACAAATCAAGATATCACTTTTTAAAGATTAAAAACATATAGTTCTTAGAAATCAAAAATAGCCCCAACCGGGAATATTTGGTCATGGTCGATGTTGACGACTCCACAAAGTCAGTCAGACCTCGATGGAGCATGGGTCAGTGACAGAGTCGGGCATACCCTAGTACAGTTCCTTGAGGCATTGTGAAAAACAAAAATGATGCAAAACAAAAAGGAGGTATGGCGTCGTGGAGGCCGGTGCGGCATCGGTTCCTTACTGTTGCTGCGGAGGTGATGTGTTGGTTCCTTACTGCTGCAGGGGAGGTGATGCTGGGGCTGCTGATGCCGTACCTTGGTTCCTTAATGTTGAGCAGTGTTGATGAGATGTCGAGAGTCACACTGCGAGGCTTCGGTTTACGTGGCACTCGATGTTGGACCAGGCCACAGGTGTCGCAGCAGTGCGCCACAGACTTTGGTGGTGCAGTTCTTTGGGCTCGTGTAATGGCAGAGATTCCGGGGAATGGCTTCATCAGCAGTACCAAGTCGCTGTTGGTTCGTTGAGCGAAGCCAGGGCTCTGGTGCAGGCAGCGGCACAGCGTCAGAGTTGCCAACATGCACCGGTTCTGAAGTTGATTGGCATCGATGCTTTGGATTCTCCTTAGTAGCACCCCAAACTCACTTCCAAGGGCCCAAGAAATGGAATTGGTACCACATGGCAGGTAGGAATCCCCATTAAAGGGGCCAAGGGTTGCAGGTGAACTCTTTGATTGCCCTGGGACTTCTTAACAGAAGGCAAGCTCAACTAAAGCCCTTGGAGAACCTTGGAAGCAGGATGTAGCAAGCAAAGTCCAGTCCTTTCTCTCTCAGGGCAGAAGCAGCAAGCTGCAGGCAACACGGCAAAGCATACAGAAAAGTGTCAGCTCCTACTGTCAGCTCTCCAGCTCTTTTTCTGCCTGGCAGAAAGTCCTCAACCCAGAGGTGTTCTGAGTATATGGTGTCACAGGTCCAGTACTTATACCTATTTCAGCCTTTGAAGTAGGCAAACTTCAAAGAAAGGCCTTTGTAGTGCACAATACATTGCCTTTCTCTACCCTGGCTCTAGGCACACTACAGGGGAGGGAGACTTCTTTGTGTGAGGACTGTCACAGCCCTATTCAGGTGTCAGTGTCACTCCTCCCACTACTCTAGCCTTGGAATGACCACTAATCTGATGATGGGCCATCAGGATATGCCGGGCACACCTCAGCTCCCTTTGTGTGACTGTCTAGAGTGACCCAGACAAGTATTCAGAGGCAGGCAGAGGCATAAAATGGTTAAAGTAAGAAAATGGCATCTTTTTAAAAGTGGCATATTCCGACCTGCAATTTAAAAACCAACTTCACTAAAGGACGTTTTTTTAAATTGTGAGCCCAGAGACACCAAACTCTAAGTTTCTATCAGCTCCCAATTGGCAGATACACTTGATGTTACAAGGCAGCTCCATTACAAACCTACGGGAGAGATGGGACTTGCTGTAGTTAAAAAATTAAATTAACAGTATTTTACTAACTGGACTTGTAAAAACACACCACTAAATGTCTTGGGGGCATATGTATCAAAAACCGTATTTGCGATTCTCAAATAGCGATTTTTTGAGAATCGCTATTTGAGAATTGCAAAACGGGATGTATTTAAAAATTCGCACATATTTTGCGAATTCTTAATATTCCTTAATTGCGATTAGCAAATTTCGAAATCGCAATTAAGGAATACCTTCCCATTCATTCCTATGGGCCGGGAGGCCCATAGGAATGAAAGGGAAGTAATTCTCAAATTGC
Organism: Triturus cristatus; assembly: GCF_964204655.1. Lineage (NCBI taxonomy): Eukaryota > Metazoa > Chordata > Amphibia > Caudata > Salamandridae > Triturus > Triturus cristatus. The sequence continues at coordinate 387,677,128 of NC_140582.1, read as the reverse complement.
GATTCGCAATTTGCTAATCGCAAATTGAGAATAATTTCAAGGGTGCAAGGGTGTCATGATGACACCCTGATGCACCCCTGAAATGAGCATGTGTGCGCATATGGTGCACATACATGCCCTAAGGGCATGTATGTGCGCCACATGGCACTTTGAAAAATGCCAAAAAGTGCATTTTTCAATGAAATCGCAAATTACCGCCAACTTGAAGTTGGTGGTAATTTGCGATGTCTTAAGGAGAAATCGCACAACTTGGGTGCGTGTTACATAGCATTTAAGGTATCGCAATTTGCGATTCCTTAAATGCTTACGCAAAATTAAGGAATCGCAAAATTAGCGATTCCTTAATAATGCGAGGCGAAAATGGCACATACATCGCGTTTTGCGGTTTTGTATTTGCAAACGCTGTTTTTTTGCGATTTGCAGCGTTTGCGAATACAAAATCGTTTGATACATATGCCCCCTATTCACTACACCCTGCCCAATGGGTCTACCTTGGGCCTACCTTAGGGGTTAATTACATGTAATAAAACAGAAGGTTTGGGCCTGGAAAGTGGGTGCATTTGCTATGTCAAAATGGCAGTTTTAAAGCTACAGACACTGCAGTGGCAGGACTAAGACATGTTTGCAGGGCTACTCTGGCAAAGTGCCAAGAGTCCTAACATCAGCAAAAACGCAATACAGCAAACAGTCAAAAACAGGATGTCAGAGGCAAAAAGACAGGAGAAATCAATGTCATTTGCCAGGTCTGACAGGGGTTTTATGGACAAAGAATGGGTTTAGTTTTTCAGATTTGCAACTCTATTATTGGGCTTTCTAACAACAAAATCAAAGAGTTTTATTGCCCCTCAAATGCTACTCTAAATGGTACATGCTCCTTTGAACAATGACAGAATTAATTACTCAAAGATGGCAATACTGCCATTTACAGAAACTTCAGCCAGCAACTGGACCCAACAGATCATGATAAACATCATCTGTCCTAATACAAAGAAACAATCATAACCACATAGCCCATCATCACCCCAGAGGAAACTGCCTCCTCCATGAAGTCTTCACTCATGGGCTCTAATAGACCCTTGCCACACCACGCCTATTCTAGAGGACTTCAACTCATCAGCACCATGCATACACCCGTTCTGAATGCCTCCATTTCTTTTGCGACCTTCCGGATGCTTGGGAACATGCAACTGTTCTCCCATTTCTGAAGAAACATTCCATGAAACCTTCAATGCTTGCCAACTACAGACCAATCTCATTACTAACACTCCAGACCAAGGTTTTAGAGGAAATATTTAATGACCACCACATCAGTGACCACCATCTACTTAACACCAGTTAGCAGGATTTCAGACCCAGCCACAGAATGCAAACTGCTCTTATCGCCGCCACTGATGATATTCCCATGACTCCGGACAGAGGAAGCATGGTGGCCTTGACCCTCCTTGGCCTTTCCACAGCATTTGACACAGTCTCTCACATCATTCTCCTCCAACGCCAACACCTCAGCAGAAACCAAGGACACATTCTCCGATGGATCTGCTCCTTTCTGACAGGAACGACCCAGCCAGTCAGCCTGGCACTGCACACCTTGACTGCCACAACCTCATTTGAGTAGCTCCTTGAGGATCCTCCCCGAGCCCGACCGTCTTCAATACATACATGATCCCTCTAGCCAGCTTCACCCACAGATATAAAGACCTCTCATATGCTGACAGCACGCAACTCATTCTCTCCCTCACTGAAACAACGCCCACTACCTGGATCAATTTCAATGCCTGCATGACTGAAATCGTCAACTGGATGAAGACCAATTGTCTAATACTGCATACAGGGGTGGGTGGACCTCAAAGAGTGTCACTACATGGAATTCCGTGGAGTTCAATAAAAACTCTGTGGAATTTTGCTCTGCCCGTTGACTTAGACTGCGGTGGAGCTCAGCCAGCGTGTCACACGCCTCCTACCTTCCCCGAGTTCCTGGATCCACAAGGTTGATGATGAGTCGATGAGGACGCTCTCCCACTGCCTCCTGCATCCGAATCCAGCCTCTGGAGGATTATCTTGTGTGCGCATGCGTGTCATTGTACGCATGCACACTAGAAACCTGCAGCTACTGAAAGCCCCACGCATGCGCCCTGGCACCTGGCTCTTTAATCTGTGCTGCGCAACAAGAAAGGAAATAAGGTAATTTGTTGTATAAATGCTTCACCTTATTTCCTTTATTGCTGCGTGGCACAGACTAAGCAGCTGGGTGCCAGGGCGGACGTGCAGAGCTGTGGTGGGGCTCACCAGTGGTGGTGGGTGGTAAACTCCGCTACACAGTGGCGGTACGCAGAGTTTTTTGCCGAACTCCGCGTTCCAAGCGGACCATGGAGTGGCAAAAACTCAGAAAACTCCACCGGCAATGCAAAGTTTACTGCTCGCCTTTACAGCATACAACAAGACCAAAATAATTATCTTTGGGAAGTATACATTACCGTGGGACTCCATCTGGTGGCCGGCAGATCTAGGTTCAAAAACCACCCAAGAACCTCGGGATCATCAACAACAGCAAACTTGACATGACTGCCCTAGTCAATGACATCACCACCTCATGCTTTCATACCCTGAAGATGCTGAGGAAAATTTTCAAATGGCTCCCAATCAGCACCTGGAAAGCCATCATACATGCCCTGGTCACAAGTAAGCTGGAAAGCGGGAACACACTCTATGCCAGGATCAACAAAAGCTCACCAGAAGACCGAAGACCATTCAGAACTTGGCTGCCAGAATCACTCTCAACGTCCTGCGCCGCAGTAATAACACACAACACCTCAAGGACCTACACTGGCTCCCCATTCACAAACAAGCACAGTTCAAACTCCTCACCAACAGTATGAAGGCACTACATAACACTAGCCCAGCTTACCTCAACAATTGCATCTGCTTTCACAAACCTTCCAGATACCTCTGCTTGTCTGGAGTTCTACTTGCACAAATCGCACACATATGGAAAACCAGATCTGGTGGAGATGCCTTTTCCTATATTTCTCCATAGCAGGGAAGACATGGTGCTACACATAATAGCCTCCTCCTCCCTTCTTGAATACCACAAGAAGCTGAATACCTGGCTTTTCAAGTAGTCCTACTAAGCCCCAGGTGTGGCTAGACACACCTGCTCTGCACCAGGTTGACACCCGGGTGATTGTGCATTCTACAAATCTACATATTATAAAGTATCATAACAGTATATTATACCTCCATGGTGGTGACCTTCTGCTGAGGTGTTTTTTCCTGCAGTTTGAGGAGATGAATAATAATTGCGGGACATTGGATATTCTTTTCTTTGTATGATATCTCTGCGAGCAATCTGAGGACAAAAAAAGAAAACAAAAAGTTGTGTCTTCAGAAGTATGTCTACTTCTGTTCAGATTGCATTAATATGATGCTATGTGAATTGAGGGCTCAATATCTAAAAATATGTTTCAGGTCAGAATTTATACATATAATCATCAATTTTTTCAATTCGTTAACTTTGTAATGAATGTTTGCTGACAAAAACTAAATCATTTTGCAGTTGCATGTGTGATAATTTCATCCTGACTACTATTTTTTTAAACCTTTCTTCCAATTAATCATACATGTCTATTAATAATTGATAATAATAATAATAATAATAATAATAATAATAATAATAATAATAATAATAATAATAATAGGAATGTGTTTCATCCCCAGCTTTTGTGAAGAAGGCAGGTGTTGTTAAGTGTTGACTGAGTACTGTGTGTAATAGATTGTTATGGTATTTTTATACAACATACATGTTTGTTACCCAAATTGCATGCTTATTTGAGACAATTGCATCCAATGATTCAATATTAGCCATGCTGATTTAAATCTGAATCTCATTCTTTCATGTCTTTTACTACCTGTCACGTGCCTGGAGGCAACACAGACTACAGTCTCCTTGTCTTACAGGCTTGTTCCAATGAAAGCGGAAGTAAGGCGGCCTGCAGGGGACAAGGACTTCTGTTCTACGTCAGCCCATCGGGAGGCCGGGATGCAGGAAGTCTGGAAGAAAAGAGACACAAGTCAGCAGGTTTGGGAGAGAAGAGAGTTGCAAGCGAGACAGGAAGCTTTGAGTGCGGCTTGAACCAAAAACCGGGAACCACAGAACAGAGTGCCTTGGCTACCCATATCCTAGGGGAGGAATCCACAGGTATGGATGAGAGGAACCGTGAGCAGACAGACTCAAGTGAGATCAAGGGATGTCAGATTAAGAGGAACTGGTCCCCGTCAGCCGGTGATGTCCTGCTCCTGGCCACATCCAAGGAAGGATGTGGCTTGCCCAGGTACATGAGAGTGTTTTAAGTAAAGTCAGAATGCGTGAGGGAATAAGTGACACTGCAAAGTGAGCAGTACAAAAGAAATGAAATAGAGTTGAGAGGGGGCTATCTTATTATTCTAAAAGGGAAAATCCCATACATTTTCTTAACTGTAAAATTCCTCAGTTCCTGAGTCACCCTCTTTCTTAATATAGGAGCACCAAAATAATAATTGAGGAAGTGTAAAACTGCACAATACTAACACTAAAAATAAACAAAAATTACCAAAATCGTACACTTACCTGGTGTATGCTTGATTTTGCCAGGAAGACGAGTGGACGGGAGTTCCGAAGGACCTAAAAGGAAAGAAGAAAAGAAGAAGCTGTAAAGAAGCGAATAGTCATTTAAGTTATATTTTGTTCAATCCTGTGTTAATTACTCTCTGTCATAAATAAAAGAGAAGAGAGAGACGTTTTAAGGCTATCCTTATTGCTATAAAACCCGCATTTTGACACTGCCCCATCAAAGTTCTAAATTAGTTTTGCCCCATCTCTAATCCAGACTACAAAAATGCCACTAATGAACTTGAATATGCCTTAATATGTATTACTTCTTATTATTTTTGGTTTTCCTCAGATTTTTCCCTTAAACGTATTTGCACAAGAATGTGCTGAGCAAGTGCCAGTTGACTATCAAGATGTTTGTAAGATATGGAAGTAGTTGTAAGTCACTATGTGTTTGAAGAGTTCCACAGAAATGCAAATCTTACACTACTTCATTGATCAATAAAGCTAATTCCATTGCTTCAATGTCAGCTTTATTCGGTATGAACGTATATAATGGCTTAACAAAATGTATAGATCAATACTTCCTCCTGCTTTCTAATTTATATTGTACTGATTTTCCATAGGAAATCACTTATATCCTGTATATAAGATTATCATTTTGGTACCATCTGTTACAGAGATATTCTATGTACTTACCAATGGGTTCTTGAATCAAGTTATTACACGCTATAATTGCAATTTCTATTTCTTTTAGCAGCATATATGTATGTATTATTGTGGGAAATAGTTTAGGCCAATATTGTGCTAACTTTTTTGTTACCTGTTCTAATCATAACATCATTCGACTCTTTATGAAATTCAATGAAAGAATTCAGTAATACATGTTCATACAATTCATATGATCATTTTCCTAATTGGTATTAAGGGCCTGAGTTTGATGTTGTCACCAAACTTGACAAAGAATTGCCAATGGTTTAATTTGGCAATTCTTTAAAGTCAGGGCAACGGAGTAATGGGTGGCCCGCCAAATTTAAATTACTGGCAATGCTTTGTGAAGTTTGGTGCACTGCTTTGTCAAAATGATAGAGCCATGCACCAAACTGTTGTCTTTCAGATTTTTTAAAAGAAAATCTCAGGCCAGTATTTTCTTTTTGAAAATACAAAACAAAATGCTCCACTCACCTCTCCAATGTTGAGAAGAGCATTTAGTAATTTTCACTGCCCCTTAGCACCAGGGTTTTCTTGGCAATGAACAGCATTTCCACTCATCTATATCAGGGGCAGAATTACACGTATGCCTCTGAAGGCCCTTACTCCACAGAGCTGTTGGAGGGTTTTAATCACCCCAGAGATGGAGTAGTCTCTGCCCTGATTAAGCCAAGAATCTGCCCTCATCTAAATTTGGCAGGCATACCACGTTCTTGGAGGTAAGGATACTCCATCGCCATTGCAATGGAGCATCCTTACCACCAAGAGTTAAATCAGGCCCTACATTTCTTAACATAAAAATAACAGTGCCTCCTCTTTATATCAGCTGCCTCCATAATGATCTAATTTCGGTTAAGACTTCCCATAGGCCACTATGTGCTCAAATTAAAAAAATGTAAAGGGGAAGTGCAGCAGTAAAAATAAAAATTGCATCAAAAAGCGCAAGCAGTAATTGTGGATAGCTGTGTGTGCCACAGGGCTGGACAGTTCCCATGAGGCACAGGGTCAAGACTGATTTGCATATGGCTGGGTCCAAACTGGGGTGGCGAAGTTAACTAAAGAATGATGATGGATTCAACCCAGATCTGTGACTGGGGGTGAGTGTCTGAAAAGTTTCAGCACTCCGTCCATCATCTCCTTGTGTCTGCTTTGTTTGCCCTAAGTTGGCAGGGTATGCCCAGACGTGGGTTCCTTGCTCACTTTGCCATTGGATTCACGCTAGCCTGGCTGATGGGGTGTTACCCTGAAACCAGTCCCAGGGCTTGCATTACAAAATCCGCCATTGAGAATGCTTTGCACAGTCAGGGCAAAGAGTCAGTTTTGAAGAGCTGTGAGGTTGCTATAAGGAGCCCGTCAATGTCATCAATGCTGTCTTTGATGAGGGATGTGAGATATGGTGCTGAGGATGCATTGAACAGCTATGGTTCAGATGAGGCAACAGGCTGCGATCCAGATCTTTGTGATGGGAACATCAACACACCAGCAGCAATGCTTTGGTTGTGCTCAGGGTTGTCTCCTATGGCAGAAGAGGTGCATCAGTTCCGCTGGATCCATAGAGGCTGGCGGAGAACCTTAGGCCCACTCCCAAGGGTCCAGGACTAGGATTTCACCACTTAGCAGGGTAGACTCACAGATGGCAGAGTCCAGGTGCAGGGCTCAAGTGTTGGTTCCTCTGTCCCTGAGGCTGCAGTCAGGAGTGTAGCCAACTAGCCCTTTGAGGTCCTGGGTTCAATAGATGCAGGTCCAGTCTTTCTGACCCAGGCAGGAGGCAGCAGGTCAGCCCAGCAGGGCAGTAGTCCTTCAGAGCAGGGTCCAGCAGAGAGGCAGTTCTTCAGCAGCAGAACAGTCCTTCTTGCCAGCAGAGTAGCCACAGGTCCAGAAGTGTACTGAATGTTGGTGCCTGAGGTTGGATACTTGCACCCAGTTCTGCCTTTGAAGTGGGAGAAGAGTCAACAGGTACTCCTTTGAAATGCACAAGTGCCTGCCTGCCTGGAACTGGCTCCATACTAACCACAGTGGGTATGCAACTCTTTGTGTGGAGGCTGAGCACAGCCTATTCAAGTGTTAGTGAGGGTTCTGCCCAGCTCCTCCCTCCCATCCTACCAGCGATGGCCCATCAGGCACACCTAAGCTTTCTATTGTGTGTGGCTGCCTAGGAAAAATACACAAAGCCCAACTGTCATTTACACCATCACGTGACCCAGAGACAGGCTGCAGGTACCGAATTGCTAAGGCAGGTAAATGTCAGCATTCTAAAAAGTATATTTTCAAAATTGTAAGTAAATGCCACTAACTATACGATCAGAGGGAAATCGTAATTACAATTCCAAAGACACCAAACATGAACTGGTTACCTGTTCCCATTTGGAAGTTACAGCATATTAAGTGTAATAAGGTAACTCCACTGTTATCCTATGGAAAAGGTAGGCTTTACAGTAGTGTAGTGAAATCTTAATTTAAGAGTTTTTTACTACCAGGACTTGCAAAACGTAAAAGCACCTGTCCTACTTTTTAAATACACTGCACCCTGCTCACTGGACTGCCATAGTGCTACTCTAGGGGTGACCTAGGGATGACTTATACATCTTAAAAGAGACCTGCTCTAGGATAGGGGTGACCTATATGCATTGAAGTGGAGGTTTGGGCCTGGCAAAGGTTTATTTTACCAGGCCAAATGGCAGTCTAGTACTGGCCACACAGGCTGCAATTGCAGGCCTGAGACATGTTTAGAGGGTGGGTGGCACAATAAGCGCTGCAAGCCCACTAGTAGCATTTAATATACAGGCCCTAGGTACATGTAGTACCACTTTACTAGGGACATATAAGTACATTAAATATGCTGGTTAGGGGATAAACCAATGTTACCATGTTTTAAGGAGCGAACACATGCACTTTAGCACTGTCTAGCAGTGGTAAAGTGCACAGAATCTTAAGGCCACCAAAAGAGAGATCATCAAAAAAATGTTTGGGGAAGACCATCCTAAGGGTGACAGGTCTAACAGTGGGGTGTTCCACTTCTAACATATTTGCCTGTTGAGAGCCTTATGATAGAGATCAAAGCCTCATCAAAATGGAGGAACGGAATGCAGGTTGGCGACTACCGATAAACATGAGGCCTCCATTTGTAACTCTGTGTGATAGTAGTAAAATACGTATTTGATTAGTATCAAAAACATATTTCTAATTTTTCCCTCAGCCATCTTAATGTTTTGAAAGACCAGTCCATTGTGTTAATGTGTAGAAAGTATTACTAAATAATAATAATTTCATAGATTGCATCACTGAAAGAGAGATATAAGCGAGTGACTGCTTTTATATTATGCACTTTAATGTCAGTGGCTACTGGTTACACCATTTCCCTTCAGACAAAAAGTCAAAACCTTTGGCTGCTTCTCCATAAAGAGGATGAGTATTATAGAACTGGGATATTGTGCAAAACATAGGGCCTCTTTTATAAAAAGTGACGCATCGCTGCGAGAAAACAGCAATGCGTCACTTTTCATTTTGCCCTCCTTGCGACACCAATGATACATCATATTTACAGTATGACGCATCATGTCGCAAGGAGTTACAGATACATCAGTATTTCTGACATATCTGCAGGTGCAAAAATGATGCATTGCTGGAGTGTGCCACAAAAGTGACGCAGCTCCAGCAATGGGTCATTACACATGGGCAAGTCCCATGTTAAATGTTCCTGCGTCAGTCTTACGCAGTGAAATCTTATACATTTCACTGCGTCACTTCTACGACCCTTTCTTGCGTCAGTACACCCCCCTTGCATACATTATACCTGGCGCAGGTATAATGTGGCGCAGGGGGTTTACAAAGTGATGCATTTACCTAGAAGCGTCACTTTGGAAATAAGGTGCAACATGGTGTATTATTTACGCCGCTGGTGCGTCACAAAAAGTGACGTACCGGCAGCGCAAAAGTAATGCAAGGGTGCATAAATAAGCCCCATTGTATATTGTTTTATGGAAGTCAGGCTCAGAAACAGCTATGGTTCCTACTATGAGGTGACATGCAAAGACATTCCTCCATTTCCGACAAAAAACGATGTCTTTGGAAAACATTTACATGCTGCCTTAACCCTTTAGCTGCAGAGACATAACTGAGCCAAAAATTGACACAAGAACTAATAAAACGCTAAACTATAGCACAAAATGACAGATTCACAATTCACTTAATTATGCATAATTCTGTGTAGTTTTACTGAAATTTCATTAATTGCTCGAATTTTGCACACACCTAGGCCCAGATTTTCAAACAAGGGACAGAGCGCAGCAGCCAAAAATGCTGTGCTGCATTGGGTGACAGGGAGGAAGCAGGAGAGTGCCATAGCTACACAGATATGGCTCTCTCTTCCCTTGTACCCAGTGCTGGCGCTGATTTCAGCCGCTGTGTTCCAAGCACACATCCTAGCGCCATAACGCTACTGTGCATACCTGTGTCTAACATAGGTTTTGTACAGGAAGGGTACCCTTCCCTTAAAAAATACTATGCTTAAACACACATTAGAACTTTTCCTACTTTGTATGTGTGCTGCAAATGGTGTTAACTTTTGGCACTAAACCCTGTCTACTATTGTTTGTAGATAAGGTTTTGCATCAAAAGGCTTTGGTGGTTTCATGGGAACGCCCAAGTACCACCCATGTAACTCCCTCTTGGTGTTAAGTAATGGAAAGCAGCGCTTCACGCTACGTTGTGTTACTTTTCGGGTACTTACAAGCATACAACAATTTTGGCACTGGAAAATAAATTAGGAAAAAAACATTTTGTGCTGGTTAGCGTCACTTTTGTGATGCTAACCCAGCGCAAAACGTTTGTAAATATACCCCCTAGTGGATAATGCTTCGATCCCGGCTTCAGCCTCAGCCTCCTGCGGCGATCCTTAACAGGTATCCACTAAGGAGAGTACCACAGGAAAGAGGGCATTGTACCTGTTGGGCTTTGAACGGTTATGGGTCTAAGGTATGTCCACTGAACAATGATCGCAGTGCAAGCAGTCAGATCCTAATGACTCCAGCTACTTTCACTTTCATTTGTGCGACGTCAGCGCGCTGGATTAAATCAGTTAAACATTCCTATCTTCTAAGGAATGAAAATGTAATTCTTATTTTTATTATTTAAGTAGCAGTTGTAATTCTGCTTCTTGACCTCCTGTTCACGCTGCTGGCTCTGACATCGGCATTATGATGTCATGCCTCAACTGCGTTAACTTATTACATTTAAGCAACTAGCTCATTTTCCTATTACAGGCAACTAGCGAAGTCACAATAATACTACAACCTGAACATGTGTTATACCCAGCGATTTCGGGTTCTGATGTATCATAATCCAAAAATGCAATGCTAAATTGGATTATATTCCAAAATGCTAGCCAGTTCAGAGAACATGTTGCCCAATACTCATTAGATATCTCCCTCACAGTAAAGATTAATTTAACAGCATTACTTATAGCTGTAGTTTTAAAATCAGTTGAGATGTGATGTCAGTGTAAGGAACATTGCTATAACTAAGTCTCCGAATTAGTAGCCACATCCACCACAATTTCCTAAATTCAAGAGAAAAAAAGAAAATTTCCTTCAAGTTGTATAATTGAAGCACAGTGCAGTATTTAAATGGGAGCCCAGAGATATGTCTACATCGCATGGACCTCAATTTACTAAAATACCAGTAGTGGCATAAGACACCACACATTCTTTCACTGCTGACGTCATCACAGGAATAACCCTCTTGCCCCAACCCTGACCCCTCACCATCCTAGGGTAAGGGCATAACCTATGAAAATGATAGAGGCCATTTCTAATTCTTCTTCTACATTCTTGACTCGTATAGGGCACCACCAGCATGCCACAGAGTAAGACGGGCTTCAGAATATCCAATGTTCAGTGCTATCAAGCTGGGACTCATAAATAGAAAGACCGCGGGCATTCAGCAGACATCTTAAGGGAAGAGTTTGTGAACAGAAAAATTACTTCTATAGATCGGTATTTATGTCAAAACGTGTAGGTACTGATAGGTTGCACTATATATTTTCAATTGCTACTCATTTGATCTTATGTCAACTATGTCTATGGCATTTTTGCGAAAACATAAAAATGATCGCCCCGGACTTTAGGGTTGTGGTGCAGTTAGTTATAAGTTTGTATGTTTCTTGCTCATCCTTGTCTGTAATTACACTATTTCTCTACTTATAAGTGTTATCAAATTGTAACACATCAATGTTTGTTGTGCAGCAACAGTACAAGTGCCAGACATGAGCTGAACTGAACTAACCTCACCATGTATTCTTCTATCCACGTTCACTGTAGTCTATGCATCGAGTCTAAGTTCACAGCGTTTTGGTTTTGATGATGCTGATTTCCAACCAGTAAGCGATCCAGTGGGCGGAGATAAAACATAAGTTTACTGTCGTATATTTGATATTAGTCACTGATGTGGGCAGTGCAAACAAAGTAAAATAAACGTTGGTACAATTTACAACAAATAAAGAAAAACCTGTGATCTATGAATTATATATGTGCTCTTACGATTGAACTAGATTTTCAGCTGCTTAGGGTTTACAAAAATCCCCAAACGTATGCTTAGAAACTTACTCAAATCATGAACTCAAGTACCAACTGTCTTCTAATTAATTGAGCAGTATTCTTCGTAAGATACAATCCTCATTATTAGTTTTATCAAATATGCTCAGTATCTCCTGTACTTATTTCTTTTTTTTCAACATGTCAAATATCTCTCAGGCACAGAAATTCCAGCCCTTACTCCCTCCCAAAAATATATGTGTATTGGCTTACTTAACTTTACATCTTGGCTGAGCAAAGCTGTAAGCTGTGCTTCTGCAGCTGGGAAGCAGAGACGTTTGCAAGAATGGGCAAAGCTTGAAAACAGTTCTCAGTTTTAGTGGAAAAAAGTGCACAGCCATCATGCATTAGCCACACACTGATGAATCTTGCTGCCAAACGTTGAACTCGATGGAGAGGGGGACTTCAAAAGTCATGGTTTCTGAGCTGCACTGCCACTGCCACTTCTCTGGGAAACTAAAAAAACTGGGAGCATATTAATTCTGTTAAACAAGGTCCCTTTTCTTTCTTTTTATTTTTAACTTTTGCAGCTTTGCTCTTGGCAAAATTGTGAAACGAAACTCTTCGCTACCTTGAATACCTCTACTTTCTACATCTTATTTTTACACTTACTCCAGGCATTTTCTTTTTTGCTGTAATCATAAATACACAAATTGCTTCTGGAAAACAGTAGCAAGCATTTGTGGATGCTCACAAATATATCACATTGTCGATGGTGGCTACTTATCAAATGACTACCTCTTTACCTCTCTAGCCCTCCATTGCTAACAACCACTTTCAGCGCTGCTTGTGACACACACCAAAGTAGCCTTTCAAACATGCCTCAGGTCTCTGCCACTGCAGGGCCTGCGCGCGCAGTTTACTGCCACTGTGACGTGGCACATAAAGTGTTTGCCACGTGCGTGACTCCCCTTTTACTACATATCAGTCACCCCTAAGGTAGGCCCTAGCTAGCCCTATTGGCAGGGTGCGGTGTAGGTACAAGGCTGTGTGGCATGTCCTGGTAGTGACAAACAGCCTATTTGGTTTCTCACTGCTGTGGGGCTGCACTCTCATAGGGATGCATTGGGTATTCCCTGATATGTGCTTCAGTGATAATTCCTGATCTGAGAGGGGTAGCATGATCCAGTTTGGTATGTTTGGAATAGAGGTGATAAATCCTGCTTAATGGTGAAAGCGGATTTATTATTCCTATTGTAGAAATGCCAAGAAGTAGGCATTTCTGTGTGCTATGTGTCTTTGGTCCTCAGCTAGGATGTGTATTGACTGTCTGGCTTTGGAGTGACAGGTCCAGGGGATGTGCAGAGTCTGGGTGAGGCAGCGCTAGCTGTATAGCCCTGGTCTGCATTTGGATTTGTGGGAGTAGTAGTATCTGCACCTGAATGGGGCTGTGCCTGCCTTCCACAAAGATGGCTCTGCCCCCCTGTGGTGTGTCTGGGGCCAGGGCTTACACTGACAATGGAGGTTGTTGTGCACTTGCAAAGTGCCACCCAGAACTGGTTAGGACTGGGTTCAGAGCCTATGCCAGGGGGAGAACAAAGATATATGGTACTATAAGTATTGGGGCTGTGACCCCATGTGGGTTGAACTTTGTGAGCTTGCTGTTACTTGGAAAAAGAAGACACTGCATGGGACTGCAACAGACCGCCTGGAGGAACCACCTTGGGACTTGATGAATCAGAGTGCTGACCTGCTGCCTGCTGCGCAGAGAGAAGGAATGCCACTGTGGTTAGCTGAACCTTTTGTGCTGGCTTGCCTGTGCCCTTTTGTTGGCATCCCCAGTGATCTTCCAGGACTGTGTGACTTCCTACCTGTTTCAGCCTTAGCTCTACTTCTGGCTGGTGTTTCTGGGGGCAGCTGTTGTTCCTTGTGTGCTGGCATCAGTGCATGCTAATAGCGCCTGGAGTTGCCCTAGCCAGCTGGTCCTTATGTTGGGATGGCAGCTGGCACTGCTGGGAGTCCAGTGTAGTGTATAAAAGCACTCGAATTCCTTTCTTTTCCTTCCTCCATCAGGCCCCTGGAGAGCTGCTTGCTCCCTGGTGCCTCCGGGGCACAAGCAGGCACCTGCAGGGAGATCTTGGAGATTCTTGCAGCTGCACGTGGTGCATGCTGCTTCACGGTCCTGTGGTCCCCTTCTTGGTGGCAGACTGCCACGCTGGGCAGGAGATGCTTGGACCAGGCAGTAGAAGGGGCGCGGACAGACGAGGAAGTCTCACTGCACCTGCATAGCGGGACCGGCACTGATATGGGATCTTGAACGACGCAGGTTTGCGGACAGCACCCCGCAGCTCCGGTGGTGAGTAGGGCCAAGAGCAAGCCTTTGAGCGATTCCTTTTTCTCCGGATTTGCAGTATGGTGCAGGTCCTCGAATGAGGCCCCGATGCTGGGAGTTACCGTGTTTTGCCCAGGTAGGCGCGCCCGACATTCGACAGCCTACGAGTCGGGCGCAAACATGAACCATAACCCTGCTATCAGAAGGGCAGGTGTGCAGGGAGTCCAGGGCCTCTGAGGGGGCAGAAGTACTTAGAGAAGTACCGTCTAGGTTAGCCCCCCTGGCCAGGCATTCCAAACCTGGACTCACCGCATAGAGGCACAGAAGATAGGTGCCCTATCGCCGGATGAGGAAGCTGGGGTAATGTGCATTCCTTGTAAATTGTTCTACTGCATTTGTTTTTGCACCCACTTGGGACATTTTTCAGACCCTGATGTGTGCAACTTACCAGTAGTTACTGGTCAGCCTAATGTCATATGTTATGACATTGGCCCGATTGACATAATGATGTATGTAATCCCGGTGAAGTCATGACGAAGGCCAGTGGCATAGCGTAATATATTTGAGTGTGTTCTAATGTGTTTTTATGGATAATATGAAGGCTATTTTTATAAAACAATGTGTGGACTTTCTTTTGTGGTGTGCCTAGTGTGTCGCTGCTGCGTGAGTGTAGTGCTCAAATGGTTTATACATTGCCTCTGGGATAAGCCTGACTGCTCTGCCAAGCTACCAAGGGGGTGAGCAGGGGTTATGTTCAGAGTGTAACTCCCTTGCCCTGACTAGAGAGGTGGGTTCTGCCTGGCTTCGGCGCATGCCCTAGCCAACCAGAATCCCCATTTCTAACATCATCTTTTCGTACATCTGGTCCAATGATTCTAAAAAATACAATTCATTATTAAAACACTTGGAGTGACATATCAGACACTGACCATATTGCCTTATGCTTTAGACCTGCGTATTGCTATACCCCTGTAGTAACTCTACGAGCTCTCAAAAACAGCTGTGCTGCTCTTTTATTCGGCTGGGCTACTGGTAGAGATCCTGAAATAAATGCAGCAGACATTTTTTTTATTTCATTCTGAACAAACCCAGTAATGAAAGGTCCTGAATTTGCTGTCGTGTGGCATATTATACGGTCTATTTTATTTATGGTCTCCTAATAATTAAAGCAGATTCCCCAGTCAGCTCATCTCTGGGGCCTCAGACCTGCTCGGTGTGACAGGACCAGAACAAGGAGCATAAATAATGGAATGAATGTTCCCAAAACTGCAGACACACACCATAGAGTGTACGGGGGAAATGGGATATTCAAGGACAGATGCTATAATATGCCAACCTTCCAGGGCAGAGCCTCTTCCGGGAAAGAAAGCGCTGACATGTTCTCAGCTGCAGAAAACTCCTTTGAATTAGCCTTTGTAACTGTTGGTATGTGCAACACTCTTTTCCTCAATTCCACAAAGACTGTAAAAATATTAAGTTGGGACCTGCATTCAGATGAAAATAATGTGCCCAATGGTTCGGTTCATAGCAGAAGTACAACCGAGGACAAAAGTGTAAAGAGTTTGCAGGTAAAAGTGTACACAGGTGGGTTACCATTTGCCTTGTGTCAACTCACAGATGACACTTGTATATCATTTTCGTAGATTTCATTTTTTTGGGCTGAAGTTTAAGCTGTAGTTGAGCTGAGGAGAAGGGGAATAAATGCAAAAAATGCAGAACTCTCTAGCAAGTCCCTAACGGAAGAGGTGTGACTTGAGATGTTTTTATTACTCACCTCACAGCAAAAAGGCAAAGAAATCGATTGCAAAAGTCATAAGAACAGTAAGACTTTAACCCCACACCCCGTGACAAACGTGAGTTGTTCACAATTAATCCCAAATGTGATTTGTTCACACTTAAGCCATGCTATGTGTATCAGCAGTTTTCAACAAACATGTAGTATTATTAATAGGGAATATTTCAGTATTTGCGAAACTACAACAAAAGTAATAGCCAAAATTAGACACCTTCATTATGGAGAGATCTTCCCAGATACAGCAATATATGAAGTATAAACAGGAATATTTATCAGGGTAGAAGTTCATGTAAAGTATTGTGGTCAAGTCAAAGAGTTTAAATGTAATCCTTTGATTGTCGGCAATGGAATGAATATTACATTCAGAGAGTGAGTTAAACAGTTACATTTTTATATAAATCTTAATGAAAGGTAAGCTGCAAACGGAAATGGGGGGTGCAGAACCAGAATAACCACTATTTACTTACGTGCTTACTTTTGTATCTTAATGTATTGTTACGTTATGAAATGGGCACAAGCGTGACAGGGTTGTGAGGCGCACGTGACTACTTCATATGTGGGATTTCGGCTTTGTGACGAGCCTCGGCTCATGTAAGTGATTGTGTGTATTCAAGTGGGGGGGGGCAGTGGCGTAACAAAACTTGAGGGGCCCCCCCTGCAATGTGACTGCCCATGGCCCATGCCGAGGTCCCCCGTAAGAGGGCGGCAGCCTTAGTGCCACATGATGGCACACGACGACAGTCAAGACCACGGGTACTCATAGTACGGCCCGCCGGCCGCCAGCGTCCCGGCAAGCCTTCCTTGGCGGCCCGCGGACCTTGTAGACATCCTAACTGTGTTTTAAAAAAAAAATGTTGATAGTGTTAGCAAACACTGCCGGTTGCAGCAGCCCGGACTCTGAGACTCTGCTCTGTGGGGGCCAGGGGATTCCAGTGATTGTCAAAGTGGAGATGCAGGGGCGCTAAGAGGTGTAATAAACAAAGCTTTATTAACATGTAAATGGTCTTTTAAAGACCTCTGAAGTACTCGGGTGCGGCTGTGTGTGTGCGCTGGGAATCTGTCTCAGCCCGGGCTGAGGGCTGACACACACACGGGGTGACATGACAGAGGGAGGGAGAGGGAGACAGAGGGAGAGGGAGGGAGACAGAGGTTGACAGAGGGTGACAGATAGAGGGAGTCAGAGAGAGGCAGTCTGGGTGAGACAGAGGGAGGGAGACAGAGGGAGAGGGAGGGAGACAGAGGGTGACAGAGGGAGGAAGAGAGACAGAGAGAGAGGGGGGGAGACAGAGGGAGATGGAGAGAGGGAGGGAGACAGAGGGTGACAGAGGGAGGGAGGGAGACAGAGGGAGGGAGAGGAAGGGAGGGAGACAGAGGGAGGGAGAGGAAGGGAGATAGAGAGAGGCAGAGGGAGGCAGAGAGGGAGGCAGAGAGGGAGGGGGACAGAGTGAGGGAGAGAGAGAGAGAGGGAGGAAGGGAGACAGAGGGACAGCGACAGAGGGAGACAGAGAGAGGGAGACAGAGAGGGACACAGAGAGAGGGAGACAGAGGGAGGAGGGCAACAGAGGGAAACAGACAGAGGGAGGAGGGCGACAGAGGAGGGAGGGAGACAGAGGGAGAAAGGCAGAGGGGGACGGAGACAGAGGGGGACGGAGACAGAGGGAGACAGAGAGAGGGAGACAGAGAGAGGGAGACAGAGAGAGGGAGAGGGAGACAGAGAGAGGGAGAGGGAGACAGAGAGAGGGAGAGGGAGACAGAGAGAGGGAGACAGAGAGGGAGACAGAGGGAGGAGGGCGACAGAGGGAGACAGACAGAGGGAGGAGGGCGACAGAGGAAGGAGGGTGACAGAGGAGGGACGGAGACAGAGGGATGGAGACAGAGGGACAGAGACAGAGGGATGGAGACAGAGGAGCGGAGACAGAGGGAGAGGGGGACGGAGGGAGGAGGGCGACAGAGGGAGGAGGGTGACGGAGGGAGACAGAGGGAGACAGACTGAGGGAGGGAGAGAGAGGGAGACAGAGAGACAGAGGGAGGGAGACAGAGAGACAGAGGGAGGGAGGGAGTGAGGGAGGGAGGGAGGGAGAGAGAGAGAGAGAGAGAGAGAGAGAGAGAGAGAGAGAGAGAGAGAGAGAGAGAGAGAGAGAGAGAGAGAGAGAGAGATAGATAGATATAGAGAGAGAGAGAGATAGATAGATGTGTGTGTGTATGCCGGGTCTGGTGGTTCAGTGGACGAAGGCATCTGCTGCAGGGACCTGTGTTCAACCTCATGGTCACAATTTTTTTTTGCTTTGGCCCATCCCCCTCTGACCCCGCCCACACCGGTGCGGCTCTCGGCCACAAACAACACTGTAAATTGGGCCCCGCGAGAAAGTTTGTGAGTACCCATGGTCTAGACTGTTGGCGCCCCCTATGGGTCCGGCGCGCCGCACATCATTTCCGGCACGCTGGTGGGTGGGGAGCCTGGTATAAGTACCTCTCCCACCCACCAGCGTGCCCTCTTTGCTGAAAAGCATTCATGCCGTTTGTGTTTATTTCATCAGGAGATTTTTGTATGTATGATGGGGAGTGTGTTGCCGATATTGTACATGGAGGGGGCCCCTGCCGACCACATTCAGGAGCTCTCAGGCCATGTTACTGTGTTTAGGGGGCCCCCTGAAGCTCGGGCCCACAACGCATCACAGGGCTGCTGGGGCCTTTGTTACTCTTCTGGGGGGCCCGGGGACGGGGGTACTTGTGTCTTGGCAGTTGAGGCTTTTGGTTGTTGATTCTCTGTTGCAAGATGTGCTGTTTCCTTCCAATTAAAATTAGATTGCCTTTTTGAATATCCCCGTGTCGGAAACCTTCATTTCAAATATATACTGCACATATATATTTTACAACTTCGAGGCCAAAGAAGTAACCTCAAAACCTCGACTTGTGAATTAGCAATTTGTATCCATGTTAGAGATAGCAAGTGAAAAACTAAAGATTTCCAGATCTTATTGATTCCTTATAGCGCTCTGGTGGTCATCAGGTTTCATGTGGTCGTCAATGCTGTGGCTTATCAAGGCATTGTGAGGTGTGCCAATGTATAACTACTGAAGACAGATGGTGAAATGAGGTCCCTCTGAGCACAAGCCACCCGTGCCAATGAAG
The DNA here is from genome assembly GCF_964204655.1 of Triturus cristatus. NCBI lineage: Eukaryota > Metazoa > Chordata > Amphibia > Caudata > Salamandridae > Triturus > Triturus cristatus. The sequence goes on along the minus strand of NC_140582.1, from coordinate 387,658,043 downwards.
CACTGAGGTTATTTCATCCACAAATATTGGGAGTTTTACGTTGACAGTAATGCAGTTATCGTAGCAGTATTCCACTGCCGAAAGCTCATTCTATAAACTGCCAAACAACTGGCAGTCGGGTGTCTATTTGTGAAAAAGGACTGTATATGATGGCAGGTTTACATTTTGGGGAGAGAACTGCAGAGAGATGGAAGTCGTTGTCATTCAGTTCAATTTAATCTGAAAAGCTTTTTTATTACAGATATATCAAAATCCAAAATAATTAAATGCATGGAATATATTTGTAAATAAGATATTTTTTTTCAATCCTTAATAATTTGCAGCATATTTAAATTGCATTAATTAAACACATGCAAAAACCTTAACATCTCAATTTTGTGCTTGATCAACCTTATTGGCCCGATATACCAGATTGTCACGCAACGCAGTGCAGCAGGTGCAAATGCTGCGCTGCATGAGAAGGGGAGAGCAGGAAAGCGTCATATTTACAAAAATATGGCACTCTCCTCCCCTGTCCCTAGAGACAGTGCAGAAATGTGCAGCCATGCGCCACGGACACACATTTGCACCATAGTGCAAGCGTGCCTCTGTGAGTCTAGCAAAGGTTTTGTACTGGAAGGATATCCTTCCAGTACAAAATACTATGTTGAGACTCACTTTAAGCCTTTCCCCGCTTTGGATGTAAATGTAAATGTGCAGATATTTATATAGCGCAAATCACCAACCGGTCTCTAAGCGCTTGCTTAGGGAACCCGTCCTGGTATTCACCTGTGAGATAACCCAGCAGGGCATCCACAAGGTGAAAGCCAGGCATCCCGCCGCGAGGGGCCATTGTGGAGATTAAGCAAGCTATTGCCCAGAGTCGCAGAGTGTGAACCCATGAATCAAGTATGCACTGGAGCGAGAATTATCGAGTCCATGGACAATTTATGGACTCAAGACGCAGCCGAGCCGGGAATTGAACCCTGGTCCCAGGCTGACCTCTGCTTCCAGGTCTGCCTACTCTAACCAGTGAGCCACACTTCTCCACACTTCTCTGTGTGCATTACAGAGCGGAAAAGAAAGGAGAAATTAAAGCATTTCTCCTTGATAGCACCTGGTTGAAGTGGGCCCTACCTTGCCTACTTTTTTAAGTAAATACGCCTTAACATCAGAACCCTTGGGTGGTTGCATGGGAAAACCCATGCGCGATCCTTTGTACGCCCCTTGGTGCTAAGTAATTCAAAGCAGCACTATGCACTCCTTTGTGCTATTTTCAAGTGAATTTACAGTGCTAAACAAGTTTAGTGATATAAAAGTAAAGTAGTTCAAAAAGGTTTAGTGTTGTTTTGCATCACTCTTTTGTGATAAAAATACAGCGTTACATCTTCATAAATAGACCACTAAGAATTTTCTTTAGACATCGATGACCTCATAAGTTTCCCACCAAAAACACCTTTAAAAGAAGAAGCCAAGCAAGAGGACTTACTATCACATTATGCATCAGCACAGGAAGTGACATCACTGGAGTTACTTTTTTACAAATTAAGCAATGGAGGAGGCACTGAGAGACTTTCAGGGTATTAGGTGGAGGCCAACACCAGGATCCAATTCAGGTCCAGGTGCTTCTGGTCAGCTGAGCACTTCCAGGAAAAGGCCTCTTGCAGCTTGTTTTTTTCCCTGTAGTTACACAGGAATTCAGCCAATTGAATTTTGGTGTCCACATGTTTGTACAAGAGGAAGCAAGTCCAGTGTTTCAGGGCTCCTTTCAGGTCACAGACAGAATGTTCAATTCTCTTCTTATCCCATATTCTGCAGGTCCAGAAAGTGTTGTAACGTAGGCTCCTGGAGGTACCATGTGTATGCCTGGCACTAATTAGTCGGTGTGGGTGATTTGTGGGTACACTCTAACCAATGGGATAAAGGTTTGAGGGGACAATCCATCCCACTTTTTCAGTAGTTCCTATTTGCCTTAATGCAAACAGGCACAACATGCTGTTTCACTGTATTTTCAGGATAAACGTGGTCTCTAAAGGCTTTTAGTCTGTTTTGGGTGTGTATTATGGACATCCTAGTATCCTTCCACAGCTAACACTATCACTAAAATCCATTTGGAGACAGACAGTATACTGGATACCAAATCCAGAGGCATACATCTTGGAATACAAAAGCAGGATCCTGCAGAAACCACACAAGGTATCCACAAGAATAGTCTTAGCATTCTGTTCTTATCCTTTCACGTGTGCCATAAGGGTGACATGTGGCTCAGCAGACCTGTAAAGCAGGATGTGATACTGTAGTCTCAAAAAGGATGCCCATAGCCCCCACCCTGCATATTGTTTGGAGTTCAGAGGAGTCATCTCTGCCCTCTCAGATCAGCCTATTGTTTGGTCATGGCAAGTATTTCAGATCTGCTTTGCACCCATTCCAGGCTGAGCATAGACTGAGAGCTGTTAAAGGCTTATGCTAATTACCTGTTCACAAAGGTAAAGGGTAACTTTCTAAAAGTTACTTTCCCTTAACTTATTAAAATGTTTTCGTCACCATTAAATTGGATTTTTAGTACTATTAAAAAATAAGCGACTTAATTATTCTTCCAGCTGCTCCCTTTTCCAGGTTAGCAGCATTAGTATTTTTCTATACTCTGGTTTTCTACATAGGGCATTTAGCCCTGCTACAGTGAAAATAGCTTTTGGGTCTTACCAATGTATCGACATTTGGACATTGCAGTATCAATTTTCTACATATCCCACTTTTAAATACCTGTCTAAAGGGTTATTTTAACAGGTCGCACCATAGAATTACACTGCAACAGTCAGGCTACACAGGATAGGCCTGGTGCCATGTTTGCACTGCCACTATAATGGATGGTAAAGTAGGTGCTGCATTCAACAAGTGACATTTAAGTTCCTGGCTCTGGGTGCACATTTTACACCATATACAAAGGACTTAAAGGTAAGTTAAATGTGCCAATCAGGAGAAAGCCAATTTAACCATGGGTAAATAGGGAAGAAGAGGCAGTTTACTACTATTTACCAGGGCTAAAGTGTACAGATGTTTAAAGCCAGCAACAATATATGGTCCAGCAAAATGTGAGCAATCCGGAGTTACCACACAGAAAATGTGAATTCCCTACATATTCAGACTGAGAAATTATCAGAGGTAAAATGGTCCCCAGCAAATTTCTTTCCAGAAATATGGTTTTCAATTAGTGTTTTTTTCTGACTTTAAACTGACCAATGGCAAACTGCCTGTCAAGCTCAAATTGATGCCAGCCAAGGGTCCAATGCCTGGGGGGCATATATTGGGTATCAGGAACTCACTTCAGCAGAGGCCAGAAGGGCTCAGGTGGGTCCAGTTGAAGGTCCAAGCAGGTCTAGTGCAGCAGATCAGCCGGGCAGTTCCAGGGAGGCCTCTGGAGCTCGTTATGTCCCGGTAGCTCACACAAGAGGTCAGCCAACTGACCCTTGGAGTCGCTGACTAGCCTGGGATGAAGGTAAATAGCCCGAATCTTCCTTCTCAGACAGCAAGGCAGTCCTTTGCAGCAGATAAGGCCTTTTTCTGTAATGTTCACAGGGCCAGGAGTGTGCTGAAGAGTTGGTCTGAGGGTCCAACATTTATACGTGGTGTCTGTCTTTGTCTGTGGGGCGGCACCTTGTCATACCCTCCACATCTGGCTTTATACATTTTTCTCTTCCATTGTTAAGGTCCCAAGTAGTATTGGGTGAATAGACTAGTGTCAGATTCCTTTGTGTGTGCTGGAGGCATTGCACTCAAAGTGCAAATGAGACAGGGGATTACACCTCCCCCAGCCATCTGGGCATGGGCCATACTGCCCACACCTTGTGCCCTTGGTGTCAATGTATGGGAGGAATACACAAACCCCAACAGCAGAGTCATTCACAGTCATGTGACCCAAAAACACTGGCAGAATATACAAAAGAATAGGACAAATAAATGCTAACTTTTTAAATGTGGCATTTTCAGATCTGTGACTTAAAAGGCAACCATACCATTAACAATGGTTTTAAACTACAATTCATTGAGTCTAAACAACATATTTCTACCTGCTCCCAATTCAAAGTAAGCACTTATTAAATGTAGTAAGGTAATTCAATATTAGCCAATGTGAAAGATAGGTCTTACAGTAGCAAAAAAATGGCTTTAGTAGTTTTTCACTAGTGGTACATGTACAATTTAAACCCACATGTCCTACAATTTAAACACAATGTACACTGACCTATGGGCGTTTAGGCCCTAGGGTGACTTATATGCAATAAAGAGGAAGCTCTATGCATGGCAAAGGTTTTTTTTTAAACTGCACTACAGGCTGCAATGGCAGACCTGAGACAAGTTTTAAAGTGCTTCTTTAGTGAGTGGCACAAAGAGTGCTGCTGGTGCACTAGTAACATTTAATTCACAGGCCCTGGATACACGTATATCAAGTAAATTGAATGCCTATTTGACCATGTTTCACGTAGAGAGCACAAGCACTTTAGCAGTGGTTAGCAGAGGTAAAGTGCACGGAGTCCTAATGTCAGGAATCAGATGCCTACTTGTGAATTTTCAGTCGCGGACTGATAGAGTACTCCAGGTTTTAGCTGTTCTGGTCTGCCAGAGATAGGGGTGGCCCCTTCAAGTAGCCCTCCAGAAGGACTCCCAACAGTGGAAAATGCCAGACGACAAAAAACCTTTAGAACACAGTCGGATTTCAAGGGAAAAGAACATAGGAAGAGATTCACTCAGTAAGATAGGCAGTAAGAAGTAGAACTGAAATGCTGGGACGGAATAACCCAATCGAAAAAAGAGCGATGAAATACTAGGGCAGAATGCACGAAGCAATGCGACGCTAGGAAGTGACTGGACCGTTGATTGAGAAAGGGTGATATTGGAGTAGATTGAGGCAGCCATCTTGGCTTGAGCTTTATTAGAGCCCAGGATCCCACCTGGGAACACTGGGAAGAAGAAAACTTGTTGGAATGGAGACTCCAATGGCATCCTCTTACAGTGGTTTCTCCCAAAGCGTAGGCAGGGGCACAACAACACCCAAAGATCAGCTGCCACAAGATAAGAGACGTCAAACAGCGCAAAAACCGAAGTCCAACAGCAACGATTCATTACCTGTATTGCACATTAGCAGCATCAATGGAAGCTTTCTGCCTGCTCACAAAACTTGTTGAAGATAATCTGTAAACACTGAAGTACAGGAATTCAGCCTGGGTCCATATTTTGGAGTAAGCTTGAGGCATTGCAGGAGTTGGGTTGGTACATTTTAACAATCTACACATTGGTAGTACCAGCTGAACATAGCAGCTGCACAAGTAGCAGCTGTGCCCATTTCCTTCCAGCATGCAGGCGTAATGCAAACCACAAAGTCCTCCTCACATTCTATGTGATGGTGACCTTGCAGTAGAAATTTATAGGTACGCTAGAACTGCACCAGCAGCACTACCTTCACCCTCAGACACAAAACGGTTTTTAAAAAAACAAAAGAACTGCAACGCAAAGAAAATGGCAATGCCATTGTGCTAAAGAAAGGCTTTGACAGAGCAGGTAGGGTATGATTTGTGCTCATCTGGCAGAACCATTTTTCCTAACTGTTTGACCTGACATCCTTTGCAGGGTTTTCCTCCAACTTTTGCTTTCAGCCTCCTGCTTTTGCTGAATTTGTTTTTGTTGGCTTTAGGACTCTGCACCCTTTACCACTGCCAACCAGTGCCAAAATGATTGTGCTTTCTAATTTAAAAATGTTGAAATTAGCTTACAGCCAATTTGACACACTTAAGTTACTTATAAGTCCCTAGTAAAGTGATACTACATGTAACCAGGATCTGTAAATTAATTAATACTAGTGGGCCTGCAGCACTGCTTGTGCAACCAATCTAAATAGCAATTTGAAACATGTCCCTTGCCTGAGACTGCAGCCTGTGTGTGCAGTTTTAAACTGCCCTTTCGACCTGGTAAAATAAACCTTTTCTCAGGCCTAAACCTTTCTTTTTAATACGTATGAGTCACCCCTAAGGTAGGCCCTAAACAGCCCATAGGGCAGAGTGCAGTGTATGTAAAAAGGTGGACTTGTACTTTTACGTTTACAAGTCCCGGTAGTGAAAAGCTCCTAAAAATGTTTTCACTCCTGTGAGGATTTCCTCACCTATAGGATAACATGAGGTTGCCCTATTAAATTTAATAATTCCTAACCGTTGATTGGGAAATTGTGATTGAAAATACTCTTTAATGGTAAAGTTGGATTTTAAGTTACAATTTTTAAAATTCCCCTTTTAGAAAGTTACAAATGATGGACAGAATGCTGAACAAATCAAACATTCACCCCCAGTCAAGAGATCTGGGTTAAATCCAGCGTTCTTTTGCTCACTATGCCATCACAGTTTGGACCCAGCCATATGCAAATCTGTCTTGACCTTGTTCCTCATGGGAACAGTCCAGCCCGAAATGCCAAGCCAGGTTCTACCAGAACTGGAAACAAGCATCTTGGGACCGGTTTCAGGCTATCACCCATCATCAGCCAGGATAGCTTGAATGCAGTGGCACAGTGAGCAAGGGATACATGTCTGTGCTTACCCATCCCACTTGGAGTGAAAAATGCTGTGCAAACAAATGATGGACCGAATGCTGAACAAATCAAAGGTTCAGCCCCAGTCAAGTAATCTGGGTTCAAGCCATTGTTCTTTCGCTCACCATGCCACCCCAGTGTTGACACAGCCATATGCAAATTAGTCTTGACCCTGCTCCTCATGGGGACAGTCCAGCTCGAACTATCGAGCAAGATCCTTCCTGGACCAGAAACAAGCATTCTGGAACTGGTTTAAGGGTATCACCCCTCATCAGCCAAGCTAGCCTAAATCGTGTGGCACAGCCAGCAAGGGACCCACGTCTGGGCATACCCATCCCACTTGGGGCAAAAAATGCTGTGCAAACAAATAATGGGCAGAATTCTGAAAACAAATCAAACTTTCCCCCCTGTCAAGAGTTCTGGGTTCAATTCATTATTCTTTTGCTCACCATGCCGCCACAGTTTGGACCCAGCCATATGCAAATCATTCTTGAGGATGCTCCTTGTGGGAACAGTCCAGCCCGAACTGCCAAGCCAGGTCATATTTGGACCAGAAACAAGCATTCTGGGATAGATTGAATACAGTGGCACAGTGAGCCAAGGACCCATGTCTGAGCATACCCGTTACAACGAGGGCAAAAAATGTTGTGCAAACAAATGATGGACAGAATGCAGAACAAATTAAACATTCACCGCCAGTCAAGAGATCTGGGTTAAATCAATTGTTCACCATGCCAACCCAGTTGAAACCCTGCCATATGCAAATCAGTCTTGACACTGCACCTCATCGGAACAGTCCATCCCGAACTGCCAAGCCAGGTCTTCCTTGGACCGTAAACAAGTATCCTGGGATAGATTGAATACAGTGGCACAGTGAGCCAAGGACCCATGTCTGAGCATACCCATCCCACTTAGGATGAAACATGCTGTGCAAACTAATGATGGATGGAATGCTGAACAAATTAAACATTGACCCCAAGACATCTGGGTTAAATTCATCATTTGTTTGCTCACCATTCCCTCCCAGTTTGGACACAGACATATGCTTATAAGTCTTGACCCTGCTCCTCATGGGGAGTGTCCAGTAGGAAATGCCAACCAAGTGCTCCTTGGACCCAAAACAAGCAACCTGGGACCAGTTTCGGGGGATCGCCCCTCATTGACCAGGCTAACTTGAACCCAGTGGCACAGCCAGCAAGGGACCCACGTCTGGGCATCCCCATCCCACTGAGGGCAAAAATGTTTGCACAAACAAATGATGGACGGAATGTTGAACAAATCAAACATTCTCCCCGTCAAGAGATCTTGGTTAAATCCATTGTTCTTTTGCTCACCATACCACCCCAGTTTGGGCCCAGCCATATGCAAATCAGTCTTGATCCTGCTCCTCATGGGAACAGTCCAGCCTGAGCTGCGATGTTATTTTATGGCTTTTTAATTCATGATTTTTGTCGCAGTCTAGAAATTTGAATATTTTATTTATGTTATTTCATTTGTCTTTGTAATGCTCGTGTGTTGTGCTTTTATGGTTCTATTTATAGCTGAAATAAAGGTTTGACAAAATACAAATTGCACACTAATTTTGAAAAATTTGTGATGATTCATCAAATGGCACCAAAGTTATTCTAGGTCCTAACGATACCTATCTACTGGCAAGTGCCAATAAGTAATATATAAACACAAGCATATATATATGTGTTTTTATATGTTACAATAAGTAGATATTTACATATATTATTAAATAATAGTGGAATTTATTTAAATTACATTATATTAAATGTATATATTCAAATATTCTGAATGTACTACTTTAAACTTTATTTATATAAAAAAATCTATGTTTATATATCTTTTTTCAATATTTTGGTGCTTACCATTATAGCAAGGAGCACGATTTTCTGGGAAAGTATACTTTTGACACAATTTTTTTGTCAACAATATTTTGTATCATAATATTGTTTCGGTGATCCTGGCAGGACTTGAGTTCTCTCCTCAACAAAATGAAAAATCCTGAAGTTTTGGGTTCGGGCCTGTTGATGCCAAGGTTGTTCCCTGTGTAAGGCCATCCAAGGAGAACCTCCAGTGAACTTGAGTCCTTGCTCCACAGCGACCACCAGTGAAGCCTGGCAAAATGAGATCTGCACTTCGAACTACAGCATTGACAGCTCCCAGAAACCATCAACGCGAACCTATAGTAATGACTGTCCTGGGTTCTTGACAGGATCTTTGTGCTACAGCAAAGACCGTACGTGATGCCCAGCCTCTTCTTTGTGCTACATCAACGACCATCGGCGACGATCTCTCTGCTTCTCATAGCCCCTTCCTCATGTACAAAACTTTTCAGGCTGGACTTTGAATGTAACTCTCTCAGCATTCCCTGTATCCAGACTGCTCTTCATTGCAGTTGGTCTGACCTTCTGACTTTCATCGGTTGTTGCCCAACCAGATAACCACGAGTGCCGCTTCGTGCTTTTTTGTGCTAGACTTACTGAAATGTTTGATATTGTGTATCTCCAGTTCTACCGATTGGATTTTTGCCATTATGGTGTCAAATAATTGAATAAGTATTACTCATTATTTCTAAATTGGTGGGGGTTTTTTCTTGTGTTGAGTTTAGACTTTATTACTGTTCAAAGTGCTGCATAAATAATTTATACATTACCTCTAAGTTAACTCTGATTGCTTTTTTTGCCTAGCTACCAGAGGGTTAAGCACAGGTTAATTAGGGGGTTGCTTGTGACTTCCTCAAGACAGAAATTGTGGCTGCTACTTGAGTAGGGTTTTACCCCCCTCAACCAGTTGCCTAATCTACAACATTAACTTTTTCTCAAGAACATTTTATTCAACAGGGAGACCTTACTGCTTGAAACTATGTAAGGTTTAAAACTTGTTGGACACTCCACCATGTCTTGCAGTACCACTGCTGTTGGGTAGCAGCAGGGAAGCACACCAGAGTAGAAGTGGAGTGGGTTACATTGGACCAAACAGAGCTGCATGGGGGCAGTCATAGTATGTCATCACAATAGTTGTTTGTGAACTGTAATGCATGCTGGCAATCCTTGAATACTAAAAAAGTTAATAACTGTGATCACCAACAAGGCTTTCCAGTGTGTCCTTTGGTAGCCAATCTACATGACTTAGATTTCATATCTAAGCCCTATCTTGGTTTTATAGCTGAGGCATTGGGCCTCCGGTGTGAAATGGAATTCATGCAGGTGGGCTGCCAAAGTACACATGAGAAGGCATTAACAATATTAACAGTTGATTGCTTGGGTATACCTTTTATTTTAAAATCTATGCTGTAGGAAAATGCCTTTTTTGCTCCGATTGTTTTGGACTGAGGCTGCTATTTTTTTTACTCAGTGCACTGGGACTATGATAACCAGGCCCAAGTGCACATGCTCTCACCCTCAAAATATGTTGAAATTGGCTGCACTCCTAATTGGCATATTTCCCTTACCGCTAAGTCCCTAGTATGTGGTTCAAAGTGTATCCAGGGCCTGTACGTTAAATGTCACAAGTGGACTGCAGCACATATTGTGGCACTACTAAAATGACCATGCAAAATATGACTGCAGACCATCCACTGATAACTTGCCTAGTCTGATTTAAACAGAGCATTTGAATTGTCAAAATAACTCCTTTTGGCAGGCTTAATCCTCCTAAATATTAATAAGTCACCCATAGAGAGGTCTTAAATATCAATAAAGCAAAAAACACACGGATGATGGACGGAATGCAGAGCAAATCAAACATTCACCCCCAGTCAATAAATCTGGGTTAAATCCTTATTTCTTTTGCTCACCATGCCACCCCAGTTTAGATTCAGCCATATGCAAATCAGTCTTGATCCTGTGTCTCATGGGAACACTCCTGCCCGAACTGAAATGCCAGGTTCTCCCTGGAACAGAAACAAGCATCCAGGGACCGGACTAATATTGGTAGCAAAAAACTATGAATTTAGGCCCATGTCTCTGTACTGGGGTGAATGAATGACATTGTTCTGCATTCTGTCCATGAATTGTTCTTTTTGCATTTGTCACCCCGAGTGGGACGGGTATGCCCAGACATTTGTCCAGTGCTCTCCATGCCACTGGATTCCAGCTAGCCTGGCTGATGAGGGGTGAATCCCAGAAACCGGTCCTAGGATGCTTGTTTACTGCCCAGGGAGGACCTGGCCTTGCAGTTTGGGCTGGACTGTTCCCATAAGGAGCAGGGTAAAGACTGATTTGCATATGGCTGGGTTCAAACTGGAATGGCATGGGGAGCAAAAAACACAATGGATTTAGGCCCTAGATCTCTGTACTGGGGTGAATGTATGACATTATTCTACATTCTGTCCATCCACCAATTGCTCTTTTTGCATTAAATATCAATAAGGTGCAGTGCATTTAAAAGTGGGACATGTAAACACTTAACGTTAAACATGTCCTTAGGATGACAAAGCCCTAAAAGCTTTTTTCACTGTAGCAAGTTTAGGTGTTCCATAGGAAAGCAGTGGGTCACATTATTAAAGTTATCTCCAGCTAGGAACCGGATAGAATGTTAATTCTTTTAACTTTGTAAAATATTTTTACAAACACAACTTATTTGTAAAGTGGATTTTGTAGCATACATTTTACAACAGGTAATTTTTAAAAAAAGGTGCCTTTAGCCTGCCTAAAGCCTCTAGAAGTACCTTTGCTTGAGCTTCCAACTGTCACCTAGGAGATGAATAGCTCCTTGATTAGATATTAATTGACTCCGTGAGCTGAAACAAGGGCCTTGGGCGTAGAGAGAAGTTGACCTTACCCTTACAGGATGGTCTGGGGTATGTGCCCAGCCCCTTGCATATCTTCAGCGGAGTACTGCCTGTTACTGGCAGATGTAGCTCACACCAAAGCCTGCCCCCTTTTCATCTAGTTAGCCAGCGAGGCACCAATCCCCATAGGAGCAGAGCTGCACACAGAACCAGTTTTGAGGGACTCCCGAGGAGGGTTTGCTCATTCCCAGTTCACACCACTAGGGTTGGCTCAGGAGCTCTGCACAGGGGAAGAAAGTCTCTGTCATATTGGTGTTAGGTAGAGAGGAACACTGCCGTATTTTTCTCAGTAGGGTGCACAGGAGCCCCTTCAAAAGTGGGTAGGGTTATCCCTGGAACTCTTCCATACTGGTCAGCAGTCACCCCCATCCACAGGCTAGTGCCTGGCATAAATGGGGCACACCTAGGAACCCTCTTCAGAACAGAACTGGATCTGTGGAAGACAGAAGTAAAACTGCACCTTCTCTTGTCACCTGTGAGAAGAAGCTGGGGCTGCTTCCACTTGTCTCTAGAACTAAGTAGTGGTCCCCATGGGTTTTCTGACTTCCTATTAAGCTACTGGGAAACAAAAGCTCAAGAAACCTACTTTCATGGAAGAGCCCAGCTGATTAGTTAGAATTAGACATGCCCTGGTTCCACTTTTGGCTATTGTTGGAGTGAGTCCTGACCCCTAAGTCCTCTTCCTGATGTCCTGTAACCCTAGGCTGATATTGGAGTGTACTTGGAGTGTACTCCTCCTGCCTAGCCATTAAACCTAGGACTTAGACATTTAAACTTGCCAAGTTAGTCTGATGAAGGTGCGTTGTGTCTGGGCCAATGATTTGGTTTCTCCCACTCAGAGCTTTTCCACAGCATTACATCTGTTTCAGTGGGATTTTGCGGAAAAGGTGTCTGGCCTTGTGGAGCCCTATTCTCCTACAGCTTTAGCCTTGGCCCGCTGGAAGAATCCAAGCTCCAACAAAGCAACTAAGATTGAAAAAAAAATCTTAGCCAGAAACCAACAAAGTGTCCACCCGGCGAAGAACCTTGTTAGATGGGAATTTTGAATATCTCAGTTTTATCAAAGCTGGACGAACCCAAGGGTGTTGGTACAATCACTGAGAAGCAGTGATAGGGAACCCACTAGGTTGGTTAAAAGGCCCCTCACACACCAACCTGGTTGGTGTCATGCTTCATCATAGGGGCCCCAACCGGGTGGCCGAGTGCCTCCCGGTTGTGCTGCGACGCCTGACTACAGCGGAGCTGGTGTGGTGCAGAAATGTGATGTCGTGACTACCCATTTTCTAGAAAAAGGCCACACGACCAATGACATGAGGTGGGTTGTTGTAGAGGCCCTGGACCACAACCTTCCTAATATCCAGAGTCGCCTTCTGGAACAAGAGCAACGTTGGATATATCGTCTGTCCAGTCACACCACCGGACTTAACGATAATATCCCATGGAATAGCCTCAGGAGAACCTAACTCTATCCTTTGATTTGTCCTCCTGTAGCCTCATATGCCAGCAATGTGTTCTCCCATTCCCCTGGAAGACCCAGTAACCCCCATACCTCCGTGAGGTTCCCCAACTGTCCTTCCTGTTCATAGCCACATGCCTGCACGACATCTGCATCCTTGTATGTTTCGGTCCACTTCACGCCTTTCTCACATAAGGCTTATCTTAGGCACCGATTCTTTATTCTTTATTCTTTATATTTGGCATCCAGTGCCCACATGTCTGCCCCAGTCTAGCTATTTCTGCTCGCGCTCTCCCCTTTGCAGCGTCTCTTCTGCGCATGCGCTCTGGAGTAGCATCCATGACGCTTGCTCGCGCTCCACGCATGCGCGCACAACTCGCTACCCTGCCTCACGCATGCGCAGACCTCCTTGTTACACCAGCGCCTACCGGACTCGCAGCACGTAATCCATGGCCCCTACCACTATTTATTCCCCCTCCGCCTTGGACACACCACCATCCGGGATCCGGGAGCCCTGAGTAGGTGGTACACGGGTGCAGCGATCAGATCAAGTAAGGTGACGCGCGTTGTTTCTTTGTCGGCCGGCATCTGCCGATTATCTTCCATGCCTGATTTGGTTTTTTCCTCCCCACAGAAATTGTGATCTAAGGAGCGCACTCCTCCCCTTTCCTGAGCAGCATCCATTACTCAGCCATAGTGTAATTTCCTTTTTTAATTTCTTTTGTTTGTCTTCCCCTCCTTGTGTTACCTTTAGCGCGTCACTCAGGGGTAGTTCCCCGTCCTATACCCAGCACTTCACCTATATTGCACACCGTCACTTGGTTAGCCATCCTAGCCAGTGCGTACTGGGTATTTACGTCTTATTTTGACCACTCGGTGGACACAGAGCACCACCGTTCAAGGTGCCCACAGCCTCCACCAGGCACCCAATGTAAGTAGTTCACTACCCTTCCTGCCTGTCTTGTTGCCGGTCTTGCTGTCCACCATTTTAATGATAGAATTCACAGGACACACAGCGTCCTCTCATTATTATTGATCAGTGTGAGACTATAGCAGCATGCCATACCAGTACAGTATGTGTGTGGCCACAGGCACAACCGACTGCAAGTGTTGGATACATCACAGCACGGAAGATTGCATTTTATAGTTGCGGCGATACTTAGCACAATATGCCACTGCTTTATATGTCTTTGTGCTATGTTCTTTTCTCCCACAGGTTTTTTGCTGCGGTGTCCGCCATTGTGCAGACACCTCTTCCACACACCTTAGCGAGTGTGTAGGTAACTAAATCCTTTTTACTTTTTCACTAATCACGTGGCACTCCTCACTTTGCCACTCACCTCACACACTGGTCCTGACGAAAGCCCCTGACACTCCTAAGTGGGCTGAAACATGTAGACCTACCACACATACAACTATTAGAAACTAATTTCTTTCGTAGTTGCACCACATAGTCTGATTTTAATATATCCTGAGCCGCCAATAATAAACTTACCTCGGCAAGGACTCTCAGAGATATTTTTAAGCCTTCACGACATCACATTTCTGCACCACACCAGCTCCGCTGTAGTCAGGCGTCGCAGCACAACCGGGAGGCACTCGGCCACCCGGTTGGGGCCCCTATGATGATGCATGACACCAACCAGGTTGGTGTGTGAGGGTCCTTTTAACCAACCTAGTGGGTTCCCTATCACTGCTTCTCAGTGATTGTACCGACACCCTTGGGTTCGTCCAGCTTTGATAAAACTGATCTATACCACAGGGGATACGGACGTACCCCATGTCTCCCTAGCTCTCTCATTGATCTCTACAATTTTGAATATCTCCCACTTGGAGCTTTCCCTCCAAAAGTCAATGGCTTCACCCGAACTTTGCCCAACAGCTATACTGCCTCAAGGAGTCCATCTCAGCCACTGCCTACTGCCATGCCCTTGGAGGGTTTTTGAGTACCATTTGAGAGACTAAGTCAGATGATAAAACTTCTGTTTTGGACAAATTTGCTCTCCGTATCTGACCAGTGCTCCATCTTGGTCCGCATTAAATCTTTACCTTGTCCTGGTTCGGCACGACCAGTTGCCCCTGGCACTTTGTGCTTTTTGGTGCAATTTTAATTTTAAACTTTAAGAATACATATCTCTTGTTCCCCTTACTGGATGATTTTTTGTCATTTTGATGGCCTTTTGTTCATTAACTATTATTAAAAATGTTGAATTGTTGACTTTTTAATGTTTTTGGCACTTCTAAATGCTGAACACATTTTCCTACATTAAGCCTGTCAATTCTGTGTCAGGCTATCAGGGGTGAGCTCAGTTTTATAATAACAAAACCTTTACTGGACCCAAAAGAATTATGGCATTACTTGTGGCGGACTACCATCCACCCCAAGTAACAGCCCTCTTTCTCGTGCACGGGTTGACAACTAGCTGTAGATAGAAAACTCTACCAATCACTTTCTTTTGTGTTGCTTCTGTTCATGCTGCTTATGATGCAACCGAAGAAAACACATTTGATAATAGTTAGAAATGTGGACCCACAGGGAGTTCTGGAAAAAAAGAGGATGCCACTGCGATCCTCCTACTTCGCATGCCTGAAAGAACTACTTTTAACAGTAATCAATGCAATATGAAAACATACATATCCATTAGATGCCTTAGGTTGATCCAACACATGACAGGCAGCCCACTCAGTCAATTCCTGGAGTGGTCTTGCCCATTAAAGCCTGCACTAATCCCTCTTTCTGTATGTTATGTGTGTTCTGTTACACAGCAACATGAGGTCTTGTCAGACAGCTAACGCTAGCTGCAGAGAAATCATGGAATACTTGTCTTAATTTCAGTCACTGGTACTCATTCTGTCATCATTACAGTGCATTGTATTTGGCCACAATCCCGCTCTAGGGTGAGAACAACCGTATGAAAATCAGGCTTGAGCCTGCTCCAGTAGGAACAGTCCTACATTTCTTTAGCATTGACAGATGTTGGACGGGTTTTCCACCAGGCTGTCTCTGAAAGAAAGTTCCTGCTCTCCAGGAAGATGCATCAACTATTGTAGTGAAACCTCCACTGCCTTGTAAGACAACCCCAGATATTGACGTTTTCCAATAGCCACATGAGTGGAAGATTTAAATTCTAAACACGACAATCTAAATCTTGCTAATAATCCCTTTGGATCATTGTTTGTGAACATTCTTATTTACACAGAATTACGTAACTGACCATATATATGTTTCATTTTGAAAGTTCCATTGAATCGATGCTGCATGGATCAAATCGGGACCTATGTTCAAGTGACGTAGTGAAGTAAAATTTATTGATGAATATTGGTAACCAGGTGCGTGCGGCTCAGGTAAGAGCGGTGTGGCTGTGGGTGGGGGGGCGTGGCGGGGAAGTCAACAGACAATGGGTTAGAGAAAATTAAATGAAAAGTAAATAAAACCACTTACCATGCGCTTGCTGCATAGCAAACTTCGCAATGCGGCGAGCGCAAGGTAAGTGGTTTTATTTATTTTTTATTTATTTTTTCCTATCCCATTGTCGGTCGGCTCCGTCTCCCCACCCCTCTTCACCACACCTGACTGTGACGTATATATTCCCAATTATTTTCTTTTAGATTTTTATTGAAATGCTCGTCTGAATTGAATGATATTTTTCCGTGACCATTTTCTGTAAGTGAATAATGATCCATTTGGAATCATAACTAGGAGGGGGTGTGAAAAAACCCTCAGAAAATGCCTGATTCTAAACCACCTAGTAACCTGAACACATCCAATAAATGGCTCTCCAGAGAAATCTTGTTTCATGCCATTGCTTCTATCTTGTGCGAATTTGCAGCTGCTATTTTCAGCTGGATGTTAAATTAAACACAGATGGTGGCAGTGTTTAATTTTCTACATCCTCCAGCTGTAACAGGCTCCCTGACAAACTTCTGACAGGACGCACCAGTTGAAACAATAAACTCGCCCATCCTAGATGATAATGTCATTTCTTGTTTCCAATCAATACCAACTCATCTCTTACTCGCCCCCAGCACTAATGTTTGACAGTGGGCTAGTGGATAGTTAATAATATATACTTCTACATTTTTCACAGATTTGACATACTAGTGACAAGTACAGTAGATCTTCTCCCATTCACTGCAAGAATGACGTCCTTCTTTATGGCTCCAGGGCACCACATTCATCATAGCTCATCCTAGCTAGCCACCTGCATGGATTTTTCAGTTTTCAGCCTTGCTCGTCCGGCTGATTGCAAGCGTCCATGCCTTTGGGGAATGGAAAGGGATTTCCAGACAGTCTTTCGTTTCTTTTTCGTGGGCAATTTGCTTAGGTTAACCAAGCGCTTTAAAGTCAGAGTGTATAATAATTATGTGCGGTTTGTCTCTGTGGCCTGCTGACAAGCGGTCTCAGTCGCAAGCCTCGGGAGACCCAGTTGCAAGTGCCTGACATACATTTGATCATTACCGTAGGCTGTGCACAGCTCGCGCGCATTCTCTACACCCATGGCAAGTGTTGAATAACGAGTATGCGGCGGATGGATGCGAGTTAAAACAGGAGCATTTCTGTCGTCTTCGTTTCAAAATTTAGTATGCCTTCTACCTACTTGTTGAGATTGAAAAAAGCGTTGTTGTGACACAAGTTTAATAGGTAGGTCGCCAGAAATCAAACTTCTAGATTAAATTCGAGTTTCAATTTATGGGATCAGTCCTACAAAAAGCCCTTTAGACTGAGAAACCAAACAGGAGGAAACCAACAGGTGTGACTCTTCATTGGTCGGAATAAAACACGTTAGAATGATAAGAACCTTAACAGACTATGATTAATCAGCATAGAAAACAAAAATATGTTCTTACTGTCAATTAACAGAAAAATGCGGTGAAGATCCCTGCAGGATGAGGAGACTGTTTTCCTCAACAATGCTGATCAGCTGAACTTTTTCGACTGAAAATAATTGCCCCACTAGAAAGAAAAGGTTAAATTGCAAATATGTCTGCCTCAGCATGAACAAACTTTGTATGGAGGTTCAGATTTTAAGCAGGTATTATGCTAGCAGACGAGTTTTTAGATTAATGTTTTTCAATAACGTTTTGGGGGTTTGGGCAATACTACCTATATTGACAGATCTTTTTGTCTCGATTTGGTCCCTGGGCATTTGTTCCATGATTTTGAAGCTTACTTTTCTAGATATGCCGAATACAATGCATTTGCATGACT
Organism: Triturus cristatus; assembly: GCF_964204655.1. Lineage (NCBI taxonomy): Eukaryota > Metazoa > Chordata > Amphibia > Caudata > Salamandridae > Triturus > Triturus cristatus. The sequence continues at coordinate 387,640,027 of NC_140582.1, read as the reverse complement.
CAAACAGTCATGATTCTTTTAGCCATTTTGGGCCAGATGTGTCAAGCATTTTTCTGGTTGCAAACGGTCCGATACCCAGAATTGGGCCGTTTGCGACCGGAAAATGCATTTTGGTACATCTCATTTCCAAATTGCAAATACATTCTGATTCGGTATTAGGAAGGGGCGTGTTTAGTGCGTCCATACATAATACCAAATCTCAGTGGCAAGTAAGAAATAGCGACTGAAATGCGGTCGCTAAACATTCACATTTTACCACCTTCTTTAAGTAGGCGGTAACCGATTCACAAACGGGAAGGGGCCACAAGGGACCCCTTCCCCTTTGTGAATGTGGGTGGCAACATATTTTAGGAGCAGTCAGTGGTCGCACGGACCACTGCCTAATCTTAAGAAAATGAAAAGTAATCCCCAGCCGGCCACCATCCCTGTGATTTTGGCGATACCTCTTTCATATTTATGAGGTAGGCCGATTTGTGACCCACTAGAATCACTAACTGAAACTCTTTGAGTTTCATACATTAGGAATAGTGATTACCTAATTGCAATTCGCAGATAATCGCAATTAGGTAATTGCTATTCCCAATCTTGATATATGCCCCTGGAAGAAGAGCACCATGTGCACAAAGCCTTTTTGCCGTTGCAAACCCTGCTATTCACAATATCACAGTGTAAGAAGGTGGATTGTAGGTTTACTGGGGTGTGAGCCCTGATGAAGCAACAACCACAATCCTCCTCAGGGTGAGCCACAATCCAACCTGTGCTCAACCCTTTGGTAGTATGGCACAGAGCAGTCAGGCTTTCCTTAGAGGCTAAGTGTAAAGTATTTGTGCAACACTTCACACAGTAATAAAGTGAAAAAAGCACACCCAAAGGATCCTACACCAACTTAGAAAAATAGAACTTTCTTTAATAAATAAACAAGTCCAAAACGACAAAATCCAATCAGTAGAACTGGAGATAAACAATTTTAAATATTCTACTGAAAATAGCGCCAAAAAGCAAATGGGCCAACTGTGTATATTTGGTCCCACTGGACTGGTACAAAGTTAAAAGTTCGTGCCAACAGCGATGGAGCATGGGCTGGCTACATGGGCTCAGCTAGGCCCACTGAACCTTTAATCCTGGTTTACAGAGCATTGCAAGGATCCGTGTGGAAGATGCGTTGTGCAGTTGAGGTGATGCGTCGGTTCTGAGATGCGGCGAGGCTGCGATGGGGGCCTGAGTCATTGTTGAGGATCCTGTTGACAGGCTTGTGAAGTCTGGCGTCAGGATAATGCATCGGTTCTGAGGAGCTGTGCGGCTGCAATGCAGAGTTCAGCATCGATAAGGGATGTGAGGGCCTGCACTAGAGATGCCTCGTATAGTGGCGATTCCAATGACGCTGCGGAGAGAATGCAGGTCTTTAGACAGGTCCAATTCACCCAGCAGTGGCGATGCGTCAGTTCTGCTTGGGGTTGCACTGAACAGTAGAGGAGATGCGTTGAATCTGCTGGATCCACAGAGGCCGGCAGAGCACCTTAAGCCCACTTCCAATGGTCCAGGACTGGAGTGGCACCACTACTCCGCGAAATTCTGCGGAATTACATAAAACTCTTCAATATTCCGTGGGGTTCACCCACCCCACACACACTGTCTCCTAACATTCCTGGGTGCACAAGTCCACTTACAGCCTTGGATTCACGCATTCTCCTCACAGTAATTTCGGGCACACAGTCTCCTCATAGATACAGAGCAGAAAGGCTCTCCTTGTAGACTTGGGTTCAAAATTGCTTCAATGTCCTGAATGCCTTTTCTTGCAGCTCTTTGATGCACAATAATGACAATATATCCCTCAGAGTTGTGGATTAGTCAAACACACAGATCAGGAGCACTTACCTTCCCCTGGCTTGCTTTACTGTCAGAAAGAGTCATACTCCACATCAGGGCTCTGCATTCCACTGGCTCTTCTTCAGGTGTATTGAATGGATGACACAAGTCCTGGAGGCAGCAGCAGAGCAGACTGAGCGGGAGCCAGCGCTGCCTCCCTCAGCACTGCCAAGTGCCCTCCTCAAAGTGCATCCTTGTGCTTCTGCCATCACAAACAACCAACTGCGACCTGCCTGCCTTTACATACTGATATTTCGCTGGCTCCTGCAAAGTAGGCTTTAGTTTCAATTTCATCAATCCAACTCTTTTGAGGGTGATAGCTCAGTAATAGGAATTAGAGAGCTGCTAACATGTCATCTGACCAACGCGAATTAATTATGTGGCCATCTTAGAAAAAATGCACGTCTTTAAGAGTACACTACCAGTAACATTTAATAAACAACCAAGTACGTCATGTTTTGTTAGTACTGTGACATGAACAGGAGAATATTCACAGGGTGATTCTGTGTGACTAAGATACCTCAAAGACCAACGCATGATCCACAGGTGTTTCCTAAAGATGTCAATGCTCACATTGTACGAGCACGTACACTAAGAAGTAAAATGCGTACATATGCAAAGATATGTGCACAAAATGTAATCCGACGATCTCGATTTATATGTGCTTCTATGTACACCTGTATGCAATTGTACATGAGCATGCATGTATGTTTACATACTGAAGTTAGATATTCAGAAAAAGTAAAGCTGCAGTCCTCCATCAACTTTCTTTTTCAACGCAGTAGATGCACTCTGTGGGGCAGCCATTAACTGGATCAGTCACTATCTCCTACCCCTTTCCTACCTTTCTTCAAGGAACTAAGGCTGCCTTAAAAAAACAAAACCCTGTAAGGGAAAGCAAAAACCAGGATGGTGGTCAACTGTTCTTTTTAGGCCATCATCTCTGCGTTTGTAGTCAATGAGTAAATGAAATGAGACTTTTAAAGTGCACAGAAACTCCCTGGAATGTCCCGGCGCTGCAATTTCATTTGACCGTGAAATGTAACCACATCAACTATACCCAATGAAAGAATCATGTCTTCAGTCTTTTCTTGAACAAACCAGAGGATGCTATCGATCGTAGCTCCAAAGGGAGTTTATTTCAGGCCACTGAATTAAAATAGGAAAGAGTTCTTCTGCCCATTCTCATGTGCTGGACCTTGGGGCACCATGGGCTAACCATAATTTTTGGAGGTGGCATAGAAACTAAATCTAGCCTTAAGATGGCCTGCCCCAGAATCGTGCAGTGCTCTGTGAACTAGGACTAAGGTTTTAAAGAGAATTCTCTTCTTTATCGGCAGCTATTGTAGTGCACTTGTGTTCTTGGGGACAGGTCAAGTAGAATGCAGGCTACCATGTTTTGGACCACTTGAAGCTTGTTAACCAGATAGTCCAGAGGTCCTAAGTATAGGGCATTTACATATTCCACTCTAGCTGTCATCAGTGACTGAATCAATACCTTTCTTGCGGACAGGGAAAGATAGTGGAAATATTTTTTCAAAGTCTGCCAGAGCCCAAAGCATGTTCCACCCACTGACGTGATCTGTGGCTGGAAAGACAAAGCATAATCAAATTTCATGCCTAGGTTTTTGACTACTCCCCCCTCAGGTCTGGGGGGGTGCATCCTTGTGCCATAGTATCCGCCAGTCTGGAGAATTAGGTCAAAAGAATAAGATCTCTGTCTTTTCTGCATTACATTTTAAGTGATATAAGGACATCCAGTGAAAGACAGAGGAAAATCAAGTTTTAATTGACTCCTCCCAATCTCCTCTCCCCACCCACAGGTAAACAACAACTGCGTATCATCAACGTAAGTGATTACCTTGGCTCCCGGGCCTCGGCCAACTGTGCTAGAGGAGTCAGGCATGCATTAAAGTGGGGCTCAAGACTGACCCCTGCGGCACTCCTACTGTCGACCTTGAATGCTACCAACGAGTATGGGGAAACCCATACTTCCTGCCCTCTATCCTTCAAGAAGGACGCTATCCAATCTAGAACCACTCCACCTATACCAATCGTTGGGAGGCGAGCTAGAAACATAGAGTGAGGGACCGTGTCAGAGGCCGCTAAAAGATCTAACATAATCAAAATGGCCTTCCCCCTACATCCAAGGTACCTCTAATATGGTCAGTGACTTCAACCAATGCAGTCTAGGTACTGAAATTTGGCCTGAAGCCATTTTCTGCAGCACTTATCAATGTTTGGGCCATATAGAAACATGACGTCAACATTTTTGATTTTGTGAATGAGGAGAAGCCCTATTTACTGTTTATGACTAAGACATGGCTATCTGAATTGCTAGCCCCCACTTAGCCACAGCCATTTCAAGGTGCTACATTATTTACAGGAAGGAACGTCCTGGAGGTAGAGGAGAAGGTGTGGCTATTGTACATGAGGAGTCATATGAATATACTCCTATCCTGCTTGAGGAGTTGGAAGATGCAGAAGCATTGGGCTTCTGCCTCTCCTTGATGCCCCACCTATTATTGGGGGGGTTATTCATTTTTAGAACGCCGGACTACGCAGGCGCTTTTCTTAAATTTTTGAGCAATGCCCTGGCTCAGTGGAATCTAAGGTTTGCACACTTTATAGTGTTGGGAGATCTTAATTTGCACATGGACACAGGGCCGGCTTTAGCGCTGGTGGCACCCTGTGCGACAATGTTTGTTGGTGCCCCCCCTAATGACCACCTCCACCATGGATTCTCTCACTAGCACCCTCTAACAGTGACCAAGTCTCCATAATCACACTCTCTCAGATGCATTGAATTAGTTATATAGCGCCACTCATACCTGTGTAGGGTGTCCGAGCACTTTGCATCACACACACATTACACAGAGACAATCAATCATACGTGTGTAAATCAGTGTATAGGAAATGTTAAATAAGTCAAATGACTAAAAGTGTAGGAGTCACATGTCATCCATACTGGTAGGCAGTAGGCAGTGTAGTTTAAGAGTGCTTTGTGTGGAGAAGCACAATCTCAGAGCCGAAAAAGAAACAGCATAGTTGGGAGTTTTCTTTAATAATAAGAATCGCTTTCTAGCCAAATTAACCCTTTATGCAACATTAATCAATGTTCTAATGTATACTGTGCAGTGCGTATGCAGTTCTATGATGAAAGTTAATAGCTCACTGTTGAATATTAGGACTTAAAGTTATAAATTGCAAGTAACAAAAGGATGTATCTTTTAAAAGCAGTAACCTGCTGATCTGTTTACATTATATGCACTCTGTAATCTACTTGGTACATGTCTCTTTTAAAAGCAGTAACCTGCTGATCTGTTTACATTATATGCACTCTGTAATCTACTTGGTACATGTTCTTTGCAGCAGGCATATTAACCCTCTGCACTAACTTCACATAAGTCATAACCTCAACTATACAAAACACTGATCTCTCTTCAGGAAGATAATTAATCACAGGAGTTATCTTGACATTTTTGTGAGGCCTGGTAATTGCTGGAGGAAAGAAATGCTGCAGCAGGTGCTTCAAAAACATAATAAACTTGCAAACAGGGCGCCCCCAGGAAGCCAGCACCCGGTGCAGTGGCACCAGTCACACCGCCCTAGAGCCGGCCCTGCATGGACAATAAAGGTAATAGTGAGGTGTCATCATTATTACTTTCTCAATATGTAGTTAGCCCCACGCATGAAGCAGGCCATGGGCTTGGTCAAAATTTCTCCAACATTATCTACATCTTGAAGAAACTTTGCCATTAGTCTGGACAGACCCATATTTGATCATGTTTTTTTGCCCAGTCTTGCCTAAACTACATCCCAGAATTAATAAAACTACATCTTGAACGAGGCCACTTCATAAAATTCTACCTTTGGAATTTATGCAGACCCTGGAAGCGAGTGCCCCTTCTCTCTTAGGCCAAGTAGAGGAAGATGCCTGCATGTTAGACAGCTGGATTAGAAACACCTCCAATAAGCTAGCCCTGGTCTCACACACTCCATGTCAAAACAAACCTTCCTATCCCTTGTTTAAAGAGAATCTCAGGACTCTAAAGAAACACTGTAAATCCTTATAGAGGCATTGGTGAAAAAACTACCCACATGAAGCATCTATTAAGCAGCACTAAAAAAATATATTATTCTGTGGTTAGAGCAGCAAAAAAAAGTGTGCTTTGTGGAGTCGATAGAGGAGGCAGGAAATAAATCCAGGGAAAGCCTCTGTTATGTTATGTTATGTTAAAATAATTTTATAATGCGCACTGCTACCCAACACGGGTTTCCCAGCGCAAACCTGAGGGAACAGAAAGAAGGAAAAGATTATTGACAACCAAGTTTTTAAATGTTTATGGAAATTCATGTGAAGTGTTTCTTTGCGAATCACTATGGGGAGAGAATTCCACAAGGATGGGCCAAGGTAGGAAAAAGAGCGACTACCCATTCTTGTGAGTTTAATCCTGGGAACCACAAATTTTTCCTGAGTCGTGGAACGCAACGGGCGAGAGGGCTGGTACGGATGGACTAGATTTTGCAGGTATTGAGGAGCAGTGCCTGCCTTGATCTTGAACATATAGTTCAAGGCTTTGAACTTGGCACGATTTTCAATTCTAAGCCATTGAAGATCTCTCGAGGCACTAGAGGTGGAAGACATTCTTGGGATTTTGCAGAGCAATCTGGCGGCAGAGTTCTGAGCCACCTGGAGCCTCCGTAACACATACTTATTTGCTCCAAAATAAAGAATATTCCCATAGCCCAGTCTAGATGTTACAAGTGCCTGGACTACGGTGTTTTGGGTAGCACTAGGGAGCATCCAGATAATTTTCTTAAACCATTTCAAAATGGTGAAACAGGTGGCTGTAACTTTTACTGCTTGTAGTTTCATTGATAATTTATTATCAATGATAAATCCCAGGTTGCGGACTGGAGAGGTGGGCTGAGGTAACAGGCCCATTACACTGGGCCAATGTTGGGGGCCCCAAAGATCTTAATTTTTTCCCAGAATTAGGACCTCAGTTTTTCACCATTGAGTTTGAGTAGATTGATTTGCATCCAAGATGCAATGTTACTCAAACCCACTTGAAGACTGGAAGGTCCCGGCAGCTGTTCCGCAGAAAGGGAAAAAATTATTTGGGTGTCGTCGGTGTAAGAAAAGAGAGACAACCCAGCCTCTTCTGCAATCGCTGCCAAAGTTTGAACATATACATAAAACAGAAGAGGACTTAAAATCAACCCTTGAGATACCCCATAGGGAGAAGAATGGATTTTGAGGTAGCCTTAGATGAAAAAACTTGAAAAGTCCACTTAGATAAGAAAGAAGAAAGCCAGTCAAGTGAAATACTGGTAATGCCAAGAAACTGCAGGGATATAATTAGCACGGTGTGAGACACCATGTCAAATGCGGCGTTCAAGTCTAGCAATATGAGGGCCACAGTGTTTCCTGTATCCAGATGTTGCCGTAGCATTTCAGTAACTCCGAGAAGAGTCGTCTCAGTTGAGAAGCCCGCTCTGAAGCCTGACTGAGATGAATGTAGGAAGTTAGAAGATTCGATAAACTTTGTTAGTTGTAAATGTACATGTTTTTCCAGAATTTTGGAAAAATTGGAAGCCGGGAAATAGGCCTAAAATTGGATGACTGGGCAGGATCAGCATTAGCCTTTCCTAAAAGAGGAAGGACCATAGTATCTTTCCATTCAGGCAGGACCATGGCCTCTTGGAGTGAGGCACTAAGTAGCTCCATAACAATCTTCATGGATGGCAACTCAAGTTGCTGAAGTACTGGGGCAGGAAGGAGATCACAGGGAGACCCTGTTTTAATACTACCTAAGATTTTTTTTAAAGAATAAATATTAAAAGGTTCCCACGTTTCCAATTTAGTGGAAGATTCAGCCATAAAAGTGAGCTCAGGGGAGGAGACTGACTGAATAGGAGCCGTTGGTCTAGTTTTATCAAGTGCCAGGTATATTTGCTCCACTTTCTTTATAAAAAAGTTAGCAAGAGTATCGCATTGTAATTCATCTAAAATAGGGGAAGTGGGCTGTGTATCTGAACCAGCTAATTTTTTAACCATAGTAAACAGAGTATGTGAACAATTCTGTGCATTAGAAATAGTGGAGGAAACATATTCCGCTCGAGCTGATTTACATAGAGCTTGGTATTCTTTTAGAGCGTTTTTATATATTGTTTTAGATTCAGATGTATAATTCTTCCTCCAACATCTTTCTAGTGCTTTGCAGTTGCTTTTTTCAGTTTTTAGTTGTCCCGTAAACCAAGGAGCAGGGGGACGATGATTGTACGATTTTTTAATAGAAAGTGGGAGGCAATGATTGATTGCAGTAAAAATCCAATTATATATAGTTTCCAAAGACGAGATCGACATTGAATCAATAATAGGGGTACTATTTGACAGGAATTGATTAAAGGCTTCTATATCCAACTTTCCCCAATTTCTGGATTGCAATTGAGATCCAGATGCAGGTGTAAACGAATTCACTGGAGCTGTACAGTGGAACTTAACCGCAAAGTGATCAGACCAACACAAGGGAAGAACAGGAGGACACTGAATATGAGATAAGTTGGAAAAAATGGGATCTAGTAAGTGGCCTGCCTTATGTGTTGGGCCATTATTGCAAAGCAGTAAATTCATTGCAGCCAAATCCGAGATCAATGTGCTGCTGGTTGTACACTCAATGCTATCAAGGTGGAGATTTAAGTCACCTAAAATGGTGAAGTTAGCCCTTTTAAGTAGGTAGGGGGCAATTAAATATGGGAGTGATGACGCCCAAGGACCAGACGGTCCTGGGGGCCGATAAACCAACATACCAGAGAGAGTAAATTGAGAAGTCAGGGTAAGTTTGAATAAAGCTGCTTCACAACCAGCAAGAGGCAAATCCGCTAATTTGCATGAATAAGATTTATTGAAAATTATAGCAATGTCTCCTCCTACCATTAAGTCTCTGTCTTTCCTAACTATAGCATAATTAGCAGGTAGAGCAGTGGCCACATCTGGTCCTGAACTTGTGTGTAACCACGTTTCAGTTAAAAAAATTGCTTCTGGTTGTTCACTGCTTAGAAGATTAAAAATATCCTCCCTATGTTTAGGGAGGGATTGACAATTAATATTCCAAAAGTTGAAAACTTTGTTAGAGGATTTACAGCCTTGGGGAGGACAGTAGTCTTGCTGAAAGGTAACACTTTCTAGGATTACACTACTTAAATCTCTGGAGGGTGTGTTACAGAAGGTAAAATTACAGCAGGTACAGGTAGTAGTGTCATCTAAAGGATGAAGTAAGATACAATCAGGATAGTGCTTACAACGAAGATTCAACAGTTGGTCAGGCGAGTATTGGATTAGCTTTTCAGGAGGAAATAATATTTGGGGAGAGTTTGGCCCCTGGTCCCGTGCGGTCACAGACGGGTGCAGACGGGCTTGCCTTTAGGGTGCCATCAGTGCGTCTGCTGCGCGTCCGACACGTGGCCATTAAATAAGGTTGTGGCTGGGCGGCGTGCAACGAGTGGAGCGCTGACTGCAATAAGCTCGTGGGAAGCTAAAAATGGCCGCCTGGGACCAAGCAAGTCCCGATAAAAATTACAAAGAGAATACCACACTCTGAATCACATAGAATGTAAATAAAATCAAGTAGGAGCAAAGTTAGAGAATATTCCCCCCAAAAACAGTTATGTTTTAAAAAGCAATTCCCCAGATCATGCAGCATGAAATAGATTCAACAAAAATTCACCTCACAGGCATTGCACGACCGACCCAAGCCCGTTAAGTAAGGTTGTGGCCGGGCGGTGTGCAACGAGTGGTGTGCTGACCACAACCAGCACGTGGGAAGCTAAAAATGGCCTCCTAGGACCAGGCAAGTCCCGATAAAAATTATAAAGAGTATACCACACTCTACATCACATAGAATTTAAATAAAATCAAGTAGTGGTCTTAAAAGTTTTGTCCCCTGAAGCTTGTGCCACATCACACCAACCCACTGTAAATTGGTGCATTTGGTTGGCAGCCTACTTCCATGACAAGATTACAACTATTCAAGCAACCTAGTGCTGGGGACCCACGTGGAGGAGAGCAAGTTGGAGACAGTCTGTAACAGCACAGTCTCGCCCACTTTGGCCTCACTGGTAAATTTTCAACCCATCACTTTGGAACAATCCTTGTTGGCTTTACATGCCCTTAAATGAGGATCACCCTGCCCACCTAACCTATTAGGGATGGGTGCAGCTGTCATCAATCCAATGGGCAAAAAGGTTCAGAATACGTTATTATCTTTGGGAGTTGTCCCAGTGGAATGGAAACAGGCTAAAATATTCACTCCATTACAAAAGCCCACAGCAGGGGGCGTGGTTTTGGCACCGGCCAAGATGGTCGCCTGACGGGGAAGCTCCGCTACACCGGATCTTACCATGACCCTCAGATGTGTTTTTTTGCATCTCCCTACACCGGACTTCAGCGCTACTGATGGCGGAACACACCGTGAGCATGGTGAGCCGTTTGTCGTTTCAAGGCGCGGCACGCTTCTCTTCAATTTTCGAGCTGTATTGCGTGCCTCAGAGTGGCCGCCATTTTGTTTAAGATGGTCTCTCTGCATGTCATGACAACAGAGAAGATATTCTACAGCTGCCCTCTTTATTGTAGCATCTGGAATGAATTTTCATGATGTTCCTGTGTGACTTCATGCTTCCACAGTGTTCTTTCTCATCATTTTAACGGAATTTGTTATCCTGGCTTGTTTTTTATGGATTTTTTTTTCTTCTCAGAGGAGCTCCGCATCCCTTTCTGGTAACCTGGTTCCTCTATTGCTTAATTGGTAACTCAGGACTATTTTTTCTTGGAGGTTGCTTCTTCATGACATGGCACCTTTCTTTCAACTTACCTGCTACAGGTTGCCCTTTTCATGAAATGTGGGATATCCTTATTGTTATCATATTTTGCAAACTATTGAGGAATTTTTATCACCACGGTTGCCTTCTCTATATACATTCAACGTGCATTGTTTTATTTGGTTGACAACCGTTTATGGAAAGATTAGGCAAGCCACAATTTGTATTTGTCCCTAAAGGTCATACCACAATGCCACCTACACCTCCTATATCAGTTGTAGCCTCATCCCTTGCTAAAGACATGGCTGGAGTGGCTTCTGCTCGCACGCCTTTGTCGCAATCTACACCACATAAATCTTCTCCACCTACTTCAACTTCTAAACGATTGAAGCAAGACCCTCCCTCTCCTGACAAGGCACCATCTTCCTTATCCTTGGAGCTGCTGCTGGAGGAAATCCGTGCTTTGCGTCCATTTGTGGAAGAAACAAACAGTAAAATGCAACTTCTGGATGAAAAATGGTCTTAAATGGAGGATAGAGTCTCAACAATGGAGCAACAACTTTTGGTTGTCCATGGTGACTCTCAAAGGCTTTCCTCTCTGGAGAAGGTGGTCCGTAGACTTCAGCACCATACTGAAGATTTGGAAAACCGCAACAGGAGGAATATCCTACCCATTTATGGTCTGCGTGAAGCTTTAGAAGGTGAAGATCCTGTCACCTTTTTCTCTTCATTCCTTCCGAAACTGTTAGATATGCCTTCCTCAGCGCCCCTCAATATCCAGAGAGCTCACAGACTTGGCCCTCGTCCTCCGCTTTCTTCATCTTCGATCAGACCCAGGGGAGTCATCATTCTCTTTCTGATCTTTACTGACTTGCTCTCAGTTCTTTCTCCAGCCAGAGCTAAACGACAAATTTCCTGGCTTGGTCAGAGGGTTTTTCTATCTCAAGATGTCTCCAATGTTACAGCAGCTAGGCGGAAAGAGTTTCTCAGTCTTCGACCACCACTTCGCTCTCTTGGAGCCCGCTATGGCCTGTTTCATCTCTGTATCTTTAAAGTGACTTTCCAAAACCGAACTCTGTCCTTTAAAGTTCCTGCGGAACTTAAGAAATGTATCCACTCTCATACTACAAACGACATGGAAACTGCTGTTCCTTCCAATGGTTGACAAACTTTACTCATATTTGCATTACTCTTCATTTTTCAATACTGTTAACGTATAATTCAAATGCGTTTATACTTGCTCCTCTTTTTCCCTTTCCTATTTTTCACGTTTATTAAAATAGTAACTTGTTTGAACTTTTTCTTATGCATAATCTAGCTTTTATTAGTACTTCTCATGGTTAATTAAATATGCACCTCCTCGTATTTTCCTACAATTCTTCATTATTGATTTTTCTTTACATTTTTCATTAGCATTGATTTATGATTCATACCTATAGTCTATATTCAGTTTATGTGTTTCATGTTTTGTCAAATGTGTATTTTCTAATTATCTTCTTCACACTTATAACATTTACTTAACCCCTTTTTATATTCTGACTTGTTTTGTCTATTGTTTTTTAACTTGTTTGGTCCGTCTCCATATTCCTATTGTTCCGGTGTGGTCCGGACTTCCTGATTCGGGCGTCTCATCTTCCGTACGGGGTCATTGCCCCAGTGTTATCTTGTTTTTTTCCCCTTCAGGTATGTTTTTTCAGTCATCCGTTTTGGAGATGTACTGTCTCTCCTTGTACTTTTTCTCTTTTATCTGACTTCCCTTTTTCTTTCCCTGATTTTCTTTCCCTTTTCTCCACTTGTTTCTTCTTTCACTTTCTTACTATTGCATATTTCGTTCTATTTGTATCTTTCATGTTTTTACATTCAGAGTTATCTCTTGGAATGTGAAAGGTTTTATAAATCCAATTAAGAGACAGAGAATTCTTTCACATCTTGCCTCTTATAACCCTGATTTAGTTCTTCTACACGAGACCCATCTTACAGAAATCGAAGCGTTAAAATTAAAAAGAGGTTGGGCGGATACAGCTTTATTTTCTCCCTCTGCTGAAAAAAAAATGGTGTCATAATTTTATGTCATAAGAAATTGAATTGTAAAGTTATATCGCAAGAAACTGACACAGAAGGTAGATGGTTGTTAGCTAAGTTGTTAATTAATACTGTTTCTTTAACTGTTTTCAATATTTATGGGCCTGCACATCCTGATTGTTCTTTTTGTCCTCCGATTACGCAGAAATGTATCCAATTTAAAGATGATCTCGTCATATTAGGAGGCGATTGCAACTAAGTTGTGAATCCTTTTCTTGATCGTCAATCTCAATTTTGCTTTGTTCCTCACAAAACTCATAAACACTTTCTCAACACTATTTCTCAAACACATCTTGTAGACTCTTGGAGACTTTCCCATCCTGACACTCTTGATTTTTCCTTTTTATCCCCTCCTCATGCCTCCCTCTCTCACCTAGATTATATCTTTCTCTCTCAATCCTTATCTCAAAATCTACTATCCTCCTCTATTGAACCTATAGTCATCTCTGATCATGCCCCGATTGTAACAGATCTTGATTTGCTCCCTCCGCATCCCAGGTCCTCGTGTTGGCACTTTAACAATTCCCTCCTTATGGACCCTCTTTTTTCTTCTTCTTTTCGCGCCTTTACAACTGAATTTTTTTACCTTGACACTGACCCCAATTCCTCCCCCCATATCATATGGGATTCTTTTAAGGCTTCGGTGAGAGGCTTTATTATAGACTTTGTCTAAAAAAAAAAGAAGCGTTTTCTTCAACAGCGAAAAGCCACCTTGGCACATATTAAGCTCTTCGAGCATGAATTGTATACCTCCTCGACGGATTCGGTCTCACCAGAATTGATACGTGCTAAACTAGCCTTTAACAAAACTACCACAGATAATGTGTCCTCTGTACTCCTACGTAGTAGCGCCCGCTACTATGGTGGTCGTAATAAGGCAGGAAAGCTCTTGGTGAATTATCTTAAAACACCCTAATTGATTCTATTTACTCTTCAAACGGCTCTCTCTTGCATAAAGATCAAGAAATACTCACATTCAGAGTTATCTCTTGGAATTTGAAAGGTTTTATAAATCCAATTAAGAGACAGAGAATTCTTTCACATCTTGCCTCTTATAACCCTGATTTAGTTCTTCTACCCGAGACCCATCTTACAGAAATCGAAGCGTTAATATTAAAAAGAGGTTGGGCGGAAACAGCTTTATTTTCTCCCTCTGCTGATAAAAAAAATGGTGTCATAATTTTATGTCATAAGAAATTGAATTGTAAAGTTATATCGCAAGAAACTGACACAGAAGGTAGATGGTTGTTAGCTAAGTTGTTAATTAATACTGTTTCTTTAACTGTTTTCAATATTTATGGGCCTGCACATCCTGATTGTTCCTTTTGGCCTCCGATTACGCAGAAATGTATCCAATGTAAAGATGCTCTCGTCATATTAGGAGGCGATTGCAACCAAGTTGTGGATCCATTTCTTGATCGTCAATCTCAATTTCGCTTTGTTCCTCACAAAACTCATAAACACTTTCTCAACACTATTTCTCAAACACATCTTGTAGACTCTTGGAGACTTTCCCATCCTGACACTCTTGATTTTTCCTTTTTATCCCCTCCTCATGCCTCCCTCTCTCACCTAGATTATATCTTTCTCTCTCAATCCTTATCTCAAAATCTACTATCCTCCTCTATTGAACCTATAGTCATCTCTGATCATGCCCCGATTGTAACAGATCTTGATTTGCTCCCTCCGCATCCCAGGTCCTCTTGTTGGCGCTTTAACAATTCCCTCCTTATGGACCCTCTTTTTTCTTCTTTTTTTCGCGCCTTTACAACTGAATTTTTTTACCTTGACACTGACCCCAATTTCTCCCCCCATATCATATGGGATTCTTTTAAGGCTACGGTGAGAGGCTTTATTATAGACTTTGTCTAAAAAAAAAGAAGCGTTTTCTTCAACAACGAAAAGATCAAGAAATACTTAATGAATTAAATTTTTTTTACCAAGATCTTTATACCCCAAAATCTCCTCCCTCCCCTTCCCTCATTTAAGCGTATCTAAATAAACTTCCACCTCCCTCTAATTCTCACCTTAATCTTTCTGATCTTGAAACAGATCTATCCTTGGATGAATTATCCACTGCCTTAAATACCTTAACTAAAGGGAAGACTCCCTGCCCAGATGGTTTTTCTGTTGAATTTTATTTGCACGTTTCTAATTTATTACTCCCAAAACTCTTAGCACTTTTCCATTCTTTTTTTTTAGCAGATAAAACAGAAGGCACTTTTCAGGGAGCCACAATTTGCCTCATACATAAAGAAGGTCGGGATCCCATGTTCTGTAAGAATTATCATCCGATCTCCCTGGTTAATGTTGATTATAAATTATTCGCTAAAACACTTGCTTTACGTTTAGATCCTCTTATGCCTCATCTAATTGGTAAGGAGCAATGTGGTTTGTTAAGGGAAGGCTTACTTCTGATAATTCTCGTCTTTTTCTCAATGTTTTAAATAAAATTCCTTCTCTTTCCACTTCTTTAGCGGCCATTTCTGTTGATGCTGAGAAAGCTTTTGACAGAGTAGATTGGTCCTTCTTATTTGCTTCATTGCAATGGCAAGGTTTTGGTCCCAAATTGATTTCACTTATCTCTTTACTGTACTCTGCCCCCAGAGCTTCGGTATTAGTCAATGACCATGTTTAATCTTATTTTCCTCTTCAATGAGGAGTTCGCCAGGGTTGCCTTCTTTCCCCTCTCCTCTTCATTCTAGCTCTCGAACCCTTTCTATCCTCTATTTGCAATAATGACTGTATTTCTGGGTTTTCTTATGGTGACCAACAGCTCAATCTTTCCGCGTATGCGGATGATATCCCTCTCTTTATTTCTGCACCTGAAACTTCTTTTTCCCCTTTATTACATGAATTTGATTCTTTCTCAAAGGTGTCTGGTTACAAAATTAACTCAGGCAAAACAGAAATTCCCCCCCTCACAAAATGTTGTCTTCCCCACTCCTGTTCCTCTACTGGCTTTGCCCGGAATAGCTCAAAAATTTAATATTTAGGTTTATGGTTTTCTAATTCCATTGCTTCCTCAATTACATTAAATATGTCTGCAGTCTTGTCCCGAATTGATAAATTACTTTCCTCTTGGAACCCCCTTTTCCCTTCTTGGTGGGGTCGGTTAGATAAAAAAAAAAAAATCTGCCCTTCTGTATATACAATATATAGTGCTTCTTGAGTGATTCTAATACTAACACTATAGCGGGCGCTGGTAAGATTTACGTACCCAAATTGGCCTTGTAGCTTGTGCAGTTAATACATTTTTCTAGTTACCTATAGGTAGATACGTTTATGCTTCAGACAAATAAGATCATATACAAAATGGGTGGGAGTGGGTTGAGGCGGAGCAATACTGTGAGAGCGATTATAGTATGCTACATAACTGAATGTGGTTTCTGCACTACAAAAGCGGGTTGTAACAGAGGGCTAAGCAAATTCTGTATCTGAAGACAAATTGTGTGTACTTTAGCCACTGATAACATTTACGTAAATTGGAGCATAATGCAAGGGACCCCAAGTACAATAAGGGATGAGCGAGTGCTGGAAATGAGAGTACTGCCTTCAGTACTGAAATGCAATTGCATTTCTAGGATTTGTTTAAGTTTGAATCGACAAAGATGTATTGTTGCCAGTTCTTTGAAATACACATAAAATAGGCTTTTGAGCCACCCAGTGGAGTATCACATTCTCACGTCGTGCTACTGGAAATTTAGCGAAACATTCGTTGTACCATAAAATGCTTTTTTGAATGCTTAGTGTCAGAAATTGGGATGTTATCTGAGAGTGGTAGAAGCTCCACTCAGGTAACAACTAAAATCTTTATCAGGGTGAACCAAAAAGTCACTAAATTAACTTGTGCTTAGCCATCTCGCTACTTGGCACAAAAGCAGTCCCTCTTAACTTACTGGCAATGTGTAAAGTATTTATGCAGCGCACAAACACTAATAAAGTAAAAACACAGCAGAAGAAAAATCCCAAACCAATTTGAAAAAGTAGAGTGTATTTTAATAAATAAAATGAAACGAAAATGCACAAAATTCAATCAGTAGCACGGGCGATATTCATTTTTCATATTTGTTTTACAGAAAATAGTGCTTACAAGCTGGAAGATTCACTTGCGGGTCTCTGCATGCACTGTACTAGTGGAAAGTCACAAGTTCAGGCCAACTGCGATGGAGCGCAGGACAGGTACAGCCCTGCCGAAGAGTTACCTTCTCAAGACTGGCACAAAAGATTCCGTTTGCGTTGAGCGGGGTCATGGGGAGGAGGCTTTCAGCACAAAGAGCAGGTCAAGCATCATCGACTGTTGTTGCTGGAGGGTGAAGATTTAGTAGCTGCTGGAACTCTGTAATGGTGAATCACCGCGTATGGTTGCTGTTGGCACGAAGAGAATTTCCTGCTGCACCTTCAGGTATGATGTCATTGTGAGCAGTAGAATCTTGGTGTGAACATGCCTATTTGCGGCCGCAAGGAACCCTAAACTTCAGGATTATCACTTTCACCTTCAGAAAAAGTTCTCACTGATGCCAGCCACAGGTCGAGGACCTGGGGGGGCCTCTTCGGGATCAGGACTAAGAGCAGTAGAGGTCAGCTGTAGGGCTCAGGCATCATGAAGGTACAGATGATGCTGTTCAGCTAGGGAAGGTGCTGGAAGGCCTCTGGAAGCTTGGGGTGTCCTGGTAGTTCACACAGGAAGTCAGACAACTGACCCTTGGAGTCACTTTGGGAAGTATTGGATCAAGAAAAAACAGTCTAATTTTCCTCCTTCAGACAGCACAACAGTCTTTTCAGTAGGAGAGCAGTCCTCCCGGCAGTAGGACAGTCCTTCTTCTAAATAATCCACATGTTCAGGAGTGTTCTAATGAGTCATTCTAAAGATCCCATTTTTATACCTGGTGCCAACCTTTGAGTGGGAGAATCGAATCCACTAACCTACCCTAATGCTGGTTCTGGTCAGTTTGGCCCCTTCCACTTGTCCAGGCTCAAAACTGTCTAGGGGACAAAAGACAGGGCAGGTCTGTTGTCCGGTACTTCTGTGTGTGCTGCAGACAAGGCCTTTATCTCACTGTTTGGAAGCAATACACAACCCCCAACAGCAGAGCCATTCGCAGTCACATGACCCAGGACACTGGCAGAAAGGCAAGACAATGCTAACTTTCTAAAGGTGGCATTTTCAAAATTGGAACTTGAAATCTGACTTCACCATTAAAGAGGATTTTAAATTAAAATTAATTTAGTTAAAAACAGTAAATCTCGATCTGCTCTCAGTCTGAGGTTAGCATGCATTAGATGTAATAATCCAACCCAGTGTTAGCCTATGGCGCGGGTACTCGCAAACATTTTCCCTGGGCAAAAAAAAATGGTCTGTGGTGTGCTGAAGACTGCCTTGTAGCCAGCAGGGTGGACGAGTGGTTTTTGGGAAGGGGGGTCTGTATGGTGGATGGAGGGGAAGTGAAACATGTATATGGGGTGAACAGTGAGTCATGGAGCGATTTTGAGGGTTTCATGCCATACAGCCCTCTCAACAAAACCCAGAGTCTCAGGAACGGTCATAGAGTAGACAATACTGTATTTTGTTGGATCTGAATCGCCATCTCTCTACGCCACCTTAGAGTAAGCCTTCTCTTCTTGGTATTGCTAACTTGGGAGAGTCAAGTGTCAAAAGGATGTAACTTGATTACTGAATTGGAATGAAATAGAAATGCACAATGTGAAAACAAGAAAACCTGGGATCAATCCCAGCTTCCCCACTTGACCAAACTTTGTGATCCTAGATCATTATTTTATTTCACTTTGCCACCACTTTCCTCATTATCACATATAAGAGCACATTGAAACACTTTAATTTAGGATGGGTGCTGTACAAACCTTCTCTTGTGTTCAATTTAATACATTATAATGTTGTCCATGTGTAATAACAACCTGGGTAACCCAGGGGAGTCCATATTTCTACTGACTTGCCTCTTAGGGTGGGAGGAGGATTGAACATTTCTACTTTAGTGGGTGGCACAATGAGTGCTACTGCCTACCAGTAGCATCCAATATACAGGCCCTGGGTACATGTAGTATTATGTACTAGGGACCTACAAATACATCAAATCCGCCAATGATGTGTGTAGGCCTATTTTACCATGTTTTAAGGAGCAAAGACAAGCACTTTAGCACTGGCTAGCGGAAATTCTGACAACAATAATGTTGACATAAAAAATATCTAAAATACACAATTATCTTGTACAAAAAAATAGAAACCATAAGTCTTGTCACCACAAGAAGATGTACTAAACATAACTAAAATATTGCTAAATAAAATGCCAAAAAACATATATAATTATTCTAGCAATTACAAATAAAAACTAAGCACCTAAACAACTGTAAATATATAAAATGATTCACAATTAATTCCAACACACTAAAAATATATATAATATAATAACAAACACACATAAATATATACATATTTTGTAATTAAATTAATATAAAATGAAGACAATAAACCATAAAAATCAATAATACAATTATTAAAAAAATAATAAAAAGGGCATTTCACCAAATCAAGTCTCTTCCCTTTGTGGAGTCGAGTTGCATTTATGGATGCAGGCTTTTAACTTAAGAGTAATACAAAGGTACCTTGCGTAGGGGAGGTGTTAGATGGGCTGAGCATGGGCCTGCCCGTTTATTCATCCATGTATTTTGATGCAAACACATATTTACTAAAGTTAATAAACTTGGGTTTGGTCCAAAATGGGGTGCCATAAAGAGGAGAAATACCTTTATTTCTTCTCACTACTTTATCTGTGCAAGTATGCTGCATTCTGCAGTGCACATACAAAGATGAATAAGCCTCTGAGAATATTTTTTTGTGCAGAAATGTATCACTTCTTGCACAAAACTATTCTGCCATCATCACAGGCACCCCTGTGTAGTGACCCAAGGTGCCTGCATTGGTGCTTGGCAGTTAAAAGTGTGGCAGTGCTACAAGAGTGTAGAACTGTGCACTGTATTACTAGATATAGTGCATTTCTGTTCTCTCCCTTTGAAGCAACTCATTACAGCAACTTCCCTTGCTACATTGCATTGTGTCAAAGTTTAGTAAAAATGGTGGTAAGGGTTTACTATTTCCACTGTAGTATAAACCACATTGAAGAATGTTTTTCAATTCGAGGGCTTAGATTAACTATTTTGACTTCAATTTAAACCACATTGGAGAAAATGTTATACTTTGAAGGGAGTGGCTTTATTATTCCCAATCCAATATAAGCCCTGTGAGAAGTTGGCCTGGTATATGCTGTCCACTAGTTATAGTGGACACCTTGCACTAGTCCAAACAACCCCTTATTGATGATAGGTTAAAGACAACCTCTATTGAAAGCTATCCTAGTGGTAGCTATGGAAAGCAGCCTTCAGGCTAAGTCTTGAAGGAATGTAAAGCAGCTTGTTTTAGCAGTCTATAATCTCTTGAGTGGCTAAATGAAAGGAGACCACACCAGCTTTATATATTATATATATGTATTTATTCCCAAACACACCCTACTAGTCTCTATGAGGCTAGAGGTAAAAGCACTTCAAATATCACAGTAAAGTAGCACAGATACACGTTAGGCCCTAGGGGCGAGCCAAACCATATACTAAAATAGTGGTATAAGAACCACGACTTAACTAGACACAAGGCCTAGAGCCTGTAGAATCGCTGGTACCCCAAGGAACCACCCAAGTTAGTGACGCAGAGGACCCATGGGGGCCGTGTGCAGTGTGAGAACACAGCCGCGAGCTCCTGTTAGCTTCTATTGGGAAAGTCGCGGTTAGATTTTTAAAGATAGAGGTGGACTAGGACCAAACCCTCTTGGACTCAGACAGTTATAGGGTCAACACCCACGGGAGCACTGGAGTACTCGAGTTACCTCACCCAGGGAAGCCAGGTGCATAGGTGTCAAATGGTGTCGGGTCGCGTCGTCGTTTTCAATGGAACCTGGTGAAGAAGTGCTGCTTCCGGGAAGATGCGAAGTGTCCGAAGAGATCCAAGCCTGGATCAAAGATGTGAAGAAACTGAAAGCAGAGGGGAAAGCGTCTGGGTCACTTGCCAGTGACCAGGGGCATGATAGACAAATGCCCACCGATGTCGGGTGTTTCAGGTGAAGAAGGTGAAGCTTGACTCTTCAGCCACGAGGACCAGGAGGCATCGAGGACAACCAGGAGCTGGATTCGAGCTGTCCCTCAAAGGATGTCGAGTGCTGCAGCATTGGTGCCCGGATTGGACGCAACAAGCCTTGGCAACAGCAACCCATGCAGAAAGGAGAAAGATGCTTCGGTGAGGACCAGCAAGGTCCGAGGGACTCCCCCAGCAGGGAGGAGTGAGGGCACATCTGGAGCAACCAGGGAAGCCCAAAGAAAGTCAGAGTTACCTTCACAGGGAACCACCAGTCGACGGACCATGGATCGCGAAGGGGCCTCAAGAGGAATCACAAAATGGTTGCCCGCGGTCACTTGGGGTAACTAGGCCAACAATCTTCAGAGGATTCTCTGCTTGGGGTCTGGGCTATAAGTAAGCGAATGTACAGCCTTAGGGGATGTTGAGAAGCTGATGCACTTGCAAATGTGCACGGTGTTTAGGGGTTCCGGTTCCACGGTACCCACAAGGGCTACCGGTCTCAGCTTTGCTGAGGACTCAGTTCGGCCTCCGGGAAGTCTGGAAATCCACCACTGGTGTTGCAATGTCTTCGGTGTCCAGCGGGAGCTTTGGAGATGTAGACCGGACAGATGCATCTTTGGTGCCTGCCAAGCAGGGGAGTAACTTTTATACTCCAAGGAAGATTCTTCAGTCATCTGGCGCTGAACAGATCGTCGAAGTTCCAGGATTCAGTTTCAGAGTTTCGTCCAGTGACATCTAAAGTCATCTAAAGTCCTGTTGCCAGGGGTTCCTATCTTATACCCAAGGAAGGGGCTGGACTAACTCAGGGGACCCACCTATGGGAGCATTTGGAAAGAGGGGTGGCTACACCCATTTCCTTTGTCCAGTTTTGCACCAGAGCAGGGGCTGGTAGCCCCTGAACAGGTTTGAGCTGGACTTTGCACAGGGACACCAAAGATGCCCCCAGTGCAGGACTTCAAAGCACTCTCAGAGTGCACCCACCCTGCCCCAATACACTAAAGCCTGTCTGGGAGGTGGTGACACCTCCCTGTGACAGAAAACCGATTGTCCAGGCCTCCCCGGCCGAGGTTTCAGTCAGCAGCAGGAGGCCAGACTCATGTCTGTGGCTGCAGCATCCATTTTGTGATTGGTACCGGGTATACCGGTGCTGTCATGTCTCTCCCTCTAGAAGGGTGGGTATGATTCCAAGGTGTTTGACACAAAACACGACATGTTTCCATGCAGCCAGTCCAAAGTTAGCATTTACCGTTTGGTTATATTGCACTTAAGAATATATGGTCAGGCTGCATCCCAGGCAACCCCAGAGTAGAGATTCCGAAGGCTGTAGAGGGGCTCTGCTCATGCATGGGCACCCTCTCACACAAAACCAAGCATCATGCCTTCAGGATTCATAAGGCCTGCCATAGGGGTGACTGATAGGTTTCTATGTGCCGTGATAGGTGAGATATAGTGAACCTATACCTCAGTAAGGGGTGCATGCACCACCTTACCCAGGCTACAGTAGCAGACCTGTGGTGTCATTTTGGGGGTTTCCTAGGGGTGGCACAATACATGCTTCAGCCCCTGGTAGGCATCTGGGGTACATATGCCCTGGGTACATAGTACACCATATACTAGGGCCTGAGAGGGGCACCCCAGAATCCAACCTGTTGTGTACCTTAAGTACATGGAATCAATTTAGAGAGCAAGCAGCTAGGCTGGGGTCCTGAATAGCAGGGCCCCAGCCAGACTAAAGTCGAAAAACAGTGTTACAGCAGCCGAAAGTGGGGGTAACCATAAGAAGCAGATCCTACTCTCCTACACCCCCCCAAACGCAGGGATATTAAACTAACCGTGACCACTTGAGTCTTCATGTTCTAAGTGGAAATATCTGGAGAGTCCATCTGCATTGGCATGGTTACTCCCAGGACTATGTTCCACTGTATAGTCCATCCCCTGTAGGGAAATGGACCACCTTAAAAGTTTGGGTTTTCACCCTTCATCTGTTTTAGCCATAAGAGGGGCTTATGGTCTCTCTGAACAATGAAGGGAGAACCAAACAAGTATGGCCTCAACTTCTTCAGAGCCCAAACCACAGCTAAGACCTCCCTCTCAATGGCTGACCAACGTTTCTCTCTGGGGGTCAGCCTTCTGCTTATGAAAGCTACTGGCTGATCCTGACCTTCATCATTCAACTGTGACAGTAGAGCCCCTACCCCCAACTAAGATGCATCTGTTTGCACAATGAACTTCTTGGAGTAATCAGTACTTTGCAGAATGGGAGCAGTGCACATGGCCTGCTTCAGGCCATCAAATGCCTTTTGACATCTAACTGTCCACTGAAACTTTTTGGGCATTTTCTTGGAAGTAAGGTCATTCAATGGAGTCACAATGGATCCATAACCTTTTACAAATCTTCTGTAATACCCAGTCAGGCCTAAGAAGGCTCTCACCTGAGTCTGGGTAGTGGGAGCAACTAGGCCTGGGCGAAAATTTCGTTCCGTTCGTGGAAATTGCGATAATTTGACATTTTCGCGTTCCGCGGAGAGCGCGAAAATGTCAAAATTTCCGCATTCCGCAGCTTGGCGATAATTTGTTTCTTGCTCGCGCTGTAAAATAATACATTCTCGCGCGCGCGCGATCGCCTTACCTGAATCCCTGCGTTCGCCGACAAGTTTTCTTGATCCGGTCGCGTTCTCCATGAGATGTTGTGTTGTTTTTCGCCATTTGTGCTTTCTCACGACAAACGCGCCCGCAGTGACGTCATGCGTCGCGCGATCACGTCTTTCTTCTCGCGATCATGCACCGCGAGACAACTGAAAACAAGATGGCCACGCCCGCGAGCTACCACATGGGTAAGTTGGCGAGCCGCAACCATGCAGAAAATCTCGCGAACATGCGGTAAAAAAACTTCCGCATCTTCGCGATATTTCCGCGTGTTTGCGATAATTTTTAACATTTTCGCGATAATTTGCGAAAGTGGATTTCGCAAATTCCGCCCACCCCTAGGAGCAACCCAGTCCATTATGGTCTGCATTTTGCTCTGCAATGGTTGAACCTACACCTACAAGGTGGCCCTGGTACACAACCTGACTCTGCCCTATCTGGCACTTAGTAACCTTGCTATTTAGGCCTGCTTTTTGCAGGGTCTCCAAAACATTCTTCAGGTGGACCAGGTGATCCTCCCAGGTGGAGCTAAAGACAGCAATATCATCTAGATGTGCTGCACTATAGTCTTCCAGGCCTGTAAGGACTTAATTCACCAACCTTTGGAAAGTGGCAGGTGCATTCTTCAAACCAAAGGGCATCACCACAAATTGGTAATGCCCACTAGGGGTAGAAAATGCTGTCTTTGGCTTTGCATCATCAGCTAGTCTGATCTGCCAGTGGCCAGCTGTCAAGTCAAATGTGCTTAGAAACTTGGCTGAGGCCAAAGTATCTATTAGCTCATCTGCCCTTGGGATGGGATGGGCATCAGTCCTAGTGACTGCATTGAGACCCCTGTAATCCACACAAAACCTCATCTCTCTCTTTCTATCTTTGGTGTGAGGTTTAGGCACAAGGACTACTTGACTAGCCCAAGGGCTATCTGAGGGTTCAATGACTACCAAATCCAACATCTTTTAGACTTCTGTCCTCATACAGTCCCTGACATGATCAGGTAGCCTGTAGATCGTATTCTTCACAGGCCGACTGTCCCAAGTGTCCACTTCATGAGTGCACCTGGTGGTCTGACTTGGAGTCAGAGAAAACATATGTCTGAACTGGCTGAGAAGTTTTCTGCAGTCAGTTTGCTGCTGGACAGTGAGGCTGCCTGCCAAGGCTACACTATCTACTGATCCATCATCAGGGTTCTGAGATAGCAGGTCAGAGAGTGGGTCACTCTCTTCCTCCTGTCCATCATCAGTAGCCATGAGCAAGCCATGTCTGCCCTGTCAACATATGGTTTTAGTCTGTTGACATGAAGTACCCTATGGGGACTCTTAGGGGTTCCAAGGTCTACCAAGTTGGTGAACTCCCCTTTCTGTTCAACAATTGTATGGGGGCCACTCCATTTATCCTGGAGTGCTGCTGGGGCCACAGGCTCCAACACCCATACTTTCTGCCCTGGCTGGTAAACAGTTAGCACAGCCTTTTGGTCATGCTTGGCCTTTTGTAATTCCTGGCTAGCCTCAAGGTTTTTAGTTGCCTTTTTCATATACTCACCCATCCTGGAGCGGAGACCAAGTAAATAGTCTACTATGTCCTGTTTAGGGGGTTTGAGAGGTAACTTCCATCCCTCCTTCACCAGACACAAAGGACCCCTAACAGGATGGCCAAACAAAAGTTCAAAAGGGCTGTAACCAACCCCCTTTTGAGGCACCTCCCTGTAGGCAAATAAAAGTCAGGGCAAAAGGATGTCCCATCTGCGCCTAAGCTTTTCTGGGAGACCTTTGATCATGCCCTTTAAGGTTTTGTTGAATCTTTCAACTAAACCATTGCATTGTGGGTGATAGGGTGTGGTGAATTTATAATTCACTCCACACTCCTTCCACATTGCAGTCAAGTAACTTGACATGAAGTTTTCATCCCTGTCAGATACTACCTCCTTAGGAAAACCCACTCTTGAGAATACACCCAAGAGAGCCCTTGCCACCACAGGAGCTGTAGTGGTCCTAAGTGGAATGGCTTCTGGGTACCTAGTGGCATGGTCCACCACCACCAGGATAAATCTGTGCCCAGATGCTGTTTGAGGATTCATTGGACCAACAATGTCAATCCCAACCCTCTCAAAGGGAACCCCCGTCACAGGTAGTGGTATCAGGGGGGCCTTTGTGGTTCCACCTGCCTTCCCACTGGCTTGACAGGTTACACAGGAGCGACAAAACTCCTTAGTGTCTTCAGACATGTGGGGCCTATGAAAGTGAGGAACTATTCTGTCCCTAGTCTTGTTTTGGCCCAAGTGTCCTGCTAGGGGAATATCATGGGCTAGTGTCAGTAGGAAGCCCCTAAACTTCAAAGGTATTACCAACCTCCTGGAAGCACCAGGCTTGGGGTCTCTACTCTGAATAAAGGAGTCCATCATCCCAATAGATTGTATGGGTGCCACTAGCATTCCCAATAGCCTCATCAGCAGCTTGCTTTCTGAGGGGTTCAGGAGAGGGGCAGGTTTTCTGCTCCTGGCTCAGATCTGCCCTGGAACGGCCTCCTGTCCCCAAGAATTCAACCTGGTCAGGTTCAAGCTCCTCTAGGACAGTTGCTTCTTCAGGTCCAAGATCATCTCCCTCAGGAGGCTGATCTGTATTCTGAGTTGGGGGGAAGGCACTGCCTTAACCCTACTGCTCCTCCTCTTGGGAGGCACCTGGTCAATTCTTACAGAATCCAGGGCCTGGTCAGTTCTAGACATTTTGGCCTGTGACCTAATCACAGCAAATACATGTGCAGGGATCCCTAGCATTTCTGCATGTGTCCTCAATCAATCAATCAATCAAGAAATTTGTATAGCGCGCTACTCACCCGGGGGGTCTCAAGGCCCTTGGGGGGGGGGGGGTCCGCTACTGCTCGAACAGCCATGTCTTGAGTTGCTTCCTGAAGGCGAGGTGGTCCTGGGTGATCCAGAGGTGGATGGGGAGGGAATTCCAGGTCTTGGCTGCCAGGTAGGAGAAGGATCTTCCTCCCATGGTGGCTCTACGGATGCGTGGGTTGGCGGTGAGGGCGTGGCTGGTCGATCGTAGTTGGCGGGTGAGAGTGTAGAAGGTCAGGCGGTTGTTGAGGTACCTGGGGCCCAGGTCATGGAGGGCTTTGTGTGCGTGGGTGAGGGGGCGGAACATGATTCTTTTGTTGACGGGGAGCCAGTGCAGGTCTTTCAGGTGTCCGGAGATGTGGCTGTGGCGGGGGATGCCCAGGATGAGTCGTGCGGCGGAGTTCTGGATGCCTTGGAGTCTTTTCTGCAGTTTGGCTGTGGTTCCGGTGTAGAGGGTGTTTCCGTAGTCCAGTCGGCTGGTGACAAGTGCCTGGGTGACCGTCTTCCTGGTTTCGGTGGGGATCCATCGGAAGATCTTTCAGAGCATGCGAAGGATGTTGAAACATGAAGACGAGACGGCGTTGACTTGTCTGGTCATTGACAGGGAGGAGTCCAGGATGAAGCCCAGGTTGTGTGCGTGGTCCGTTGGTTTGGGTCCGCTGCCTAGGGCCGGGGGCCACCAGGAGTCATCCCAGGCAGATGGTGATGATCCTAGGATGAGGACTTCCGTCTTGTCTGAGTTCAGTTTCAGGCGGCTGTTCTTCATCCACTCGGCTACTTCTCTCATCCCTTCGTGTAGGTTGGTTCTGGCGGTGGCGGGGTCGTTGGTGAGGGAGAGGATCAGCTGGGTGTCGTTGGCGTAGGAGATGATGTTGAGGCTGTGTTGGCGTGCGATGGCTGCGAGGGGGCTCATGTATACGTTGAAGAGGGTGGGGCTGAGTGATGATCCTTGTGGTACGCCGCAGATGACTTCGGTGGCCTCAGATCTGAATGGGGGGAGGCGGACTCTCTGGGTTCTTCCGGCGAGGAACAAGATGATCCAATCCAGTGCCTTCTCTTGGATTCCGACGTTGCTGAGGTGTTGGACTAGGGTGCGGTGGCAGACAGTATCGAACGCTGCGGAGAGGTCCAGGAGGATGAGGGCCGCTGTTTCCCCGTTGTCGAGCAGGGTTCGGATGTCATCGGTGGCTGCGATGAGGGCGGTCTCGGTGCTGTGATTGGCTCGGAAGCCGGACTGTGAGTGGTCGAGGGATCCGTTCGTCTCGAGGAAGGCGGCCAGCTGTCTGTTGACGGTCTTCTCTATGACTTTGGCAGGAAACGGGAGGAGCGAGATGGGGCGGTAGTTCTTGAGGTCGGTGGGGTCTGCTGATGGTTTCTTCAGGAGGGCGCTGAGTTTGGCGTGTTTCCAGCTCTCCGGGAAGGTGGCGGTGTTGAAGGAGCAGTTGATGATGTCCCGGAGATGGGGCGCGATGACGGAGTCGGCCTTGTTGAAGACGTGGTGAGGACGTGTCCTGAGCTCCTCTTCAGCCCAAGCTGAAGTTTCCAGATCATTGCCAAGCAAGCATTCAACAGGGAGGTCTGCACTTACCACAACCTTTTTGAGGCCAGTTACCCCTCCCCAGGAGAAATTCACAACTGCCAAGGAATGGTCCTGACATTGTTAGCATTGGTCACTTGGTACATTTCAACAAGTATAATCTTCCCAGGATCCACAAGACCTTTTTTCACCATTGTTACACTTGCTCCTGTGCCCCTGAATGCCAAAGCCTCATTTCCATTAATCAAAGGCTGCTGTCTGAATTTGCCCAAGTTACTGGGACTCACAAAGGAGGACATGTCCATGCCTCCATCACAGATCAGGACAGCCTGAGTTGGAACTCTGACTAGGCCAGGGTCCATCTCAGAACCCAGGGTTAACCCTACTACAACCTTATTCTGAGTATTACCACCACCAATTGTAGCTGCACTAGGGGGAACAGTTGCCTTAGGGGCAATGGTGGCTGGAATTGAGTGTTTGGACTTGGTGCAATCACTAGTCCAGTGAATTTTCTGCTTACAGATCTTGCACCATGGTTTCTTTTGGCCCTTTCCTTTATTAGATTGGGATTTACCCCTGAAGAAGATTTTTGGGGACCTTGTGAAGACTTCTGGTCTATACCCTTCTCCCCACCCTTGTTAGAGTTCTTTGAATCTTTCTTCTTCTGGTCACCACCTTGGTTCTGAACCTTCTGCCTCACCCTGGTTCTGACCCATTTATCTGCCTTCTTTCCCAATTCTTGGGGAGAGGTCAGATCAGAGTCCACCAGGTACTGATGCAACAGCTGATTTTGACAATTGTTAAGGATCTGCTCCCTCATAATTAAATTGTACGATCCTTGAAAGACATGCACCTTGCTGCCAAGTAACCAACCCTCCAGAGCCTTAGTAGCACAATCTACAAAGCCCACCCAGTCTTGATTTTGTGCCTTTTGGGTATGTCTGGACTCTAACCTATATTGTTCAGTGGTTAGGCCAAACCCTTCAATCAATGCACTTTTCAGACTGGAGTAGTCAACAGCATCCTCCTCTCTAACAGTGAGGAGCTTATCTATGCCTTTGTCTGTAAAGGAGAGGCACAAGATTGCTGCCCACTGCTCCTGGGGGGCCCTCTGAACTTTACAGGCCCTTTCCAGTGTAGTAATCCATTTGTGGATGTCATCCCCACTTTGGTAGGGAGGGACAATCTTGTTTAGGTTTCAATGGTCATGAGACCTCTCCCTAACAATAGGGATGTTGCTGCCACCATGGGACTCTAGTCCCATCTTAGTTCTAGCTTTATGAAGCTCTAGGGACTCCCTGTCTAGGGCTATCTGTGCCCTTCTGATCCTCAACTGAGCTTCCTCATACTGGATCAGTCTCTCTCTCCTCTCCTGAGAGGTTTCCCTCCTATGAGAGGAGACAGAGGTACTAGAATGGTTAGATTCCACTGAAGGGGATCTGGACCTTCTAGGCACACTCCCAACCCCTCATGGTAGAGTAAAGAGAGGGCCATCATGGCCATCTTCCTCATCTTCAGGAGGAGTTGCATTTGCCAGGTCAGGATCATTGTCATCCTCCTGGCCAGCTCCAGAGGTCAGGTCAGTGGTATCTGAGCCCCTAGGCCCTTCCTCATCAGCTGCCCCACCCACTCTACCTACCCCATTAGTAGGCCTGGGCGGTAAATTCCGTTCCGCTCATGGAATTTGCGGAATTTGGGTAATTTCGCGTTCCGCGGAGAACGCGAAATTGCCCAAAATTCTGGTTTCCGCAACTTCGCGAAATTTTTGCTTGTTCGCGTTCTCAAAATGCGTGTTCGTGAGATATTTCTCCCTGAGCACGCAAACAGCGATCGTGAACAGGAAAAAAGCATCGCGAACAAGCAATTCCGCGCGTTCGCGAAATTTCTGCGTGTTCGCGGAGATTTTTTACCGTTTCGCGGAGATTTGCGTAACGCGATTCCGCAAATTCCGCCCACCCCTACCCATTAGACCCTGAGGTCTTTCTTAGATCATCTAGGAGGAGTACCTCTATGAGGCGTTGGGTGTTTGCACGCTTGCCTGTCTTCAATTTCCTCATACTACACAATGCTCTCAATTCCAAGAATGGGAGTTTGTCCCACTGGCTTCCGGCAGGGACCCACTGGTTCCTGACCTTGAGGACATTACTAGTGAGGTGTGGTGTATGCACTACCTACTCTAGTGTGGCCTACTAAACTCTCTTGAGTTGTAGAAAGGGTGTGCTAAGCCCTTGACACACAACTCTAAGTTCAGTAGAACTTACTGTATTCTAAAGCTTGTATTATATGTACCTTAGGTACCTTTAGTGGTTTTCAGTCAGTCACTCAATTGAGATTATCTGGTAAAACAATAGCAAGCTGGAATCCCACACGCTGCACACCAATGTGAGAAGTTGGCCTGGTATATGCTGTCCACTAGTTATAGTCGGCACCTTGCACCAGTCCAAACAATCCCTTATTGATGATAGGTTAAAGAGAACCTTTATTGAAAGCTATCCTAGTGGTAGCTATGGAGAGCAGCCTTCAGGCTAAGTCTTGAAGGAATGTAAAGCAGCTTGTTTTACCAGTCTATAATCTCTTGAGTGGCTAAATGAAAGGAGACCACACCAGGTATATATATATAAAATATATGTATTTATTCCTAAACACACCCTACTAGTCTCTTTATGAGGCTAGAGGTAAAAGCACATAAGTTACACTTCAAATATTATAGTAAAGTAGCACAAATACACGTTAGGCCCTAGGGGCAAGCCGTATCATATACTAAAATAGTGGTATAAAATCCACGACTTAACTAGACACAAGGCCTAGAGCCTGCAGAATCGCTGGGACCTCAAGGAACCACCCAAGGTTGTGACACAGAAGACCCACGGTGGCCGTGTGCAGTGTGAGAACAAAGCCGCGAGCTCCCGTTAGCTTCTATGGGGAAAGTCGCGGTTAGATTTTTAAAGATAGAGTACACTTAGAGATGGACTAGGACAAAATCCTCTTGGACTTAGACAGCTATAGGGTCAACACCCACGGGAGCACCGGAGTACTTGAGTTACCTCACCCAGGGAAGCCTGGTGCATAGGTGTCAAATGGTGTCGGGTCGCGTCGTCATTTTCAATGGAAGCTGGCGAAGAAGTGCTTCTGCCGGGAAGATGCAAAGTGTCCAAAGAGATCCAAGGCTGGATCGGAGATGTGAAGAACCTGAAAGCAGAGAGGACAGAGTCTGGGTCACTTGCCACTGACTAGGGGCACGATAGACGAATGCCCACCGATGTCGGGTGTTTCTGGTGAAGAAGGTGAAGCTTGACTCTTCAGCCACGAGCTGTCCCACGAAGGATGTCGAGTGCTGCAGCGTTGGTGCCCGGATTGGACACAACAAGCCTTGGCAACAGCAATCCACGCAGAAAGGAGAAAGATGCTTTGGTGCAGACCAGCATGGTCCGAGGGACTCCGTCAGCGAGGAGGAGTGAGGGCACGTCTGGAGCAACCAGGGAAGACCAAAGAAAGTCAGAGTTACCTTCACAGGGACCCACCAGTCGACAGACCAGGGATCGCGAAGGGGCCACGAGAGGAACCACAAAATGGCGGGGTGACTAGGCTGACAATCTTTGGTGGACTCTCTGCTCGGGGTCTGGGCTACAAGTAACCCAATGCACAGCCTCAGGGGACGTTGACAAGCTGATGCACTTGCAAATGTGCACGGTGTCGAGGGGTTCCGGTTCCCTGGTACCCGCGAGGGCTACGGGTCTCAGCTTTGTCGTTGGTGCCTGCCAAGCAGGGGAGTAACTCCTTTACTCCAAGGGAGATTCTTCAGTCATCTGTCGTTGAATAGATCCTCGAAGTCCAGGCTTCAGTTTCAGAGTTTCGTCCAGGGATATCTAAAGTCTTGTTGCCAGGGGTTCCTATCTTATACCCAAGGAAGGGGATGGACTAACTCAGGGGACCCACCTATGGGGGGGGGTTTGGAAAGAGGGGTGGCTACACCCATTTCCTTTGTACAGTTTCACGCCAGAGCAGGGGCTGTTAGCCCCTGAACCGGTTTGAGCTGGCCTATGCACAGGGACACCAAATGTGCCCCCAGTGCAGGACTTAAAAGCACTCTCAGAGTGCACGCACCCAGCCCCAATACACTAAAGCCTGTCTAGGAGGTGGTGACACCTCCCTGTGACAGGAAACCTTATGTCCAGGCCTCCCCTGCCGGAGTTTCGGTCAGCAGCAGGAGGCCAGACTCATGTCTGTGGCTGAAGCATCCATTTTGTGATTGGTACCGGGTATACCGGTGCTGTCATGTCTCTCCCTCTAGAAGGGTGGGTATGATTCCAAGGTGTTTGACACAAAACATGACATGTTTCCATGCAGCCAGTCCAAAGTTAGCATTTACCGTTTGGTTAATGCACTTAAGAATATATGGTCAGGCTGCATCCCAGGCAACCCCGGAGTAGAGATTCCAAAGGCTGCAGAGGGGCTCTGCTCATGCATGGGCACCCTCTCACACAAAACCAAGCACCATGCCTTCAGGATTGATAAGGCCTGCCATAGGGGTGACTGATAGGTTTCTATGTGCCTTGATAGGTGAGATATAGTGAACCTATACCTCAGTAAGGGGTGCATGCACCACCTTACCCAGGCTGCAGTAGCAGCCCTGTGGTGTCATTTTGGAGGGCTTCCCAGGGGTGGCACAATACATGCTTCAGCCCCTGGTAGGCCTCTGGGGTACCTATGCCCTGGGTACATAGTATACCATATACTAGGGACTGATAAGGGAACCCCAGAATACAATCTGTGGTGTACCTAAAGTACATGGAATCAATTTAGGTTGGAAGCAGCTAGGCTGGGGTCCTGAATAGCAGGGCCCCAGCCAGACTAAAGTCGGAAAACATTGTTAAAGCAGCAAAAAGTGGGGGTAACCATAAGAAGCAGATCCTACTCTCCTACAAGCCCCATTGTGGAATTGGTTGGACTTTGAGGGGGTAGATTAACTCTTCCCATTCCAATCTAAGCCACATTGGGAAAAGCATTGGATTTTGAGGGAGAATGATTTACGATTCCCACTTTAATCAAAGCCACATTTGGGGAAAGCACTGGACACTGTGGGGGGCGGGGTAGATTTGATACACCCACTTCCATTTAAGCCTTATTGGGGAAAGCATTGAACATTGAAAGGGGTAGTTTTACAATTCCCACTCCAATCTAAGACACATTCGGAAAAGGATTGGCCTTTGAAGGGGTTACATTCACTAAAATAAAATTACAAAGGATTTCTACTAAAATAAATGAAAATGTGTGATTTAAATTGTGAAAAAATAAAATGAAATAATGATGTTTATACATTTGAAATACAATCTCACCTATTTTATTAAAATAACATTTAACACCTAAGAAAAAGAATATATAATCAATCAAAAGAATGAAAAGAAAACTACAAACAGAAACATTAAAGTAAAACTTATAAACAACTAATTCAATAATGTAATAATTATTACAAGAAATTGAAAGAATACATTTAAAATAATGTAATATTTTAAATATGAATAAAAACATTAACAATGTAATTTAAAATCAAATCATGTTTTTTTTCTCAAGCAAATCCCCACCCAATTCCCAGGTAAACCATATGTTTCACATCTAAAATATTACTAAAATATAAAACAAATTATACAATTTTAATATTACATCAAGAAAAAGTACACAAACATAAAGAATATATCACTTACAAACTAACTACATTTTAAAAACATCATAAACAAAAAGTCCTCCCCACTCAATAATCCCATAACCCTCACTTCCTGCTCCAAACATTTTAAACTAATTAAAAAAAATATTAAAAAAAAAAAAAAATTAAACAAAAACAAAGTATAAAACAACAGTATTTAACAATCTAAACAATTATATTTGTAACCAACGATATTAAAAGTCACTTAAAAAACAATATGATAACTTCGGATATTAAAGTCAATGATATTGCCACAAATTTCTTATTTGATATTTAAGACTACCTCAGCAATCTATATAGAAAGCAATAATTTCTGAAACTTTTACGAGCACTGGCAAAGCCAATAGAGCAAGTTTTAATATAATACGCAGCATTTGTTCATGTAGCAAAATGAAACCGCGTTTTCGAATGTCTTAACCTTAACTTACATGCATTGGTATAGTTCAGCTTGATGTATTACTTTTGGCAATGATCATCGTTTTTTCATGCGTTCAGCTGCACAAAATTTTGCCTAGACACTTAGTTTATAAAAAGCTAGTTATCATTTTTAACAATATTATATATCAATGTATGTAAAAAGGAGGGGAAAAAATTAGATTTATATGTATTGCATGGGAGCTTTACCTTCATAGGTATGCAGATTTTGGCCAACGTTAATCAAACCAACAGTAATTTCACTGCAGTACCTAATCAAACAGTGCTACAGTTGTAGGTGACGAAATGCCTGTGTGCATAGTAGTGAGGACAGCAGGGGACAGTAAAAAGGAAAAAAGCAGCAATCAATGCGGGGAAAACACTGGCGTCAAGAGCGTGTCGGTGTTTGTCCAATGATGAAATGTCCGCAAATCACCATTATCCTATGAAAGGGCTAAGAGCATTGAAAATGCTATTCGGATAAACCAATTAATCACTGGCTGATATGTAAAGGTACAGTAGGTGGCCTATCGCAGTTATGCACACTTTCACCCACCGCATGGCAAACTGAAAAGTAACAGTTTGTGGGGAAGTGCTCAACCTGAGATTTAGATATGTAAATACAATGTGAATGCAGTGTGCTTGCGTTGTAAAACACTTGATGTTTTATGATGATGTTTACCATTATTTGAATGAATTTTCTATTAAGTTTCCTGGAGTCATGATCAAATGTCCTCATATGATTTTAATAAATTGATATAAAGCGTTAGGCTACCCATCTAAATACTGGACAAATGATATAACAATCAAAGTGTGCCTAATAATTCATAACCCCCGCTCTTGAGAAAACATTAGTGAACAGCATGCTCAAATTACCAACACACTTCCAACAACTTATAGTGAGATCATCACATAGACATGATCTCATTCATTAATCAACAAACTACAACTGGCAACACACGAATTTCAGACTTAAATGCAGAGACACCCATACAGAAACACTGTGAACACTGAATGGAATAGAACAAATGCACTAACATACACAACACAGTCATGGTGCTGAAAAAACAACATATTCACAAATATTCCCTTGACAGGTAACTGCACATAACAGCAAACAGTCCAATTTGGAAAGCAGCTCAGAGTTGCAAAACACATTTGGCCCCCACACTTAAGGGAATGATATTAATGATCTCATAAAGCACTCAGGTTCTGGCAAATCAATAAAGAAAATAGTTTTACAGAGGGCAAGAGTCTAAAACTTGTCCGTGGAAATACACAAGGATTAGCATCGCAGGTGGGCCTCACACAGTCTTCCTAAATAATTGTACATAGACAGTTGCAAACAAACATGCATCTGGGAAGAGATCAAATTTGCTCTTTCATGAAACCTTTACAAGAAACTTGTCTCAAAGATAGACTGGATTTTCAACTGATGGTGTATGGATAGTCACTGTTTGTCAGTGGACTGGTTCCCAACTGCCAACACTGATAAATGTAGGCTAGAACTTCCCTCTAGTTTATCAAACACCTCTTTGGAGACAGACTTGTTTGAAGCTTACTGCTGTTGGCGGGGTAACAGCATGAAGCTGAACACTGACAATTTACTGAATGTCAGGAACACGCCTGAGGTCTCTGCTGGCCTGCCCTGTTGCTGTCTGCATTGTCATGTGTATGAGTTCTTTGTGTCATAGAACTCAAGCTGCACCCCTACACCAAAATAGGCTAAAACCAGTCTAGAGTTGCTTGTGTTCCCGTTCAGAGGTGGCGTGGTTTGGCACTTCAAACTCCACTGTTACTTTTGGAGCAGAACAAAGGCAGATTTGCATATTACTGGTTCCTGTCTGAGGTTGCTTTGTGGGCAAAAAAAAGGACTTGATTGTAGCCCGTGGCTTGGATTAATTCAAGCAATTCACACATCACATTTGTACTTCCTCAGTGCGTTGCACTAAGTGAGATGGGTATGCCCAAATGTGGGTTCCATTCTCCGTGTGACAAATGTGCAAGAAGTACCATAATGATGAGGCCCAAATAGGCCGAATCCAGTCTTGGGCAGCTTATGTTCAAATTCACAGGGAACCTGGCCTGGTAGCTCAGCCGGGACTATTTCTATTAGAGAGGTCAGGGGCTGATTTGCATTAGGGTGACTCCTGTCTGAGGTGGCATGGTGGGGAAATAAATGGCAGGCTGGATTACGGCCAACAGTTTTTACCTGTGGCTGATATTAATTTACACGGTTTTCCCATCTCTTTTTCCCTTTTTGTTGCTGTATGCATGCATACAATTGCTTTCAACCAGAATGCAGTCTGGCTGACCAAGATTGGTCTCCACTGAGAGAGAAGCCTTTCACCCAATGCCTCAAGGGCACTGGCACCATCTATCCAAAGCCATTAGGTATGTTTAATTTCTAGGATATGAAATCTAACGTTCCCAAACACCAAGACAATTCTCATCTCAGTTGCACACTACTCATGCAATGTATTTCAACTCTTGCTGTATTTATCTTTAGATCACTTATTTGTTGGGAGTAATGTGAGACATAATGTTGGTGATAGGGCCGTGATCACAAATTATGTATGCAAACATCGTTTGAACCTTTCCATTATTACAGTATTTTTCAGCTTTCTGAAGGTTGCCGGTGCATGTGATCAGTTATTTGTTGTGAACATTGTGCACAGCCTGGAGCCGGTTCTATCACAGTAATGTCATTATTCAGTTTGTATTGTGGCCCATATATTTATTTTATATCCAACTTTATTGAGTTTTGAACAGGTAAAGACAGAGAGCCTGATTCACAAAGGGCCTCTGCACTAATGGTGGAGGTCCCACAGTGGCAGGGGAGTCTCCGCACTCGGGGTGGAAACTCCAGAATGAGAAGACTCCCCCACGACTGCAGGCCTCCACCATGAGTGCGGAGGCCCTTTGTGAATCAGGTCCTGAGAGCACAAACAGCTAAATGTGACCTACATCACAATAGAGTAAACTAATATCATGGTACATGATTCATCGCAAGTTAACAACATTAAATCCCATACGAGAATGCACCCAATTTCATGTTTTAGGCACATGAAGTCCAAAATGGTCCCACCATTTACTCCAGATCTTGTGTTTATTTGGGCAGCCCAAGCCGCATATATCCATTTCTCCTCTTGTGCACACCAGTCAACCCATTTCCGCCATTGAGACAGTGGGGGTGGCGTGGGTGACATCTATTCCCGGGCTATTTCTTGTTTTCCAACCATGGTAGCCCTTCCCATCAGTGTCTGTTCAGCTCTCGTACCCCCATCTCCTCAAAGTTCGAATGAAGAAATGCTTTTGGGGACACCGCCACCTCCCAGCCCAACATTCGTGATAGAGTCTGGGCCACTTCATTCCAGTAACTTACAATTAAGTGACACACCCATACCATATAGTGGAAATCTGCTGGGGCATGGGGACACCTGAAACATGTAGGGTTAAGAAGGAGATGCGCTCGGTGCAGGTGGCTGGGGGTAAGGTATGCATGGTGGATGTAGTATGTTTGTATAATTTGCAATTTAGAGGCGATTCTGGCATCCGTCCATTCTTCCTACTCTAGGGGTCCATCCCAATCCTCACACTGTGTTTGCAGAAATGCAAATGTGTTTGGAGCATTAATGATCAGGGAGTAGAAGATTTGGGAAATTCCACCCTTAAGGAGCTGTGCCTTCAGGGGGCTAAATTTAAGGAGGTCCGTGCCCAGAGGGACATGCACCCCTAAGGCATGCCACAGCTGCAGATATTTGTGCAGCTGTGTGGATGATAATTAATAAGATGATTGAAGTGTCGGAAATGAGTGTATGTTGCCATTAGACCAGACGTCCCCTAGTAAAGAGATGTCAAATAAATTACACTGGGCAAAGCCCTTCAAGCCAGCTGTCTCATGTTGCCAAGTCCCTCTTCACAGGGGAGTCTGCATTGCTAGTTTGGGGTCCCAGTGTGCGTACCGAAGCACTGCATTTCAGCACGGAAAGACTAACCTAGTGAGCTCAGTGAGTACCTTGGGGACAGAGGTGCTGTAAAGCATTCCCATCATGGCGTCAAAGCCG
Source organism: Triturus cristatus (assembly GCF_964204655.1). NCBI lineage: Eukaryota > Metazoa > Chordata > Amphibia > Caudata > Salamandridae > Triturus > Triturus cristatus. The sequence goes on along the minus strand of NC_140582.1, from coordinate 387,601,915 downwards.
ACTGAGCTTACTTCAACCCTATATATGGAATCTGACTAGCCCCCACTCATTGATGACAAGAGTATGGGATGCTAAGTAGTACAGTAAAAGATGGGTCATGCCCAAACCCCCAATATAGGAGGCCTGTTGGCATTTGGCTAGGGCAATTCTTCATCAGGATTTATGCCAGAGGAAGGATTTTGCCAAGGAATCCATTTCCTTAAACCATCGTAGGGGCACCACACGCAGGAAATTCTTAAAGAAGTATAGAAACAGTGGCAGAATCATCATTTTAAAGAGTGCAACTGTCCTCAATACGTTAAGTGGGAGGGTCTCCCAAAATTTTAAGTCGGCCCTCACCTTTTGTAAAATTAAGATTCCATTCCATCTCGGGGAGGACTTCAACCTGAATCCCTAAGTGTCGATCGGTCAGGCGTAGCACAGGAATGGAAGTCTTTCACTCAATACCTTCCCGAGAAAGGTTGAGTGGAACCAGTACCAATTTAGCATGCTTAACCTGATGGCCAGAGGCCTCCTCATAGAGCTGGAGGATATGGAGGCAGTGTGGACCCATTGTTGATGCGTCGGACAGGAACAAGAGGATGTTGCCCGCATACAGGGCAATGCCGTCCTCATGGCCTGTCTACCAGCCCTGAACCTGTGCATCACAGTGGTTAAGCCTTGCCAATGGCTCTATAGCAAGGGCAAAGAGGAGGGGGCAGCTCTGTCCTTTACCCAAGCAAATTGGGAAGGGGTGGAAACTAGTCCCTTAATTTGTACCTATGCCAATGGGTTCAAGTAAAGCAGTTTGACATATCAACAGAATCTGGGGCCCAGACCCGACCTGCGCAGGACCTGAAACAGAAAGGAGTAGTCTACCTTGCCAACCGTTTTTTCAAAATCAAATTAATAGGAGGCCAACGGTTGATGTCAACAGCTGCTGATGCACCAAGGTAACATGCAGCCTCCTAAGGCAATACTTTGTACCCCTTGTTTTCTAAAAGCCACACTGGTCTGGATGAATAAGGGTGGTTAGGACCATTTTCAGCCGAGTGTCCAGTAATTTGACAAAGACTCTAATTTCTCCATTGATTAAGGAAATAGATTGTAAGGCTGCACAGGTGATCGGTGCAAGTGTTGGTATTGGAATGATCACTATGGTGGCCATATCAGGTTTTGCTGTGAAATTACCTATTTTGCCGGCTTCGTCATATAGCAAAAATAGGTTCAGGGATAGGATATCTCTGTACTCACTGTAGAACTCTGTGGGCTAGCCATCAGGGCTGGCAGTCTTTTTGTTAGGCAAGTCAGAAATAACAGACATGATCTCCTCTATCATGATGGGTTGGTCCAACTTGTGCTGCTGGGATGGGGACACTGTGGTCAAGGGGATATTTGAAAGTTTTGTTTGCTGTCCAGCCTCGGAAGGCGGCATATAACTGCAGATAAAAGTTTGCAAAAGTCTGCACTATGGCAGGAGTAGCATGGAGGGTGGTGCTGTCAGTGTCTAAAAATTCAGGGACTGCGTGGGATGTCAGGAGTCTGGTGGCAAGCCAGTGAGACAGCTTGCCATTATATCATCCTGTTCATCCACTCTTGCTGTAGAGGCTGAATTGACCTCAGAGCCACATCAGAATCAAAGACTGTGTGAAGCTTTCCCGAAAAGGGTCCTTGCAATCCTCGTCCACGATGCAGGTTGTCACATCATAGCCTTATAGCTCCTTGGAACTGATGCATCGCCATGACTGCACAATGCAACCTCAAAAGCCCTCATTGACGAGATCCGCAACTGCAATGCAGGACCACGCATTGCAGCTCTGCACAACTTGAAACTGATGCATTGCTTCAACTGCACAACTTGTCCTCTGAGCAGACCCTTGCAATGCTCTGCAAACCAGTATTTAAGGCACTTTGTTACGCTGGCCTAACTGGGTCCCTGTAGCCGGCCAATGCTCCATTGCGGTCAACCTGAACATGTAACTTTGGCCAGATGTACGACCCATCAATTTGCGAGTTGCAAATTGCATTGCATTTGCGACTCGCAATTTGCGACTCGCAATTTGCGACTCGTAAATTGGGATGCATAACAGTGTCTCAGACACTGTTAGCGATTCCTAATGGGGTCGCAAATTGAATGCCTCATGAATATTAATGAGGCTGTCACAATTTGCAACCCCTTTAGGAATGGCTAGCAGTCCCAGGGATGGTGGCCAGCTGGGGTCAGCAGACCACCATGTCTAGGACTGCTTATAAATAAAGCAGACTTTTTCTTTGAAATGCAGCCCGTTTGCGAGTGGTTTACCACCTACATGAAGTAGGTGGTAAACTGTGAGTGTTTTGCGGCCGCCAATGTGGTCGCAAAACAATTGTACATGGCATGGTTACTCGCTATTAGGAAGGGACGCCCCTTCCTAATAGGGGGAGTCGCAAATGCTATTTTGCGAGTCAGTGACTCGCAAAATAGCATTTGAACATGCCATTACCCATTTTTGGGGTCGCAAACGGGAGGATCTCCCATTTGTGGCAGCAAAAAAAGGTCGTACATCCGGCCCCAAGTCCCAGTCTGATGTGACCAGATAACCACAGTTGGCATTTTGTGTCTTTTGACTCTATTTTGACTGAAATCTTATAACCTACATATCCTTGGTTCTACTGATTGGGTTTTTATCACTTTGGTCTTGTTTATTTATTAGATATTACTCTATTTTTCTAATCTGGTGTAGGATCCAATTGTGGTGAGTTTTCACTGTGTGATTGTTTGAAGTGTTGCACAAATACTTTACACATTGCCTCTGAGTTAAACCTGACTGTTCTGTGCCAAGCTACCTGACGGTTGTGTACGGGTTGATTTGAGGTTGCTTGTGATTTCACCCTGACAAGGATTGTGGTTTCTGCTCGAGTAGGGTTTCACCCCCCCATCAACCGCTATCCCAATTTTTTACACCCAGTATGTTCCATTGCTAGTGACCCACAACACCACGATGTTCCACAAGATCACTAGACTCCCACAATGATGCCTCCAGGGTCAATTTGTCTGCCCAACTCATCTTATATAGCACCAGGTCTGGATCACCATAGCAGTAGGCTCTGGGAGCTGTATGACCATATTTGGAACATATAGCCGCCCCACATAGCCCTGTGGGTCAATTGCCAATGGGTCTGCCAAAAGGGAGGGTTACTTCTGGTCTGCAAAGGACAAGTCATTATCCGCTAGCAATTTGGCCGCCCAGGAGTAGAGGCGCAGGCCATGATGTGCCATGACCGTTGGTTGGGGATCTCAAATGGTGAATTTTGTAAGACGTAGAGGAATGTGGGGATTAGGTCATTTTATAAAGTGCAGCTTTACCCAGTAGTGAGGGGGGAGGTGGTGCCAGTGTTACACTGAAAACAGCGTTTTCAAAATTATACTGTGTGCTGGCTGGGAGAATACTGGTTTAGCCCCACTTCAGAGGTTTAATACAGAGTCTTTGCTGGAAGTTAATAACTTTCCAGCCTGAGGACAATGGTTTGATATCTGGCGCCCACGAAGACAGGGGTGTTGTCAACAACTAACCAGTCAACAGGGATTAGCAATTGCAAAAGGAGCTCAACTTAGTAATTATTCTTTTCACTTGGTGATGCCAAATGGGGTTGGCAGGAACTATTCCTATTCATTCCAAGGGCCATCCTAAATGTTCTGGCACCAATCCCTCGTTGCTCACTTACTACCACCTCACCACTACCTCCTCACATAACTCCTGGATCTCAGAAGACAATATCTAAAAAATAATAATGTCCTTTTACAAAAAATGACTCAAGGACTCCTGCTTCTGGGACTAGAACCAGTTCATCTCACTCAGAGCTTTTTAAAACCTAGTCAGTGAGTACAGTTATAAGGCTGTGTGGGGCTTTACCGAGTGACAGCCTCCAGCCTTCTCCTGCTGGTGAATGTGGACAATAAAAAAATTGACTAACTCAGAAGATAAAACCTTGGATGAACTGAGGCAGCAAATCAACTCCAGTGGTGAAATGACCTTCCTGGCTACAAAATTGAGCTTTGTTCCACTCAGAGCCTTTGCAGCCAAAATCAATGTCTTCAGTGTTGATGTTCATGACATTGAGGAACCCTCCCTGTACCCAGCCTTGTATCTTTCCCCAATGGAAGACTTTGACTTTTGAAGAAGTAGATTAAATCCTATGGTAACAACTTTGAACGGGCAGCCCAGTTAGTGTATCCAATCTCCACTGGACTGCTGTCTGATTGAAATTGCACCTAGGGCCAGGTCCATTCATCCAGAAACTGATACTTTGATTGTTTCTTTAGGTCCTTTGTGCCATTAAACATTAGAAAAATCACATCTGATGTTCCACTTATCTGAGTTTGATTGTTTTGGTGTGCTTTTCCTCAATACATTTTTCTCTATATTTCTAAATTGTCTTAGGATTTTATTTTGTTGTTTTCTTGACTTTAAAGTGTTTGTTTTTTCTTGAACTTAAAACATTTCACTGGGGTATTGCCTGCTGCTTGTGCCAACAGAAACTCTCTAAGATATGTGTTTTAGCCTAAACTAAGTTTTTTTATAAAGTTATTGAGGACTAAGGGCCACATGTATCAAAATTGGAAATTGTGATTACCTTATTGTGATTTCCTGAAGATCGCAATTAGGTCATCACAATGTCCAATGTATGAAACTCCATGAGTTTCATATACCGATTCATAGTGGGTCGCAATCCGACCCACCTGATTAATATTAATAAGGTAGATCACAATTTGCGACCCCATTCACAGTTGAGGAAGAGAAGAAAAACACCTAGACCTTTATCTTCTCAATCAAAACTTCACAAACATTCCCAAAGGTAGGCTCAATATATTCTCTAATGTGTCTACATAGACAGAGCAATCTCTGAAAAATGTAAGATCCTCACCCACAACAAATGTGGCATGCTCCATCATAGGGCTTCCCAAGTCTTGGACCCGAATGAGAAAAAGGTTGACCATTCAACAGAGTGATAGGCTGTGAGACGAAGGCCCCTGATCCTTTGGGCACCTGGTAGGACAGCTATAACATGCTGACATATGTTAGGATGAGCAGGTGATTTATAATCCTTCTATATCATCTGTTTATTTATTTATTTTTAAAGCTGTCAGAACATCTGTCACTTAAAGACATTTTTTATGAGTCCTAAATAGTTTCAACAGTTCTTTCTCTCTGACAATTGAGAATCCTTTGATTGATCAACTTTATAAACAAAACGCTGCTCCCATGTTCCATGGAAGCCTGATGATGAAGCATGCCACATTTATTTTGGGTGAGAGCTTTACATTTCCCAGAGACCACTCTGTCTATGTAGTCATACTAGAGAATGTATCGAGCCTAACATTTTGGACTGTTTGTGATCTCCCACATCCTCACCACATATCTGATCCCTGTTTTTACTTCTCTCCTTCTACCTATCTCTACATCTCTAGGTACTTACTAACTACCCTTCTCTGTCTGAAATATAATTCACATATGTCTATCTCACATATGTCTCTCAACGCACATTTCTGTATGCATCTTTCAAGTGTTGCTGTACTTAAAGGTAATTTTGTTTTTATCAATGTTTTATATATATATTTATTTATATTCACTGAAAAAAACACAGGTTTCAGGGACGTTATAGTTAGTTGGATATTTCACTCGTACAAAACCAGAGAAATTCGGCCGTTATAGTTAGTTCAGCTAACTATAACTCGCGCCCCCGCAATGCACTGCTGATGAAATCACATATTATATCATTCATGAAATTGTCAGTGACATCACTGATGACATCTCAAATGACATCACTGATGACATCATCCAGTGACTGTGTGTTTCTATAAAGTTTAAACAAGTTTTATATATATGCCAAAATGTATTGAAGAATGAGTGGGTGTACAAATGTCTGGATGGATGATTTAGTAGGTGTGTGACTGACTGTATAAGTGAGTGATTAAATGTTTCTTACTGAATGCATGGGTTAGTGACTGATGCAGACATTCATACAGTTTAGTCTGTCAGTTGGTGTGTAAGCGGTTGCATGGGTTGGTGAGTAGCTAAATGAAGATCTGTATGGGTTATTGATTGGTTGTCTGAGTATCTGTATGGGTGCCTGAGTGTCTGTGTGGGTGGGTGGGGGTGTGTGACTCTGTGCATAGATTTGTGAGTGGATGATTCACTGGTTGTATGGGTTTAAGAGTGCATCTGTGAAGGGCTATTTGGGTGGGTGAGTGTGTGTATGGGTGTGCTGGTGAGTGAATGGATGCCTCAGTGGTACATGTGTGAGTAACTGCATATGTGAAAGGCAGTATATGTGAGTGCTGGAGTGAATAAATGACTATATGTGAGAGTGAGCGATTGTGGGAGTGGCTGTATGGATCAGTGTGCACTTGTATTAGTTATTGTATAAGAGTGTAAGTATGTGTTAGTATATGTTTGAATAAGTGAGGTGGTGTGTATAACTATAGGTGAGTAAATGGGAGTGTGATTGATTCTGTGCATGACTGACTAGGTGTGTGAGTAAGTCAATGGATGAATGACAATGTGTGAGTGTCTGTATAGGTGTATGAGTGCAAATGATAGCGCTGTATTGATGGTTAACTGCATGTATGAGTGCTGTATGGGTGAATGAGTGGATGTGTTTGTAGACCTAGGAATTAGTGAGTGAGTATGTACAAACTGGTATTGGTGTGTCTAGGAATTAGTGAGTGGGTATGTACTAACTGGTATGGTGTGTCGATGCATCAGATTATCACGTGGATGATATCATCAGTGATGTCATTTGAGATGTCATCAGTGATGTCATCAGTGATGTCACTGACCATGTCATGAATGATGTAATATGTGACGTCATCAGCAGTGCATTGCAGGGGCGCGACTTATAGTTAGCTGAACTGACTATAACAGAAAAATTTCTCTGGTTTTGTACAAGAGAAATATCCACCTAACTATAACGTCCCTGAAACCTGTGTTTTTTTCAGTGAATTTCTAAAGGTTTTTAAATGCTAATTTCTAACTATAACGTCCGTGAAACCTATGGTTTTCAGTGAATCTCATAGGTTTTTTAAATGCTAAATTATAAATATAACGTCTCTGAAACCTAGGTTTTTTTCAGTGAATTTCAAAGGTTTTTAAAATGCTAATTTCTAACTATGCCTACAAAGTTAGGACATGTGAAGAAAGAGGAAGAGAAGCACAGAAAGAAGAAAGAAAAAATGCAGAAAGAACCAACAGAGAAGCAGAAAGTTCTCCTGTGCCCCCAACTTTTTCCTGACGGGTATTGATGGTAACTGACTCTGACTAATCAGGCCTAGATCCAGTGCTATGCTAAAAGACACTTATAATACAGTGAAAACACCTACATACACTAGGGAACACTATGCATTGGGGTACCCCTGTGACTGCCATGACCTCCTCTGTATTTGCCATGAGTTTGTGCCTGGGTCATTGCATGAGTACATGGGTACTGACTAGATGATTAGAGTATTGCAAGGAGAGTGCATAGTGAATTTATAAGTGATTGGGTTTTGGCGGAGTGATTGGATAAGCACATGATGCTAGCTGGGTGATTGGAGGAGTGCATGGGTAGTGACAAGGAGATGGCTAAACTGCATCAGTAGTGCTCAGGGGATTATAGCAGGGCCGGTCGCTCCACACACCACGCGGCTCCCTCCGTGAGTGCCGGGACCCCTGACCCCTCCGCTGCTGCCTCGCACAGCCGTCTGCCTGGATTACTGTTCTGCCGGTTCTTTGCCTGTCTGTGTTTTTTCCCTAGCCTGTGCCCCTGATTTTGTATTCTGTTGGGCCTTCCTGTGCCCTTGCATTTTCGCCGTCCTAGTGCCCTTTCCCGCCGCTTCTCCCCCTCCCCGCCGCTGCTCCCCTGCGGCCCCGCCCCTTTTCTCTTTAGTGACCCGCCCATTTGCCACCCCGCTCCCGCCTCCCAGCTGCTCCTCCCTCCCACTTGGCCATTTATGGAGGTTGTCGCACGGTGGTGAGCTGTGACCTCTGCCCCTGCCTGCAGGGCCGGTCGCTCCACACACCGCGAGGCTCCCTCCATGAGTGCCGGGACCCCTGACCCCCTCCGCTGCTGCCTCGCACAGCCGTCTGCCTGGATTACTGTTCTGCCGGTTCTTTGCCTGTCTGTGTTTTTTCCCTAGCCTGTGCCCCTGATTTTGTATTCTGTTGTGCCTTCCTGTGCCCTTGCATTTTTGCCGTCCTAGTGCCCTTTCCCGCCGCTTCTCCCCCTCCCCGCTCCCCGCCGCTGCTCCCCTGCGGCCCCGCCCCTTTTCTCTCTTGTAACCCGCCCATTGGCCACCACGCTCCCGCCTCCCAGCTGCTCCTCCCTCCCACTTCGCCATTTATGGAGGTCGACGCACGGGAGCGCAGCCGACGTGCGCAGCGGGTGCGCCGATTGTGCGCCGAAGGCGCGCCAAAGTCAAGCCAAAGTCTGCGCCCGTCCGCGCCTGGCCCGCGCCCAGCGCCAGGACCCCTGGTCCCCGACGATGCCAATGCACCCGACAGACCTACGACACCGCCACCCTCCACGCACTCAACGCCGGCCGGAACCCCACCTGCTAACGAGCAACCCCGAAACGCACCCACGGACCGTTCTCCTGCCAAGCCTGCCAAGTCACCTGCCTCTGGACCTGCACCGCACCCGCCAAACCGAGCACCAGCAACAACCACCTCAAGTGCATCCTGCTCAACACCCGCTCCGTCCACAGGCACGCCGTGGAACTCTGGAACCTCCTCGACACAACATCACCAGACGTCGCCTTCCTCACGGAAACCTGGATGACCGGCTCCTCAGCACCCGACATCGCCATAGCCATCCCGGACGGATACAAGATCACCCGGAGGGACCGCGTCAACCAGAATGGAAGAGGCATCGCCATCGTTCACAAGAACACCATCCGCATCACGACCAACTCTGACGACACCTTCACCGCCGCCAAACACCTCCACTTCCAGATACACACCGACCCCAAGACCACTCTCAGAGGCACCCTCATCTACAGACCCCCGGGACCGCGCACACAATTCAGCGAAGACATCGCAGACTTCATCAGCCCGCACGCCCTCCCCTCCATGGACTACATCCTCCTAGGGGACCTCAACTTCCACCTGGAGAACAACAATGACAGCAACACCACCGCCCTGCTGGACAACCTTGCCAACCTCGGACTAAAGCAACTGGTGAACACCCCCACCCACTACGCCGGCCACATGCTTGACCCAGTCTTCTCCTCCAGCAAGCACGTCTCCTTCAGCCACTCCACCGGACTTCATTGGACTGACCACAGCTGCGTCCACTTCAGCTTCAGAAGAACCATGACCCACCACCACCTGCAACAGGCTCCTCGCAGGAGCTGGAACAAGGTCACCGCCGACCAGCTCACCACCTCCCTCAGCCAGAACCCTCCCGCCAGCACAATGGACCCCAACGAAGCAGCCCGCAACCTCACTCAGTGGATCACCAACTGCGCAGACGACCTCGCACCACTGAAGACCCCTGCCAGCAGACCCGGCAGCAAGAAAGCCTCCTGGTTCACCGACGAACTTAGGAACTCCAAGAAGAAATGCTGCACCCTTGAGAAAGCCTGGGGCAATGACCAGACCACAGACAACATGACTGCCCTCAAGCACGCCACCCGCAAACACCACCAGCTGATCCGCACCACCAAGAAAACAGCATTCAAAGAATGACTGGACAACAACGCCCACAACAGCAAGGAACTCTTCAGCATCGTCAAAGAGCTCTCCAACCCCAGCGCCGGAAACAACAACATCACACCCTCGCAAGACCTCAGCGACTCACTCGCCTCGTTCTTCCACCGCAAGATCGCCGACATACACAACAGCTTCGACGCACAGACCACGCACCCAACCACTGAACCAACGCCCCCCACCACCACCCTCTGCGCCTGGACCCCGGTCAGCACCGAAGACATCACCCGCACGATGAACACCATCCACTCCGGATCCCCGACCGACCCCTGCCCCCACCACGTCTTCAACAAGGCCGACTCCATCATCGCACCCCAACTCCGGGACATCATCAACACCTCCTTCAACACCGCCACCTTCCCGGAGAGCTGATGGCACGCCGAGCTCAGCGACCTCCTGAAGAAACCAACAGCCGACCCCACCGACCTCAAGAACTTCCGCCTCATCTCACTCCTCCCATTTCCTGCCAAAGTCATCGAGAAGACCGTCAACAGACAGCTTGCCGCCTTCCGCGAGACGAACGGATCCCTCGACCACTCGCAGTCCGGCTTCCGAGCCAACCACAGCACCGAGACTGCCCTCATCGCAGCCACTGACGATATCAGATCCCTGCTCGACAATGGGGAAACAGCGGCCCTCATTCTCCTGGACCTCTCCGCAGCTTTCGATACCATTTGCCACCACACCCTAGTGCAACGCCTCAGCAACATCGGAATCCAAGAGAAGGCACTGGATTGGATCATCTCGTTACTCGCCGGAAGAACCCAGAGAGTCCGCCTCCCCCCGTTCAGATCCGACGCCACTGAAGTCATCTGCGGCGTACCACAAGGATCATCGCTCAGCCCCACCCTCTTCAACGTCTACATGAGGCCCCTCGCGGCCATCGCACGCCAACACAACCTCAACATCATCTCCTACGCCGACGACACCCAGCTGATCCTCTCCCTCACCAACGACCCCGCCACCGCCAGAACCAGCCTACACGAAGGGATGAAAGACGTCGCCAAGTGGATGAAGAACAGCCGCCTGAAACTGAACTCAGACAAGACGGAAGTCCTCATCCTGGGATCATCGCGCACCGCCTGGGACGACTCCTGGTGGCCACCTGCCCTGGGCACCACTCCCAAGCCAACGGACCACGCACGCAACCTGGGCTTCATCCTGGACTCCTCCCTTTCGATGACCAGACAAGTCAACGCCGTCTCATCATCATGCTTCAACACCCTCCGCATGCTCCATAAGATCTTCCGATGGATCCCCACCGATACCAGGAAGACGGTCACCCATGCCCTTGTCACCAGCCGACTGGACTATGGAAACACCCTCTACGCCGGAACCACAGCCAAACTTCAGAAAAGACTCCAGCGCAACCAGAACGGCTCCGCACGACTTGTCCTGGACATCCCCCGACACAGCCACATCTCCAGCCACCTGAGAAAACTGCACTGGCTCCCCATCAGCAAGAGGATCACGTTCAGACTCCTCATCCACGCACACAAAGCCCTCCACGACCTGGGCCCCAAGTACCTCAACAACCGCCTGACCTTCTACATGCCCACCCGCCAGCTACGATCGACCAGCCACGCCCTCGCCGCCGTTCCACGCATCCGCAGAGCCACCGCCGGAGAAAGATCCTTCTCCTACCTGGCGGCCAAGACATGGAACTCCCTCCCCCTCCACCTTCGGCTAAACCAGGGCCATCTCTCCTTCAGGAAGCAACTCAAGACCTGGTTCTTCGAGCAGTAACGGACCCCTCTCCCCCAGCGCCTTGAGACCCTTCCGGGTGAGTAGCGTGCTTTACAAATGTTATGATTGATTGATTGATTGATAGCAGTGCATGTGTTAGTGCCTGGGTCACTGCATGAGTACATGGGTAGTGACTGGATGATTAGAGTGCTACAAGGACTGTGCATGGTGATTTTATAACTGCTTGGGTTTTGGCGGAGTGATTGGATAAGTACATGATGCTGTATGGGTGATTGGCGGAGTGCATGGGTAGTGACAGACGGATTTCTGGAGTGCATGGGTACTACCTGGGTCATTGAAGGAGTGAATCAGTAGTCTGTAGGTGGTTAGAGGTCTGCATGGGAAGTGCTGAGGGGACTGTAGCAGTGCATGTGTTAGTGCCTGGGCCATTGCATAAGTACATGGTGCTGGCTGGATGATTAGAGGAGTGCATGGGTAGTGACAGGGCGATAGCTGGACTGCATGGGTAGTGCTCAGGGGATTGTAGCCGAGCATGAGTTAGTGCCTGCGTCATTGCATGAGTGCATGGGTCATGACAGGATGATTAGAGTGCTGCAAAAAGTGTATGGTGAATTCATAAGTGCTTGGGTTTTGGCGGAGTGATTGGATAAGTATATGGGTACTGACTGGATCATGAGAGTATTGAAAAGAGACAGTATGGTGAATTTAAAGTGCTTGGATTTTGTCAGTGATTGGATAAGTAATGGTGCTGGCTGGGTGATTGGAGAAGTGCATGGGTAGTGACAAGGAGATGGCTGGTCTGCATGAGTAGTGCTCAGGTAATTGTAGCAGTGCATGTGTTAGTGCCTGGGTCATTGCATGAGTACATGGGTACTGACTGGATGATTAGAGTACTGCAAGGAGAGTGCATGGTGAATTTATAAGTGCTTGGGTTTTGGTGGAGTGATTGGATAAGTACATGATGCTGGAGGGGTGATTGGAGGAGTGCATAGGTAGTGACAAGGAGATGGCTGGTGCTCAGATAATTGTAGCAGTGCATCGGGGAACAACCTTTACAACGCAACTGTTACAACGCACTACACTTACAACGCATTTTTTACAACGCAAAATCCATTACAACGCACTACACTTACAACTCATGACACTACAACGCATTTTTAAAAACTACCTTTACAACGCATTCCATTACAACGCCTACCATTACAACGCATAATATTACACTACACTATCCAACACTTACTTGACTGTTGCACCCCTGGAGTTAGAATAGTAATTTGTACCTCTATACTATCCAACACTTACTCTACTGTTGCACCCCCTGGAGTTAGAATAGTAATTTTTACCCCTATACTATCCAACACTTACCCTACCTTTGCACCCCCTGGAGTTAGAATAGTAATTGTTACCCCTATACTATCCAACACTTACCCTACTGTTGCACCCCCTGGAGTTAGAATAGTAATTTTTACCCCTATACTATCCAACACTTACCCTACTGTTGCACCCCCTGGAGTTAGAATAGTAATTTTTACCCCTATACTATCCAACACTTACCCTACTGTTGCACCCCCTGGAGTTAGAATAGTAATTTTTACCCCTATACTATCCAACACTTACCCTACTGTTGCACCCCCTGGAGTTAGAATAGTAATTTTTACCCCTATACTATCCAACATTTACCCTACAGTTGCACCCCCTGGAGTTAGAAAAGTAGTTTTTACCCCTATACTATCTAATACTTACCTTAAATGCAATTTAATATAATGCGTTGTAATGGTATGCGTTGTAAAGGTAGTTTTTAAAAATGCGTTGTAGTGTCATGCGTTGTAAGTGTAGTGCGTTGTAATGGATTATGCGTTGTAAAAAATGCATTGTAAGTGCATGCGTTGTAAAAGTGTGCGTTGTAACGTCATACATCCAGTGCATCAATTGGTGCCTGGGTCATTGCATGAGTGCATGGGTAGTGCGTGGATGCTAACTGGGTGATTCCACAATAGGGAATCCATATATCATTACTCATGTAGTTTTTAAAAACACATATTCACTACCTTTGTACTCTTGTAATCGCTCGGACACCTCTCAATAGTTCAGTAAGCATACATACAACTGTATAAATAGATTCTGACCACATACATGAGTCATTATAAACTATCTAGTTAAGTATATAACTACAACATACCAGGAAGAAGGGACAGGGAGTTCCCGAAACGCGTCCGGCGCATGAACTTTGTTTGATGAAAGCTGCTGATCAGTCCTTTGCTTGCTGGCTGCCAATTAAAATAACGAGAGAAATTATTCTTCCTGTGGCCTCATTCGAATGGGTAAACCTGTACTTGTGGATTTATGGCGGCTGACCTCGGTCGCGAAAGAGGCCCACCGCAGAGAAGCGGGTCCTATCAAGTACCAACCGGTGTTTGAACATTAGGAATGAAGAACTAGCTGGCGCTATTGCAGGGTAACGCTCGCCTACTTGGATTGACAGTCACAAAGCAGGGCATGGGATTTCAGTTTGGTTTTCATCCACCCACTTGGTAAAGAACTATGTTTAATTTTGTAATTGTGAAGCACACCCACAGGGGAGGACGAGTAGCGCACTGCAATATCCAGGAGGCTTTGCATTTTGCCACGCCCATGTGGGCAGGTGTTTAAATGAAGGAGTGCTTGATACTATGTGCTTTCATTATTCGCTAACTACACGCCGCAGAAGAAGGGACAGGGAGTTCCCGAAACGCGTCCGGCGCATGAACTTTGTTTGATGGAAGCTGCTGGTCAGTCCTTTGCTTGCTGGCTGCCAATTAAAATAACGAGAGAAATTATTCTTCCTGTGGCCTCATTCGAATGGGTAAACCTGTACTTGTGGATTTATGGCGGCTGACCTCGGTCGCGAAAGAGGCCCACCGCAGAGAAGCGGGTCCTCTCAAGTACCAACCGGTGTTTGAACATTAGGAATGAAGAACTAGCTGGCGCTATTGCAGGGTAACGCTCGCCTACTTGGATTGACAGTCACAAAGCAGGGCATGGGATTTCAGTTTGGTTTTCATCCACCCACTTGGTAAAGAACTATGTTTAATTTTGTAATTGTGAAGCACACCCACAGGGGAGGACGAGTAGCGCACTACAATATCCAGGAGGCTTTGCATTTTGCCACGCCCATGTGGGCAGGTGTTTAAATGAAGGAGTGCGTGATACTATGTGCTTTCATTATTCGTTAACTACACGCCGCAGAAGAAGGGACAGGGAGTTCCCAAAACGCATCCGGCGCATGAACTTTGTTTGATGAAAGCTGCTGATCAGTCCTTTGCTTGCTGGCTGCCAATTAAAATAACGAGAGAAATTATTCTTCCTGTGGCCTCATTCGAATGGGTAAACCTGTACTTGTGGATTTATGGCGGCTGACCTCGGTCGCGAAAGAGGCCCACCGCAGAGAAGCGGGTCCTATCAAGTACCAACCGGTTTTTGAACATTAGGAATGAAGAACTAGCTGGCGCTATTGCAGGTTAACGCTCGCCTACTTGGATTGACAGTCACAAAGCAGGGCATGGGATTTCAGTTTGGTTTTCATCCACCCACTTGGTAAAGAACTATGTTTAATTTTGTAATTGTGAAGCACACCCACAGGGGAGGACGAGTAGCGCACTACAATATCCAGGAGGCTTTGCATTTTGCCACGCCCATGTGGGCAGGTGTTTAAATGAAGGAGTGTGTGATACTATGTGCTTTCATTATTCGTTAACTACACGCCGGAGAAGAAGAGACAGGGAGTTCCCGAAACGTGTCCGGCGCATGAACTTTGTTTGATGAAAGCTGCTGATCAGTCCTTTGCTTGCTGGCTGCCAATTAAAATAACGAGAGAAATTGTTCTTCCTGTGGCCTCATTCGAATGGGTAAACCTGTACTTGTGGATATATACAGTAATATATACATTTCTTAAGCAGATCTAGGCAATATCTATATATTTTAAAACCATAGTTATTTAACATATTACTACAAAGGAATGCACATACCTAGATAAATACATATAATCAAGGTATAAATGTTTAGAAACACAGAGATATTGTGTACATTAAGTTTGAGTATGGTGGTTATGTAGGAAAGAGACAACTCATGAGTAGTGTTCTGAAGGTAAGATATTTGTCCGTGGATCTTATGTTTAGGGTTAATGAATTTCATAGTTTGGCTGCATGAACAGCAAAAGATGTACCACATATGTTTTTTTTTTTCCTATGGTGAGGTTTGAGGCGAGGAGACAATCTTAAGCAGAGGTTCCTTTATTGAATGTATTTTGTGATTTTATTCCTGATGAAAAGTGGTCCTATTCCTTGTATTGCTTTGTGGGTGTTACAAAGCAGCTTGCAGGTGAATCTTCTGACAACCAGTAACCAAAGTAGGGCCCTCAAGACAGGGGAGATGTGGGCTTGTGGCTTTACATTTAGGAGTAGTCTGGCAGCAGAGTTCTGAATCTCTTGCAGTCTTTTCATAGTTGATAAAGATGAACCATGGTAGAGGCTATTGGTGTAATCAAATTTAGACTGTACAAGAGAGATTGTAGCCTGGAAAACCCAGGTGAGGGAAGATGCGTTGCAGAGTTTTCATGGTAATGAAACTTAATTGTGCTAATTTGTCCATTTGGGCAATCATTGATAACTTGGATTCCATGGTAATTCCAAGGCTTCTGACTTCCTTAGATATTTTAGAAGGTGTTACCAGATTCTCAGGCCATGCAGCCAAGCTCAGAGTAGGTCATAATGTTTGCAATCGCCACATGTGAGAATTTCCAGTTTGTAAGCATTCAATTTGATATGACTCCAGGTCATCCACTGATGTTATGTAATGTTATCAGGAATTTGTAGAGCGCATGTTCACCATAAGGTCTTTTGGCACTAAAGTAAAGAAAGCAACAACAGCAGCAAGATAAGCCATAAGCTTGTCTGAACAGCCTCGTTTTTAAGACGGTCCTAAAACCCACATAATTGGCTGATGATCTAGTGTCTGGGAAAGGGTATTCCAGATGTGGGGATGCATTACAGAAAATCTGGCCCCTTCAAGTTTCTTCCTTTTATTTTTTGGGACACTTAGTAAATTCAGCTGAGCTGATCTTAGATGATGGATAGGAATATAACGCCGATTTCTCGAGGACATGAAAGCTGGAATTTTGCTGTAAAGGGTTTTAAAGACAATACAGGTTATTTTAGAAATGGACCTCTGGGCTACAGGAAGTCAGTGTAGCTTTTTCATCGGAGGCTTAGTACTGCAGTGTCTTGGTTGGAAAAACAACAACCAGGCGACCTTATCACTAAGGCAGTAATCATTTGAATGACAGTATCCACCGTGAAGTATTTCCTGATTTTCCCAATTCTCCAGAGTTGGAGAAAACAAGAGGAAGAGACATACCCTATCTGATGTTTTAGGAATAGATCCTCATCGATGAGAAGTCCAATAGAAGCCCATGTTCACACCAGAACATGGACTTCTATTGGAATTCTCAAGGGCATATTATCAAGCCCATTATCGCCGCTTTAGCTGCAGTTTTCTGCCGCTAAACCGGCGATAATTTTTAACGCCGTCCTTGATAATATGCCCCTAAATGAGTTGTCAAGGACATGTACAATAGTCGAACAGTTCTTGAAGAACTCAAATACATAGAAGCCACCAGTCGTACATCCCATCCTCGTCGCCAAAATTTATGTGGTATCCTTGTTGGTACAAGTAAGACTCTGTACACAATAGTCCAGTTGGTGGTCTTTAATTATAGGTCCAACGAGCCACCGCTCCACACACTCTCACAGATAAGCTCCAACTGCCATCGTATGGAACCTAGCGCAGCATCATTGATGACAACGCATTTAGAATTGAATGATCACGCTTAACAAGCATAGTTAAGCACAACAGTACACTTCTGAAAAAATAAATTGAACACAAATGAATTAAGGTTTTCTATTGGAAAAATAGTTTCACACGTTCGAAATTAATTTATCGTGCCCCAAAATCAATATTACGATATTCCTTCCCAATCCCCACCCTGCAAAGCCGCTTACTCCAGCATTTCACAAGAGTAGTGTTGTGTGTGTGTGTGTAGAAACAATCTGCACAATGGTTGTGGATAGCTACAGACTTACAGGTTTGCATGCAATCACTCCGTTTTGCAGTGTAGTGTTCACTCCAATGCCAACATTCTTTTCCCCACCCAAAGCTCACAAATTCTGCAATGTTGGCAGAATTTCCACATTCTGAAGTGTCACTTTTACATGCAAAATGATACACGCTTTTTCTGAGAATCAGGGTTGGAGTTTGGAATTGAGAAATTCCATTGTTTTCACCTCTAGCTTGATGCCTATAACCTTTTGAAAATCTAGAAAGCCAATTAAATGGGGTGTTTTTATTTGTGGCGGGGATACGGGTTTACATTGGTAAACTGAAAGAAAAATTGTGACTGTTGAGATCCTTCAATGAAGATGTAGAATAAAACATGTCACTGAGATGTGCACCTCTTTTTTAAACATATATCTCCCTGGATTCTGTAGGATCGAAAGGGGCGCCAAATCACTTGACACAATGCCAAAGGCAATGTGTGAGAATGCACATTCCACATTGGTGCATAAGAACAGCAATTGACATACATGGATAATTTGCACATATGTAATATCAATTAGGCCAAAAGGAGTTAGCAGACAACGAAAAGGACCGAATTTTAGGAAGTGCTTTTAGCGTAATCTACCCGTGAATAATACATGATTAGGGCAATTTTCTGTGTTCCTGTCTCCTCCACAGAACACTAACATTAGAGACCTGTCTCCTTCTGTGAAGATCTTTGAAGTCGCATTCCATTGTCAGATTAAGTAGTGATCAGAGCACATTTTAATGTTCCCCACAGTCCCCGGCTTCAGAATTAAATATTTATGAACTGGCTGCTATTTTTACCTTAAAAAAGCAGTAATGGAACAAATAGGTGTTTTATAGTACCCCCCTGAAGGTATACTAGGATTTGTAATTTAATTCCAAGGTGGCAAATTATTGTATCTTGAGTGAGCAGGCAATTTCTTCCCTTCAATAAACTAAGTAGGCCTAGGCAGCTGTAGCCTGTAATTGAAACCATTATCCCTTTAAAAGCAGAAGTATTGAATGAAGGTAATTTCGCCTGCCCTCTTTTTTTTCCTTCTGAAAATAAGCCTTGTCAGCTCGGGATGCACTACACCATAGACATGCTGTTTCGAAAAAGAAGAAGCAAGCAAGGGCTTTGAATCCATTAACAGCTGTGATTATGTAATTATTGAGGAAAAAAATCCATTTTGGAGGCAGGGTATCGTGATGATCACAACATTACGATTTTGCATTAAAGTAAAAAAACTATTATTCACGAGTGCCAAGATTTAGGGCACCGTCTTGGGAAACAGCATATTTATATTTACAAATCACCTGGGGACATCCAGCGCAGCCCTCTGGGAATTTGCAATCTAAATCACGCTTGCAATAAGTTTTCATAAAAATATAGAGGTGATTTATCCACTCTGAAGTAATCTGTCCCTGGTGTGCCAAAAGATGTGTGTTAGCCACTAATATTCATCACATTTATAGTTTAAAGCCATAAGGACAACGCGGAACGTTCAAAATGAGGCATCAATCAAAGTTCCTCTTCCTGCTTAGGTGCAGAAAACAAAGATACGTAAAAGTCCCTGTAGGTGTTGTGATTCTACAAAAGTTTCATTTTTTACAAATTGTCATTTGGCTGTCCCTCTGCAAGTATCTAAAATGGAGACGCCGGATAGAGATGAGTCCTAAAACTGATAAAGCCAGGCGAAGGACCCTGTG
The DNA here is from genome assembly GCF_964204655.1 of Triturus cristatus. Taxonomy (NCBI): domain Eukaryota; kingdom Metazoa; phylum Chordata; class Amphibia; order Caudata; family Salamandridae; genus Triturus; species Triturus cristatus. Next base: position 387,582,698 of record NC_140582.1, on the reverse strand, counting down.
CAACTTCCTGTCCTTCAAAGCTAATCCACATTGAGCAAGTAATAGGGTCCTGGGCTGGAGGGGGACAGGGAGGGAGGGGGAGAGGGCAGGAGTGCCTGGAGCAGGGATATTGTGGACTTGATCCTGCTAGCAGGAGTGTGTGCCATGTGATTCGGTTGCTGTTCCATTCCGAGGAATAATCCTGTGGTCGCACATTTGTCTCACCTCTGAGAGAGGTAATCTGAAGGGCTTTGATCATATGAATCATGTGCTGAACAGGCTTCTTAGAAACTGTCCTGACCAACTGTGTTTTGCTTTCTCGGGTTAGGGGTGAGGAAAAGTTAGCACAAACATACCAGTGCTAAACCTAGCAGAACTGATACTGAACAAGATGAACCGGAATTAGATCTATTTGTGCAAGGAAGAATACACGAAGAATTTGCAATGGTAAGACATCAAAATGGATAATGCATTACATCCTAACATAATGTGGTTAACTGCATTTGCGGCATGGAACATGTGATGAAGTCGTGCTTTAATCAATAACTGTGAATACTGTGTTGCATATCCAGTAGAGAAAAGCACAATTCTCGAAACATTATCGAGGGAAAAGTTGTCCTGAACTTTCAGAGTCTGGTGATACCATATGCTTATTGTTGTGATAAAAGACACCTCCTAATATATGCATAAGTAAATTTGGCAAGTTTGCTCATTAAAGTGAATGTCTAGTTTGATGGCTGATACTCCAGGAACGTGACACACAGTAAAACTCTACATTTATAATTCTTTCTCACACTCATCAAGCAGATGTTTTTAAAATTAATTTAAAGTTCTCTTGAAATTGCTCAAAGGGGTATTTCTCATTGAACACATGCAGGGACAACGTGCTAGTTGAATGTCGATCTCACGTATGAATTAGCTGGGTTCTCCCAGGTGTAGGAAACCAGGCAATTATGGGGGAGGTCAAAGAGTTGTCGGTGCCCATTGGTGCTAAACTGGATCCATATTAATTGCCATTTTATTAAAGAAAACTTAGCTTAAATATTGTTCTCTTATTCCAGAATTTTTTGTGTGGTACAAAGCAATACTGAACCAGAAGGAATAATTAAAAAAAAAATATGTATGCAAACCTGCAGGTCAGTTTTAGGACTAGGATTCTAACACTAAGATTGACTGGCCAGAAGACCCCATTATCAGGTTAGAATTCAAAGATTAGGTTAGAGTTCAAAGATGAGGTTAGAATTCAAATCAGACATGTGTTACTTTTGACTCATGAGTGTAAACAACAGCAGGAATGTTCTCAGTAGTTTGGGCTGCTTATGCACGCCCAGGATCAGGCTGAACCTCAACCCTCAAATGTATACCAGTTAACACCACACGAGTCAATATTATTGGCTATTAACTCTCCTGCCAGACGTGTCCTCAACCCTCTATGCCGATCCCACACCACACCACTTCTTAGGGAGCTCTCCATCCAAAAGCACTGCCTGTTCAAACTTTTCATACACCCATACAAGTCACTAAATAACATGCGACCCACATACCTCAATACCTGGCTTCACTTCCACCAAGCCATCAGACAACTTGCTCAGCATCACTTGCACAGACACCCCGCATTCACAGAAGCAGAACGGGAGGTCGATCTTTCTCCTACCAATCTGCCAAATCCTGGAATGACCACCCCCAGCACACCAGGGCCTCCTCCTCACTTCTTGAATTCCACAAGAATCTGAAGATCTGGCCTTTGAATTAGCCTTCTTGTGGGACCGTCAAGAATGCATGTACTCAGGCATAACCTCATCACACGCCTACTCTCACCTACTCAGTGCCTGGATACCTTCACGGGTGACAAGCAGCACTTTACAAATCCACCTTACAATACTTTACATTATAGGTTTTCAGTGGATTTTGGTTGCAAATTGATATCACTACTAAACATAATAGAGGCAGCATTTTCAAAATGAAATCAAGATAAAATGCTGATTTGATGTTTCTGTCCGTAGACAATAAATAGCAACTGATTTAATTTAAGAAAGTATATAAATTGGAACATTTGAATTCTTTTTCCACTGTAAAAAATGTTTCAGTGGGTGGCAGATCAACATTACCTTAAAGGTTAGATGGGAAACTATGTTGCAAATGCATATTTCCATAGATGATTTAATTTTTGCAAAAAGATGACATTTCCTATTCACCTCCATCATGCAGCACTGTGTTTGTTGTGGCAAGAGTAAATGACAAACATCTTCCCTTCTGTCGTCTGCATGTGGAGATACCAGGAATGTAAAGGTTTTCAATGGATTTGTTGTGCCCAGCGATAGAATACAACTAGGCCAGGGGAGTATTTCTATTTATGCAGAGGTAATCTTGTGTGACATTTGCCTTTTCACATTATCATTGAAACACAAAATACCTGAGATTATACCATTATGCCATGGTGTATAAACAAGATTTCGTTTTGGTACAGGCCCTATGGCTGGAGCACAGGAACAACACAAACAAATTGAACACAATCAGGCAGCTGTGCCTGTCCATACTGGTGGAAGGGCCTCGTCCCTTACCTTTCTCCAGAGAAGAGGGTCTATCAGACTGAGCAAAATTCAGTCTGACAGACACTCTTCTTGTCTAGGTAAGACAGCAAAGAGCAAGACATGCACTAAAAGTGCAGGTACCTGACTGACTAAGTTGAACTTCGCCAGGCGGAGGATTTCACAGCCCTTTGGCCATGACCTCTCCAGCTTGGCAGCTCGTGATGAGAGGGAGCGTCACTGATTGCCTCGGACCTGGGCGCTTCAGTTATAAGCCCAGAAGTGCCCAGTATCAATGAGTGACACCTCATCACAAAGTAGGGTGGGGTCATCTGTCTCGCTTACCCCATACCACTCTGTGACGAGTGAGGGATGCTGCCTCTTCTCGTTGGCTGGCCTAAGGTTAGCCAATGAGAGTATGTAGCAGTCCCAATCTTCCTGTGACCACTGAGTCTTACCCTCCAGGAGCTGCAGTGCCAGTACATTTATGTGTTCGAATTTTTGGTCCGTGCCTGTACATGTGTGTATTTATAAATCAATGGATTTGTTGTGAGCGAGTATTGTGAATTAGTGTGTGTGTGTGCTTGCGTTTATGAAAGGTTGGGTGTGAGTGAGTGTATGCGTGTGGCCTCCTTGCCCCATCTATATCAACATTCTTGGGTGCCATTGCAAGTAGCTGTTATTAGTGAGTTTTTGTGCTATTTTATTTAACATGAAATGCAGCATCGCGGCATTAATGGAAGTGAGGATGCATTTCATACTAAACAATACAGCAACATTTAAAGCTGGCATTTTAAATAATAACTATGGGTGCACAGAACTCGTGGAGTTTCACTCAGTGGAATTCCGCAGAGGTACATAAAAACTTTGCGAGATTCTGCAGGAGTTCCTTGAGCAGGCGGAGTTTGGCACGTCGTGCTGCTCACACTGATTTTTAGCACCAGGAACTTGTTCCGTGATGCAAAATCAGCACAAAAGGCACCACATGGAGAACCAGAGGGTTTTGCCTCTTTGCTGCCGCTCAAGTAGATTTTCTCACCATTAATGCCGGCGAACCGTGTACGAGAAAAACTCTGCCACGCAGTGGATGGTGGATTTCGTTGGATCGCCACGTTACAAGCGTCATGTGGAGAGGGCAATACTCTGCAAACTCCACCGGTAGAGCAGAATTTATCACCCACCCCTAATAATAATGCCTAATTTCACATCATTTTTTTTTTATCATTTCCTATAATTTGCTCAAAGGATATTACACAAATTTCCTCACGGGCTGAAGATATGGGAACAATTTTTGTGGTGGTGAAGAAGGCACTCTTTTAGTAGTTTGTTATGACATGTGGTTTAAATTGTATTATTGATCTGCCCATAAGTAAGTTATTTTCTGTTTTTTAGACATCATTAGGCAGGCTGCTTTACTTTGCATAATACTTTTGAACTGTTCTTAATGTTAGGATGAATTCAATAATATGTGGACATTTTAACATCATCCTTTTTGTCTGGTAGGTGGCAAATGAAACCTATCCTGTGTGGCCATCTAATTTTGGTGTGAAGGATGAACCTATTGCATTATCCGGTATTCCACTTCATTGACTCTGGTAAAAATACCTCCTATGGGCTCTTTTACAGAATCCTCCACCACGCATGATTTGCTGGGGTTTCCTATTTTCCACAGAGTTCCTAATCATACTACCAGTCTACACACGCTGTAGTGTGGCATCGCTTCATTCTAAAGGCTGTAAACCCATTGATTGCCAGCCCTTCCTCACCTGGGGTAAGTTCCTTACTGAGAACAAATATAGGTAGTGGTACTCAGACCACTATGACTCGCAATTCTTTATGATCAATCAGTTGAACCATTTTTCTCTATTTTTCCCTCTCACATAATAAGCAACCGGCTGGGTTCCCTTGTGAGTATCTTGTTTTTTTTGCTATCACTCACTTGTGGCACACACTCTTCACGCACCTGCACAGTCTACCTACCAGGTACCCTTGAACAAAATGCCTTCTTACCCCAAGTTGTCGCATTGGTGCCGATTTATGGGCTCCACACTTACATTATCCTTCTCTTCCTAGATGTCCCTACATCCTTAGGTCCTGATGAGACCCTACACTGCAGAAAGGGTTGAAACGTCGTTGACATAAAGAGAAAGCGAACCATTAAACCAGCACGTATCAATGTATATAGTTGCGGTTCATTCTGTGTATTTGACAATGGTCGACTTTTACAACACTTTTGGAAACCTTGTAAACGTTCTCACAAATATGTCACCAATACTCTAGGTTCCTCTTTTCACTGGGGACACTATGCACAATTGTTCTCCTTTTTTCATTGTATATATCTTTTTGTGAATTATAAAACACAACTGTGTTAAACTGAAACAAAGGTATATGGGGTTTCTTCTCCCTCTGACATTATTCTAACCCTTTCAATTGCTATTGCGCATCCCATTACCAATATACGGTCTTATTTTTCCACAGGAACCACTGTTTCTAAATATTTTGCAGGCAACGCTTTCTTTTTCTTAAGAATCCTCGAAATTTTGTTTTATTTTCTCACAGGTAAGCTTATGTGTTGTTCTCGGTTGATTGCAAGAATGCTTCTGAATACATTACTGCTGAGTTTGTTTCATCAGAAGCATTTAGCAATGATTCAGTCGCTGTAACCGAGGTTAATCTATTTAAACACAGGAAAGACGTTTTGCATGTAATTGTTTTTTTTCATGTATGCATTGCAAACTAGATTGTGCATCGCATTGCCACATCTCTAATTTCCTCAACACGATGTAAGCCGTGAACCAACAGTTTCTTGTTGGTCTTTTTCTCTCACTGTAGCTCAATATTTCTTCTTGTTTTCCCTTGTAATCCTGTAATTTGTGAATCTGATTCTGGTGTGAGGATGTGATCAGTGACGCACCCTTCTAGACCCTGTGGATGCGAGATCTGATATAGTACCTCAGTTTTTGCATCCGAATTACATTATCTGCCACATTTGCTCTAATAGTGACCTATTTAGCATCCTATCACAGGATAAAAGGGGTGTTATTTATTTTGTTCATGTAGAAAAAATACGAAAATCCAACAACACCAGGAAAGTTTAGAAATGTTGGATGGAGAACACCCTTTCATTTAAGGACAATGCATCATATTAAAAATATATATATATATTTTACTCTCCTCTTAAGTCTATAGTTGCGTAACGCTATATTGGAACAGTACAACTGCAAAAAGCGTACGGTCTACTGTACTGTCCAACCTAACTCAGTAAAAGAGTTTAAGCCACATTTCACGAAGGCGCCCTGCCAATGGACAAAACAGGATACAACTGCTAGCAGTGTCTAATGCATAATGGTCTTGCAGTCTTTTTGTGGTTCTCTTTCCCACACCTCCACCTCAATAGCCAGGGACAGCTGTCCACGTGAAACCAAGAATAGAGTTAATGTGTGATGTTGCAGAGAGAGTTCAACGTAGGCCACTAGCCCATTTCGCCTGAACTCAGAATATAAGGCCTCGACATGAATACATTAGCATATGCATGCCACAGGATGGCATAACAAGGATAATTTGGGGGAATTAGGTTGTGTCCACATCTCACTGGTGTATTGCCTGTTGTTTCCGGACCATGAACCTCTGGTATTGAAGCTCTAAAAATACAAGATTCATTTTGTCGAAATAGTGTGTAGTGTTATAAAGGGGGCGGATAAAAAGAACTCCTCCTTAAGTGGGTCCTCTAGGAGCGCAATTCTAACAATTAGTGCCTAGGTAGACCGTGGAATGCCCGTCACGTTGTCCAAACATTGGGGCAGATTTATGTTGCACTTGCGCCACTTTTGCGCCGCCGTTGCGTCACTTTTGTGACGCAGCAGCGGCGCAAATCCTGCGCCATGGTGCGGGGTATTTACAACATGACGCATCTGGGAGATGCGTCACGTTGTAAAGCCCTGCGCCACATGTAGGCGTTCCAGGGCAGGTGGGGGCGTTCCGGCGTAGGAACGCCTCCTAAAAGTGGCTGAGTGAAATCTACAAGATTTCACTCAGTCACTTTTGAGCCCATGCTGCGTCAAAACCCTGCGCCTGCTTGAAGCAGGCGTAAGGATTGACGCAGCATTGTGCAGATAGGGCCCCCCAGAGCCTTGCTGGAGCTGCGTCGCGCTTGCGACGCAACTCCAGCAATGCGCCACTTTTACGGCACAGATGCGTGACGCATCTGTGCCGTTTTTGCCCCATGGTGCGCCGCATTATAAATGCGGCGCATTCATGATGGCGGAGCTGGGGCGCAAAATAACTGGCGCATCCCTGCTGATATGCAGGGATGCGCCAGTTATTATAAATCTGCCCCAATTTGTTTTTAATTAAACAAAATTAGCTCAAGTGACCCTCCAGTGTTTATATACGTGTAGTCTTGACAAAGGTGTTCCACTGGTTCACCAGAAGAGCCTCTGCTACAACTGACCACACATACATAGAAGTGAAGCACATACACTACTTGGTTAAGAGCCAGCTGGGCATTTCCAAGATACCTGCCTTTTGTACCTCTTTCAGACAACTAGAAACTAAAGTTATATGCATTAACCATTTCCCAGTAGTTCACCCACTAAAACAAAGCTTGTGTGTAGCTTTCATGAGTCTGTTGGCATGATCTTGCATTTAGCTGTGCAGTTTTTTCAACATCACTAGGCATCCAACAGTAATCATGAGAAACAACAATGATGGAATATGCAGGGTGGTGCTCACTAGGGTTAATTGATAACATGATGAAAACAGGTTGGAGCATACCTGCCAAACCCTTAGGGATCTCTCCGGGGGGAACCCACAACACACCCAGTGCTCCAGGTCATACTGGACATGAGGCCTGATCGACATCTCATCACCTGGAATTATGAAGCTATACAGGAATTGTTGGCTGCCTCAAGGGCTGCGCTTCGCCAAAAATGGGAGGACGAGCTGGGAAGAGTTCTTCATGACATTGAATGGGAACATGCATTTGAAGTCCCCCAAAAAGTCTCCCAAAATCCACTGTTGATAAAACACTACAGTTCTTCATTCTGCACAGGGCATTTCTAACACCTGAAATTTGGAAACAAACTTGAGTAAGGAACCTTGAGCAAGGAACAATTGATAAAAATGTGCAGGCATACAAACATTAAACTCACATGTGATACACAATATAACAGCAGTTATCCTAATAATTAAGAAACCTCATCATATTTTTGTCACAAAATTATCTTTAATTTTTACATGACTTTATATACAGTATTAAAAGTGTAGAGTTGTAAACTTCATTGTACAGAATTTACACACACAGTGTCCTAAACAATAGTGGGTTCATGAAATGAAAAGCACATATGATAGATGGACTAATTGTTTGTACAAGCGGTGCATAGAGTCTTCTACATTATAAAAATCATGAATACATATAACTGGAATTCAGAAACATTAATTTCTTAAAAAGTGATTGGATATCAATATAGTTCCTAATGTGAATGGTTTAAGTTTTATGTAGCTGACGGTGAAATGACACTATGCGCATTTCGGCGGGAATGCCTTCATCAGGAAGCCGTCACATCATTCACTCAAATCACATAAACATGGCGTTGGGGCTTTGATGAATCAAAAGGCCACTGGAATTTTTTTTGTTCTTGCAGAGTTTTATATAGCGCGAACTTGACCCGATCTGGGTATCAGAGCACTTTACATAGCACCAGTTACGTTACATGAGGACACACATTCATTTTTGGTAGGCACAGGGAGATTAAGGGGCATATGTATCAAAATCTCCATTTGCGAATCTCAAATAGCGATTTTTTGAGAATCGCTATTTGAGAATTGCAAAACGGGATGTATTTAAAAATTCGCACATATTTTGCGAATTCTTAATATTCCTTAATTGCGATTAGCCAATTGCGAAATCGCAATTAAGGAATACCTTCCCATTCATTCCTATGGGCCAGGAGGCCCATAGCAATGAACGGGAATTCATTCTCAAATTGCGAATCGCAATTTGCTAATCGCAAATTGAGAATAATTTCAAAGGTGCAAGGGTGTCATAATGACACCCTGATGCACCCCTGAAATTCGCATGTGTGTGCCACATGGCACTTTGAAAAATGCCAAAAAGTGCATTTTTCAAAGAAATCGCAAATTACCACCAACTTGAAGTTGGTAGTAATTTGCGATTTCTTAAGGGGAAATCGCAAAACTTGGGTGCGTGTTACATAGCATTTAAGGAATCGCAATTTGCGATTCCTTAAATGTTTACGCAAAATTAAGAAATCGCAAAATTAGCGATTCCTTAATAATGCGATGCTAAAATGGCTGATACATCTCATTTTGCGATTTTGTATTCGCAAACGCTGTTTCTTTGCGAATCGCAGCGTTTGCGAATACAAAATCGTTTGATACATATGCCCCTAAGTGATTTGCCCAGAATCACAGGATGTTCAGAGTCATTGCCGAGACTCAAACCCAATTTCCCAGGTTTGAAGTCGACCGCCCTAGCCGGTAGGCCAACTCCTCTCCCCATTGAGGTGCTGATTCTGTAATCCGGTTCGTAAATTGAAACCAAGGGTCGCAGTGTCGTCGTTTCGAATGTTTGCAGTATGGAGAGATGTATCTATCTAAAACCTGCACAGCTCCATCACTACTTCCCAGACACACAATTTGCCTGCCCTGGCTGCTGAACTTTAAATGCAACACATGCATATAGTGTGGTCCTGCCTAGCCCTTCAGACTTATTGGCATGCCATCCATACCACACTCCGAGATGTCGCAGGTCCCACGGACATCTACAATTTGCAGGCCTGCTCCCTAGGCATCTTCAAATGTATAAAAGCAACACAGGGTACAAACGCGCTTCGAAGCTCTGGCCCTGCTCCTTGCTATATGTCCAATTACACTACACTTGCATGCACCCTTGTGCCCTCCAGTGGAGGAGTGTACAGGAGCAGTGTGCAAATGGAGCATTGGAGAGGAGGATGCACTCCGATACGCAGAGGTCCACAAGATACGCCAAAGACTCATCTCTCTTCAAGGGAACTATCTTAGTTATGCAATTCAGTCAAGCAATTAACAACGATGACCTGCCCCAGTAGCTGCACTGGCCATGGCTTGGCACCTAAATAAGTGCACAGCCTGCTTCGGGACAGCCACCTTCCACTATGAATACTGACACCATTGAACCTCTCACTACTCCCACTAGCACAGTCACCATCACAATAGGTTGCACCATTCCCCTTTCCCCTATGGTCTCCTATAGTTCTTCTCCAGTTACGGCTTGAATTTATTATCGCAGATAGAATTGAAGCACAACACATCCACTCACAGGTGATTCAATACTCATAAGAACACTTCACCTCACGACCTAATTTGCTCAGCTGCAGCAGAAAAAGTATGGACTCCTCAATCCTCCCTGATCATGCTCTCATCACTGTAACATGAGTTTTGCCATTGGCATGACGAAGGAGTTTTGTATAACAAAGATAAACAGGAACAAAACAGCCTTAATACTCTTTGACCTATCCACATTCTTAGTGGAGATCAGAGCCCTCCTTGAAAACCATATAAAATAGGCAGTTATATCTGGACCAGCCTAGCCATGGAACCAGCCCTTCCTGTTCAAATAAACACAAGACATTTTTTTTGGCTTAGTGGGTTCAGACGTTTGATTGGTGTCAAGTGGCATATCTCAGGGATCTCATCTTTCCTGCCTGCTCTTCTGTGCCTATATACAACCTTTCATGCAGCTGATCCAGTCTCCTATGGCCTCTAAAATGGTGTGGGCAAAATAGGAGTGGGTCAGTTCGCAGTTACTATAAAGGTGCCTTCCCAATAGTAAAAACAGGGCCAGGATATCTACCAGCAGCCCCTGTTTGCTCACTTTTGATCAGTACAGCTCTACCCACAGGGAAATATGGAAGGATAAACAACACAACACAACATGCCCCCTGGCCCTTCTTTAAGATGGGGAAGGAAAGAAAGACCCCACCACCCCCTTAGCATATGTGATGGCAGGCAAAAGTGCACCCATCAGTACTCTTTATACTATACATGCCAGCTCACAATTGGGTAGGTAGGGCAGCAAAACAAAGACACCCTCTGTCTTGGAGAAGGGGCCAGGCCACAACATCAGTCTCATCATAATGTAAGATGAGTGTGGAAAACAAGTAACTTCACTCTTGTCAACAATATGGGGGAATACATGTGTTGTGCCCATAAAAATGGTAGCAAGACAAGACCTCTTGTGCAGTCAACTTTGGTTAACGTAGAGGACTGAAAAAGAACATAACCTTAACCTTTGGGTAAGTTGAGTGGGCAAGACAGCCCAATTTTACTTGAATCTGACTTGATGGGAGGAAAGAAAGAACTTTCCCACCCCTCGAACAAGACAGGGGGACCTAACACTAATCCACCAATTCCCTTGCTCTGAAAATCACCGGAAATACAAAGGTTAAAGGGGAGTTATGAGACGTATAATGGCTACAGCACAAACATTAATAAAGATATGAAATTTATAAAAGAGGTTGCTTCATTTAATTTAGCTTCAACCCCACATGGCCAAAAAAGCATTTTATTTTTTAAATCAGTGGATTTGCGACTCCTGCAGGAAATTCGAAAAAATGAAGCACATTCTCCAGCATTTTTGTTTAATCTTGGCCCCTGGTGGGCCAGGTCCTAGGGGCATGTGCAAATAATGAGGAGGAGGGGTCCGCGACAGCCCCCCACAGACCCTGGAACTGACACTTCCCTTGGGCATATAGCTTATTAAAAAAATGGGGGAGACCCTATGGCCTCCCCCGCTGCCCCGGGGCACAAATATATTAATTAATGGTGTCACATGCAGACCCACTGCCCCTGGGACCACCACCTCCCCAGGGCTTAATTCACAAAGGAGGGGGCAGTTCTGTACCTTTCCCGGCCATTGGGACCACCACACCCAAGGGTCAGCAACAGCAATGTCACGGAGTGCCCACCCCCGGGACACTGCAGTCTGCTATGGCTTGGCATGAGCGCCATAGCAAACCTGCGCTGCTTTTAGCAAGTGAGAGCAGAAAATGCTCTCACTTGCTGAAAGCAGAGCATGTCTGTTTCCCTGCCTGCCATGAAGCGAGCAGGGAATCCGACACATAGCATGGGGAACCAGGGAGCTGAATGTTAGTAGCTCCCTTTATCTCAAACCAATGCTGGCTCTTACAGAAGACAGGGAGTGGACAGGGACTACAGAGGCCTTGAGGCTCCCCCCACGGGCCCTAACCTTATAAATGTAGGTGCCTTGGGTGGGACCATTGCACCCAGACTACAGGCCGTGCCCCGGAGAATAGGGGGCCCGGGAGAGAAGCCACATGGCTTCCCTACTAAAAAGCTGATTACTTTATTTTTTTTAAAAGACGGCAATGCACTGGAGGCCCTGCCTCCTTTCTCCACCGCTCTGCAAACGCACCTCATGGCGTGCTACTGGTAGGGGAATAAAGTCCTCTTGGCTGTTGAGGGTCCTTAGGGGCCAACAAGACCTCCTGCTACATCCAGTAAGCCCCACACAGTGGGATTTCTGAGAGGTTGAGGGATGCCACGCCCCTTTTCTCCACTACTCTGCAAACATGCCTCTTGGTGTACTGCTGGTGGGGGATGAGGACCCCTTGCATCCTGAGGTCCTCAGGACTAAAGTGAACTTCTTTCACCAAGCAGCATTGTGCCAGGAGGCCCGTTTGCAGAGTGGTGGAGAAAGGGGGTGTGGCCTCTGTTGACCTCTCAGTACTCCAGATGTGTGGGTCTTACTGGACCTAACAGGAGGGCTTGTTGGTCCCCAAGTACCCTCAACTAGTAGTGCGCCAGGTAGTGCGTTTGCAGAGTTGTGGAGAAAGGGGGCATGACCACTGAACACCTCTCAGCAAACTCACTGTGTGGGACTTGCTGGAGATAAAAGGAAGGGCAGTTGGTCCCCAAGGACCCTCAATAGCCAAGGGGACTTCATCCCCCTACTAGTAGTGTTCCAAGAGGCGCGTTTGCAGTATGATGGACAAAGAGGGCGTGACCTCCTACCAGGTCTCAGTAATCCTGCCATGTGAGACTTACTGAAGGTAACAGGAGGAGTAGTTGGTCCCCAATGCAGTTCTTGGGGGCCAACTAACCTCCTGTTATCTCCAATAAGTCCCACATAGCGGGGTTGCTAACAGGTCTTCGGAGGCCACATCCCCTTTCTCCACCACTTTGCAAACACGGCTTGTGGTGCACTACTGGTTGGGAGATGAAGTCTACCTTCCTACTGATGGACCTTGGGGGCCAATAAGCCCTCCTGGTCCCTCCTGTAAGTCCCACATAGTTGGATTCTTAAGAGCTGGACTGAGGCCCAGTGCCCTTTGTCCACCACTCTGGAACCATGACTACTAGGAAATAAACCATAGAAATTAACTAAAAGAAACAAAGGTTACAGGGCTGTTATAGTTAGGAATTAGCATATAAAAAGCCCTAGCAATTCACTGAAAAAAACAAAGGTTACAGGGACATTATAGTTTGGAAATGGAATAAAAAAACTTATAAAATTCACTAAAAAAACAAATGTTACAGAGATGTTATGGTTTGGCTCAGATTTCACTCATAGAAATCCAGAGAAATTCAACCATTATAATTAGCTAGTGAGCTAACTATAACTCGTGCACCGGCAATGCACTGCTTATGACCTCAAATATTACATCACTCATGACATGGTCAGTGACATCACTGATGACATCTCAGTCAGATACTCATGTATCACTCACAGATGCACAGAGAGACTCATACACCCACTCACAGATGTAATTGGAGACTCATGTATCCACTTTCAGACCCAGTCAGGACTCATGCACCCAATGAGAGTACCATTTATGGACCCAGACATTCACTGACTGACTGACTGATTGTATTTATAGAGCGCACTTATGCCGAGGCGTCTTGGCGCTAGGTAACAAAATCTGGGGGAGCACCGAGGTTAGCCTTGTAGGAAAAGCCTGGTTTTTATAGCCTTTCTAAAGATGAAACGTGAAGGCTGAAGACGGAGGGAGGCAGGGAGGGAGTTACATAGTTTGGCTGCCAAGAATGAAAAGCGTTTACCTCCCCATCTCGCCCTCTTGATTTTAGGAGGATGGACCAGCCCGGCGTCCGAAGACCGTAGACAATGCGCTGGGATGTAGCGGGGGAATAGAGATTGAAAATCTTCAGCCCCGCCTCCGTAGAGGGCTTTATGTACAAGGCAGAGGGTCTTGAACTCAACCCGACGTCTTACCGGAAGCCAATTAAGTGATTTGATGCTCGCAGAGGTGGGATGGTGTTTAGGAAGGCCACACAGAACTCGGGCAGCAGCATTTTGAAGTGATTGGAGTTTGTTCAGCTGTTTTACCCCAGAGCCCAAGAAGAGTGCATTACAGTAATCTATCCTTGATAGAATAAGGGCACCCACTACTGTTTTCCTGCGGGAAGGCTGGATAAATGGGAGAATTTTGTAAAGAATTTTGAGTGTAAAGTAACAGGCAGAGACAACTTGGTTGATTTGGGGGGCACAGGTGAGCCCACCGTGGAGGAGAAAACCAGGATTTCTAGCCTTGGTAACTAGCGAGGGGCATATACCAGCCTCCGGGGACCACCAACATTGGTTCCATATGGAGGGTTTCTTTCCGAACTCGAGGACCTCGGTTTTTTGGGTACTAAGCTTTAAAAAGTTGACCCTCATCCATGACATTACGGAGGAGAGACAGTCGCGGAATCGCTCGGCTGGCATATTGTCATTTTGGGTAATCGACACTAGTAGTTGTGTGTCGTCGGCGTAGGATACGAGCACTAGGCCATGACTCTTGATCAGTCTGGCCAATGGAGTTACATAAATGTTAAAAAGGGTGGGCTAAAGTGCCGAACCCTGCGGGACTCCGCCCGGGAGAGTGAACCATTCCGATTTCAGACCTTCCCAGTGAATTAGCTGTTCCCTGGAGTCAAGGAAGGAAGCGAGAAGGGACAAGGCCTTACTACTGACTCCCACAGATTGCAACCTTGTTAGTAATACTGCATGATTTACAGTGTCAAACGCTGCCATGAGGTCTAATAGTATAAGGGCAGCTCTACCACCGTCGTCCAAAACCCTTCGAATTCCTTCAGTTGCCATGATCAGGGCAGATTCAGTGGAGTGTTGGGATCTAAACCCATGCTTGGTGGAATCCATCAAGTTATTTTCCTCCAAGTAGGTAGTCAGATCCTGATTAATGGCCTTTTCCAGTATTTAGGAGGTTATAGGCAGACATGAGATGGGACGGTAATTCTTCGCCTCCAAAGGATCAAGAGAAATATTTTTTAGTATAGGCCTGATGCAAGCCAATTTCCATCCTGCTGGAAAGATCCCTGTTTCAATCACTAGATTGAGCAGAAGGGTCAATGCTCTGCCGACCTCTTCTGCTGCTAGGTGTAGGATATATGGAGGGCACGGGTCAAGTGGGGATCCTGATTTAGTTAGTGAGAGTAAGTCAACCACTTGCTTCACCTCCAGATTTGAATAGTTAGTTAGGCTGCCATGGTGGGACTGTCTGCCCCAAGCCTCTAGGGGTGTAATCGTATTGACCTGGGGTAGATTCAGAAGTTCCTCATAGACCTGATTGACCTTGGTCTGAAAAAAGACCGCTAGGTTGTCAATAAAAGTTTGGTTGGGGAGAAAGACAGAGTCCCTGGTCCGACTGGACAGTGCAGTGACTGTTTTGAATAATTCTTTAGAGGAGTTGGAGGATTCAAGGATTTTAGCAGTAAAATAGGTTGCCTTAGCTAGGATTATAGCTTGCTTGTATTCATTTAAGACAGCACCATAGTCTGATTTAAGCGAAAGGCTATAGGAGGAGCGCCAGATGCGTTCCTTATGTCTGCATTTGATTTTTATGCTTTTTAACTCTTCAGAGTACCAGGGTACTGATGCGTGTCTTTTTATTTCTGGCTGAGACACTTCCGGGGCCAGTGGATGAGTGGCCTGAATAATTCAATTATTAAAGTCTAAAGCTGCCTGATTGGGATCAGCCTGGAGGGTAGGATTACCTTTCAGGGCTGCGGTCAGCTCAGGTTGAGAGACCTTTTTCCAGGCCCGAATTTTGCTCTGAGGGGGTCTTATTCTACGGGACTGATTGTTGTCGGCAAAATTGATGATAAAGTTGACATCATAGTGGTCGGTCCAAAGAAGGGGTAATGAGTTAACTCCTTTGATATGTCTACTATTTGTAAAAATGCCGTCCAGGGTGTGTCCGGCTTGATGTGTGGGTTGTTGCACCAATTGAGTCAGACCAAAACTTGCTAGGGTGTCTGTTAGATTTAAGGTGTCCACATTATTAGTTACCTCTAAGTGAAAGTTAAAGTCTCCAAGCAACGTAAAGAAATCAGTGTTAAGAGAGGACTCCATGCGGGTTTGCAACTTGGTGACGAAAGGATGCCTACGTCCAGGGGGTCTATAAACTAGAATTCCTTGGAAGACTTCCCTATTGTTCAATTTTATGCTCAGAAACATAGCCTCTGCCGCCAAAAGAGGTTCGGGCATCATTCTTATCTTAAAACAAGCTCGATAAATCAATGTGATTCCGCCCCCGGTAGTTCCGGTTCTATCCATATTAGTGACTAAATAATCTGCTGGTACTACATGATCAGTCAGGGTTGCTAGCTTCATTAGCCCACGTTTCTGGGTGATGAAGTTGGATAAGACATTCTAGGTCGTTCCTGTATTTCATGAGAGACGTGATGTTAATTAGAACGCAGTTAATAGATTTTGCGCATGTCCTGACCACGTTATTGTCTGAGGGGATGGAGTGCAGGTGTGGCCCACCCTGTGAAGGATTAGATGCCCTAGTATTGTTGTGCTGGAGCTAAGGCTGGGCCCGGACAGAATTGAGGTAGGTTGATTGGCTCTACACCTACCGCAATATACCCGGGGGAAGGTGGAAAAATCTGTGTCCCGACTAGGGTCCAAGCAATCATCACGTTTCAAGGACAGTAGCTCCTCACAAGGATATACCCGCCTAGATGTTGGAGCAGGGGTCCTGGCGCTGGTCGCGCTCCGGGCGCCGACGGGCGCAGGCTCCCCCCGCGGGCCCTAACCTTTTAAATGTAGGTGCCTTGGGTGGGACCATTGCACCCAGACTACAGGCCGTGCCCCGGAGAATGGGGTGCCCGGGTCCAATATTGGCTCGGGAGAGAAGCCACGTGGCTCCCCTACTAAAAAGCTGATTACTTTCTTTTTTTTAAAAGACGGCAATGCACTGGAGGCCCTGCCTCCTTTCTCCACCACTCTGCAAACGCACCTCATGGCGTGCTACTGGTAGGGGAATAAAGTCCTCTTGGCTGTTGAGGGTCCTTAGGGGCCAACAAGACCTCCTGCTACATCCAGTAAGCCCCACACAGTGGGATTGCTGAGAGGTTGAGGGATGCCACGCTCCTTTTCTCCACTACTCTGCAAACATGCCTCTTGGTGTACTGCTGGTGGGGGATGAGGACCCCTTGCATCCTGAGGTCCTCAGGACTAAAGTGAACTTCTTTCACCAAGCAGCATTGTGCCAGGAGGCACGTTTGCAGAGTGGTGGAGAAAGGGGGTGTGGCCTCTGTTGACCTCTCAGTACTCCAGATGTGTGGGTCTTACTGGACCTAACAGGAGGGCTTGTTGGTCCCCAAGTACCCTCAACTAGTAGTGCGCCAGGTAGTGCGTTTGCAGAGTTGTGGAGAAAGGGGGCATGTCCACTGAACACCTCTCAGCAAACTCACTGTGTGGGACTTGCTGGAGATAAAAGGAAGGGCAGTTGGTCCCCAAGGACCCTCAATAGCCAAGGGGACTTCATCCCCCTACTAGTAGTGTTCCAAGAGGCGCGTTTGCAGCATGATGGACAAAGAGGGCGTGACCTCCTACCAGGTCTCAGTAATCTTGCTATGTGAGACTTACTGAAGGTAACAGGAGGAGTAGTTGGTCCCCAAGGCAGTCTCGGGGGCCAACTAACCTCCTGTTATCTCCAATAAGTCCCACATAGCGGGGTTGCTAACAGGTCTTCGGAGGCCACATCCCCTTTCCCCACCACTTTGCAAACACGGCTTGTGGTGCACTACTGGTTGGGAGATGAAGTCAAAAGGCTTTCTTGGGGTAATAAGCGGTCTGTGGTCTCGAGTGCTGCTCTCTTGTTGGACACCCCACGGAGCGGAATATAATTGGCGGCCGTCCTGCCGCCGAGCAAGCACCATCCCAGAAACAGGGGGCCACAGAGCTCGATGATAAGGGACTCAATTGTGGAGCACAGACCTTGGATTGAGAGCAGGCGCATTTCCCAGGGCTCACTGAGGGCTTTATCTGAGCATACATCACAGAGGGCAATGATTTATTAAGGACTGCATATCTCAGACTGCAACGTGTATCTCATTCAGAGTGGACCAATCAGGTCCCACGATCTTGCATAAACAGGAAGTTGCAGTCCTCCATGCCTTCTCTCGACCGCCACAGCCTCTGAGGAAGAGTTGATCTCGAAACGCGTCAGGCAGCGGTCGGCTGCTTTTTAATGGACTGGATTATGTGAGCTGCTCGTACCAATAAAGGCTTTCTTGGGGTAATAAGCGGTCTGTGGTCTCGAGTGCTGCTCTCTTGTTGGACACCCCACGGAGCGGAATATAATTGGCGGCCGTCCTGCCGCCGAGCAAGCACCATCCCAGAAACAGGGGGCCACAGAGCTCGATGATACGGGACTCAATTGTGGAGCACAGATCTTGGATTGAGAGCAGGCGCATTTCCCAGGGCTCACTGAGGGCTTTATCTGAGCATACATCACAGAGGGCAATGATTAATTAAGGACTGCATATCCCAGACTGCAACGTGTATCTCATTCAGAGTGGACCAATCAGGTCCCACGATCTTGCATAAACAGGAAGTTGCAGTCCTCCATGCCTTCTCTCGACCGCCACAGCCTCTGAGGAAGAGTTGATCTCGAAACGCGTCAGGCAGCGGTCGGCTGCTTTTTAATGGACTGGATTATGTGAGCTGCATGTACCAATAAAGGCTTTCTTGGGGTAATAAGCGGTCTGTGGTCTCGAGTGCTGCTCTCTTGTTGGACACCCCACGGAGCGGAATATAATTGGCGGCCGTCCTGCCGCCGAGCAAGCACCATCCCAGAAACAGGGGGCCACAGAGCTCGATGATACGGGACTCAATTGTGGAGCACAGACCTTGGATTGAGAGCAGGCGCATTTCCCAGGGCTCACTGAGGGCTTTATCTGAGCATACATCACAGAGGGCAATGATTTATTAAGGACTGCATATCCCAGACTGCAACGTGTATCTCATTCAGAGTGGACCAATCAGGTCCCACGATCTTGCATAAACAGGAAGTTGCAGTCCTCCATGCCTTCTCTCGACCGCCACAGCCTCTGAGGAAGAGTTGATCTCGAAACGCGTCAGGCAGCGGTCGGCTGCTTTTTAATGGACTGGATTATGTGAGCTGCTCGTACCAATAAAGGCTTTCTTGGGGTAATAAGCGGTCTGTGGTCTCGAGTGCTGCTCTCTTGTTGGACACCCCACGGAGTGGAATATAATTGGCGGCCGTCCTGCCGCCGAGCAAGCACCATCCCAGAAACAGGGGGCCACAGAGCTCGATGATACGGGACTCAATTGTGGAGCACAGACCTTGGATTGAGAGCAGGCGCATTTCCCAGGGCTCACTGAGGGCTTTATCTAAGCATACATCACAGAGGGCAATGATTTATTAAGGACTGCATATCCCAGACTGCAACGTGTATCTCATTCAGAGTGGACCAATCAGGTCCCACGATCTTGCATAAACAGGAAGTTGCAGTCCTCCATGCCTTCTCTCGACCGCCACAGCCTCTGAGGAAGAGTTGATCTCGAAACGCGTCAGGCAGCGGTCGGCTGCTTTTTAATGGACTGGATTATGTGAGCTGCTCGTACCAATAAAGGCTTTCTTGGGGTAATAAGCGGTCTGTGGTCTCGAGTGCTGCTCTCTTGTTGGACACCCCACGGAGCGGAATATAATTGGCGGCCGTCCTGCCGCCGAGCAAGCACCATCCCAGAAACAGGGGGCCACAGAGCTCGATGATACGGGACTCAATTGTGGAGCACAGACCTTGGATTGAGAGCAGGCGCATTTCCCAGGGCTCACTGAGGGCTTTATCTGAGCATACATCACAGAGGGCAATGATTTATTAAGGACTGCATATCCCAGACTACAACGTGTATCTCATTCAGAGTGGACCAATCAGGTCCCACGATCTTGCATAAACAGGAAGTTGCAGTCCTCCATGCCTTCTCTCGACCGCCACAGCCTCTGAGGAAGAGTTGATCTCGAAACGCGTCAGGCAGCGGTCGGCTGCTTTTTAATGGACTGGATTATGTGAGCTGCTCGTACCAATAAAGGCTTTCTTGGGGTAATAAGCGGTCTGTGGTCTCGAGTGCTGCTCTCTTGTTGGACACCCCACGGAGCGGAATATAATTGGCGGCCGTCCTGCCGCCGAGCAAGCACCATCCCAGAAACAGGGGGCCACAGAGCTCGATGATACGGGACTCAATTGTGGAGCACAGACCTTGGATTGAGAGCAGGCGCATTTCCCAGGGCTCACTGAGGGCTTTATCTGAGCATACATCACAGAGGGCAATGATTTATTAAGGACTGCATATCCCAGACTACAACGTGTATCTCATTCAGAGTGGACCAATCAGGTCCCACGATCTTGCATAAACAGGAAGTTGCAGTCCTCCATGCCTTCTCTCGACCGCCACAGCCTCTGAGGAAGAGTTGATCTCGAAACGCGTCAGGCAGCGGTCGGCTGCTTTTTAATGGACTGGATTATGTGAGCTGCTCGTACCAATAAAGGCTTTCTTGGGGTAATAAGCGGTCTGTGGTCTCGAGTGCTGCTCTCTTGTTGGACACCCCACGGAGCGGAATATAATTGGTGGCCGTCCTGCCGCCGAGCAAGCACCATCCCAGAAACAGGGGGCCACAGAGCTCGATGATACGGGACTCAATTGTGGAGCACAGACCTTGGATTGAGAGCAGGCGCATTTCCCAGGGCTCACTGAGGGCTTTATCTGAGCATACATCACAGAGGGCAATGATTTATTAAGGACTGCATATCCCAGACTGCAACGTGTATCTCATTCAGAGTGGACCAATCAGGTCCCACGATCTTGCATAAACAGGAAGTTGCAGTCCTCCATGCCTTCTCTCGACCGCCACAGCCTCTGAGGAAGAGTTGATCTCGAAACGCGTCAGGCAGCGGTCGGCCGCTTTTTAATGGACTGGATTATGTGAGCTGCTCGTACCAATAAAGGCTTTCTTGGGGTAATAAGCGGTCTGTGGTCTCGAGTGCTGCTCTCTTGTTGGACACCCCACGGAGCGGAATATAATTGGCGGCCGTCCTGCCGCCGAGCAAGCACCATCCCAGAAACAGGGGGCCACAGAGCTCGATGATATGGGACTCAATTGTGGAGCACAGACCTTGGATTGAGAGCAGGCGCATTTCCCAGGGCTCACTGAGGGCTTTATCTGAGCATACATCACAGAGGGCAATGATTTATTAAGGACTGCATATCCCAGACTGCAACGTGTATCTCATTCAGAGTGGACCAATCAGGTCCCACGATCTTGCATAAACAGGAAGTTGCAGTCCTCCATGCCTTCTCTCGACCGCCACAGCCTCTGAGGAAGAGTTGATCTCGAAACGCGTCAGGCAGCGGTCGGCTGCTTTTTAATGGACTGGATTATGTGAGCTGCTCGTACCAATAAAGGCTTTCTTGGGGTAATAAGCGGTCTGTGGTCTCGAGTGCTGCTCTCTTGTTGGACACCCCACGGAGCGGAATATAATTGGCGGCCGTCCTGCCGCCGAGCAAGCACCATCCCAGAAACAGGGGGCCACAGAGCTCGATGATACGGGACTCAATTGTGGAGCACAGACCTTGGATTGAGAGCAGGCGCATTTCCCAGGGCTCACTGAGGGCTTTATCTGAGCATACATCACAGAGGGCAATGATTTATTAAGGACTGCATATCCCAGACTGCAACGTGTATCTCATTCAGAGTGGACCAATCAGGTCCCACGATCTTGCATAAACAGGAAGTTGCAGTCCTCCATGCCTTCTCTCGACCGCCACAGCCTCTGAGGAAGAGTTGATCTCGAAACGCGTCAGGCAGCGGTCGGCTGCTTTTTAATGGACTGGATTATGTGAGCTGCTCGTACCAATAAAGGCTTTCTTGGGGTAATAAGCGGTCTGTGGTCTCGAGTGCTGCTCTCTTGTTGGACACCCTACGGAGCGGAATATATATTTATATATATATTTTTTTTTTTCACTGAAAAAAACATAGGTTTCAGGGACGTTATAGTTAGTTGCACATTTCACTCGTACAAAACCATGGAAATAGTTGAGCTAACTATAACTCAAGCACCTGCAATGCACTGCTGATGACATCACATATTACAACATTCATGACATGGTCAGTGACATCACTGATGACATCACTGATGACATCTCAACTGACTTCACTGATGACATCATCCAGTGACTGTGTGTTTCTGTAAAGTTTAAATATGTTTTATAAATATATTGGCCAAGGTATATTGAAGAATGAATGGGTGTATAAGTGTGTGGATGGAGGATTTAGTAAATGCTTGACTGACTGTATAAGTGAGTGATTAAATGTGTCTTACTTAATTCACGGGTTAGTGACTAAACTGTGTGAATGTCTGTATCAGTCTGTCTATTGCTGTGTAAGCTGCTGCATTGGTTGATGAGTAACTACATGAGTGTCTATATGGGTTATTGATTGGTTGCCCGAGTACTTGTATGGGTGCCAGAGTTTGTGAGTGGGTGGGTGGGAGGTGTGTGACTTTGTGCATAGATGTGTGAGTTCTTTATTCACTGGGTGTATGGGTTCAAGACTGCACGTGGAAATAGCTGTATGGGTGGCTGAGTGTGTGTATGGGTGTGTTGGTGAGTGAATGGATATCTCAGTGCTACATGTCCAAGTAACTACAAATGTAAAATGCAGTGTATGAGAGAGTTGGAGTATATCTAAGGGCTGTACGTAAGAGTCAGTGATTGTGAGAGTGCTGTATGGATGAGTGTGTACTTGTATCAGTGATTGTATAAGAGAGTAAGTATATGTTAGTATCACTATGAATAAGTGAGGTTGTGTGTGTATAACTGTATAGCTGAGTAAATAGAAGTTTGATTGATTCTTTGCATGACTGACTAGATGTGTGAGTAACTCTGGATGAGTGGCAGTGTGTGAGTGTTTGTAAAGGTGTGTGAGTGCCTACAATAGTGTTGTATTGATGAGTCACTGCATGTGTGAGTCACTGTAAGGGTGAATGAGTGGGTCTGTGTGTAGACCTAGGAATCAGTGCGTGCGTACGTAGTAACTGGTATTAGTGTCTCTCTTGTTTCGAAAATGGTAGTCGGTATCAAAGGTTTTATTAAGGTATGAGGAGGCGCATCATATTTTCACGTGGCTGATGTCATCAGTGATGTCATTTGAAATGTCATCAGTGATGTCATCAGTGATGTCACTGACCATGTCATGAATGATGTAATATGTGACGTCATCAGCAGTGCATTGCAGGGGCGTGAGTTATAGTTAGCTCAACTAACTATAACAGCTGAATTTCTATGGTTTTGAATGAGTGAAATGTGCAACTAACTATAAGGTCCCTGAAACCTATGGTTTTTTTCAGTGAATTTCAAAGGTTTTTTCAATGCTAATTTGTAACTATAATGTCCCTGAAACCTATGGTTTTTTTCAGTGAATTTCAAAGGTATTTTAAATGCTAATTTTGAATTATAATGTTCATTAAACCTGTGGCCTTTTCAGTGATTTGAAATTATCATTCCATTCTCAACCTGGTTAAAACAGCCGATATCGCCAGTTTTCCAGCAATAGCTTCCGCAAAAAAAAATCGCCACAAATGAGAGCAACAACTAACGCTAATTATAATAAAACAGGCGATAAGCTGCGTTAGCAGTAGGAATGTAACATCTGCCTTTTACTGGTGTAAAGTAGGACGACTACCGACAGTGTGAAACGGAGCCCAGCCCAGAGTCACATCTGAAGTCCAACTCATGTCATAGAGCTACTGATCATGCACCTCCCACACCCAAGAAGGCCACAAAACCCACTGCCACCACCCTCAGGACCTCCCCCCTGGACCCCCCCACTACCACCGAGGCAGCGCACAACAGGACAGCGGACCTTCCAAAAACAGCATGGCCCCTCAGCCACACAATAACTGAATGTTGCGAGATGTGGCAACCAAACATGTGTGAAGGACACAAGTCACCCACCAATAATAATGCACACAATACCAAGTGGAGCGGTGATGTGCTGGACAGACGTCACTATGCAGAGCACAAACCTCTCCACGTGTACATTTACTGCTGGTGCTTGTAGTGTTGTGGACAGTGGACGCAACCATGTTACCTCAGTCAGTAGGGAAGATCTAGGTCATGTACCTGTGTCGTCATCCCCTGTAAGCGGAAGCGCAGTGGGCTGGTCCAACGTATGCCACTACAGCATAGAAGTATGAATAAATAAGCTGGGGCTCTGGGCTTGGTTCACTTGTGTGAAGACCAACGCATCTGCCAGAGCGGGGGTCCTCACCCTGCCACGTGGCTGCCACCATGACCGTGGGTCTCCTCGACACAGGCCCCCTGCGAACACAGCAGC
The DNA here is from genome assembly GCF_964204655.1 of Triturus cristatus. Classification (NCBI taxonomy): domain Eukaryota; kingdom Metazoa; phylum Chordata; class Amphibia; order Caudata; family Salamandridae; genus Triturus; species Triturus cristatus. The sequence continues at coordinate 387,558,505 of NC_140582.1, read as the reverse complement.
ACAGCACCGCAGAGTTACATCTGTACACACTACTGCCTTCGATCTACACTGCGGACAGCAGGGCTCACAATTCAGATGGAGTCACATTTGCAGATGATGCAGTCCAGTAGGCAAGACACATTGCTCCCAGTGTGACCCGTACGGACCACGCATCATCGCAGGCTGCGCTCACACTGAACGCCAGAGTTACTACTAACTCAGTGCACCACAAGTCACCGCCATGTGGCCTTACTGAGGCAGAATTCATTAGGCAAAAGACATTGCTACCAGTGCAGCCCGCCCAGACCACACATCAACGCAGGGTGCGCACACTCTGAGTGCTTCATGTGCCACTAACTCACTGCACCACAAGTCATCACCACGTTGCCTTATTAAGGCAGAATTTAGTAGGCAAAAGACATTGCTACCAGTGCGGCCCCCCGGACCACATATCATTGCAGGGTGCTCACACGCTGAATGCTTCAGGTGCCACTAACTCACTGCACCACAAGTCATCGCCACATAGACTTATTAAGGCAGAATTAATTAGACAGAAGACATTGCTAACAGTGCAGCACGCCCGGACCACGCATCATCGTAGGCTCCACACATGCTGATTGCTTCAGGTGCCACGAAGTGTGCAGCTCAACTCAACGCCATGTGGCTGTGGGCCCTTGCTGACCGCTGCCTCCTGCCTACACCGCGGTCAGCAGGGCTCACAATTAAAATTGAGTCTTGATTTATTAATTACAGAGTCCAGTAGGCAACTAACTACAACATCTTCGAAACCTAAATAATATCCTTTAGTATCCTTGCTTCAAGAACTTTTTTGACATCAATTATAGCTTTAGTACAATGACCAATTTAATCTTGCAAGTCCAAAGGAACACTGAATGGCAGTCTACACTGCAGACAGCAGAGCTCACAGTTCGAATTCAGTTTTGATTTATTTATTGCAGAGTGAACTGTACTCTATGTTGTTGGATGTTCTCAAGAGGAAGTCACAAAAAGCATTCCTCAATGTCTGTGCTGACTATTGCCTTCGATCTACACTGCGGACAGCAGGGCTCACAATTCAGATGGAGTCGTGATTGCAGATGACGCAGTCCAGTAGGCAAGAGACATTGCTCCCAGTGCGGCCCGCCCACACCACGCATTATTGCTGGCTGCGCACACACGGAGCGCCACACCTACCACTAACTCTATAAAGCTCAAGTCAACGCCACATGGCTGTGGGCCCTTCCTGAACACTGGCTCCGGTCTACACTGCGGTCAGCAGGGCTCACAATTCAAGATTAGTACCAATGCAAATTGTGTAAGAGACTATAATCGGTTAAGAAAACCAAATGCTCCCAATCTGTGCAGCTAAAGTCAACGCCACATTGCTGTGGGCCTTTGCTGACCGCTGCCTCCGGCCTACACTGTGGTCAGCAGGGCTCACAATTCAAATTCAGTCTTGATTCATTAATTTCAGAGTCCAGTAGGCAACTAACTATAACGTCCCCAAAACCTACACATTTCGACAATGTATTCCATACATATTTCATCTTTTGTTACCTACACTGCGTACAGCAGAGCTCAAAATTTACATTGAGACATGATTTATTAATTGCAGACAGAATTGTACTCTATGTCCTCGGATTTTGTCAGGTGGAAGTGACAAAAAGCATTCCTTGATGTCTGTGCTGACTATTGCCTTCCATCTACATTGCGGACTGCAGGGCTCACAATTCAGATAGAGTAGCAATTGCAGATGACACAGTCCAGTAGGCAACAGACATTGCTACCAGTGCAGCCCTCCCGGACCACGCATCATCGCTAGCTGTGCACACGCGGAATGCTTCTGATGCCCCTACCTCAGTGCACCACAACTCATGGACACTTTATGATAAAATCTTTTGTGTATAATTTCAGATCTGCTGCCCCTACCTCAGTGTACCACAAGTCATGAACCCTTTACGATGGAATCTTTTGTGTATTATTTCACATCTGGTGCCCCTAACTTTGTGCAGCACAAATCATTGACCATTTATGATTGAATCTCTGTGTGTGATCCGATGAATACTCTTGTGCTTGTTGCCAGCTCCAACCATTCCCGGAGGGCTGGCTTACACTCACTCCACACGCATCCAGCACAGACATTACTGGACATGGGACCCTGGTAATAAAAATGAGTTGACTGCATGTGCCCGAACCCAGTTCCACTATCTATCTTTGTCCGTGTGTTCATTATTTATGCAACATGCTGCCCCTGGGCCCTACCAAATCACATTGTGCTCTGGACAGCATATGCAACCAACCTACCTTTGACAGTGGGAGAAAACTTTGGTTATGTAACTTTGAATGAAGCTTGCACTGTAAATTACTTGCAACCCAGGGAAACTTCCTGTTCGAAACGATCATGTCAGCAACATTATGTTCAATAAAGCCGAAATCGGCCATGACTGCCATCGCTGAGTGGCAATACCACTATACCCAGACAAACATCCCATCTAATGTTATGATAAACGATGGGATATCGAATCAGTGACTAGGTTCTAAAAGGTCGCAAACCAAAATATATTTAGCCCAACTACAGACATTTTGCCCAGATAGAGACATAATTCAAATACTAAAACAAATGTCAAAGTATAAATGACACAGTGCCCAAAACAAAAGTCTGTCATTCATGGTAATCTCAGGGATGTCGGGTATCACGATAATGGCATAGTGCGCTACGTGATAAACATGTGGGTGTAACACAGCATTGGGCTCAGCCAGGAGCACGCTGTGACTCTCAAGTGAGGTTCGTCTCCTTTCCAGAGAGTAAAATAAAAAGTATTACACATCCGGCGGTGGATGTGTGTTTTATTAACCGTGAGGGGGTTTCTTGCATAGTTTGGTTGAATTTTTTCGAATCCCCTTTGAATGGCTTGGTGAGCGTGTATATTAAATGTGCCCGTCAATAGCTACCCATGTACTTGGAGAGTACCCACCAGCGAGGGCGCCGGGATTAGGCACGGTAGGGCGTCAGACACGTCAGAGCTTCACTAGCGGTGTAAATACATTCCATGTGGATTCATTCTATGCATAGTCGCCTTTTAATAAATATCACACAAATCGTCATGGTGATAGGTACACACGGTTTGTCCAGCATTTCCTAGGTGTTTCTATAAATATATATTTTTTAAAATAATAAAAAACAAAGGCCGGCCCCGGGGGATGGGGTCCCCGGGGCCATAAGTGGCCTGAGGAGGGGGGCAACACAGTCCCCTCCTAAAGAATAAAAACAAAAAAAGGCCATTACCCGGGGGTTGGGGTCCCCGGGGCCGATTAAGGCCTTGGGAGGGCCAAATTAATTTTTTTCAACAAAAAAAATGAGGGTGCAGTAAATTAGAAAAAGAAGGGGGGGCCACACAGCCCTCCTTCTTAAAAAAATAAAATAAATAAAAGACCAGCATCGTGCTGGAGGCCGCGCCCCCTCCTTGCAGCACTCTGCAACCGCGCCCCCTGGCCAGTTGTAAGTTGGGGAATTAATTCCCCTTCAATACTGAGGGTCCCTGAGGGCCAACTAGCCCAACAGGTATCTCCAGTATGCGCCAGGGAGCTGTGTTGCAGACAGGTGTTCTGAGGCCACGCCCCTTTTTACACCTCTATGCAACGCAGCTCTGTTGCGCTTAATGGAGGTACCTAGTGGGCTAGTTTGACCCTAGGGACCCTTAGGATTCAAGGGGACTTAATCTCCCAACTTAAAAAACGGGCACAGGGCGTGTTTACACAGTGGGGAAGGGAGGGGACGGGGCCTGAGGTGACGTGTGCAAACACACCCTATGGCGTGTTTTAAGTTGAGGAAATAATTGCCCTTCAATCCTGAGGGCCCTTGGGGGCTAACTAGCCCACCAGGTGCTTCCAGTAAGCACCATTGCGCTGCGTTGCAGAGAGTTGGTCCAGGCCGTGCCACTTTTTACACCTCTCTGCAACGCAACTCTGTAGCTCTTACTGGAGGTACCTAGTGGGCTAGTTGGACCCTAGGGACCCTCATGATTCAAATGAACTAAATCTCCCAACTAAAAACGGCCACAGGGCGTGTTTACACAGTGGTGAAGGGAGGGGACGGGGCCTGAGCTAACTTGTGCAAACAAGCCCTGTGGTGCGTTTTAAGTTGGGGAAATAATTCCCCTTCAATCCTGAGGGACCCTGGGGCCAACTAGCCCACCAGGTGCTTCCAGTAAGCGCCACTGCGCTGCGTTGCAGAGAGGTGGTCTAGGCCGTGCCCCTTTTTACATCTCTCTGCAACGCAGCTCTGTGGCGCTTACTGGAGGTACTTAGTGGTCTAGTTGGACCCTAGGGACCCTCAGGATTCAAGGGGACTTAATCTCCCAACTTAAAACGGCCACAGGGCGGGTTTACACAGTGGGGAAGTGAAGGGACGGGGCCTGAGGTGACGTGTGCAAACACGCCCTGTGGCGCGTTTTAAGAGGTAGTTTTAATCCCCTGTCCTATTATATACTAGGGGCTTACAGAGGAGGTCATGCTGATCACAGGGGGACCCCAACGCATAGTGTTCCCTAGTGTATGTAGATTTTTTCACTGTATTCTGAGTGTCTTTTAACATAGCACTGGCTCTAGGACTGGTTAGTCAGACTCAGTTACCACCAGTATCCGTCTGAAAAAGTTGAGGGTACAGGATGATTTTGCAACAAGGCTTCTTTCTGCTCTTCTGTTTGTTCTTTCGGCACGTTATCCTTCTTCCTGCACTTTTCTTCGTCTATGAGGACTTCTGTTGCTTCTTTCTCCATTTCTTTTTTTTCTTTCTGTGCGTTTTTTCTTCTTTCTTCACATGTCCTATCTCTGTAGGCATAGTTAGAAATTAGCATTTAAAAAACCTTTGAAATTCACTGAAAAAACCATAGGTTTCAGGCACGTTATCGTTAGGAATTAGCATTTAAAAAACCTTTGAAATTCACTGAAAAACCATTGGTTTCAGGGGCGTTATAGTTAGCTGGACTTTTCACTCGTACAGAACCATTGAAATTCCCCCGTTATAGTTAGTTCAGCTGAATATAACTCGTGCGCCCGCAATGCACTGCTGATGACGTCACATATTACATCACTCATGACATGGTCAGTGACATCACTCATGACATCACTGATGACATCTCAAATGACATCACTGATGACATCATCCTTGTGATAGAGTGGCAGACCTCCTCTCCCCCTAATATAACCTTTGATACCCACATTCAAAAATAGAAACTAAAATTTTCAAAACAATGGACATACCAATATCAGTTACAACAACCTATTCAGTAATTCTAAGATCCACATACACATCCACTCATTCACCAACAGTCCTATACAGTCACTCATACATGTACTCACTCATCATATGTACTCATACACCTGTACATCCTGTTACACAACACCACTCATCTATAGAGTTACTCACACACATAGTCACTCATGCTAATAGAGAATCAAACATCCATTTACTTGCATATACAGTTATACACACACCACCACACTTACTTCTACAGAAACGTACACATACTTAGTCTTTTAAACAATCACTTATAGAAACACATACTTATTCATACAGTAACTCTTTCAATCTCTTTGCCATTTCCTAATAGGACATTACAATTTCAAGATTTCCAAAATGGTGAGTTCCTAATTGCGATTGTGAATCTGTAGGAATCACTATTAGTGGAATCTGTGGTTACATACTTCACATTTTGTGATTCCCTAATTGTGATTTCTACAGATTCACACTTTGGAAATCACAATTCCTGAGTTTTCTACATATGGCCCTTTATGTCTTAGCACAGCATTTACAGCTCGGCTGGTAACCAATTGGCTCATAAAAAACAATGTAAATGCTATGTTTAGAAACAAAATATGTCCATGGTCTGGCACTAGACTATTTATCTTGACTATTACAGATATACAAACTTAGAAGGAAGATGATTAAATGTGCATGCCAAACCAGAAATTCCCAAATTAATCTGGCTGACAAGGAAGTAGGTCAAATACTGATGGTGTCAAAATGTGGAATCAGATGTGCCAAATAATTCAGGATTTTTTTTATCTCTCTCCACATAGAACCATGTAAAAGATTTTCTACAGCATCAAATCTATCGCTATCTTCACTTCAGAAGAGGCCCCAGGTCCTTTGTTTTTGCCTTTTGGCAGAAACTGATCTTTCACCGTTTCAAGTTTCCACCATCCGCTTTTTTGATGTATCATTAGAACCTGTTCCTCTTCTTACCCGTCATGACATAGTTCTGTGCCTTGTAATAACACAAATAAAACAGAATAAATAAATAGAGTGTCTACTTCTTACACCAAGAACAACCTATTGCACACAAGCATGCAACTATCTATTCAAGGAAAAAGAGCAGGACAAGTGAAACACCAGACTTCCTCACATCTTGACCACATCATTTTAAAAAGAATTATGTTCTATTGGTTTTAATATGAAGCACCATCACTAAACACAGGTGCAGTTCTGCACCTCCACACCCTCTTTTTCCTACATAGAGGAGCTCACTCTACTAGTCCTGTTATGCATATAGTAGAACACACTCATTGTTTGAATTACCATTTTACATTAAATTATATACATTCAAATAATCATAGTATTTCTAAAGCTCTACATCATATCATGTAACATTGACCGAATCAGAATTGTTCACTTCATTTTCCTCCTAGTAAGATTCCTGCTGCTCCAACTCAACTTCCACCTGGTCCCATTTAAGTAATCTTCAATGGTCCCTACAGTGATCTTGCAATTAATTTCATACTCCACATTCTGATTCAAACTTTACCCATTTAATCAGTTTGCTGGCATTCTGCTGCACGGTCGGGACTACTTTCTTGATCCACTTGACCACAATGTTGTACTTGGCTACTACTAATCCCAGTTCTTCTACTTTAGTCGCCTGCCTAATCATCTTATTTGGAACCAAACCCAATAGGCACATGTATAGGTTGATGTGCAGAGTTATGGCTGTCAAAGAAATTGATTTTTCAACTACCACTTTCCAGATCCTGACAATACCGGGGTTCTGTATCCAGGTTCTGGCTATATCAGGATAATGCTGGATAATGTAGGTATCGGTCTCTACTTCTCTACTTGAAACATAGTACGTAAAGTTCGTGATTTCTTTTGTGTTGCATAAGAGGAGTTATTTAGGCCCTGGGAACACATTTATAGTGGCTCTTTTTTTTTATTGGTCACTTTCCTAGAATTCTGGAATACCCTACTCCATTGCTGTTCATCTAATTCTTCTCCCATATCCCTAATCCAGCACACTTTCAAATCTGCTACTCTTTTAGATTCTTTTGAAGAAGCACCCAATGCATCTCAGAGATCAGCCTTCCCCATTCTTGCAATCCTAATATCACTTGGTTAACTGCATGTACTTTTGGATCTTGTGACTTCTGCTGCAAACGGGACCGAAGATGCAATCCAGAGAGTCACACCGTCAGCTGACAGCGTGAAGCTAACATGCCAGATTGTATATCCCCATCTACTCTGTAGTTTCTCATGTTCTTTCAATATTAAATACATTTCTCACAGAATATCCATTTGAGCGTGCCTGTGTTTTATGGATGATCATGTTCTTTGTATCAATTTCATTTGAAGAATACGTGTAGTGATCTGTTGTATAGAAAGCTCTAAGAGTAAGCTTTTCCATGCTCCCTTACACCTAACCACCTCCTTCCTGTCGTGCCTGCCCTATATTGGCCCTCAAAAGTGGCACACACGGTACCTTCTCCCCAATAACCACAGTGGTAAGTAAGCACCTGGGTTTACCATGACTATCGGTCCTAACAGCAGATGTTCCCGTCTCATAGAATTCACCAGGAACTCTCAAGGCAACACAACTTCAGATCAGAGCTTCTTCAGGCTGGTCAAAAAAGTGTTTCTTGCCTCAGGCATCAATCTTGAAATGGGCAGAGGAGAATAAGGCACAGGGCACATTTAAGTATCCGGCACACCCTCACCAGACATGGCCCTGAGTTACATGGACCATTCTTTACCCTCTCAATCTCTCCAAAAAACGCCACGAAAAATTTTAAGCATAAAATTCTGATTCGAAACTTTAATTGTTGATAACTACCACAGCCTCTCCTCCCTTATCAAAACCAACTACATCTTCTACTCCAAACGCCCCTCCAAATGGAAAAGCATCTTCCTTCGCAACCTCCCAGTATCTAAATCTAGCGATATTCCCTATGTATTTAAACTGTCCACTACCCCCACCCCTGCCTTTCTAGGTGAAATTGACATCTCCATTTTTAAAACTGGAAATATCCTCATACAAGCCTCTGAATCCCACCTCTCCATCTTTGAGCACCATTTCTATACCCTATCATACCAACTATCCATATCTTCACCCAACTCCTCAACTACCCAACCTCCAGACACCCTTGTGCTCGCTCCCTTCCCCCAACTATAACCATCCCTCCCCTAGAGCTCCCAACTGATACCGCAGTTTCCCAAAACTTGACTTCCAACCACCCTGCCTCTCTATCAACCCTCGCTCCCCCCGGCATCTCAACTTCACACTCTGTCCCCCAATCTCAACCTCACACTCTCTCCTACGACCGACTCCCTCCAACCCCTAAGGCTACTCCAAACCTCCCTCCTTCCAACAGGCCCCCCCTCCCGGAATTATCTAACACTCCCCTCCTGGCCCCAATTTCTCCCTCCCTGAAATGCATTCCCCCCTCTATCGTCTCTCCCCACTCCCTTCAAGACCTCTTAGCACCTCTACCCACTTCTCCTGACTCTATGAATGTCCCACCCGTCCCCTCGACATGCCCTTCGTCCAACAGCCTAAACTCTCCTCTTACACCCCTCCTGACCCCGCCCTCCACACATAAGATTTCTTCCCCTGACCAATATAGAACTCACCATATCACCCCGCGTTTTTCAACCACTTCCCCCTTCCTTCTTCTATCCAAGGCTCTGCCCAACATGGAACGTAATCTCTCAACCCTGTTGGCTGAACTCTCATGCCTGAGAAAAGATTTCAACTCCCTCAACTCCAGATCCCCCTTCAATCATTCTTGTTCCCCCAGCTCTGGCTTACAACACACCTCTAATCCTAAACCTTGGAGTACTACTCCCCTCCACTGCCGTTCTCATTGGCCTCTCCGCGCTTCGAATTATCTCTCCTCCACTGACCTTCTTGACCTTTGCAACTCTTACCTTTCTAAGTCCATGATGAATGATCCTCCTCACTTCAGCATTCCCGTTATTCTGGGGACTATCAGAGTCCCCTCTTCTCCCCTCTCCCCCAGACCTCCACCCCAACTCACCATCATCCATTTACGCTCTTCCCCTAAAGACACTCCTAAACGCCTCTCCTGCATGCTTTTTAACTGCCGCTCAGCTAATTTCAGAAACTATCCTTAGCAAATCTATTGACATTGCCTTCCTCACGGAAACCTGTCTCAATGACCACTCTATGTCCAGCCTTGACTTACTCCAACCCTCTGGCTACTCTATCATCCGAAAGGACAGAACCAAGAGAATTGAGGGTGGATTAGCCATAATCTTTAAAAACGAGCTTCAACTTTCCCTTGTTAAGAACTCTGACCGCTCAACCTTCGAATACCTTGTAGCCAAATTTAATCTTCATGGTTCTCCCACGATTCGACTACATAATATTTACCACCCTCCTGGCGATCCTCTTACTTTCTCATAGGAACCTTCCGACCTTCTCACTCATTCCTCACTCTCTAACTCAAAAAACCTCTTCCTAGGAGATTTTAACCACCACTGGAATAAGATTGATGATCCCACTGTCAACCTCCTCACTTAGCTTCTAGAGATCAATGACCTTAAACAACTCTGCCACTCTCCAACCCACACCAAAGAGGTCACTCTTGATGCCATCATTGCCAAAAATGACTTCGCCTCCCTTTCCAACATCATTCCCATAGACTGGTCAGACCACCACCTCATTCTGTTCTCAATCGCCACCACAGCACCATCCTCCCATCAAAAACAAACAACCCATGAAATGGACCAGAAATCTTAATCTTACTCCCCCCCGGTGAACTGGAGTCTAGACTCCAAGCACAACTTCTTCTCACCCCTCTCTCCCAAAATGCAAACGAGCTCACCGAACATTTTAATAAAACTTTCTCCGACGTCCTTGACCAAATTGCTCCATCTAAACTTAAAACCCAAAGAAATTTTCCATCCAAATCGTGGTTCAATTCCAAACTTAACAACGAAAGACGTGCACTTAGACTAGCTGAAAGAACATGGAGACTACACCCTTCTCCCACCCATCTTGCCCTCCTCAGATCCGCTAGATCCACTTACAAGAAACATATCTTCTCTGAAAAAGCTTCCTTCCTTCGCACACAACTTGCCCGTGCCAAAAATAGACCTAGAGAGCTGTTTAATATAATTCTAAACCAATCATCCTCTGCCCCTCCTAAATTGACAGCCTCAACTGAAAGATGCGAAGAAATTGCAAACTTCTCCGAAAAAATTGCCAAAATGGATCAATCTTTCCTTGTAACTCAGTTCACTCACAATCAGTTCACTCACAACCCGCCACAGACTGTAGTCCCACATCATCCTCCTCACTAACTCTCCCCCCTGATTCTTACTCCCACCCATTTTTCTCTACCCCTCGAGACACCTGCCTTTCCAACTCCCAGCTTAAAAACAACGCCTCCTGGCATAATTTCCACCCCGTAACTGAGCTTGAAGTCTCTAACACCATTTCCAAACTCAAACCGTCCTCCCACACCAAAGACCCCCTCTCTTACAACCTTGTCTATGAGCTGAAACACATCATTGCCCATTATTGGACTAATATCATCAACTCCTCCCTTACCACAGGATGTGTCCCGATCTCCCTCCAACTCGGACAAAGCACTCCCATTCTTAAAAATCCCAATGCCGACCCAAACGACCTGAACAATCTCCGCCCTATCTCCAACCTCCCCCTGCTTTCCAAAGCCCTTGAAAAATGTGCCCTGCTCCAACTGTACAAACACATTGAAACTTTCAACCTACTGGACTCCCTTCAATCCAGCTTCCAAAAAGGCTGCAGTACAGAAACTGCCATGCTAAATATAGTTGATGATATCCACCACTCCGTTGATAACGGTGAGACCTGTCTACTTATTCTGCTCGACCTCTCAGCCGCGTTTGACACAGTTAACCATCCTGCCCTACTTAACGCGCTCAAAGTTCGCTTTGGCATCAATGGTACCATCCTCAAATAGTTCTCCTCCTACCTCCAACATAGAACACAACAAATCAAAATCTTCAACTGCCTCTTTTACCAAACGCCTGTCTCGCTAGGTGTCCCCCAAGGACCTATTCTCTCTCCCTCTCTCTTCAACCTCTTTATGGAACCCCTGACCCTCATTCTTAAACAAGCCAGGATCAACTACCACCTCTATGCTGATGACACCCAACTTTACTATAAGATTAAATCCCACGCTGATGTTTTGCATCTCAACAACACCCTGTCTAAGATCCAATTCTGGTTCCACTCAAATCATCTTAAGCTCAACCCTAAAAAAACTGAAATAATTCTCTCCTCTCCAAAAAACAATCCTCTACCTATCCAAACATGGATCTCTGACCTTAACGCCCTCAACTGTCCCATCTCCCTATCCACCTCTGTAAAATCTCTTGGTATCACCATTGACAACTGCCTAACTCTTAATGAGCACATAAAAAACTCGGCCAAAGGAGCACTCTTCACTCTCCGCCATCTTAAGAGAATTAAACCCTTCATTCCAGCAAGCGACTTTAAATCGGTTGTCCAATCTCTTGTCCTTGAAAAGTTGACTAAGGTAATGCTATCCTCTCTGGAACTCCTACAATTCACCTAACCCCACTCAAATCTGTGCTCAGCCTTGCGGCCAGGCTAATCTCCGACTGCAAACGTTTTGACCACATTTCCCCAGCCCTTAAAGCCCTTAAATGGCTTCCCATCGAGGCAGGTCCACCTATAAGATTGCATGCATTACACACAAATCCCTTCATCAAAATGCCCACTCTATCTTCCTTATAAACTTAACAAAGCAGGTTCCGCCCGTCCACTGAGAAGCACCAACGCTCTCCTCCTGGTCCCTCCACGGTTAAAAAAGACACGCACACAATCTCGCTCTTTCTCTGGAAACGGCTCTAACATCTGGAATACCCTCCCCAAAGACCTTTTTTGTAACCCCTCCTACTTCAGCTTTAAGAAAGACCTAAAGCTGCACCTGCTCAGCAAATATTGGGGTCCATAATCCTTTCACTCCTCCCTTGTTCTACCTTCTCCTCCCCTCCTTTCCCCTCTCCGCCCTCGCCTTTTCTTTCCTTCCTCCCTTTAGACTCCCTGCCCTTAGACCCTACCTTCCCTTCCTTTATATATTCTTCACTCCAGTATCCTCGCCCTCCCACCTACTACCCTCCTATCATTGATCCTACATCCATCTTGTGTCTCTGTAAAAAAAGCAACTACCGGTATCCATGTCATTGATGTAGATTTCTCTGTCTTGCCTGTATCCATGTCATTTTTTTTGTAGATAGCTCTCTTTTGCCTCTCTGACATATGTAAATTGTATTCATTCGTTTTGCTCTTTTTTTACCCTAACCTGTTTGAATTCTTCTTTATGTTCAATTTTTTGTTACGCCTGTACTATACTTTTAAATCATGTAAAGCGCTGTGATACCCCCGGGTTTAGCCAGCGCTATATAAAACCTTTAAAATAAAAAAATAAAAAAGAAATCTTAGCTTATGCTTCTCTTCTTCAATTGTATTCCTTTACTTTTGTGTAGTGAGGCCACAATTGGAATGGGTAGAGATTTGACTGCCTTTATATTCCATGTCACCCTTTTGCCTTACTGCAGTAAGAATATGGATCTTGTCAAGATATCTCTGCACCTGTGCCATTATCATCCTAAGTAGAGCCCCATGCAGAGGTTTCTGACTCAGTGTCCTCTGGACCCTATTAATCTGTATCTACTCACCCTGTCTTGTTCCTTGAGCAATGTGGGCAGCAACAATTCTATATAGTTCTATGTCAGCTTCCTTTCAGATCCCTTCTGTACAGCCAGAATTTGGAAAATATTCCAGGGAAATCTGTCTTCTGAGTCAGCTAATTTTTCTTCATGCCATTTCAATTTTACTCACAAATCCATTTCCTGCTCAGTGTGTTTAGCAGCTGAAACCTCTCAAGATTACTTACTCTATTCTCAACTTCTAAAGTACCTATATTATTGTATCAATGTGTTGCCTAAGTAGAGCCACTTTGATGGTCACACTGTAATTGTTTTCTGTGATTGCCCTGTTCCTCTTCAGGATCAGCTGCTTTACATCCATATTGGAGACAGGAGTATTTTGATCTGGTTTATCTAGAGTCCGTTCTTTGGCAGAGGAGCTCTACGCCATCTTGGCAAATCCCTCCTCTCTGTTTTTTTTTTGCTTCACTTTTGGTGGGTGTTTCCCCCTTGTCCAGTTTTGGCATTCAGACTGCACCTGAGGAGGTCCGGTGGGAGCAGGCCTACCCGCACTTTGCAGTTAATTATCAACCGGGACGTGTAGGTCGCTGTATCCCCATTTTGAGTATCAGCTTGTCAATATCTAGGGTATCACTCAGCTGCTTGTGCATTCAAATATTTTCAAATAGGGTACAATATCTATTGGCATCGCTGCAATCAGCACAACGCTTTGTCTGCTCAGGTAGCCATCTTGGCTCTTCTAGCCCCTCTTAACCATCTGTTAATCTGGAAAAGTGGTTCCCATACGTTAAAGAGCCGGAAAAGGAGCAGTAAATTAGTTTCTTTAATTGCTATTCAAGAACTTGACATTATGAAAAAAATCCAGATATTTTTATCTGTACCATGAGTGGGTCTCCTGTGATCTCAATATACAAAACTGTGAAAATGTAATATTGCACCATGGACAATCTGCATTGTTTTGTTTGCATGCCTTCTACTTGAAGCAAGTTAGCCATCAGGAAGGTGTGTCTATACCTGAATGGTAGAATAAATGATGAAAAGGTTGATGGGTTCCATACTGATGATAGGAAGTACATGTATTTCAGGTGGGTATCATTCAAATGTCCATTGTTTGAGTCCCCGGAGAGCAGCACTGAACATCACTGTGCTAATGTCTATCAAACCTAGGAGGTTATTTATAAAAAGATTTGTGCGGGTTTCCTTATAGATACCGACTGATGCAGTGCAAAATTGGGCTATGTCATGCAAGCATTCGCCATCCCTTACCAAATACCCCACAGTATTAATAACAATGGTCCTGATTTAGAATTTGGCGGATGGGATATACCAATACAAACGGGATGGATATCCGGTCCACGGTATAGTAGCTTAATGCAAAATGATGGCACCCCTGCAGAATGTGATGATGGGCCCCTGATTCTCGCATTCAGATATTAATGGGCCTTGGGCTGAATGTGGGCCACCTGAAGTGTTTTGTGGCCCTTTGAAGGATTGGGGCCTGCTTGAGCCGCAGGGGCCTGTTTTACGCCCCTGCTGCGGTATTATTACAAATGCCAAAGGATTTTCTATTCTTGCGATTTAGGGACGGGATACCCGTAATTTTTCTCACAGTTTCCAATTTGCCAAACTTGAAATCAGACCTAATGGTTATAATACTCCAAAATAACATTACAATCAAGGGACAATAATTTTAAGTGCCCAAAAATTATTGTGGTAAATATGATCACTCTTGCATTACGTATATAATTGTTTTTTTTATATTTAAAAATGGAATGCAGTACCCCTGAGGAGGAAATGACGCAGCTAACATTTTCAAACATTTTAAGAGAACAAGTACAGCGTGCACAATCGAACACCACGCGCAACGCAGATGAGAAAGAATGATCTCTCAGTAATTGTGTTACCCCATACAGTTCCTTCGACGGAAACGCATTCTTGCTGATGGCGAGGTAAATATTACACCTTTGTTTATTGAGAGTTCGCACCCAATTTAACTTTTTTTCAGTAAGGCTTGCGGCACAGCACTGAAATGAAAGCCATGTCAGAGTACAACTTTCAATCATTGGAAAACTAGACTTTCTCCCATGGGGATTGTAAACATTTTAACCGCTCCCCCTCTGAGCTCTATATTTCAACCAAGTGCTTCATGAAAGCTAATATATAGTTTTGGAACATATAAAACGTGTCTCTTGTTCAAACAAGAGTTATTTGTTCGAAGTTAGGAGTACAGCACATTGATTTTAACATTACTCTCCCTGTTGTCAGGCATTAGAAGGAAAAACACACTCGATCACAGTTGTATTTAGATAGTTCTCTTGTTTACCAAACACTTTTGAAACTGTACTGCTTCCAAAGAGTACAGCACACAGATTTTTTTTTTTTTTTTGCAAACAACTCCTGTAGGCAGTTTTCCTGATTTCCCGTTTGTTGAAAACACCCTGCAAATGAATGTCTGGCTCTTTTCTTAAACTTTAGTATTAATTACTTTGAAAAAGTCTGCTTGACTTACCAACGAGGATCTGTAAATCGCCTTTGCAACGTTGTTTCTCATTACTGTGCAAACAGCCAAAGCAACGGTTCTAGTCTCTCTTTGGCTGACCAGTAAAGCACACAGTGGGGGATATGTACAATGAAGTGGCGGAGCGTGTCGTTAGCCTCCTTGGCTTAACGACACGCTCCGCCACTTCGGAAACCAGGGCCGGACTGTCTACCGGGCGTTTTGACATGCTGCCGAGCTGGGGGCTGATTTCGTTGATGGGGACCTGCGTGTGATGAACGAAATTCGTTTTGCTTTGTTTATTTCGAAGCACACGCAGGTCTCCATGAATGAAATTAGCCCCTACCGCTGTGACATCAGCCCCCAGCTCGGCAGCATGCCAAAACGCCCGGTAGGCAGTCTGGCCCTGTCGGAAACGCAAGGCTGCACCATATTTACAAGAATGTGGTGCAGACTTGCATTACCCTCTGCGAGGGCACTAAGCTTAACAACTTAGCGCCAACACAGGCACCCTTGCACCAGAGTGCAAGGGTGTCTGTGTGCAGAAGAGGATTGGTTATGTGTAGGAAGGTGTCCCTTCCTGCACATAAACAATCCTAAAATGCCATTCTGTAACTTTCATGTGTACTGCTTTGTACAGCACACATGTAAGTTACAAAATGGCATTTTTAAAAAGGTTTGTTCATGTACAGGAAGGGACACCTTCCTGTACATAAACAAACCACGGCATTTTGCTTTTTGCATGTGTGCTGCACAAGGCGGCACACATGGAAAAAGCAAAAACGTGCAGAAATAATGCATTTCTCCCTGTTTCGCCACCTTAAGTCCAGGGTTTTCCTGGTCTTAAATTTGGCGCTGCCTCCTATGTATGCCACTCTTGTACATAGGGGGCAGTGTCAAATACATTGGGTGTTGCGGTGGAAGGCCCACCACAACACCTACTGCACGCCCCTTTCACGCTTAACGCTGCCTTGTACATAAGGACGTTCCTGTGGCGATAGGGGCTTGTACATATGCCCCAGTGTTTCAAAAGTAAGTGATCTGTATTTTTATATGTTTATATGGTAAATTGAGTATATTATACTGTGGCCCTGACTCACATCAGGGTGTCTTATTGTGCACCTATATTTTATGTATCTTGCAAATAAACGATGCAATTGGTACAGAATTTGCTGCAAAGTAGTAGTGTCTTTTACGCTTCAATCTTTGAGATGCACGGCGGTTTCTTGAATTTAATTACATGTCTTGAACAAGTCCAGCTTTATTCTCCCTCCCAATGACATTTAATCAGTAGTTTTTGATTTCCCATAAGATATTGAAATTCTTCTCCTAGGCACTTTTAAGTCTGAAATAATGGCGTGAAAGACAAGCGCAACACGTTTTCCTAAATAAAACAGGACTGTTGATTTTATTTTTTTAAACAATTTTAATTGAGCGGTTTTACAGAACAGAATAATCTCAAATATTGGTCGGAGCCAATAGTGATTAAAAGTAGTTTTGCGCATCACCTGTGCAATTAATCCACAAAATGCATGGATTACTGACCCCATTGCATGGGTAGCCAAACCATATGAGCTGTTTGACCCTTATTTTGTCAAAAGCAGATCTCCAAAGGAGACGGGAAAGACCTTCTTAAGGCCGTTAATTTCCAGCAGCAACACCAGATGCCAGAATTACACTGGTATCATGTGATTACTTCTGAAATAATCGCCAGCAGTAAGGAAAAACTAGAGTCCAGAAAAAATAACTCCTACTGCCAAGGCAAAGCAACAATGCCAGAAGCAAAAATGTGGATTGCAGGAACATGAAGAACCCCGGAATTCCAGTTGAGTCCACCAAGCGAGGAAACGGGGCAAAACACAATAATGATGCAACTAGGTCCAAAATACATCTCCTCCTATAGTTCTAGAAGAGAACATGACTTAGAGGAAAAACAGGGTGCAAAAACTCTCAATTTTAGATAGGGATAATCCCAATTCAAAAAATACCCATAATATGATTTATGCAATATATTAAATCTTAAATAGCTTAGTTGTGCAAAAAATAAAGATTGCCATATTATGTATTTTAAAAAATCAAAAAAGGTAAACCTGACCTGCAGTGTTACAGAGACAACGCAGGGCTAGCCCTAGAATGCATGGCGTGGGCATCAGCCCTGGTGCTGAGCTGCATTGCGGAAGAGAACACAGAGAAATGGGGACACCTTGAGTGAAGCCTTCCCCATGGAAGTTGCTGCTATTGCAGTCCACACCTCACCTAGATCACAAGTATGGAGGAACTTCTTACACATTGAGTGGCCTGGTAAATGGTCTGAATTTTCCCCATCTCTGAAGCTACGAATATTGGGGGTACTGGTAACTTCGAGGGTGGTGAAAATCCATCGTTTACCAGGTTGGACCCTGAGGGACCACTAAGACATGATGAATTACCATTGGAATAGGTAATTCTGATGGGGCGGTGGTTGGAGTCGTGGCCTTGAATGACAGCGGTGCCGAGCAAGTTACCGCCGTCAGGTAGTGGATATCCCATTCCGACAGCCTATTCACGTTGGGAACACTGCCATGTACAGGCTGTTGGAAAGGGATATTCTGGGCCCCAAACAGGGGCCCTGTGTGTTATGGGCCACTGCAAAGTTACCCTGGTGGCAAATATGTAGTGCCCCTACTGACCTCCATGTCACGTGTGCCATACACGAAATGCTGCATGGCACTTGGTCCACGGACGTGCAGGAGGTGCTCCATATCATAGTGGCTTGTGCTACGGCCCTTTTCCTTGGCTGCAGCACAAGCTGCTGTGAGGCAGAGCACTTTTCAACTGCAAGCACGGCAGTCATATCAAAACATGGCAGTCGGACCACTGCCTGCTTGTCGGCTTGTCTCCTGACCATGAAATAGCAAGCGGTGCTCTGACTGACTGCCATCGAAATCGGGGCCTACATTCTTTGCTGGTTTGTCACATCAAACATAGCGCCCTCTCTTCAAAGCTCAGTGACTTCAGAGGAGCTGCCTTACTGGTGGTCCAATGATGACAAAGCCATCTATAATTTTATCGGGTAGTCCTCTCCCACGGGAGGGGATTCCATGACTTCTGCTGGCCTGGCAGGAAAAAAACCCAAAATCTAACTGGGACCTTTGATTCTGGATACGTTAGTAACAGGATTACACAACAGTATTGAAGTTGATGATGATAAACAATATTTCCCTTGTTTTGAGATTAAGAAAATATTTATTATCTATTTTTAATTTAAAAGACTGTATAGAGCTCTGGGCATATTATTTTGATTACTTTAGATTGTTGTAAATAATCAGTATGATAAAATACTGGGAAACAAATACAATCTCAATGAGTGATGGGGGAGCCCAGTTCAATCTTGTTTAGTTTCTGCATTAAGTACATGAAATTAAATCAAAGGCAATCTGGAACAGTTTTAGACCCAATCATTTTCAGGAACATGTATTTTTAGGCTTTATTCTAAATCAGATCATTCTGCAATCAGAGACCATGAAACCCCAAGGTTCAGCTTCAATGTTTGATGCAATGAAGGCTTGATGCTAATCTAGTCCATCACAGAATAATTCAGAATCTAGTTGGAAGTTATATTTCAGTGTTTGTTTTTTCTCCATATTTTAATATTTTCTGCCTTGTATCTTGTGAATGCAGCACAGGGATATATTAGTCAATGTGTATCAGATTTAGGTCGACCTTAATGATGTCACACCATCTCATCTTCAGGCACCTTGTTCTCTGTTAAATCTGTCCTGGGAGCAGCGGTAAGAGTACTACCCAGAACCTACCGAATGCTACTTGTTTTTAGAGGAGGAAGGAACATTCCACATGATGACCTACACCATATTTTGGATGCCATGCTCAGTGTACTTGGGCATCCGCGCCACCTAGATTGTTCTGGTATCTGCATACAAACGGTCACCCCAAGAACACCAGGCACAGAGGACAGCAGAGGTACTGCAGAATTCAGCACTGAGAGGAGGATATCAAGCTTGCGCTCCTTCATTTGCTAAGTCAGCACCATGATTTACAGAAAAATGGCGTGGGCAAAATTAATAATTTACCCTTGTCAAACTGGGGGCCTGTCTATAGAATTTTATTCAGGTTCCCACTATGAAAGGAAGTAGTCTTGTCTTGCAATGTCAGTTCCTATTTTAATTATATGCAAGGAGGCATTTCTAACTGATGGCTGAAACACAACACATTTGTTCCCTGACTTTTTGTTGCATTCATCACCCCTTTACTACTATTTATGACCCTGATTAATGAATTTATCTGCTGGAACTTCTTCTGGATTATTCTCCTGTACATTATTCCTTTCACTTTTATCGTCCCGTATGTCAAGGGAAAGTATTTGTCTTGCTAATGTACTGAGACCCATATTCAAAAATGATTTGAGCTGGGTTTGATTACTTTTGTACTTTGTAATGCAAAGTGTTATGATAGGATTTACTATCCAATGCAAATAATGATTTGCGTTGGGTAGTTTCCCAAAGTAATGCAAAGTTGTGCTATGTGCTGCTTTGCATTAGTTTGTGTCAAGGGGGAGTTCCATGTGTGGAACATGAGCGTTCCAATGCAGCTTCCCATGTGGGATGATAACCAAGAAGAGAGGAAAACAACACCATTTCTAAGTAGATTTGCTGCTGTTCTTCTCTCTCTCTTTCACGCAACACAGGACAGCAACTTTGGTTCATGCTTGCGTTGCATGAATTTATTATAACTCTGTATTCATCTTCATCTCAAAAGCTGCAAGATTTCCAATGAGGGGAAGAACATGGCAGCCGGCTGAACAGCCCGGTCGGGAGCTATCGCACTCTCGGGCTTAATTCCTAACAGAATCGACACGCGACAAACAGTAGTCCCATAAGAAAACTCTCCCCACTTCCCCCTATCCCCCCCTTACCTATTTGGGCATGCGGAACAGGCCTGGTCATAGCCCACTGCGAGGTGCTCTCTCTCGACACGGAGAGTTGAGCGGAAAACGCTAGGAGGGATCCTCAGTTCGGGCACGCCCACTTCAGGGAAACTCCATCCGGGCAGTCACAGCAGAGGCGGCAGAGACGGTATCGAGCCCTGGAGCTAATAGGAGCCTGCGCAAGGAGCCTGGACAGCGCAAAAAGCAGCAAACAGCAAAGCAAAAAGAGGCACCGGCACAGCTTCAGGCAGGGAGTATAATTTGGGAGGACCCCGCGCTGCTTCTTCGCACTAGGAGAAAGGCAGCTGCTCGAGTCTCTCTCAGGGGCAGGTTGGGAAGCCCCGGAGACTGCAGAAAAGTGCCTTACAGACCGCACCTTACAAAGGAATAAGAAGTACCTGTCTGCCCACTAATGAGCCTGGTAAGTGAGCAAAGTGGGGGGAGGAAAACAAAAACAATTGAACAATCGTAAAATCTCACTATCACTTTGGAAAGGTGCAGATCTATAGGTACAAAAATCAAGATCACTCCATCTTTACACCCCTTTTTCAAAGGTCAATCCAAGCAGTCCCCCCCTCCTGGAAAGAACTCCCTATAGCTACCCAGATGGAGAAAAAAGAGACCTCCGACGCAATAGGCAAAACTCTATTAGGTAATGGATCCTAGCTAACAAGAGATCCCATGTCCTAGCAACAGAGGAGACAACCACGCAAAAAGCGTCCCAACTCCTAAGTCAGCACCATAGCAAGCAGGTGGAGACTAGTGGACAAGAGGAGGTACGGCGATCCCAAGGAACTAGCGGACATACAGGCATGGAGAGAATGATTGAAACACTAATAACAGAAATTAGGACCACTTTTACTACGTCCAAGAACAATCAAGAGAAAATACAAGGGTATGTGAAGCCTTAGAGGGTAAGATCAATACACTAATGGATCGAGTATCAATGGTGGGAGCATCACTGGAGGAACTGGGCAGAGAGGTTGAGGCAAACCAGGAAGCGATAAAAGTACTGAAAACTAACGAGAATCGAGATTATGGAAAACCAGGTGAGACGAAACAACCTGAGGATCTTGAATGTACCAGAAGGAATCGAAGGGGAAGATATAAGGTGCTTCATCATAAATCTCCTGAAAGAATTTGTTCCCGGCATTGAGCCTGCCCTCCTGGCTGAAGATATCCAGAGAACCCACCAAGACACTTTCAGAAAAGGAACTTTAAAGAAAAAGCCATGGAAATTTTATTCAACTTCAAAACCTATGTACTGAAAGAGAAGATACTGAACGAGGCCCTCAAAGCAGGTTCCTACACTAAGGGCGATTGGTTCTTCAGAATTAGATATGACATATCCAAGGCCACACAAGATCGACAGTGGGAATTGGGGCAACATATCCAGGAATTAAGGTCCGTCGGGGCATCAGCACAAATGCGCTTCCCAGCCATGTTAAGAGTGATGTGGAAAAATCAAATGTACAACATAAGGGATCCCAAGGAGGCAGGGGCACTTACTGACCAGATCAAACTTCAGGCAAAGGAATAAAAGGGGGGAGAGGAGGGGAGAATGGGACATAGAACCGCCCGGAGAGCAGAGAACTCATAAGGGGCGAAAGTGGTTTTCGCCCAAAAGAAGATTGGGAGGATTCTTCAGGGAAAAAGGACACACATGGTAAATCACGAATATAAACTTGCATTGGGTGTTGGAGCAAGAGGTGAAAAAAAAAATGAAATGTCCTTCATGAGAAAAGTTAAGAATCAGGGAATAAAGGGGGATCTCAGAGAACATCTCTAATTTAGATGGCAATTAATATAATAAGCTGGAATGTGAATGGCCTTAGAGAAAGGGAAGAAGGCAGAGAATTATGGAGTACTTAAAAGCAATAAACTCTGAAATTATAACTTTACAGGAAACCCATTTAAGGCAAGTAGAATGGTAGGATATAGTGAATAAACAAAAATGGATAGACACATATGCGTGCACTAATCAAGGATGCAGTGTTAAGGGGATAGCTATATTATTCAAAAGATGAGCCAAAGAAGTAGTGGAAGAAGTAAGGGCTGACACAAAGGGAAGGTGGCTCATGGTCAAAGCCAGGTTGTCCGGCAAAACATTCATCCTGGCAGGCTACTATGGCCAAAACTCAGATGACCCCATCCCTTTACAAACTTTATATAGCCAACTTCTGGACTTCTCAGATCTGATAATCATTGGTGGGGACTTTAATCTAGTAATTAAACCAACTGAGGACAGAATTCCAAAAGGAAAAGCAACTAACCTCCCGAGAATGAGAGAGTAGTTGAAGTATTACATGGATGATTTGGGCATGAGGATGTGTGGAAAACTAAAGGGGTCAAGAAACACAAATTCACTTTCAAGAATAAAATATATGGTCACACCTCTAGAATAGATTTTTCCTGACCAATAAATCCTCATGTAAGAGTGTTCGGAAAATTGAGCACCTTCCGACACAGCTGTCTGACCACTCTGCAGTTCAAATGGAACTAGTTGTAAATAAGAATGTATCCAACCCAAGATGAACTTTGGATAGAACACTACTCTTAGACCATCAGATTAAGGAGAAACTGAGAGTTGAAACAAAAGATTTCTTTCTAACAAATACATCTGGAACCTCCCTGCAGATTACCTGGGATGCATACAAGGCTGTCCTCAGGGGAAACCTGATTAATATTGCTGCTCAGAAACACAAGAACAATGAGAAGGAACTTAATCAAATAGAATCCGAGTTGCAACACTTGAGTGGGGCATTAGACCAAACTCAATAGCCTCAAAACAAAGATAAAATAAAAGAAGAGTTAGCAACAAAGAAACAGGAATTATTTAACAGGTTGGAACTCTCAGTCAGAAGCAAGTGGGAGGCAAGCAAACTTTCTGACTGTGAATATGGAGAAGGCTGCAGCAAACTACTAGCCTGGAAACTAAAAACAGAGCAAACTTGTAATAAGATCACGGTAATACACCAGGAAGACCAGATAGCCCCCACCATGGAAGACTCTGAGATTAGGAGAGCTTTTGCACCTTTTTTTCAGGACCTCTACACGGAAGATACCATTGTCACGGAGGAACAATTGATGATTATTTACTCAAAATAACAACTCCAATACTGTCGGAAGTTCAGAGAGACGTACTTAACTTAACTTAACTTAAAAGTGGAAATCACCAGGACCAGACTCGCTGCCAAAGGAAATTTACTGCACTCTAACAGAAGAAATAGCTCCCTTCTTAACTGAGCTTTTTAATGCTATTTTTGTCGATGGGCAAGACATTCCAAAATCATGGGAGGAGGCAACTATATGCCTAATACTTAAACCAGGGAAAGACCCTAAAAAGTGTGAGTCTTATAGACCCATATCTTTATTGCCCTGTGATTCAAAATATATACTCAAATTATGGCTAGAAGGTTGGGGGAAGTTGCCGCACTTTTGATACACTTGGATCAAAAAGGCTTCATCAAGGGAAGACAAATCCAAGAATTGACCCATGAGTCAATAGGGGCAATAGATGTAGCCTCCCAAGAAAAGACTCCCCTCTCAGTGCTCACATTCGAAGCGGCAAAGGCCTTTGACAGGGTCAGCTGGCCTTTCCTGTTCAAAGTAATTGACAAGAATAATTTAGGACAGCTATGTACAAGGGCAATAAAATCTCTGTATAAAAACCCAACCACTAAAATTCTAGTTAACGGGAACCTCACAGAACAGATAGGCGTAAGAAGGGGCACTAGACAGGGCTGCCCTCTCTCTACCCTACTTTTTAATTTATACATAGAACCACTACCTCACACACTTAGGCAGAACACTAATATCACTCCCTTCTGTTTCCAGGGTTGGGAAAAGTAAGTCGCTTTATACGCAGACGACCTAATGGTTTTTACAAATAACTCTCAGCTTAATTTCCGACAATACAACAAGACCTAGAAAACTTTGGGGGAGTCTCTGGTTACCAAATAAACCAGCAAAAAACACAAATTATGGTGTGGAACTCCCAAAGCAACAACCCTTTGGTAAAAGACAGAATAAATTATCTAGGCATCCAAATAACACAAGATATAGACAAAATAGCCCGGGTAGACATTAACAAACTTGTTCTCGAAACTAGAAAGCTTTTAAAAAGCTGGAAAGCTCTTCCATTACATTTTATAGGCAGATCTAACATTCTAAAAATGTCTATTCTTCCAAAATATACTTACATCTTCAATAATATACCATTAGAATTTGAACGGGACTGGTTTAAAAAACTACAAGGAGATCTGAGTAGCTTTATATCGGCAGACAAAGGAGTCAGACTAGCTTGGAAAAAGCTCAGGAGGAAAAAATAATGCGGTGGGATAACTACACCAGACTTTTATCAGTATTACAAAGCCTTCCAATTAAAAAATGTGAGAGTACTACTAAGAGATCAACAAGCGTACCACCCTCACTTGTTGGCCATGACAAAATCTGAAGGCAGCTTCTTCCTGTATAAATTTGACCACCCAAAGTTCTACAAGAAATTGAAGCTGAAGCCGGTATGGTCAGCCTGCAAGTTATGGTATCAGATCAGGAGAGCGACGAAGATAACGTACTATAGTGAAGTTGCAATAATCTGGGATTCTCCAGGGACCCCGGTCTGCTTGAAAGACTCACTTGCACAACCACTAAAACAAGAAGGTATCATGAAGTGGGGTCAATTGCTAGAGGAAAACAAACTAATAGCCTGGGACCTGCTCTCAGCAAGGACAAACGGCAATGCATCTAAATTCAAATATCATCAGCTTAAAAGTTGGGCAGACTCTCTTAACAATGAAGATTCAGGAAACAGGGACATAGAAAGAACAATGCAAGATAGTCTGATGAAACAAAAGGAAGTAGCAAGTTGGTATAGGAGCTTAACAACAGCGGAGGATAGGGACTTTACCTTGCCAACGGAGGTTTGGGGGAGAGATCTGCTGATGCTGTAGCACCTTGACATATGGCAAGTATTAATGTCTACATGCTAGTATATTGTTAAATCCACACCCCTCAAGAAGAATCATTTATTCACAGTGCACAGAGCATACCGGACGCCCAAAAAACTAACGAAAATGAGCAGGCAAGAGGTGAAGTGCCGACGACATACATATGTTTCGGCAGTGCCCCCAGCTCCAAGATTTATGGCAAGATGTGGGTAAGACAATTACTAATGTGATGAGCTACAACATAGAGGTAAGCACAGAACTAACAATATTTGGGGTACTTAGTTGTAAGCAAAGCAAAGCGATATTATCCAATAAGCATAAAAATTTACTCTTTATTATGATCTTATTGGCTAGGAGGGAGGCTTGTATTAAGTGGGTAGCTAACATTTCACCCATGCATGAAGAATGGGTAACCTCAGTACAGAGAATAAACACATTGGAGAGAGCGGGGCGCCAAGTAAGTGGATAGGCTTCTGGGATATTTGGGAAAAGAGATATGGTATAGGTTTAACGGAAGAAGGGACAACATAACGTCCAATGATTACGCAATGCAGCAATAATCCACAAACAAGGTTCTCGCACTGATGAAAGCAGATCCCTCTTTTTGTTGGAGACAATGGGACAAGATGGAAGGGGTCAATTAGAGCAAAAGGACCCACAGGAAAACAAAACCAGACTTAAGGCGGCACAGAGAGAAACATGACCCCAGATATCTCCTTTATCCCTGTTTATTGCACAAATAAGGACAAATAAGGACAAAAAAAAGAAAAAAAAATGATTTCCAATGAGGTATTTTCCTCCTAATTGTGCTTTTCTTAGTTTGGTTAGCGATACCCAAAGAATTTGTTTGGCAATATATTTTGTGGAGGCACTGATTCAAAATCAAAATCTTCACATTGGGAAAAAACTCCTTTCCAGATTCACAATTGACAGTTTTCTGTGTTGGTTTTTGTTTATAATTAATTTTTTGATTTTTTTGGGTGGGAGTGGCTGGGGTAGGTCAAATACAGTTCAATGTTTATTCTTGATTCACAAAGTTATTTAAGATGTGCGTATCCTGTCCTCATTCCATGTTCTGATGACATCCTACTTCAACAAAGTGTGGATAAAGGGGAATGGGCAGTGCTGTCAGCGTTGCACCGCCCATGTACCCTACTGCTCATTTAAGCCTTGGGCAATGGAGTACAGAAATGCATTTAAACCCCTTACGTGGAAAGAAAAAGGAACTTCAATGGATTGCAAAGCTCTGGCCTCTCTGTCCAGTGCATACTAATCATCTTCCATGAGTGATATGGATAAAGAAAAAATTCCTGGGATGCCAGCAGACCCTGGTCTATTCAGCCATGTATCTAATGGGAGTACATGTATACCTGAGCAGAAGCTCCACACACACTGCCCTAGAGTGCAGTGAGAGCCACTACCTAAAAGGAAGTGCAGAAGGCTCTGTTATGTCTCTGAATAAACAGTCTCATTGTCTACTATCCAGGGCTTGACTGGTGCACTATCCTAAGATAAACTGTGCTTCTTGACCTCATGACATTCCACTACCATTCGAGAACTGGACTGGGAAACCAAAAGCAGCCCAGGCAAAAATACTCAAACCAGACTGCTCAGTTCAACTCCTTATTGTATTGTATTGCATTGTAATTGCATTTATATAGCGCTTACTACCCCTGACGAGGCATCGAAGCACTTTTTCAGCGAGTAGCACACTACTTTGGAACCCATAAAGGATTAGTGGTGAATTAGTATAGTGAAAAATTAAAGTAATTTGAGTGGTGGATATGTTATGACATTTCTCTTTTCCTCCATCTAGTGCCTCTTTGCATCTCCCATCTCTCTTTTCTCCCTCTCAGATGACATTCTCTCTCCATTCCCCTCACTCCTGAGATCATATTTTAATATATAAAATGTTTTCCATAACCTTGACATTCCGTATGTCACACTAAAACTAATGTAGGCCTTAAATTTAAAATGAATCTTTGCTTTGTGACATGTTAACTTTATATTTCTAGGCAAGCTGGAGTTCTAATAATTGTCAAGTGCAATGCTCTTTTTATTTCTTCCCATGTCAAAAAAGTGTTTTCTTTTCTTTGGGATTATTGTAGAATGTTGTTGTAATAAATAATGCATTCAAGAGACACCTGCTGTGAGTAGACTAGTCCATGATTATTATCCTGTTACAGATAGCGCAAGTTTGAAGGACGCAGAGAAAAACTTTCATTGTGTGAAATCTTAAGAACCTATTGAGTATCTAATTGTATCATTTAGTTTTAACCTGATTGGACAGTTTTTTCTAGAACTGCGTGTAGTTGGGTAAAATGTTAGTGTTGTGTGTCGTGGTGTTTTTTGTGGTACAGGGTGGGAAGGAAATTAATGATAATGAATAATAATCCATTTGTATTTATTAATAATTATTTAATTGGTAATGGATTATGTAAATTGTGTAATTAATTTATCTGTGATTTATATTTTTGGTACGGGTTGTGGGATTGGTTGATGTAAAGGGTGGAAAGGTAATTAATTAATAATTATTTAATTGATAATTAATTATAGAAAAGGTGTAATTTAGATATTTTTTAGGTTATAAACCAGGGGGGGGTTGTTGAGTTTGCAGTGGTAAAGGATGGAAAGGTAATTAAATAAAATTAATTATTAGTTAGTTATCATTAATTGTTTAATTGATAATTAATTACGTAAATTATGCAATCTTTTAGATATAATTTAGGTGTGGGTTTTTAGGGATACAGGGTGGGAATTTAATTAAGAAATAATGTATTTATAATTCATTATTAATTTGTTATTAATTATTTCATTCATAATTATGTAAATTGTGAAATTATCATATTTATGAAGTTATACTGTGTGTGTCATTTAGTCTGCAGAGATATATGGTGGGAAGGTATTTAAGTAATAATACATTTAAAATCTTTTATTCATTTAATAAAAATTGAGTTATTTACTCCGTTAAATGTTCATTGTGTTAGCTTTTTTAATTTCAATTGCATTTTATGTGTTGGTTCTTATGATTGTGAGACTATATTGGGGTATTTAAATTACATCAATATTAATATGTTTTTTAATTGATAATAATTATTAAACATTGTACTAATTATGTAATTTGTTTAATTTGTGTTACATTTTAGACATCATTTTTATATTTGAATATTTTTATGTTTTGGTATTTAATAGTGCTGTTAAAATATGGTATTTGTTTCAAGTAAAGTACTCTCTCTCTCTCTACTGTTGCACTTACTGGAGTGGGAATAGTATATTTTACTCCTCCGCAATCCAACGCTTTCCCTACTGTTGCACAGACTGGAGTGGGAATAGTAAGTTTCACCCCTCCGCAATGCATCACTTTCTCTACTGCTGCACTGACTGGAGTGGGAATAGTAACTATTACCCGTCCTGAGTTTAACACTTTCTCTACTGTTGTATACATTGGAGTGGGAAAATGCTAATTCCTAACTATATCAGGCCTGAAACCTATGGTTTTTTCAGTGAATTTGAAAGGTTTTTTAAATGCTAATTCCTAACAATATCAGGCCTGAAACCTATGGTTTTTTTCAGTGAATTTCAAAGGTTTTGTAAATGACAATTTTTAATGTATTAATTGTTATACTGATTTTTTTGATACTGATTTACTACATTTTTTAAAATATTTATTTTTAGATATATATTTTTTTAATTACATTATACATTACAATACAACATATACTTTCTCAGAATGAATTACTTTAGTTTCAATACTTTGCAAATAGGCAATAGAGTTTTAAGTACAGTAGTTACAGTTGTTGCAATGGGCAACACAATTTCAAACACAAAGCAACATTGAGCTCAATGTGAATTTCTAGTCAAATGCAATTAGTTACTTTATGGATTACTTTTCCACCCACAGGACTGGATGCTATATTCAGTCCTTGGACATCTCCTGTACAGTTGAGTAAAAGCGTTTTGGTTACAGTAGTGATTTTTAAGGATTATTATTGTATTTTAAAAGTTGACACGGAAAAGTTTTCACATAGAATCACCAATGTTATCCTATGGCAGAAAATTCACTGAGCAGGTAAGTACTGCTATCGTTACTTTTTCTTACTCAGTGGTGGATCCTGGATCCAGCACAGGTGAATCTCCTGTAAACAGTTGAAAGAATGTGTTTTAGTCATACAGACGATTTTGTAGGAATATTTTTAGCTTGTGAAAATAGACACTTAGAATCTTTTCTACTTAAAAGCTCACAATGGATTCCTATGGAAGGAAATAAGTTACTGTTAAGTACGCTTAAAAATTACTTTTCAGGGTCAGTGCTGGTCTAAAAGATGCGTTACAACAAACAATTGATGGACTGAATGCTGACAATGCAGACATTCTCCCCCAGTCAAGAGATCTGGGTTAAATCCATCGTTCTTTTGCCCACTTCACCACCCCAGTTTAGACATGGCCATATGCAAATCAGTCTTGACCCTGTGCCTCATGGGAACAGTCCAGCCCGAACTGCCAAGCCATGTCTTCCCTGGACCGGAATCAAGCATCCTAGGACCGGTTTCTGGCTATCAGCCGTCATCAGCCAGGATAGCTTGACTCCAGTGGCGTGGTGAGCACGGGTCCCACGTCTGGGAATACCCATCCCACTTAGGGCAAAAAGCGTTACAACAAACAATTGATGGACGGAATGCTGACAATGCAGACATTCTCCCCCAGTCAAGAGATCTGGGTTAAATCCATCGTTCTTTTGCCCACTACACCACCCCAGTTTAGACATGGCCATATGCAAATCAGTCTTGACCCTGTGCCTCATGGGAACAGTCCAGCCCGAACTGCCAAGCCATGTCTTCCCTGGACCGGAATCAAGCATCCTAGGACCGGTTTCTGGCTATCAGCCGTCATCAGCCAGGATAGCTTGACTCCAGTGGCGTAGTGAGCACGGGTCCCACGTCTGGGAATACCCATCCCACTTAGGGCGAAAAGCGTTACAACAAACAATTGATGGACGGAATGCTGACAATGCAGACATCTCCCTCAGTCAAGAGATCTGGGTTAAATCCATCGTTCTTTTGCCCACTACACCACCCCAGTTTAGACATGGCCATATGCAAATCAGTCTTGACCGTGTGCCTCATGGGAACAGTCCAGCCCGAACTGCCAAGCCATGTCTTCCCTGGACCGGAATCAAGCATCCTAGGACCGGTTTCTGGCTATCAGCCGTCAGTGGGATGGGTATTCCCAGACGTGGGACCCGTGCTCACTACGCCACTGGAGTAAAGCTATCCTGGCTGATGACGGCTGATAGCCAGAAACCGGTCCTAGGATGCTTGATTCTGGTCCAGGGAAGACATGGCTTGGCAGTTCGGGCTGGACTGTTCCCATGAGGCACAGGGTCAAGACTGATTTGCATATGGCCATGTCTAAACTGGGGTGGCGTAGTGGGCAAAAGAACGATGGATTTAACCCAGATCTCTTGACTGGGGGAGAATGTCTGCATTGTCAGCATTCCGTCCATCATTTGTTTGTTGTAACGCTTTTCGCCCTAAGTGGGATGGGTATTCCCAGACGTGGGACCCGTGCTCACTACGCCACTGGAGTAAAGCTATCCTGGCTGATGACGGCTGATAGCCAGAAACCGGTCCTAGGATGCTTGATTCTGGTCCAGGGAAGACATGGCTTGGCAGTTCGGGCTGGACTGTTCCCATGAGGCACAGGGTCAAGACTGATTTGCATATGGCCATGTCTAAACTGGGGTGGCGTAGTGGGCAAAAAAGCGATGGATTTAACCCAGATCTCTTGACTGGGGGAGAATGTCTGCATTGTCAGCATTCCGTCCATCATTTGTTTGTTGTAACGCTTTTCGCCCTAAGTGGGATGGGTATTCCCAGACGTGGGACCCGTGCTCACTACGCCACTGGAGTAAAGCTATCCTGGCTGATGACGGCTGATAGCCAGAAACCGGTCCTAGGATGCTTGATTCTGGTCCAGGGAAGACATGGCTTGGCAGTTCGGGCTGGACTGTTCCCATGAGGCACAGGGTCAAGACTGATTTGCATATGGCCATGTCTAAACTGGGGTGGCGTATTGGGCAAAAGAACGATGGATTTAACCCAGATCTCTTGACTGGGAGAGAATGTCTGCATTGTCAGCATTCCGTCCATCATTTGTTTGTTGTAGGTCTAAAAGATGCAGCACTGGGTTCTCTCCTGATAACAGGTGAGTAAATCGGAATTCATAGTTCGGCTGATTTTAGAGGAATATTTGTACGTTTCAAAAATGGACACAGAAACTTTTCTGCTGAAAACCACACAATGGATTCGTATGGAAGGAAATACAAGTTACTGGTAAGTACGCTTAGAATTATTTTTCAGGGTCAGTGCTGGTATAAAAGATGCAGCCCTGGGTTCTCTCCTGATAACAGGTGAGTAAATTGGAATTCGTAGTTCGGCTGATTTTAGAGGAATATTTGTACATTTCAAAAATGGACACTTAGAAACTTTTCTGCTGAAAACCACACAATAGATTCCTATGGAAGGAAATACAAGTTACGGGTAAGTACGCTTAGAATTATTTTTCAGGGTCAGTGCTGGTCTAAAAGATGCAGCCCTGGGTTCTCTCCAGGTGAGTAAATTGGAATTCGTAGTTCGGCTGATTTTAGAGGAATATTTGTACATTGGTAAAGGAAGGGGGCTGGGCCTGAGGTGACGTGTGGCACGTTTTAAGTTGGGGAATTAATTCCTCTTCACTCCTGCGGTCCCCTGGGGGCCAACTAGCCCACCAGGTACCTCCAGTATGTGTCAGAGAGCTGCGTTGCAGAGAGGTGTTCAGAGGCCACGCCCCTTTTTACAACACTCTGCAACGCAGCTCCGTGGAGTTTACTGGAGGTACCGGGTGAGCTAGTTGGTCCCTAGGGGACCTCTGGATTGAAGAGGAATGAATTCCCCAACTTAAAACGCGCCACAGGGCGTGTTTGCACACATATCACCTCAGGTCCTGCCCCCTACCTTCACCACTGTGCAAACGCGCCCAGTGGCATGTTTTAAGTTGGGGGATTAAGTCCCCTTGAATCCTGAGGTCCCCTGGCGGTTAACTTGCCCACCAGGTACCTCTAGTATGTGCCAGGGAGCTGTGTTGCAGAGAGGTGTTCAGAGGCCATGCCCCTTTTTACAACACTCTGCAACGCAGCTCCGTGGCACTTACTGGAGGTACCGGGTGGGCTAGTTGGCCCCTAGGGGACCTCTGGATTGAAGAGGAATTAATTCCCCAACTTAAAACGCGCCACAGGGCGTGTTTGCACACATATCACCTCAGGTCCCGCCCCCTACCTTCACCACCGTGCAAATGCGCCCAGTGGCGTGTTTTAGGTTGGGGGATTAAGTCCCCCTGAATCCTGAGGTCCCCTAGTGGCCAACTTGCCCACCAGGTACCTCTAGTATGCGCAAGGGAGCTGTGTTGCAGAGAGGTGTTCAGAGGCCACGCCCCTTTTTACAACACTCTGCAACACAGCTCCGTGGCGCTTATTGGAGGTACCGGGTGGGCTAGTTGGCCCCTAGGGGACCTCTGGATTGAAGAGAAATTAATTCCCCAACTTAAAAGGCGCCACAGGGCGTGTTTACACACATATCACCTCAGGTCCCGCCCCCTATCTTCACCACTGTGCAAACGCACCCTGTTGTGCGTTTTAAGTTGGGGGATTAAGTAACTCTAATTTTCTCAGGAATGGATTTACACCATTTAAGCAAAAGGAACGAATCTGAACTGAGGACTACCTCTTTGCCAAATTTGGTGTAATTCCGTTCAGCAGTTCGGGCTGTAGCTGCGTCAACAGGTCCTATGGGAAAATGCATGGGGAAAACGCATTTTGGGACCCCCCTTTTTTCTCGGCCCCCGCTTGACAAATCGCCGTGAAATTTTCAGGATAGGAGCGGACCGGAGCTGGCCAAAAGTTTGGAAAAAGTCTTGAAGATTCATCAATCGGCGCCAACGTTATTCCAAATAGAATGTTGCGGATTTCCTATGGAAAATAGGTCCTAACTATATCTACCTACTGGCGACCGCCAGTAGGTAATATATATATATATATATTATATATATATATATATTATCTGTCAATATCTCGCGCTGCGAACAACGCAAGAAACAGTCGCACTCAGGATAAATTTAAGCAGATAAAGTATTTATTGACTTGACGCATTTCGACACACTGTCTTTGTCAAAAAGTCATACTTTAGATAATGGGCAGCCATGTCAAATACTTGCATTCGAACAGACTGTTCTTAGGGATGTAGAAAACATGGACTTTCAAAATATCAAAGGGTTTAATAACCTCACCGGGAAGGAACGAATAGCCCTACAAGCACTCAAAAATAACCATAAAATCGTCATAAAACCTGCTGACAAAGGGGGCGCCACTGTCCTCTTGGATCGCACGATGCACCAGGACGAGTGTCTACGACTGTTGGCTGATACCAACAGCTATGCCATACACCAAACAGATCCCACTGACCAAATCATGATCAAGATAAAGAATATAGTGGAGGAAGCACTCAGTAATGATTGGATTACGAGACAAGAGGCTGATTTTCTGGTCAATGAAGAACCGAGGATGCCAAGATTCTATATCCTCCCAAAGATCCACAAAGACCAGATGCCACCACCGCGGAGGCCTATTGTATCCGGCATTGGGTCCGTGCTGGAACCTTTGTCGCAATTTTGTGACTGGTTCTTACGGCCGATTGTAAAAGAGACACAATCCTACCTAAAGGACACCAAAGATGTCCTCTGCCTCATAAGAGACCTGGAGGTAGATTTTACTAACGACTGGCTGATAACGATGGACATCGAAGCCCTGTACACGAGTATACCCCAACGACGAACATTGGAAGTCGTAGAGAACATCATTCTACGAAGAGAATGGGACTTTATCACCCCCCAACACTTCGTCATGGAGTGTGCTGAATTGGCCCTTACGGAAAATTTCTTTCAGTATGAACAGGTCATCTACTATCAGGTAACAGGCACTTCAATGGGGAGCACCTTCGCCCCCAGTATGGCATGTCTGTACGTCCAGCAATTTGAAGAGGATTTCATCAACAATCCGGTGAACCCGTTTCTAAGTCATCTAAGAATCTGGAAGCGGTACATAGACGACGTACTCATTGTATGGAATGGAACAGAAGAGGACGCAATGGCCTTTGTCCACTGGGTTAACTTACAAGACAGACACCTCAGGTTCACACATACCATCAGTAAGAATCACGCTATCTTTCTGGACTTGGACATTACGCTTACCAATGAGGGGATAACAACTAAGGTCCACAATAAACCCACAGACAGAAACAGCCTACTCCTGTACGAGAGTTACCACCCGAAAGCCCTCAAACAGAATCTACCGGTTGGTTAGTTCCTCCGGATAAGGAGAAATTGCTCTGAGAAAGACACCTACACGGAACAGGCAGAACATCTTGAGAGAAAACTCATCGAACGCCATTATCCTAGGAAAATGGTAAAAAAGGCAAATAAGAGAGCAAGAAACAACTCAAGAGAAGCATTGTTGGAGGACGTTGAGAAAGCAAAAACAAACAGACCAGTGTGTGTCACTACATTTACACCAGCTTCCAACTCAATTCAAAAAATCATCAGAAAGAGATGGCATATACTAAACAGTGCCGGAAAACAATGGGAAACACCACTTTTTGCATTCAAACGCAACAAAAATCTACGGGATGAACCAGTACATGCCCAGATTCCCACAAGGGAGAACACAGAACAACTTAGGCTCTGGGACCAACCACGTGTAGTGGGCCATTTCTCCTGCGGTGGGTGCAACTCGTGTAACCTCACGAGAAACACCAAAAAAGTGGACATAGGCACAGGAAAACCTTGGCAGCTTTGAACATTTAGTAATTGTAATACAGAAAATGTGGTGTATCTGCTAACATGTCCCTGCACCCTCCAATACGTGGGAATGACGACCAGGAAGATAAGAACCCGCATCAATGAACACCGTAGCACGATCAGGTGTAAAAAGACTAACACGAAACTGACGCGACATTTCTCTGAAAATAATCACACTGAAACGGATCTAAGCTGGACTATACTTGAGGTCATGAAAAAAAGCAGATCTGACCTCACTAGAGCTCTGCATGTTAGAGAACAACGATGGGTTTATCGCCTACGTTCCCATGAGAAGGGCCCTAATGATGATATTCCGTGGCTACAGCTAATACGATGAAAAAGGGCCGTGAATATAGCACCATTCTCAGACCATGATCTATTTACCGCCCACATTCACATGCAAAGCATGGCCAACACACACTGAAATAGTTGAAACATACAATTTTTAACTCCTGTTACAGCTAATACGCCTTCAACACATTGCTTGCCTGGAGGCCCATCAGCATACTTCGACATCACAGTCATCCATCCGACATGGTCTCCCAGTGACCTTCTATTAGTATTTCTTTTAGAGCATACCCTACCAACATAACTCATATGGCAGTATTTTGCATACATCCACAGCATTAGGTGGGTGCTCTCATTTTCTATTTTTTCACCTCCCCCTTTCAAACCAGTATATGGATACAACACGAGCTGCACCTCCGGGCAATATTCTACCCACGCCTCTCTTTGCCCCTAATAATTTTTCAGTGACCCCACGTCAATGTATAGATATACACGTCCCTGCGTGCATTGACTGCCCTTTGTCTTTATCACACGGGCCACCGGCCCCTGTAGCACCGAATCCTAATTGGACAGTGAAATGTGGCAACTAAGCGCCCCGTTAGCTACGTTTACTACACAAAAGACCACCCATCTTTTGTTTTGTTTATTGTTTATTTTGTTTATTTATTTTCTACGAACGAACCTAAGTTGCAAAATAAAAACCACACGAAAGGATGATGCGACTGGTGCGAATAAGATCTTCCTTTAATTACTTTCACACGTTTACCAGTACGCACCGCTGTCCCCATACTGTTGTAGTGTTACCATGCCTACGTTTAGGAAAGATACGCTCAAGTACGCTATTTCGGCCCCCAGTCCCCATTCCACGGGGCACCGCCCCCAGTAGCACCATAACCAACGACGCACCGTGTTGGAACACTACCAGTCCCTCAAAACCAATGAGGCACCTTGTATTTCCATCTCCTTACGCTCATTTGGCAAAACCGACTCCGGAAAACACGCCCCCTACATCGATCGGGCTCCCGCCCCTTCAGCCACTCCACTATTCAAATTACCGCATGGGACACCTACCGGTTTTTCCACGAATTAAGCTCCCTGTCTCACACAGTCTTGGCATACACACGCCTACCTCCGACATTTAACATCCAGGCTGTGCAGCTCTGGGACACCGGGAAATGCGCATCTGAATGCGTTTTTCGCTTACTACACCAATTAAGCATCCGCAATGCACTTTAAAAGACGACGCCTGCTCCCTGCCATTCCTACATTCGGGAGGACCGGGAGCGGACATAGGATTCGGAACAATCCATTACCTGTGACAGTAAGAGTCTGAATGAACTGAGAGACCAATGTGTGTTTTCTTTGTTTACTTTGTTTTCTTTTCCCTCTTCCGCTACCCCCTGAATTTTGGATAGTTTACTGCTCAACATGTGGTTTGGGAGGTTTGCTCTCAACCAAAACGCTTTATGAAGGCTATGGCTTCTTGTGTTTTCTTTTTCAGAGGTGCCATAACAGTGGATCCCCTCTGCCCCCTCCCCCATGGGACAAGTTGTCCATTAAATTAGGGTAAGATTGGTGGCAGCACTGTCTGCCACCACCTTTGAAGTTTCACAAACGTGTACACGAATAGAGTGCCACTAAGTCACGTACACTTTGTTCACCCTTAGAAACCAATGCATGCATTGTTCTTCTTCTTTTTCTTCCACAGGTACGGTTGACCCGACGAGTTCTATTAATCATCAATTCTCATATGTTTTTTTCATTTAGGCTTCACCATTGGAAGCAATTTAGAAAGTGAAGTGTGGCCTACGCCACACCCACACAGTGGTACTTCTTACCAACAACTGGTAAGAACGGAGCTCCCCCTTTTTTTACTTTTAGGTCCTGATGAATGCCATGGACCCAACTGGGCCGCTTTGGCAGAAACATGTCGACCACCTACGAGGCGGCTAGGGGACACTAAACACCCCACTCACCGTCCTTTGTTTTTAGTATCATATAGTTATTGGCCATATTAAAATTTATTTTCTGGTAACTATAATGATTTTTAACCTCACTTTCCATTTAACGGGCCCCCACTCCTTAGTTTAGAACTGCATCCCTGTCTCCAGGTGTATGCCCGCCCTCTATCAAACGAAGGTTTTAGAGGGCGAGGACTGGTCAATGATGAAGCATGACACCAGGTGGTGTGTGAGACCAGTCCGTAACTTTTTGTGAGATGCCCACACTCACGACGTTCTTGTAACTTGTTTGGGTTATCACACTAGGAGCAGCTCTTTTGTGGTAAACATTTAATATTGGAGGCTGCTAGCTCCTAGAACCCCACGCCTCTTGTTCCCTCCTCCACAGATTCGGTGGAGTCCTCTTGTGATTATATGTCTTTTAAAGAAGCATTTCCGGGTTACCATCATAAACATAGAAGACATATTTACATCTATGTAAGTGTATCCTGAACACTTGTTGGAAGAAAGACTGTACAATTCAAACAACAAAACTTTATCGTTAATAATTGGCAACACAGTCACAAATTATTTTTTAAAATAAAATAAAATAAATAAAAATTCATGAGTGAATTAATTATTATTGCTCAATCAACAATAAAAGAAATTGACTCATATGTAAGAAAATACGTGAGTTCATGAAAATTGAAAAAATGCCAAGTGGCATATATCTGAGAACAAACACTCGGGCCAGTGCCCGTGGCATATGGTATGGGAGTTCAGGATATAGAGTTTCAAAAGGAATGCAAATGAATCAAAAGACCTTTAATATATATATATATATAAATATATATATTATCTACTGGCGGTCGCCAGTAGATAGTTATAGTTAGGACCGAGTTCCCTTAGGAAATCTGAAAATTCTATTTTGAATAACTTTGGCGCCAGTTGACTTATCTTCGTGAAATTTTCAAAACTAATGGGGCGCTCTGCTCAGCTCCTACCCTGAAAGTCTCGGGGTGATTCGTCAAGCGGGGGCTGAGAAAAAAGGGGGGTCCCAAAACGCGTTTTCCCCATGCATTTTCCCGTAGGACCTTTAGTCGAAGGTACAGCCCGAACGGCTGAACAGAATTACTTGAAATTTGGCAAAGAGGTAGTCCTCAGGTCAGGCATGTGCCTTTTTCTTAAATGTTGTAAATCCATTCAGTAGTTCCTGAGAAAATCAAAAGTAAAATCACATATATATCTGGGCTGAGCCTAACCACACATCTCATCGTGAGATCTGATTGGCTGTCAGCACTTCATCCAAGATGTGTTGGCAGCCATCTTGGGACCAATATACATGATAGCACCTCATTAAAAAGCATTGCAGTTAATAGAAGGTTTTAAGACTTTAGTTACATTATAAATCATTTGTTGATGGTACCATACTCATTTTAGAAATTGTGGTGTGTTCTAAGGTGATTTTACCATGTGAAAAAGCCTTCTGCTGTGATATCATGAATCATGTTTGAGAGAAAACTATTTTCTCATGCTTTTCCCACAGAGGTTTGGAAGGTGATCTATAAGCTAACTGAGAGCATATTTTCTGTAAATTCACATTATCTTTCTCAGTCATGTGAGAATGAAGTCTGACATTCTCAGTAAAACATGTACATCCAACAAGGGCAGAGACTGTCAGTTGATTCCTTTGTGTTCTACTGCAGCTTCCCAGAGTGTTCTAAAGAACAACTAGAGCGCTA
This sequence comes from Triturus cristatus, assembly GCF_964204655.1. Lineage (NCBI taxonomy): Eukaryota > Metazoa > Chordata > Amphibia > Caudata > Salamandridae > Triturus > Triturus cristatus. The sequence goes on along the minus strand of NC_140582.1, from coordinate 387,519,325 downwards.
ACAGTCCTACTTATGACAAACGTATGGCACACCTGAAGCCATCTTAGTTGGAATAAAGTGGTAATTCTTAAAACATTTAATTTGAAAAGGAACAACATAAGGGGGTTCATTTTGCCATAGAAAGTATGATTAGTGCTGCAGAAAGAAAAATTAGGGCACATTTTGAGTGACTTCTCAAAACCTCTTCTATTTCATTAAAAAATTCTGACATGTAGACTGAAACAAGCACTTTCAATACCAGCAGCAGACATCCCTGGTGAGCAGTGATCTAATAAGCAACTAGAGTGCTAAAATTCTGAATTTATGGCAAATTTGTGACACATCTGAATGCCTTCTTGATGGAATCAAAGTAAAAAACTGAAAGTATTCCCTACTGAGGAGACTGTAGTAAATGAGGAAATTAGGAAACATCATAACAAATAAGTCTCCCAAAATGGCCACCAGGGACAAATGAGCCTAAATGCAGCACAAATATCACCCAGATGTAGCCCACATGTAGCCCAATGACAGAACTTATTTTTTGTGTATTTGCAGTTTTATATAGTGCAGACTTGTCAGGTATTGGAATGCTTTACATGAGCATTGGTTACATCACACAAGATCAAATTCATTTTGGTTGTAGACATGGGGAGATTAAGTGATTTGACCACAATCACAGAATGTTGAGCTGAATCAGAAACTCCAACCTGGTTCCCCAGTTGCAAAGTCTGCCGCTCTGGAAGTAACACCACATCCTCTCGCCAAGGTGCAACATTTAATCAAGTGGTCAACTGGATAAAAAAACATAAAGATTACAAATAATTTAAAAGTTCTTTGTCGCTATTTGAAAACTCAAAAATATATCCTCATTTTAGTTTTTTAGAGCACTAACCATAATTTTGATACAAATAAGACCCTCTCATATATGTAATTTCTAAAGGAAATACTCTAGGTATTACAGTTTTGATTACATCAAGATGAAGTCAGGCGTTCCACACTTTTGTAATAAATGTTAGCAATCTAGTTGTTCATTGGGATACTGTTGAGAGGCAGAGGCCAGGGGCACGGACTCTGAAAATTGAAGGCAGGTAGGAGAGTGCAGAGGCAACAATTTGACCACACTGGGCAGGCAGGAAGGGCAGTGGCAGCACAACAGACTATGGAGGGCAGTGGAGAGGGGCCAGGGGCAACAAACCAACAATACAGGACTGGCAAGAGAGGCTGTGGCAATATAATAGACCATTGTGGGCAGAAGGAAGAGGCAGTGGTAGTACAACCATACATGCCAACAGACCCGTTTCAGCCAGGAATCGTCCAATGTTTTTAAGCTCAAATGGGCTTTATTTGATCTGTCGCCTGTCTACAATCTCCTCTTTTTTAATGTAACTCAAAGGGAAAAATCAATACCCCAGTTTTTTTTCAAAATCTCCCTCTTACCAAGTTCAAAATGTTCGCAAGTATGGTACATTGAATCATGGTAGGCAGGAGGAATTGGGGTAGGGACATGGCCTTGGATAGCAGAGGACAGTAGGGACATAGAGAGGTGCACCAAACTGACCCTACAGGGCAGGCATCAGGGTTTGCAGCAGCTCAATACACCACACAGCGCATGCGGGGCGGGAGTGCAGCACAACAATCCATAGAAAGCAATAGGGAGGGGACAGGACCATGCACATGGACAACAGAGAACAGATGGGAAAGAGGAAATGGTAACTAGCTGACCATAATGGACAGACAGGAGAGAAAGCTGCAGCATAACAGACCATAAAGGGCAGGAGGGACGGATCAGGGGGCATTACAATGGAACAGACAAGCCAGGAGGTAGGGAATAGGGGGTCTGCACATGGAAACAGAGGGCTGGGGGCAAGGTGGCAGGGCAGGAGCAGCAAGATGACCATGGAGGTCAGGCAGGATGGGCACTAGAAACAAGACACACCATGGAGTGCAACAATGAGACTATGGTGGCATACACACAGACCATGGAGGGAAGGTGGGAGGGGGTCGGGGCAGCTAGCTGACCACACAGGGAAGGTGGGATGGGCCATGGCAGCACAGAAGACCATGCATGGCAAGCGGGAGGGTTAGTGGCAGCACAATGGCTATAATGGGCAAGAAGGAGGGTGCAGGGGCATGCACAAAGGACCATGGAGGATAGAAGGGAGGGTCAGGACCTGGGCACAGACAAGAGAGTTCAGGAGAAGGGGCCTCACAACAGACCGCGTGGGCAGGCAGGAGGAGCAGTTGCAGCACAACAGATCAGGGAGGGCAGAAGGGTGTGGCAGTAAAATGGACCATGGAGGACAGGAGGAAGGGGATAGGGGCATGGCATGTGAGTAAAATAAAAAGTATTACATATCCGGCGGTGGATGTGTTTGTTATTAACCGTGAGGGGGGTTTCTTGCATAGTTTGGTCGAATTTTTGTCGAATCCCCTTTGAATGGCTTGTTGTGCATGTATATTAAATGTGCCCGTCAATAGCTACCCATGTTTGTATAAATAAACTACAAGGGTGTCTACTTGGAGAGTACCCACCGGCAGGGGCGCCGGGATTAGGCACGGTAGGGCGTCAGACATGTCAGAGCTTCACGAGCGGTGTAAATACATTCCATGTGGATTCATTCTAGGCATAGTCGCCTTTTAATGAATATCACGCAAATCGTCAGGGTGATAGGTACATACGGTTTGTCCAGCATGTCCTAGGTGTTTCTATAAATATATATATTTTTAAAATAATAAAAAACAAAGGCCGGCCCCGGGGGATGGGGTCCCCGGAGCCATAAGTGGCCTGAGGAGGGGGGCAACGCAGCCCCCTCCTAAAGAATTTAAATAAAAAAAAGGCCATTACCCGGGTGTTGGGGTCCCCGGGGACGATTAAGGCCTTGGGAGGGCCAAATTTATTTTTTTCAACAAAAACAATTAGGGTGCAGTAAATTAGAAAAAGAAGGGGGGCCACACAGCCCTCCTTCTTAAAAAAATAAAATAAATAAAAGACCGGCATTGCGCTGGAGGCCACGCCCCCTCCTTGCAACACTCTGCAAACGCGCCCCCTGGCCAGTTGTAAGTTGGGGAATTAATTCCCCTTCCATACTGAGGGTCCCTGAGGGCCAACTAGCCCAACAGGTATCTCCAGTGTGCGCCAGGGAGCTGTGTTGCAGACAGTTGTTCTGAGGCCAGGCCCCTTTTTACACCTCTATGCAACGCAGCTCTGTGGCGCTTACTGGAGGTACCTAGTGGGCTAGTTTGACCCTAGGGACCCTTAGGATTCAAGGTGACTTAATCTCTCAACTTAGAACGGCCACAGGGCGCGTTTACACAGTGGTGAAGGGAGGGGACGGGGCCTGAGGTGACGTGTGCAAACACACCCTGTGGCGCATTTTAAGTTGGGGAAATAATTCCCTTTCAATCCTGAGGGACCCTGGGGGCCAACTAGCCCACCAGGTGCTTCCAGTAAGTGCCACTGCTCTGCGTTGCAGAGAGGTGGTGCAGGCCGTGCCCCTTTTAACACCTCTCTGCAATGGCGCTTACTGGACGTACCTAGTGGGCTATTTTGCCCCTAGGGTTCCTCAGGATTCAAGGGGACTTAATCTCCCAACTTAAAAAACGGCCACAGGGCATGTTTACACAGTGGGGAAGGAAGGGGACGGAGCCTGAGGTGACGTGTGCAAACATGCCCTATGGCGCGTTTTAAGTTGGGGAAATAATTCCCCTTCAATCCTGAGGGCCCCTGGGGGCTAACTAGCCCACCAGGGGCTTCCAGTAAGCGCCACTGAGCTGCGTTGCAGAGAGGTGGTCCAGGCCGTTCCCCTTTTTACACCTCTCTGCAACGCAGCTCTGTGGCGCATACTGGAGGTACCTAGTGGGCTAGTCGGACCCTAGGGACCCTCAGGATTCAAATTAACTTAATCTCCCAACTAAAAATGGCCACAGGGCGTGTTTACACAGTGGTGAAGGGAGGGGACGGAGCCTGAGTTAACGTGTGCAAACAAGCCCTGTGGTGCGTTTTAAGTTGGGGAAAAAATTCCCCTTCAATCCTGAGGGACCCTGGGGGCCAACTAGCCCACCAGGTGCTTCCAGTAAGCACCACTCCGCTGCGTTGCAGAGAGGTGGTCTAGGCCGTGCCCCTTTTTACATCTCCCTGCAACGCAGCTCTGTGGCGCTTACTGTAGGTACCTAGTGGTCTAGTTGGACCCTAGGGACCCTCAGGATTCAAGGGGACTTAATCTCCCAACTTAAAACGGCCACAGGGCGTGTTTACACAGTGGGGAAGTGAGGGGACGGGGCCTGAGGTGAAGTGTGCAAACACGCCCTGTGGCGCGTTTTAAGAGGTAGTTTTAATCCCCTGCTCTATTATATACTAGGGGCTTACAGAGGAGGTGATGCTGATCACAGGGGGACCCCAACGCATAGTGTTCCCTAGTGTATGTAGGTGTTTTCACTGTATTCTGAGTGCCTTTTAACATAGGACTGGCTCTAGGACTGGTTAGTCAGACTCAGTTACCACCAGTATCCGTCTGAAAAAGTTGAGGGTACAGGATGATTTTGCAACAAGGCTTCTTTCTGCTCTTCTGTTTATTCTTTCTGCACGTTATCCTTCTTCCTGCACTTTTCTTCGTCTTTGAGGACTTCTGTTGCTTCTTTCTGCATTTCTTTTTTTTCTTTCTGTGCGTTTTTTCTTCTTTCTTCACATGTCCTATCTCTGTAGGCATAGTTAGAAATTAGCATTTAAAAAACCTTTGAAATTCACTGAAAAAACCATAGGTTTCAGGCACGTTATAGTTAGGAATTAGCATTTAAAAAACCTTAGAAATTCACTGAAAAAAACATAGGTTTCAGGGGCGTTATAGTTAGCTGGACTTTTCACGCGTACAAAACCATTGAAATTCCCCCGTTATAGTTAGTTCAGCTAACTATAACTCGCGCGCCCACAATGCACTGCTGATGACGTCACATATTACATCACTCATGACATGGTCAGTGACATCAGTCATGACATCACTGATGACATCTCAAATGACATCTCTAATGACATCACTGATGACATCATCCTTGTGATAGAGTGGCAGACCTCCTCTTCCCCTAATATAACCTTTGATACACACATTCAAAAATAGAAACTACAATGTTCAAAACAATGGACATACCAATACCAGTTACAACAACCTATTCAGTAATTCTAAGATCCACATACACATCCACTCATTCACCAACAGTCCTATACAGTCACTCATACATGTACTCACTCATCATATGTACTCACTCACCTATACATCCTGTTACACAACGCCACTCATCCATAGAGTTACTCACACACATAGTCACTCATGCTAATAAAGAATCAAACATCCATTTACTTGCATATACAGTTATACACACACCACCACACTTACTTCTACAGAAACTTACACATACTTAGTCTTTTAAACAATCACTTATAGAAACACATACTTATTCATACAGTAACTCTTTCAATCTCTCACTCTCACATATACTCACTTATATACACCAATAGTCACATATACTAGTTTAAAACATATGTAGTTACTCATAAAGACACTATTGAGACAGTCTATCACTCACTAACACACCCATTCACACACTCATCCACCCATACAGTCCTGCACACATGCTGTCTTCAACACATACAAACAGTGAGTCACTCATTCATGCACCTATGCACTATGTAATACCCCCACCGAACCATACAGACACTCAGACACTCATACTGATGCTCAAAAAACCAACTAATAACCTATATAGAGACTCATGTAGCTACTCACCAACCCATGCAGCCACTTATACACAAAGTGAGAGACTGATACAGATATTTACACATTTAAACATTACTCACTAAGCCATGTGTTCACTAAGATACACTTAATGAGTCAGTTATGCAATTAATTTTTCAAAAACAATTCATCCGTTTAGACACTTATATACCCATTTATTCTTCCATCGACCTTGAGATATACATATATAAAACATATGTAATTTTCAGAAAAACACACATTCACTTGATGATGTCATCAGTGATGTCATTTGATATGTCATCAGTGATGTCATGAGTGATGTCACTGACCATGTCATGAGTGATGTAATATGTGACATCATCAGCAGTGCATTGCGGGCGCGCGAGTTATAGTTAGCTGAACTAACTATAACGGGGGAATTTCAATGGTTTTGTACGAGTGAAAAGTCCAGCTAACTATAACGCCCCTGAAAACTATGGTTTTTTCAGTGAATATATATATATATATATCTATATATATATATATATATATATATAATATATATATATATATTTTTAGGGCCTGATTACTATGAGGTTTGGAAAGCCTCCGACCGCAGGCTTTCCGAGCCTCTTCGCATTTCCAGTAGATACCGCCGCATTACAATGCAGGTGGTCAAAACTGAAACCGTCCGGTCATTCGGAGCCCGGAACGTAATCCCAAAGGACGCCATTTCTGCCGTAGGGATTACGATACCGGTTTCCTACAGGCTTTCCATGTCTGGCTTTTTCACATGGAAAGCCTGTTGCAAAGCAACATTGGTGCCCCCATGTGAATCCCTGAGCAATGTGGCAGGCACACGGTGCAGGGATTCACACAAAATCCCATTTCTCTTTGGAAGCTTGTGCTACAGCCGATTTACGGCCAGAGCACAAACTCCCATAGGGAAATGGAAGTTTGCGACCGCACCATGTGAGGTTGCAATGTAATTAGGTATGCAGAACCGCCGACCAATGGTCGGGCTGTTCGCATACCGATGCGGTGCCCCGCCCGAGATCGTATTATTGTTATATTGGTAAATCTAAAAATGAATGAAGTTGGTCCATTTGTGACCCTCTAGGAGTTGCTAATATAACTCAAAAGATCTTCATACATTAGGAAAACCAATTTCCTAATTGCGATTCGGAGAGAATCACAATTTGGAAATCGATATTCTATTGTTTGTACATCTGGCCCCCAAACCAAAGATCCATAACTAAACCAATTTTCATTTCTTTGCGAAAGCCACAACCAAAAATAAAACCTGATTGCATATATTTCTGAAACTGGAATACTCCCAACTATGATGTTTGTTCATAACATTTAATCTCACCTGCAGTCTAATTGATAGCAATTGCTATCTGAAATGTCAAGTTTTCAGGACCTATTACTTAGTATCCTACGAATTACCGCTGGTTTTCGCATTATGCTGCTAGAGTGCACTTTTCAGCAGCATCATAATCAGTTGTCTCACTTCACAAAGCTTTGCAAGAAGCAAATACATTATGGGTTTTGCATACCAAAGCGCGCAAAGACGTTTTTTATTATCCTTCCTGCCTGCGTTCCTTGTAGGCCACTACTTCTCTTTTACCACTTCTTTCATTCAGTAACCCATTAGTTCCACTCTTTGGCTACAGAATATTATAATTTGAGTGCAATGCTTTTGAATTACAATTATTGTCAATTGTGCAAAAAAGCTTTTCTAAAAGATAAGCCTTTTTGATGTCGTCATGGACGTTAGTGACATTTAAAATGTTTGATGGCATTTTCTTCCAGTAAACAGACCGAATCCAGCCAGGTACTGTACTTTTATTCATTTCTGAAAATGTCACTGCACGTAGGAAGCAGACAGTTCCCTTGCTGTCCTTTATTTGTTACATGGGGCCAGCAGCAAAAGGTGTTAGCGTCCTCTGCTCTCGTGTATGTTTGTTAAGCAGACGTTCCACCTAGGACTCATTGCATACATCGGCAGTAATGGAGCAGCTTTTTTCCATAACAGTGATAAGTGATAAAATGGATACCTGAGGTGTACTTTGAAACATTTGCGCATTAGCAGGGATTAACTACGCGGCCAGGTAAGTAGTCGAGTTTCCCTACTATTTATCCGGCATCTCGCTAAATGCAGAATAAATTAGATTTCTCTGATTGATGTGTAAATAGAGATTATGCACTGTTTGGCTTGCAGCAGAGCAAACAGAAAATAATCCACGATACTGGCTCGGCCAGCTGCAGGCTATTTTTCAGATTAAGTGCTATTTGGCCGGCGGTCAGCCAAATAGAAACAAAAAATTGGCATTCACTCACTTGGCAGAGGTGAGGGACTGCGTGACTGGCATGTATGCACATATGCTGGTATTTTTATTGAGCAAAACTACAAGTCACTTTGCGGGTGATACATATAGTCTCAGTGGCCAGGGAAGCACCAACAGAGCTCCAAGCTACAAATTGTAAATAGCAAAGAATCTTTACTGTATCACAGGTGATGCGCTGTTGGATGGGTGCCAGACACATAGAAAATCAGTTTCTCTGTTGAATGGGTGACTGGTAAATGGCAGATCCTATAAGGTATTTAGGATTTGGCTGGTGGCGATTAGACACCATAATAATTCCTAAACCCCTGATTACTAATACTTTAACAAAGCTAGATTCTTGCTTATTTTGGGGCATATCAACAACAACCGGCGATAATTATCTCTAAGCGCACTTAGCACTAGGATAATTATCGCCGGCTAGCGTGAATTTTTATCGCTGAGATAGCGTGCTATTAGCAACGCTTATCTCAATAGCGATAAAAATCCTCACGCTAACAGGCTAACGTGAGATTATCGCTGGAAACCCAGCGATAATCTCACGTTACCTTGTTGATAGGGACAGGCAAACTTAGCCATGATATCCTCCTTCCATAGGATATCATGACTAAGTCTGAAAAATACCAGACGTAAAAAAGCAGCGTTAACCACGGCTAGCGCTGCTTTTTTTGTCTCTAACAGGGTTAGCGACATTCTTGATAATAGGAGAAATGTCGTTTAGCGACATTTCTCCTATTATTTTACTCTGGAACGCCCCCTTTGCATCTCTTTAGAGATGCAAGGGGAAGCGTAGAGTAAAAGGGTGCTAACATGCAAATTTTCATGTTAGCTCCCTGTTGCTGATAGGGCGCTAGTTTTATCTCTCCTTTTTTGGCTTTTAAAGCCAAAAAAGCAGAGATAAAGCCCTTGTTGATATGCCCCTTTGCCTCCTCCTCTCTATAGGGGTACGGGCGGCAGACATATCTGGGTTAGTTGCTGAGCTCTCATAGGGCCTGGGTGCATATTATCAAGCACGGCGTTAAAAATATCGCCGCTTTAGTGGCAGAAAACTGCTGATAAAGCGGCGATAATGGGCTTGATAATATGCCGCAGAGAATTCCAATAGAACCCCATGTTGACACCAGAACATGGGCTTCTATGGGAATTCTCAAGAGCATATTATCAAGCCCCTTATCGCCGCTTTAGTGGCAGTTTCCTGCCGCTAAAGTGGCGATAATGTTATCGCCGGTCTTGATAATCCTCACACCATATGTCGATCCAAACCTTGATGTCAAAAGAAAAGTTCATTTCAGTCTGTCAGGCTATCTGAGCTTTTCGCGTTGACATCACTTTGGGATAACCACAGATTGCTTCATATAGTCTGCAGCTGTCATGTGCCAGTGAGGGCCTGAGGTGAGGAACAGTGATTTAGTTGCTCTTCTCAATAGGACCATCCAGTCTACACTTTGACCCCAAGAATCGCCTGTTGGCTAGTCAGAATTCAACTAGGAGCCTCACTTCAGTATTGTTGTGGAGCAGAGTTCATCTGGCGTTTGTCTGTTTCTTTCTGGAAAGTCAAGAAATTGATGGAGAAGTGTGCGCAGACCATAAGGCTTTATCTGTTGATAACTTATTTACTGCATTTTCTACATGCCCAAACCATGCAAAGTTCAATAAATGCAATGGGTGGGTGAGAGCAAACTTACATCAGTTGTGGGGCCATGGGCAGATATTAAATAAATAGGGTTCTCCATATCTGACATGGACTTTTCTTGCAGTGTGCAGTGAATCACATTTCGCAATGAAATGAGAACTGAATAGGGGTGGGCAGAATTTGCGAAATTAACTTTCGCAAATTATCGCGAAAATGTTTAAAATTATCGCAAACAAGAGGAAATATCGCGAAGATGCGGAAGTTTTTTTCCAGCATGTTCGCGAGATTTTCTGCATGGTTGCGGGTCGCCAACTTACCCATGTGGTTGCTTGCGAGCGCGGCCATCTTGTTTTGAGTTGTCTCGCGGTGCATGATCGCGAGAAGAAAGACGTGAACGCGCAACGCATGACGTCACTGCGGGCGCGAACTGTCGCAAGACAGTGCAAATGGCTAAAAACAATACAACATCTCATGGAGAACGCGACCGGATCAAGTGTCGGCGAACGCAGGGATTCAGGTAAGGCGATCGCGCGCGCGCGAGAATGTATTATTTTACAGCGCGAGCAAGAAACAAATTATCGCCAAGCTGCGGAAACCGGAATTTTTGACATTTTCGCGCTCTGCGCGGAACGCGAAAATGTCAAATTATCGCAATTTCCGCGAACGGAACAAAATTTTCGCCCAGGCCTAGAACTGAAGTCCTTAAAGAGACTATTTCGAAAAATGTCTTGCAACCTCTGTCAGAGGCCAGCTGTTTGGTAGATGTTGATTTACCCATATTTCAATACCCCCTGATCAGCAATAGCCTAACCTGCCCCTTAACGTTAATTTGCTAATTGCTGCGCTTTAGTTTATATTTTGCAAATCTTCCTTGAACCAATGCCTTATTACAGTGTCTGAAGTAGAAGACACTGAGTTAAAAAAGAAAGCCAAGAGTTGACATTATTTCTCTTTATTAATATCAGGAAGTTAAAAAAAGAAAAAAGAAATATACCCATTATTCAGAATGGCATCAATTTGCTTCGCAATATAACTAATCTTTCTTTTTCAGACTCTAAATGACCAATGTATGTTGGATTTCCACAGTCCAAATAAGAAATGAAAGGTTGTTCAAATTTGGAAGCTTCTTTAAGGTAAAGATGCGGATGTGAAAGTAGGGGTAACATTTACTGAAAGATGACCTACTGTACTAAAGCGACCAAAGATGCTGCACTGAAATGCATCCAATTCAATGTTTCACTCTCTTTATATTTCTGGTAGTGGTACAGTGCAGTCAGGGAATGCGCCATTGGTTCTCACAGCTCCACTGGTGGTTTTCTGAGGCATCTTGATTTGAAATGGAAGATCATTTATCTTTTAGAAATAGAGAAGTTATGGCACCACACTTTAGAGGTCAGCAGGTGACTTTTGGATTTCCTCAAAATTGACAATCTCTGAGGCCATTGATGCCTTAACATACCTTCCTTGATTAGCGTTACACTTTTTTTCTCAGTGGATTCAGACGTGTGCAGCGAAGTCATTGAAATCATTTAGGAGCCTAGAGATTCCTATTTCCTGTTGAGGCCCCACTCACAATACAGAGGAGGTCACCATGGGGCAGATTTACAAAGATGATAAGCAATGCAGCACAGCAACCCCAGTCGCGGCACTGCCCTATGCTGCATTGCGTGAGAGATTAGAACAGTGCAATATCTACTAAGATATAGTACTGTCCTTCTCTCTCCCAAGGACTGTCAAAAAATCAGACTGCCTAGTACCAAATAAACACCTATGCAGAATAGTGCAATGGTGTCTGGAGCGCACATGAAAAATGGGAAACATTAGGAGAAATAAATGCATCTCTGCTTTTTAATGCCAGCCTTAAAGAGGTGTAATTTTTCAGCACAGAGCCGTGTCTACTATTGTTAATAGAACGAGCTTTCCATCAAATTCCATGGGTGGCTACTAACCAGCAGTGGTCAGCATGGATGGGGGTGGTTGAGTGGGGGGCAGAGGGGAGAGGTTTAAGGGGGTTAAAAATAGAAAAACAAAGTAACCTGATCGCCACGTCACTCCTTATTGTCCCTCCTCATTATCCCTCTGCCTGAGCCAGAAGGAGGAAGCACCCTGGCTCCCTTGAGCCAATCACAATGCTACAATGCAGCATTGTGATTGGTCTGAGTGCCTTGGTTCAGCGCTCAGCCAGGGAATGGGAGCCTGGTCATTTTCTCCACCCAAGCTATAATGCAGTATGGGTGTAGAACATAAAAAGTGCGCATGAATGTTTGGCCGGAGAAAGACGGACATCCAAATGTTCATGCGCACTTCCAGAGTGCCCACCACTCCTCCCGCTGCTCCTCTGTCATCCGAGCAGCCCCTCCCCACCTGCAAACCTGCCGCAGCAGGAACAAGTAAATTGATAATAACGTCGGGTTATTATCATTTTGTTTTTCCTTTATTTACACTGCTAAAATGTAGTGGGGTATCGCTCCTCTGCATGAGCGGAGGAGCTGCCACTGCTACTGCCCATTGAAATTGACACAAAGTAATGCAACACAAAGTGATGCATTGCAGTGCTTTCAGGCAACTTTCCAGCTCAGAATAAGTTGTGAGCTGGAAAATAAATCCGAAATAAACATATTGCACATTTGTGTCACGTTTGTGGCACAAATCCAGCATACAATGTAAGTAAATCTGCCCCTATGGGTTTGAGGCAGTATCACTGTGCAAACAACATTCAAACATGGACTCAAAAAGTGGTAGAGGAAATAACTAAAGATTCCCAATCACAATTAAAGCCTGCCATATGATGGAGATTTTACATGATGAAAACGTCTTACGATTAGTTAAGATCTAGTGCACTACTGAGAGATGAATCTGCTGCCTGCCAGCTGCTTATGATGCACTACTTACTGCCTGTCTGGGAGTTTTGTAAAGTTATTGCTGTCTGGTGCACAATTTTTGTATAGAACTACTAGAAGCATTGGGTCAGGGCAGTCATCTCATTGGAACAGTTTACTTTACGTGTGTAATTCCTTAGAGAAGCCTTACCAGACACACCCACGCGAATGAATCATTCACCGGGCTAACCACTAATGATTGTTTGAACTATGATCTAATGTTTTCTTCTACATCATCAAGACTTTCTCCGCACAGTCCCTCGGGAAACTGCAAAGCAAGTGACTTGATTTGTCCCAAATGTGTGTTCCACACTCAGCTTCCAAGTTTTGCAGAATCTTCACAAGATGACCAAGACCCTAAAGATCCTGACAAAGGATGTTGAATGAAAATGTATGCCAATCTTAGAAGAGGTCATTTGCAGAATTGATGTAAAGGTTTGTCCTCCCAGACGCTGCTGCACAATGGATTTTGATGATGTGAGCACAACTGATTGGTGGCATCTAGAGGAGTCTACCCAGTAGACCTTTTGTCTCAATGTGGCTTCCTTGGACAGAATTCTTAGATTGATATGGATATTAGCAATTTAGGAAAATAGAAAAACCCAACATGACCAGAACGGAGTAAACACCAGGGCCTTGGAAAATGGTGATCAGTGACCCCAACTAGCTTTTACAGAATTAACAATCACAGGTTTGAAAATAAGAACAAAAAAATAATATCATGGAAAAGCATGGGCACATGCATCCTCACCAAGAACCCTGCCAAAAGCTTGCACCATTTGTATGTCACATATAATGCTGTTTATGTCCAACTATTTTGTATCATTCATGTTATCTACAGATCCCAATGACTTCCCCTAAACAACAGCGCCAAGCATTCATTATGCAATAATGTTGATGGAAAATATTCATGTAGGGGCATATTCTCAAGGACCTATCGCCGAGTTATTGGCAATTTATCGCAGCAAAAGTAGTGCTAAATTTATCGCCCCATTCAAAAGCTGGTGCAAACAGCCGATATCACCAGTTTTCCGGCTATAGCATCCTCAAAAATCATCACTGCGGATGACCCCGGAAACTATCGCTTATGAGATGTAGAGTAGGAGTCCCCGAGCAAAAAGCAGCGACAACGCCACTCCACAACATTCTCAACGACCACCAGATCAGCAATAAGATCCCAAAACAGGCGATAAGGCGCATTAGCAACAGGATTTTAACACCTGCTCTGACCTGGTGTAAAGTCGGACGACAACCGGCAGCAGCCAAGGGAGCACAGCCCATAGCCAAACATGAAGAACAACAGATGCCCTCAGACAACTGAACATGCAGCCCGGAGCTCCAATAGGGCAACGACACATCGCCTGAAGTCGCCAATCACAACATCTAACACACAGGTATAATGGAAATCATACATTCATATCATATAATCCAAATAAAATGTTTATTACAGATTAAACAAAAAACAAAAATCTTGAAGGGGCACAGCGGGTCTTCTCTGGGCATTCTGTAAGTCACAGCCTGCAAGACTGAAATACAGATAAGAAGGTGTGTCATGCACCCATCAAACTACAGAGAGCAAGAGCGAAAGAGAGAGAGAGGGAGAGAGAAAGATAGAGAGAGAGAGAGAGAAAGAGAGAGGGAGAGAGAAAGAGAGAGAGGGAGAGAGGGAGACAGAGAGAGGGAGAGAAAGAGAGACAGAGAGAGAAAGAGAGGAAAAGAGAGTGCTGACACTGCGGACCCAGGCCTCACTGCTCACCTGCATCCACCGATGTGTCTCCAAACACCTGCCGGTACACACTGTAGTCCCCCAGGTCCCTCATTTGAAATAGTTGCCAGAGACATGAATGGCAGAGTCCATACAGTAGCACATGCCATCATCGCTTGCCCGCCCCTGCACACACAGGCTGCTGCACCCCAGCCCCTCCCGCCGCCCATAGGAGATTGCTTGCTCCTGCGCAACCTGGCCTCACTGCCCACTTCTGCCACTAGCGTGTCTCCAAGAGGGCCCACCACGTGCCGGTGGGAGTTCCAAGCCCGGGGCCCACGGCCATGGCACCCTCGACATCATGCAGCCCGGCACCGTGGGCCACCAGGTCACACACTTGATTCTGGGTCTCGATTTTGCTATGGCAGAGAACATATCAGTGCACATGGCCTCATCGCAGGCTGCACACCCACTCAGCCCTAGAGGTGCACTAACCCTGTGAACCGCGAGGCGACGCCATGTGTCGATAGGCCCGCGTTGCCCACTGACTCACACTACTACCACCGTTCCCGACCGCCTGAACGGTGCATCATCGCAGGCTGCACACCCGCTCAGCACTTAAGGTGCCCCTACCTCAGTGCACCGAAAGACACCGTCCCGTGGCGGCGTGCCTGTGCCTGCCGCAGTGTATACAGTGCCACCAAGTCTGTGCACCGCAAGCCATGGACCCTTTATGATCGAGAACCATTGTGCGGACACCATCATGTCACCCCCGGCACTGGGTAATGTGCTGTGCCCGGGCCCTAGGTCCTCAGGCAGAAATGATAACCACACCGAGACACCCAGTTACAGAGTGGAAATGGCGTCCAGCACGTGCGCCAGGCCCTTTTTATTGTCAGGGTTACATGTCCTGTGACGGTTGTGCTGGATGGGTGTGGTGTGGGTGTAAACCAGCCGTGAGGGAGTGGCTATTGGCATGCTGACAACTAGACCTTTGAGCAGCAGATCCCTACAGGGAAGACCTGGGACATGCAGCGTTGTCGTCCCCCCCTGTGAGCGTAAGCAGAGTGGGCTGGCCTGGCGCCAGCCAGTCCAGCATAAGGGTGTGACCAATGATTTCGGTGCTCTGGGCGTGCTTCCGTTCTGGACAGGGAAGTGACTAATGCATGTGTCTCCGTTCTAGTGTCGGCACCCCCCGGAACGCAATTGGCAATGTGTCACCCTGTGACCCAAGTCCCACCACATGAGTAACATGGACGTAAGGTGAAATCATTGACCCTACATGCATCCATACCTTCACACTTGCAAGATCATGGACATGACACATCGGTGTGAAAATTAATGTTTAATGCACATTCAGTGCAGTGTTGCAGCTGGAGCAGTACAGGGCCATGCAAACCCCACTTTACATTGTTAGCCCATAGATGGCCAGCCAGAGTCCCTTCAGGGAATGACAAGTACATCAGTAGAGGAGGAGTTCAATCCACAGTCTGATAGCTGTGTCATTGGTGACCAAACAGAATATGGCAGTCGAGGTCCAAGGTGAGTGTCGCAGAGTGCATCGGGGGATCGTGGAAGGTGATGATGCAGAGGGCAGAACCAAGCCGAAACAGGCCATATGGCGGAGATGAATGCTACCGCTTCCTTCTGACCACGAGGGCAGATTCATCTGAATCTTCTTCCACTGCTGTTTCATGTGCCTCACATGTGGGTGGTGGTGTCCTGTCTCCAGCACTGCATGGCAGTGACACCTCAGGGGCCAGAGGTGGAATGTCCCCCGCACTATGTGGCACTGACACATCAGGGGCCGGAGATGTGGATGGAGTGGTAGAAGCAGCCTGCATCAGCGCAAGGCCTTGTGGCAGCAATGCCATGAGGAGGTTCTATATGGCATTGAGGGACCTAGCTACCTCTCGCTGTTGTGCAGCCGTGGCAGCCTCTCCTGTGGCGCTGGACTCCCACCTCCAGTCTGCATTGCTGCTTTCCGGTTGTTTGCGAGTTTCTCCTTCGTTTGCACTTGACATCATTCCAGTGCCTATTGACCTCTTCCATTGACCTTTTCAGTACTCCGAATGCATTCACCTTGTCCACTATGGTCTGCCATATTCCACTTTTAGTTGCCAGTGACACAGTGGAGGTGACGAACAGTAGTTGATGGTGTTCTATCACCTCCGTTATCAGGATCCTGTTTTCCTGCGGACTGAACCGCTTCTTCCTACTCTTCTTTTCCTTGTCCTTGCCCTTCCCTGACCCCGAGGTCCCAGGCTGGTCCTCTGGGGGGCTTGTGGGGTTCTGGTTGTCCTCTGCACTTGCTCTGGCTGACTCCATTGTGCTTCGCTGTTGTTAGCCTTTTGTATGTGTTTAAAAAAAACTTTTATAGTGTATTTACCCACATGTCGCGTGGGGATTGCAGGCCTGTGGCTGGTTTTTGCAGATTTTTGTATCGCGATTGGCGTCATCGCTGCTTTTTTCGCGTTCGTGTTTCGTATTTTTGCGGCATCACATTGATTTTAATGTGTTCATTTGACGCATTGTGGTGGGTCTATCGCATGGTGCCGCCGTGTTGAGAATACCACGTTAACATGGTGTTATTTTCCCGCGATAGACTGCGATGAGAAGAGTTGTGTTAAGCCACTTTTGCGGTAGTTATCACACGTTCTTGAGAATATCCCCAGTAGTTCAAACAAAGGCCTATCATATGATAAGATGTTTTCCCAAGGCATTCCTGTAAAAGAAACACCACACCTCCGAAATATATAAATATGTTTTTAAACTATAAAGCATATTACTGAAACCAACCCATTATTCATTAAGTAAATTTACTCACTGAATCTTCCTACTAGATCAAAGCTCAGCAGGAAGGCAAGCGCTAATATTCTAATACTCTTTGAGTTTTACACTATTGCACATAGCAGGCGCCATGCCATATATAAATTATGTGAAGGCGTGAAAGAAATTACCCTCTGTTGCCCTGAGCAATTTAGTTTGGCGAATAAAATCAGGAATATATTTAGTTATTTCTTCTACATTCTGAGGATGGATGACACCTCCCCCTTCCGGTCCCTCTTATCTCAGTACTGCTTCCCCTAGCTTGGCGGAGGCCCATCTTTCGCTGCATTGTTTATCATTAAAGATATTTCGCTGTCAATAGGTGATAATCCGGCACTGATATTTCCCTCCATCCTCATTAGAAGGAGCGAGTAGAATCCAGGAGTCGCGCATGTTAAGCTCTCGGAGGTTTCTGAACTCCAGGAAGAATCAGCCGGCTGCCGAACACAGTATTTCTTGAAATTATGTTTCATTATAAATCAGCATTGCTAATTCGCACCTGAGAGTTACCCTGCGACATTGCTCGTAACATGGGATGGCACACAATGCCATTATGGGACTTTCAAGCAAAAAAAAAAGAATCAAAGCAAAGTTTGTCAAAGCCATTGCACTCGAAAAAATGTGTTTCAAAATCAGACACTATTAGTATGTTAAAGGTTAAAAATAAGCATCTCTGTGTCCTGCCTGTTTAAATCACAAGGTATGGCATTTAAATCGACTGCATAAATTCCCACAGCTGTGACTCTCTGAAGCCCGTAGAAGTAATGAGCGAGATGGCATGCCTGTGTGAGCACGGAGGGGTCACTCCCGTTTTCTTTACGTTGCAGTAAACAGTGCATTGAATGCACAGTACACAATACACTCGCTTGCGCTTCTTCCAGAGTGCAGCGAGTGCATGGTGATGCACCATTTATAATTCTCGATGTGAGAGGGCAATCACCGGACAGAAAGGTATCATGGCGATTGTCAAACCTACTCTTCGTTGTGCTGTCGAATAGAGTTCATGACAATGTATTTGGTAAACAGAAAAAACGTTTCTTGAATATGTTCTTGTAATCATTTACCGTGGAGGTGCCAAAATGTTACGTCTCCTGAGGTGAGGCGTAACGAGGAAAAATATATTTATTTCCCCTTGTGTTTTCCTCTAACCCCTCACAGGAGGGTCAAGCCCCTTGAGCTTCCGCCCCTTCATGCAACCTATGCACCCCACCTTCCCTTATTCCATAAATCACTTCATTGAAGTTGATGGTGCAAAAGGCTGCAGCATTTATTTACATATTGTCATATACAAACGTCATAAACACTTCAATCAATCATGTAATTCCTGCCTCCTTGCTTCAATCTTGACAGTAAAATCATTTTTTGACAGTGCCCTGAGCTAATGCCCCCCTTGGTCAGCGGGTCTAGACCTTTTTTGCGGCCTCTAGGCTACACCTTCTGCCAAGTGTTGAAGGGCGGCCCTCATGCCTGGCCCGGGCTGCAAGTGCCGTGTCCACCCTCTGCTGCCCCATGCTGACCTGTCGCCTGCTCCCCTGCCGTAAGGCATCCCAAGGACAGAGGTTTGAGCAGCTCCTCTTTGGCTATTCAACTTTGACAGCTGTCCCTCTGTGCTGTCTCCGCCACGCTGCCTGAAGTTTCTCGACCTCCGGCAGCTCCCCCTTTATTGCTCGTAACCAGCTCTCTTACTTAAAACCGATTGACTCCAGTGCACCTCCTATGTTGAGGAGGAACAGCCCCATGCCCACCGCTGACAAATGTACCCCATCTTTGTCATGGTAACCCTGCCTTTTAAGGTTAATGAGGCCATGCCTCACAAAGCCCCAACCGTTTGCTTTGATTATTTTGAACATGGTGGAATTCAATTTTTTCCTAGATTTTTCTACCGCTGCGTTGTCTTGTGCCCCCCTCCAATGTACACGCGGTAGTTGCTCCCACCTCATGCCTGGTTTGCCCATCCAGTGTACATTTGTCTCACGCAACCATCTATCTTCATTGTTTCTCCGCATAGTTGCCCACTGTTGCGCCCTGGTGACATAAGAGTGCCCAAGGATCCATACCCTGCGCGCCGGCTGCTGGTAACCTGCGGTAAAGAAACTTTATATTAGGTTGTGGCGTATGTACCCCTTAAAGGCATTCAATGCCCACTGGCCGATTCGCTTTATGTGGCCCGACTACAGACCACAAGCTGCCGCAGATGTGGCAGCTCCTATGCGAAAGGAGTGCGGTGTGAAATCTTTTCCTGTAAGCCCTGCCGCCCTGACCTCCAGTTTGAGGACTGCATTGAATTTGAATCTGCTGAGGAATGAGCTGTCCTCATGGCAAAATAACGGCCCTTCCCATGGTCCCTCAGGTACTCACGCATGCAGCAGACTGGGCAGCAATCGCTGTTTTCCATGCAAAGCAGGCGTGTGAGTTTGCCTGCGCCTGCCTGGTCTGTTTTTGACCTGCGCAGTAGTATTGTCATGGCACAGTCCTCCATCACTAGGACCCCCTCCATAGTGTCCCACGGACCTGACCGGGGACACTATTTCGCTCACTCTGTAAGCCCCAAAGAAGGCGAGTGAAAAGGCTGCCCGAAAGAGCAGCAGCTCATGTCTTGGTCTGCAGATGTTGCCCAGACTTCCCAGTATCTGTTGTAAGGTGCTAAAGACTATAGGCCATCTCCCGTCCTGCCTTCTGGGCTGCAGGCGTGCCCAGCCCTTCATGGCCGCCCTGCAGTAGAAGGTGTTTGCCTAGTCCTTTAAACATGCCAGTTTTGCATAGTATGCAACTTCACTGATGTGGTTCTGTGCCCATGCTCTACTCTTTTTTTCGGAGAAAGCCCACTGTATGAATGCTTCCACATGGCTGCTGGTCACCTGCCCAATGTCTAGGGACCACGTTTATTTTTTATTTATTTACTTTGAGTTTTATATAGCGCTGGCTAGACCCGGAGGTATCAGAGCACTTTACATAAGGGAAACAGCGAGTTAAAAGTTGCAAAAACATTCACATTAATTACAGAATGATTACACATTCAATACAGGAGTTATTAGCGAACATGAAAATCATGATCCAAAAGGCCAGGGACGGCTGGGAGTCCATGGGAAGGAGACAGCAGCGGAGAAAGAGACGAGACATATGTTCGAAGTCTGGCTGGTGACGGCCGTAGCGGTGTGCCAGAGCCGTCTCCCCTATAGCTGTCAGAGCAGCTCCACCTGGAGTCGGTCATGCGGTCCGCACTCCGCCGGATTGGAGTGAGGATCAGGAAGAAACCGAAGGTCTTGAGTCCAGTGACGGGCAAGTGGAGATGGCAAGAGTGGCAGGATAGGCAAGGGTGTGTACCTTGGCTGCCATCTAATAGTCAGGCAAGTTGAGTTTCCATGACTCCATGACTCTGTAGCTGGGATTATCTCTAGGTCATTGGTTTGATTACTCAGGTGAGCCAATTTTCCTAGGAGAACGTCGGGATCCCCTTGTCTAATGGGACATCTTCCCTTTCCGGTAGGACTACCTTGGAGGGTGCCATTTTGGGGTCAGGCTCATCGATTTTTGATTTAACAGTATTTGCTGAGATTTATAGGGGATTAGTTTAGGCGCCAGCAGGACCTCTGAAGCCACATTGGGGTCGCATGTGGCAGTTTACTGCTCCCCCAATCACTGCCTTTGAAGCGTGTCCGTTGTGGGTCTCAGGGAGCAATTGTAGGTCGTGCTCGTGTGCCCCTCCCTCTCCGGCTGCAACCATACCTAGCAAGCAGAGCGAGTTAGCAGAAGGCAGCGGAATCACCCCAGTGGAGTCAGCGGGCACAATTAAGGTGTGGACCCAGGGAGGGGGTCGATGATGGCTGGTTGAAACAGCGGTCGGTGGCATCACAGCGCGCTTCAATCAGCATCAGGCACTTGCTCAAAACTCTCCAGGCACCATCTTGGCTGATTCAGTGGGAGGGAGGTCATGGCAAATATATCTACGGAGATCGCTCGGAGAATGGCATAATTGGTCTCCATATGAGCCGCCTACGTTCCGGTTTCGGAAACATAGTAGCGGGTGATAAGGTAAAGCGGTGGAAAGGCCGTTCTGGGGGCTGTAGGAGGGTTCGCAAAGGAGCAGTAGCTAACAGAGGCCATGATGGGAGCTGGCTCCCTCCTGAAAAGCAGGATAAATGTTATTATATTATGTCATCATGTTATTGTTTTAAAATTCTCCCAGCACTTACGATACTTGGATGTGGTTTTGGGGGCTAGTGCTCAGTCTACCCGCATGCTCATCTCAGGTCTATCAGGTTCTACAGCTCGTACGGAATTGTCCCCCCCTCGTAAACCGCATGTGGTGCCAGGTCCCTGAATGACTGCCACTGAAAACGAGATAGTGCATCAGCCACTGCATTCTCGACATCTGGAATGTGCCGCGCCCTGACAGCGATGTTGGACCTCAGCTGGCAACCCGTAAGGTGCCAGAGCAGGTGGACCACTATTGCGCAGTGCGCCGATCCCCAGTTTAAAGCCTGAACTACTGCATGGTTGTCTAGTCAGAGTGTGATTTGTCTGTTGGCGAGATGTTTTTCCCACAAGGAAAAAGCCACAATGATCGGGATGTGTTCCAGCACAGCCAGGTTCCTTGTGATCCCTTTTTTGTGCCACCTGGATGGCCAGGGTGCTGCTGCCCATGCAGCCCCCAAGATGGCTCCAAAGCCCTCGCCCCCACTGCATCTGTGAACAGTTCCAGTTGGTGTGCTGCCACCAACGGCTCCCTCTAGATCAGTGCCCCATTAAAGTCGACCAGGACGGTTGCCCACTGCTGCAGGTCGTCTTTGACCCCTTGCTTCAGCCTGACCCTGTGATGTCTCTTTGTGTGCCCCAGCCAGGCCTGTGACCTGGCGAATGACTTGCCGGCAGGTATCACCCTGGTTGAAAAATTGAGCTTGCCTCCAAGCCATTGTATTTCTCCTAAGGTCATATTTTTCCCCTCAAATGTGTGTCTGAGCTCTTCCTCTTTTGTTGCTGGTAATCTGCACATGCCCAAAACTGTATCTAATTCTATGACTAAGAAGGAAAGCTGTTTGGTGGGCCCTTCTGTCTTCTCATGTGCCAATGGTAAACCTATCTCCCTGGCCAGTACTCTGAACTCCGTGGTCCCTGGTTTCCCTATAAACAGGAAATCATCCAGGTAGTGCACCCGACCCCCGGCTGGGTGGCGAGCCCCTACAACCCATTCCAGGAAGCTGCTAAAAGCCTTAAAATACACGCATAAAATGGTGCAACCCATTGGTAAACACCTGTCGTAATAGTACCCATCACCCAGCTTGAAGCCTAGTAGGTGGTAGCTCTCCGGGTGCACTGGAAGCAGTCAGAAAGCTGATTCGATGTCTGCCTTGGCTAGCAGGGACCCTTTTCCACTTGCCCTGATTTGGTCTATGGCATCGTCAATGGTGGAATAAGATACTGCACAACTGTCCTGTTCCAGCCCGTCGTTCACCGACTCCCCCGCTGGGTATGATAGATGGTGGATTAATCTAAATTGGCCAGGGTCCTTCTAAGGCACCAAACCTAAAGGTGATACCATTACATTTTCCATTGGGGGTTTTGCAAAGGGACCGGCTACTCTCCCTCGTTGGACCGCCTTGTCAACTTTCTTCCTAGCTACTAACGGGTTGTCCTTGACTGACTTTAAATTCTGACTGGTTCGTGGCTTCATTGGGCCTTGGTAAGGGATCCTAAAGCCTTTCAAAATCCCCTTCCCTAGTTCAATTGCAATGTTTTATTTTTCAATGGTGGTATTCACTGTTCGTCATACCACCTAATTTGAAGTCATATTTCTTCATGTCTTCAACACAATAGAAGGGTTGTTAATGCATTTCGGACCAATGTAGCCCTTTATCAGGGATACCGACTCTGAAAAAATATATACACATGAGTAAATAACGAATTAGGTGGGATGAAGAACATTGAATACCACCATTGAAAAATAAAACATTGCAACTGAACTTTGATGAATGTTTGATTTACATCAATGTAGATGGTTTACCCCTTATAAAAGGGACATTGGCTGTGCTAAAGGGGACGAGCCCCGATGGGGGAACGCTGCTTTTCATTATTTTTTGTTTACACTCAAGGATCAGAGAGTGAAACCCTTTATGTACGATTCAAATTGAATACAATTTAATGCAAGCCTGGAATACAGGGAGTGCGTTAACCTCTCTACAGATCTGGTAAACGTGAAGTAACCATCTCATAAATTTGCCCACAAGTCTGTAAGCTCTTGTTTTCTTTAAGACACATTAAATGAATTTTGAAAATATACATTCAAATAATATGTCGGCTACAACCACATTACAAAAAAAATCATTTTCATGATAAAATCTAATTTTGTATGCTAATGCAAAATCAACCCTGATTTTAAAATACATGACTTTCAGCTTTTAAGAACTTGTGGCAACTGGCTCAGAATCTGTTGATTTCTATTACATTTATAATTGCCATTTAGCAACAAAGCAGCCCAAAAGATACATCAAAGTGCTTTTAGAGACGCAGGACTGAAGGGAGCAGATAGACTGCTCAACGACCAAAATGGTATTTACTATAAAATAGAAGGTCTTTGAAGTTGTAAGGTGAAGTGCAGATGGAGTTGTCACTTGAGGGACTGTGTGATCTTGAAAATACATCCTGAGTAGAGACATAAATGCAACAAATTCAAGAGGGGAAATCCTTGTGCACAAAATCTACAGGCCCACCCCTATACACAAAGGGGCATATTTATCATTCAGTTGCGTCACCCTTGCGCCATTTAATGGGGCGCAAGGGTGACGCAATTACTAAGTCATATTTATCAAGCCACTCAAGGCCAACTTGTGTGACCCTCCGTGAATTGATAGATCTAGAGTAACGCAACACAGTGCAAATCACTGTATTGCATTACTCTGCCCCAGGGAGGTGTTCTATGGGTGGAGTATGGATGTCCCCTCACATTAACCCATGAAATTTGGCGCATTCCCTTATTTACCATTACTGGTAGACCTGGGATTGCGTTAAAATGCTACGCCTCCTGAGGTGAGGTGTAAAGAGGAAAAATATCTTTATTTATCCCCATTTTTCCTCTTTCTATATGTGCTACATTCTGCAGCATACAATGCCCCAAAGGTTTTTACGCTGTTGACATAAGTCTAATTCTGGAATTATATGACTAATTCCCACTAGGAATCCACAAAAGTATTTCTGTCAAGATTAAATTAATTTACAGTCACAGATTTTCACCCAAAAAACCAGAGAAATCTGCTGTAGAAAATTCAGGGGCTGCTCCTCTGCTATGGCGAAGGTGCGTCACCCCACTGCTTTTAAGCAGGGTACTGTAAAGTAAAGGAAACATAAAATGCTAATAACTTTGCGTTATTATCATTTTATGTTTCCTGCTGCCTTGTAGGCAGGTGGGGGGGGGGTTGCTCTGCTCTCCGAGCAGGGCACGGTAGGAGTGGTTTGGCCACTCCTAAGTGCGCAATGATTGTTTGGTCGGCCCTCTCTGGCTGCTCAACCAGTCATGCGCACTTTCCCCGTTCTCCGTGCAGGCTGTATTACAGCCTGCATGGAGAACAAGCCCAGGCCCCGATTCCATGGTTGAGTGTCGAACCAGGATGCTCAAAAACAATCACAATGCTGCAATTTAGCATTGTGATTGGTAAGGGGAGCCTTTTCTGTGCTAACTGTGCCTTAGTGTGATGAGGAGAGCAGGAGCAGAGACCTGGGACCGGCGTGAAATGGTGTTTCTTTTATTTATTTAACTGTTTTCCCCCTTGCCATCCTCACCCCCTGCATCCGTCACCCGTAACCCATGCCGGCTGCCACTGAGTAAATTCCCACACAAATGGTAGAAATGGGGTGTTACATTGCTTGGTTTGCCTTGGAAGTTTGTGAACAGCTACAAACTTGTACATTTGTGGGCATTCACAAACTCTGATACAACCCAGTTCCACTCTGTGAATGGTGTGAAAGTTGCTGCAGGTAAGGGTCCCATGATGACATGTCTTTATGACTGTAGTTGTCCATCAAAATGAACTCTTCTCTCAGATTTTCATTTGAAGTGTAGACCTTGACATTCTCCTTCCTAAGACTTTCTTTAAGCTTTGATGATGTCTGTGTTTTAATATGATGTGTGTGTCAGGGTGTGTGCCGTAACTGACAGTGGTTGCAATGTTGTAAATGTGACCAGGGGCTGCATCATAACAGGTTTTTCTAACACAGAACAGAGAGTTTTTTGCACCTGCAAGGCATAAAGTGAATCCATTTATCTCGATAATTCTCTGACTTAATGTTTTATTTCAGACAGCACAGCTTAGAAAGAGGAAAGCAGAAGATCGTGCTCACTGTTTCCAAGCTGCACTGTCTGAAAATAAAGCACTAACTCAGAGAAATATTGGGTTAAATGAATTCACTTTACGACCTGCAAGCACATAAAGCATATGCTTGGCCTTGCGCTGCACCTGAACAGCCCATCAAGACACAGCCTAAGGTGTGTAAGAGCGTGTTGCTCAATTGGCAACGGTTGTGATGCTTTAGGGGCATCCATTCTGGAAGTATATTGATGCATTTATTTCTGTGTTCTCTTTTCTGCACTGGTCATTCGTACCTCACATTGGATTTTATATATGCCTTTTCACTAATGTTTCTTTGCCTGCTTTACCATAATTCACTCTGCATTTTTCTGTTTGGCAGGGTGTAAATGTTTTGAATGTAGTTTGTTTGTATGAAAGAATGTGTTCGTTATTTGTGTAGAACGTTTGTGCTCAACTGCTCGATATTTTTGGCGGGTGGGTGTAATCAATCAAAGGTTCACAATATTTGCCAATTTTTAAGTTTGTTATTATAAATATATATTACCCTAAATATAATTAGGCCCATGATTCCACAGGAAATTTATATTTTGGTTTGCGTATAGCTGTGGCACTCTTTGACGAACCATCACAAATTTTTTAAAAACAAACTTTCATCAACCTCAGCTCTTTCCTGGAAAGTTTAGAGGTGATCTTTCAAGCGGGGGCCAAGAAAAAAAGGAGGTCCAAGAACACGTTTTACCCTGGCAATTTTCCATAAGAGAATTATACACATCTACAGCCAAAACAGCATTACAGAATGATAGTAAATTTGGCAGCAAGCGTGCTTTTTGTCATTTGGTGCAGGGCTGGCTTTAGCGCTGGTGGCGCTCAAAGTTTGTTGGTGCCCCCCCACTGACCACTTCTGCCACAGATCCCCTCACTACCACCCTTTAACCGTGCCCCTCAAGTCTCCATAACCACTCTCTCTCGGATGCATTTAATTTGTATTAGAAGACCACCTCCACTGATACCAGTAAATGGTGTCAGAGCACTTTATATCACACACACTATATAGAGACAGTCAATCATAGGTGTGTCGCATGCCATCCATACTGGTAGGCAGGATAGTTTAAGAGTACTTGGTCTGGAAAAGCACAAACTCAGAATTTAAACTGTAAACTTTAAGCTGGGGGTTCGCTGTAATAATCAGAATTGATTTCTATCCACATTAATCCTTTTTCCCAACACTAGGATAAGGAAAGACTGGGGAAAAAATGTGCATGCAGGTCTTTAATGATAGTTAATAACTCATTGTTCTAAGTTAGGATTAAAACTTATAAACTGCAAGTAACAAAGGATCTCTCAGACAAAAGCAGCAACCCATTGACCTTTTTTACATTATATACGCTTTGTGATGTAAAAGGTATATGTTCTTTGCAGTTGGCATATATCAGGCCTCTGCTCTACCGTACCATGAGTCAAAACTACCACTAGACAAACCTCCGATCTCTCTCCAGGAAGAACATTAATCACTGGAGTTATCTTGACATTTTTATGATTGTCTAAAAATTGCTAGAGGCCAGGAACACGGCAGCAGGTGCTTTAAAAGAAATAAAATACTTCAAACACAATGCCCCCTCTCGAAGTCGCCGCCTGGTGCGGTCACACCTCCTTAGAGATGGCCCTAAGTTGGTGTAAATCTGTTCAGCAGTGCTAGAGAAATGAAAGCTCAAAATGTACGTATATTTCACTCCGTGGAAGGTCCGTGGAACCAGCAGACCTTGAGATAATATCTGATTGGCTGTCACAACAATAACAAATTACACAACTTCCTGCCTGTTTTCATAATGAGCCCCCCAGGGTAAACCAGGGCCCTTGGAGTAGGTGGATCTATTTTACAGAAGCCTTCCCAAGCCTTTTTCAGGCTCCAGCGACCCCATCTTCCAGGGATGGATTTCATTAAAATGGGAGGGGGGCATGCCGTCCCCCTCCTGAAGCATTATTGAGGAACTGTGGACCCCATCTGCCTGGCCTTTACTTATAATTAGGGGAGGTGACGCATGGATTCCCTTTCAAAGCCTTATTGAGACCATGGGGACCCACATCCCTGGGGACAATACTTATAATTAAGGGAGTGGGATTATGATCCCCCTCCCTGAGCTTTATTGAGGCACCATGGACCCCATGCCCCTGGCGCAGATCCTTAAACTCAGGGGAGGTGATATGGGACCCCCCTCTCTGAGCCATACATCGAACCAGGGGACCCCATACCCCGGGCTCACATGTGAGCAGTGTCCCAGGGACCTCATCCACCATAACACTGCTATTTTCTGCACAAGAGAATGTGGGCATTTCATGCAGTACTTTCCTGAACATGAAACAGAACTTTGCTCCCGCCTGGGTGGGAGCTGAGAAAAACACTTTTTTCGCTCAAACGGGAGCAAAGCAATGGAGCTGGCTACTGCCAGTACCACAACGCTGCTTGTGGCGGGTGCCCCACATGGCTGGGTAGGGAGCCGGCAGGGGATGATGGCACTCTGGGGTCCCCACACTGCTCCAACAATGGTAGCAGTTGTGGGTACGAAATGTCAAATTATTGTAATTATCTAAATTATCTTATTTGACCTTAAACTCAAAAATGTACTCCAATTATTGAATGTTATAAAGGCCTAGGGAGCTGCCACTCTCCCTAACATGTAATTAACTTCATAAATTCAGGATCAATATAGCCTGAAATCACCTGTATGCACAGCTCTTGTTTTTAACACACACCATGGAATGATTTAACACACCAATATAAACCGTTTTTTTTTCTCACAGATATGCCTGTATTAATCTGGTTGTAACATCACCATCAAAATTAATTACATATCAACAACCACATTACAGTGAAAAATACAACCTTAATGGAGAAATGTGACTGCCGATCCCGAGCATTCTGATCGATACAGTCAAACTGCGGGTGGGTGATCGGCCGTCACATCGTTACGTTAAGATTGGTTTTTACTAAAGCAAAATAGTGGGTTCACCGGTGATGTGCTTGCAGATACCTTTTAAGCAGTTCGGTCGGAACAATCAAAGCAGTATGTTTGGAACATTCCGGTTTGCCGGCTGCCTCCTGAAGAAGGGACATTTGGTCCCAAAATGCATGGGGCTGGCAACATAAGACACCAAATGGATTGACAGACATAAAATGAGAAATGAACACATTGAGAAACCATGTTTAAGTCGCATATTGATGATTTGAAGTTGTATTTTTCACTGTAGTGTGCTTGTTGAGATGTAATTAATTTTGATGGTGATGTTACAACCAGAATAATAGAAGGATATATGTGAAAACAAAAAGACCCTGGTTATATTGTCGCTATTGGTGTGTTAATTAATTTAATGGCATGTGTTAAAAACCACAGCTGTGCATACAGGTTATTTCAGGCCATATTGATCCTGAATTTATGAAGGAGTTGTGGGTACCCCAGGTGGACACCGGGAAACCCACTTAAAAAAAATGTCAGGCTCTCTCTGCAGTAGTAGCAGGTTAGCCAACAGGGGCAGTAGGGGCAGAGGAGCTCTCCCACCACCTCCAATAAAGAGCCATGCTGTTGGTGCCCCATGGTGGGAAATGGGGCACCCCAATTTGTCTTTAAACACTTAAAAAATGAATAATAAATGAGCAGCAGGGGTCGCTTATTTATTAATTACTGCTCTGTTGTGCAGCACCCCATTTTGCCTTTTGAAAGCTTTTACTTTAATTGTTTGGATCATGGTGATGTCCCCGGACGCAGTAGAGGCACCAATAAGCATTCTTTTAATGTTGTGGTGGGTGTTGGGAATGCATAAGCCCTCCAACAATGTTAAAAAACACTGTAAGTCTCCTGGGTCAATGAATCAGTGACCTCAGGAGAGCTTACCATACTCTTTTAGAGCACTGCAAACTGGGGCTGTATGCTCCTCAGCTGGAGTGCAGGGATCCCTTATTTCAGGTTCTAAGGCTGTACTTTGTGGACTGAAAAATGTTTTTAAAAAAGGCTTAAAGACATTTTTGTATGTGTTTTTTGTGAATAATGCTTTATTGAAAACATGTGTGAATTACTAATATTAAGCATGACAATGTGTGATTTTATGAAATATAACTTCATTTATAGTATGGTGCCTTTTTGACATAGACAATAGCTTTGCTTTGTATGCACTGACCACTTGAGAAAGCCAATAGGAGCATCCACTTTTTACATTGTGGTATTTTAAGTCTTTGACAAAGCGAGAACTCTGCCGTTCTTAAAATGACATCCTTTAAATTGTTACATGACATAATCATCTGTGTGCAGCGGTGCTGCACTGGGCTTGGCAGATGCATACTGCAATAGACATCTTACTTTATGTTAAAAAATCTATATATTTACTGAAAACCTAGAGTCAATATGACGTTTTAGTTAGGAATTGTAATAACGTCTTACTTAACTTTAAAAATAAACCTTAAAATGTCACTGAAAAAAACCAAAGGTTAAATGAGCGCTATATTTAGGTGAAAATGTCAGTTAAAACATACAATTTTAAGTCAACAAAACCACTGAAATTAACCAGTCATGGTTATCCTAATTAACTATAACTTGTGCCCTAAAGTAACTATAACCCCTGCCCCCATGCACAGTGTTGTCATCAAGGATTTCAAATGTTGCAGTGATGTTATCAATGGTGCCATAGAACATTATGAGTGATGTAATAAGTGAGGTAATTAGCAGTGCATAGCACGGGTGTGACATACAAGCCTCATTATTTGACCAAGCCCCTACGATGCACATGCTTTGCACTGTGCGCACATTTTCATGGGGAGTCCATAACCTCAGTCAGCCAAAGCTCATTAGGTGCCCAAGCCTCTACTACACATAGCCTTCACGCTGTGCAGAGGTCTTCATGGGGGGCACCCTCCCACCACAAACCCAAGCCACATTAGCTGTGCAAGACCCTACCACATACCAAATCCACCATGTGTACAACTCTATACTGAGAGGTCACTCCCTCCAGACACAAAATCCCCTTTAGATGCCTAAGCTACTAGTATGCACAGTTGCTACCCTGTGCACAACTATTCACAGGGAGCCTAAAACCTATGGACTCTCGAACCTTGTTAGGTGCTGAAGCCCCTTCTATGCACAATATTTGAAGTGTGGACAACCCTTACCTGAAAACCCAAACCCTCTACACATGTAAGCCCCATCGGGAGGTCAAGCATGCTGCAAAAGCTATAGCTCATTAGCAGTACAAAAGCAATAAAAGAATTCCTTTTGAGGCAGCTCACACAAAAAATGTCTTTTGATGTCAGTAGAATATAGCAAACTGTCACACTCATTGGATGATTGTATCGGTGAAATAATAAGTTATGTCATCAATGATGTCAATTGAGATGTTATCAAAAAAATCATTGAATATATCATGACTGATGAAAGATATAGTTGATTCAGTAAACCATAACTGGTCAATTTCAGTGTTTTTATTTTTTAGTTTAAAATTGCATTTTTTAACTGACTTATTCAACTAACTTTAACCTCACTTTAATTTAGTTTTTTTCTTAAAGTGCTAATGATTCTTTACATAAAGGCGGATATTATTTCTAAATCCAACTATTACCTCACATTAACCTCTGTTTGCTAGTAGAGTAGTATTGTGTTAAACTTAGTTGTTGAAAATGTTCCATAACTAATCTCTCACGATGTCAGTGCTTTATTAAATATTCTCTATACATAAGTTACTGAGGTGGATGCTTTCTGAATTAGTTCTCTCAGGGGCTACTGTTACAACTTCCACCCACAATTTGAGCAATACTCGATGATTTTAGTAGAGAAATGTGGCTGAAGTGGCCAACGCCAAAATCATTTTTTAATCATAATATGGCAGAGAGACTTTATCTGCCATTCATTTCTGCCCTTTTTTTCATACAATGTTTGGATCCACGACAAATGAACCTCTAGAGGCTCTACACATTTACAGGTCTAACACCACATTAATCCCTTGGGCTCTCACGTGGCATACCAAAGACACCAAAGCACACCAAAAATCTGACTTTATCATTATGAAAAATGTTTCTGCTGTTCTTCTCTTAAAATGAATGCAACTGAGCCGAGGTGCATTGGAAGGAGATGTATTTAAGACATGAACACAAAAGCAATAGCTTCTTGCCTGTGGTTTCTTTTTTCCTCCCATGACTGAGCACCTGATTGTCTGCTTCATTGAAGTCTGGTAGTTACCCCATTTTGGGACTCTTGAGCTCTGTGTAGTGAACAGTGAAGACAGTAGTACCCTTCAAAAGGCCTGGCAGTAGAATTTGAGTGGAGTCACATCACAACAGAAGATCACAGGTATGTATGGGGGTATTCTTACTTTTCTACCCTTGGCATGCCTGTGTGCAGCAAAGACTGTGGAGAATATTCTCAAGGATCTATCGCCGAGTTAACAGCACTTTATCGCAGCCAAAATCACGATAATTTTCCCACCCCATGCACAAGCTGGTGCTAACAGCCCATAGCACAATAGCACTAGTTTACCTGCGATAGTAGCTGCAAAAAACATCGCCACAGATGACCCCGGCAACTATCGCTAATGAGATGCAGAGTAGGCGTTCCCGAGCAAAAATCCGCAACAACATCACCCGACAACATTCTCAACGACCAGACAGAACTGCGATAGGAACACAAAACAGGAGATAAGGTGTGTTAGCAGCAGGAAAATAACACCTGCTCTGACCTGGTGCAAAGTCGGACCACAGCCTGCACCACAAAAGGGAGCACAGCCCACAGCCACATTGGAAGGGCAACAAATGCCATGGAGCCACTGGTCATGCTGCCCAGACACCCAAGAGGGTCACAACACCCTCCGCTACCACCCCAGGACCCCAACCCCCACCCAGAACACCCGTCCCAGACCACCACAGAGGCAGCGCAGACAAAGACAGCGGACCCCCAGGAAACACACCAGCCTCACAGACCCAACACCTGACAATGTCATTGCCCACTACAGGCCCAAAAGGACAACCATCCTACGCATCCTGACCAACAACGCCCAACAGGCCAACTGAACCAACACAGCGGACAACCAACATCCCACCCCACATAAATCTGCTTGCTGTGCTGCACCTGTTGGCCCCTGGTACCCACCAACCAACACCCACCAGAGTCGGAGGAGTCACACAGCCAGCCACATCCAAGTCCCTCACACCTGTCCTGGACATCACCACAGCCTGGTAGTCCAGTCCCTATATGTCCAACACAATGTGCATGATCCGCTGGACACCAAGTAAGGACCATACGCCATAGCTAAATGCATGCACATGTTGGGGGCAATCCACAGCACACATGTCATACCTGTGCCCTCTGCTGACACAGCACACATTCACTGCAACAGAAAGCACACTTCTCACATCAATGTGCAGGCAACAACCGAACACCGTGGAACCTCCACCAATGTCGCCTCCAAATACCCAGCCAGTGGGCATGATTCCTCCATCCTCCGACAGTCCATCAACAACCAGCATTCCCAGGATGGCACCAAGGGAAATGCACAGCCCCTTGGCAAGTTCAAAATGAACACCCCACTCACAACAACTCCACAACCATGCAACTCACAACTCTGGCAATGCACACGTTACAAAATCTAAACCAACAGACAAACAACATGCCCACCCACCAGACACGACAGAACAACTCAAAAAGGTAACCTGGGCAAACCCTGCACATGAGCCATCAAGGGCATGGCACCTCAGCCACACACAAGCAGAATGTGGAGAGAGGTGGCAAACAGGCACGTGTGAAGAAGGCAGGAGAACCATGATTGGAAATTACACAATGCCAAGAGTGGCGGAGATGTGCTGAACAGACCGCAGTATGCAGAACACACCCATATCCATCGCGACATACACCTCTGGTGTATGGAGTGTAGTGGATAGTGGACGCAACCATGTCGCCCCGGCCAGTGGGGGATTTTGCGGAAATGTTGCCTGTGACATCCCCCGTAAGCGTGAGCGAAGTGGGATGGCCCAGCGTACGCCAGGCCAGCGTAGGGGTGTGCACAAAAAGCACGTAGCCCTGGGCGTGGTACTCTCCAGGAAAGCCCAACGTCTCTGCAAGGGTGACGCTGCTCACCACACCATGAGGCCGACGCCGTCCTCCTGAGCGGAGTTGCCTGCGATCTGTGCACCTGCCATACCCCAGCATGCTGGACCCCGAACCCATCAGGCCCGCCCCCGCGCAGCTAGGCCACACTGATCACCTGCCGACACCGGCGTGTGTCAAGGAGGGCCCACCACGTGCCTGCGCAAGCTCCAAACCCGAGTCCCGCAACCTTGACAGCCTCCTCAGACCATCACGGCCTCCATGACACAGGGCCGCTTTACTCCTTTCTCGTTGACGTACTTTACTGCCTCCTCTGGCCTACACCATGGTCAAGTAGGTCACAGAGTCTTGATTTAGCGATGGCGGAGTTCATATCAGTGTACTGGCATCATCCCAGACTGCATCCCCTCTCAGCACAGGTGCCACTAAGTCTGTTACCCGACATTCATGGACACTCTCTGGTCGTACATTGATGGCATCTGAGTCTATGGACTAGGGGCTAGTTTTCATCCTCATGTAGCTGATACCGAATTGGTGGTGAAACCGAGGCTGGCACTTTCCACTCCTCCATTTGCTGCTGCCTGTTAACATCAGACCTTCCGCATCATGCCCTGGAGGACACCTTCCTCTGTTCCCCGCAAGCCTATGCCACATTCACCTTGGACATAGATGAGGACCCGCTAACTGCGCGTGGACCTACCTATTCACATTTACAACCACATGGTGAAGTGCACGTCCCTGCACTCAAATTTCAAGGGGGCCCAAGGACTGTGGCTCAAAGTCACACAGAGTCCAGCGATCTCCCTTCCTTGTAAGCGGAACATAGCTTTCCTTTCACTCCTCAGAGCTGACATTTTATTAAGGTCTACTGGAGATGCACCCTGTGAGAAGTTGGCCTGGTATATGATGCTCACTAGTTAAAGTGATCACCTTGTACCATGCCAAGCAACCCTTATGGTGTGGTTGTAAGTCAACCTTTTCGGACTAGCTGCCCTAGTGGTAGTGTAGGCTAAGCAGTCTTTGAGGCTAAACTCGTGAAGCGTGTTAAGCAGGCTGTTTTACCAAATGCAACCCCCCTTTATACCAATG
Source organism: Triturus cristatus (assembly GCF_964204655.1). Classification (NCBI taxonomy): domain Eukaryota; kingdom Metazoa; phylum Chordata; class Amphibia; order Caudata; family Salamandridae; genus Triturus; species Triturus cristatus. Next base: position 387,484,759 of record NC_140582.1, on the reverse strand, counting down.
AAAGGACACCACACAGATATATATTGAAAATATATATATATTTATTTCTCAAAGTATCCCCTAGACTCTTTATGAGCACAGGAACACAAATCGTTAAACAAGATTACAGTAGAATACACAGAAGTTGCACTTTATATGGATAGGCCCTGGTGGCCGCTCAAACCATATACTAAAATAGTGGTATAAGTACCACGAACAGAAAAGGGAAAAGGCCTAGGGCCTCTAGAATCGCTGGGCCTACAAGGAGCTAACTTTAGTTAGTGACCAGGAGGTCCACGGGTGGCGTGTGCAGAGCAAATAGTCACACGCGTGCTCCCATAGGGTTTCAATGGGTGCGTAAAAGTTACAAAGTTACTGCAAAAAGAATCTTCTGGATGGACTATGAACTCAAGATTGGAAACACAGACACTAGAGATGATACTCTACACTTGGGCACTGGAGTGCCAGCTTTACCTCACCCACTGGAAGCGGGTGCATAGGTGTCGAAGTGCGTCGGGTTTCTTCTCTCTGTTCAATGGAGCCTGAAGACAAAGATGCTGCAGGCGGTCGGTCCGGAAGAGATGCGGTGGATCCAAGAGTGGATCAAAGTTGTAGAAGACCTGTAAGCAGAGGGGACAGTGTTCACAGTCACTAGCCAGTGACCAGCGTGGCACCAGGTGGGTACCAGGCGATGTCGGGTGCAAACAGGAAGAAAGGTGTAGCTTGTCTCTGCAGCCACGTGGTCCCTGAAGGTCGACGACGTCCAGGAGTCGGTTCACGAGCTGTCCCACGCAGGCTCTCGCTGTCGGCGGTGTTGGCGACTTGATCGAAGCAAACAAGCCTTGGCAAAAGCAATTGTTGTGGAAAACAAAATAAGCTTATGGTTCTGACCAGCAAGGTCAGAGGGACTGCTCCTTTGGAGGGGAGCAAGGGCCAGTCTGGAGCAACCAGACCAGCGGTGTATTTCTTGAAGTTCGTCGCCAAGATGGCCACTAGCCAGCGGGCCAGCAACCGGTTAGGCGCGTCGAGTGGCAAAATGCAGAAGGGCCCCACGCAGATCGTGGAGATGCTGGAGGGCTCACCTTTGGTGCAGATGCTGCTCGAGGGTTGGGCTTCTCAGATCCCAAAGCAGAATTTGGAGGGAGCATCGGTTGTTGCACTTGCAGCTTGTCGTGGTCGTTTCAAGATGGCTGGCTCCACGTGTCTCGTTGCCTCCACGGGTCTCTCTTTTTCAGGGACAGTGGATCGGGCGGTGAGAGGTCTGGAGGTCCAGGTCTTGTCTGTCTCTGGGCTCGGGCTCGGGCTCGGGCTCCGGCGGGAGGCGGCGGCAAAGCAGACGTTGATTCGCTGGATGGTGCTTGCGTTAGCAAGGTGGTCACTCCCTGACCACAGGGGAGATTAGCTTCAGTCCTCTGTGCGGCAGAGCGTCGAAGTTCCCGTCTTCTTCTTAGTTTCAAGTTGATTCCAGGATGTCTAAAGTCTTAGGACACAGCTCCTACCTTTATTCGGATTCTAGGGGCCGGACTACCTGCTAGGTCCCTCCCTAACGGTGGCACCAGGAAGGGGGGTGGTTACACCCCCAATCCTTTGTCCAGCTCGCCCCAGGCCCGGGACTGGTGTGCCCCAGGACCGGTTTGAACTGGCATATGCACCGAGGCTCCTTGTGAGCCTCAGGCATGTCTGGTTTCTTTCAAGCCCTACCTGACCAATACACAAAATCCTGCCTGGGGTGGTGCATGCACCTCCCCTGGCAGGAAACCCTTTGTCCACACCTCCCAAGCTGGAAGGACTCCCAGCAGCAGGAGGGCAGACTTGTGTCTGTGGTGGCAGCATCCATTTTGTGGAGCTGAGGCTATGTCTGATTTTACCCGGGTTTCAGGTACTGTACATGTCGTGTCCCTCTAGAAGGGTGGAATGCTAACCCCGTCGCCAGAATTGGCGAGGGGTTAGTATTCCAATTCGTATGACACCTTACTCCTCATGTTTTGATAAAGCCAAACCAAAGATAGCATTTAACCGCGAGGTTCATAATGCACTTAAGAGTATATGGTATGACGATATCTGGAAACAGTAGAAGGAAGTGGTTCCGACCACTGCAGACAGGCTCAGCTCATGCCAGAGCACCATCTCACATGGAACCAAGCACTCTGCCTTCAGGATTGTTAAGGCCTGCCATAGGAGTGACTTATAGGTTGACATGTGTCCCATTTAAGGTTAGGTATAGGTATACTACACCTAAGTAAGAGGTGGTTACACCAACTTACCCCAGCTGAGTGATCAGCCAGTTGTGTCAAATTTGTTAGGCCAGGCCAGGGGTGGCACAATACATGCTTCAGCCCCTGGTAGGCCTTAGATACACCAATGCCCTGGGTACCTAGTGTACACTGGTACAGGGGCTCACAGGGTGATCCAACCAATTGGGTATGTACCTAGGGTACATGGAGTCCATTTTAAAGAGAGAACAGCCAGGCTGAGATCCTGAATGGCAGGATCTCAGGCCAACTAAGTCGAAAAACCAGCTAGACACTAGGCAAAAATTTGGGGGTAACCATAGTCAGATATCCACCTTCCTACACAACCCCCCCCCCCAAACGAAGGGAGATAAGGCTGACCTTGACCAGGTAAGCCTATATTGCCCAAGTGGCCATATAAGGAGGAACCAGCACTGGCATGGTTACCCCCTGTCTCATGGTCCACTAAGCAATCCCTCACCCTAAGGGTATCAGAGGGTCTCCACCATAGGGAATCTCTACCTTTGGTGTGTCTTGGCAAAGTAAAAGGCTGGTGTTGAGATGGAGTACTGAAGTGAGTGTCCTCAAAGTGAGGCCTCAGCTTCCTCCAATCATCCTCCACCATGGATGCCTTTCTTTCCTTAACTGAGTTGCACTGTGCTCTCAGGGTCAGCCTCTGGCTACCTAAAGCTGGAGGCTGGGTCCCTTTTGTGGGCTTACTGGAGGGACAGGTCAGGTCTGGGGCCCTAAGGTCCCATGTTTGCCTGTGCCCAACAGAATCCCTCTGGGGGAGGTCCCTAACTACCTGTAAAGGAGATCCCTCAGGAATGTTTTTACCCATCACCTGGCTAGGACTACTAGCCAGGCAATCCTCATTCTTTTGATGGGGGGGTTCTTGTGGACAGGGGCCCTCTTGGGGTCCACTGGCCTCCCTGACCTCTGCAGCCCTGGGCTGACTGAGGCAGGGTAGAGAGAGGCAGGCTACCTGCACCGTACTGGGTCCCACCTTGGAAAGATCCACTGACATCAGAGGCTCTGCCAGGCCAGGCCTGGCTACCTCTGGGGCAGTTCCTTCACAAGGGATGAGGTCAGATCCCTGAGGAGGCTGACCTTTTCCTAATGTCTGGGGAGAGGGAGACTTTTCTTCCTCCCCACTACTCTCTGTTTGTGTGGAGTGATCCATTGTTTCAGGCTTCACTACACCTATGTCAGTCTGAGTATAGGCTGAGACCATTACAGCCTTGCCAACCTTTTCAGGGGGGCACTCAGTTTGGGTTTGAGCTGTGACTGTCACAGCTCTGCCAGTCTCTACAGGGAAGTCTGTCTGTGCCTGGGCTGTGGCTACCACTGCCCTTCCAACCTTTTCAGGGAGGAAATCTATTTGGACAGGGGTTGTGATTGGCACAACCCCACTACCCTTTTTTGAAAGGCCTACCATTCTAGAATGGGTGTGTTGTTCAACTCCAGCCCAAGCTGAGAGTTCTAAGTCATTCCCCAGTAAGCAGTCTACAGGCAGGGTTGGGGACACTGCCACCCTTTTAGGGCCAGTGACACCTCCCCAGCTGAGACACACCTCTGCCATGGGATGACTGTTCTGTTTGCCATCAATGTTAGTTACCTGGTAGGAGCAACCAGGCAAAAGCTGCTCAGAGGGAACTAGCCAATGGGCCACCATAGTGATGCTAGCTCCAGTGTCTCTGTAGGCCTCAGCTTTTGTACCATTGATGTAGGGCTCCTGTCTGTACCTACCCAAAGTGTTGGGACAGGCAGTGAAGTTGGCAAACCCCATGCCGCCATCACAGACAAGAGTATCTGTTGTAGGGGAATTGGCTAAGCCAGGGTCCCCCTGTGTTCCCCAAGTAAACCCACCCAAATTTCTGGGGGCACTCCCACCACCTGGGGGATTACTGCTGACAGTAATAGGTGGTGTGACAGGAGTAATTGGAGGAACAGTCTTGTTCTTAGCCCTTGGGCAACTGCTGTCAGTTTTCCAATGCCCAGGAATTTTACATTCATGGCAGTAAGGCTTTTTACCTGTGGTAGAGGAGGGAGCTTGGGACCCACCACCCTGTGTGGAGTTTTGGGGCCCTGAGGAAGATTTCTCTTTTGCTTTATCCCCACCCTTCTCTTGAGGTTTGGTGGTATCTTTCTTTTGGTCACCACCCTGATTCTTAGGCCTGATCCTGGTCCTGACCCATTTATCTGCCCTCTTTCCCAATTCTTGGGGAGAGGTCAAATCTGAGTCTACCAGGTGTTGATGGAGGAGCTGGTTTTGACAGTTACTTAAAATCTGTTCTCTCATCATAAAATTGTACAATCCTGTATAATCAGATACCTTACTTCCCAGCAACCAACCCTCCAAAGCCTTAGTGGCACATTCAACATATTCAGACCAGTCCTGAGTCTGTGTCTTCTGGGTGTCTCTGAACATTAACCTGTACTGTTCAGTGGTTAAGCCTAACCCATCAACTAGGACACTCTTCAGGGCTCTGTAATTTCTGACATCCTCCTCCCTAACAGTGAGGAGTCTGTCTCTGCCTCTTCCTTCAAAGGAGAGCCAGAGGATTGCTGCCCACTGGTCTTCAGGAACCTGCTGCACTTTGCAGGCTCTCTCAAGAGCAGTCATCCATTTGTGGATGTCATCCCCACTTTTGTAGGGGGGCACAACCTTAGACAGGTTCCTATTATCAAAGACCCTATCTTTGTCCTGAGGGACAATGCTGCCACCAGTGGGTATAGACCCACTCTCTCTAGGTTGCCTAGCTTTGTTCAGTTTCTCTTCCATCAGGGCTACCTCTAGCTCCTGCTTCCTGATCCTCAGCTGGGCTTCCTGCATTCTGGCCTCATGCTCCCTCCTCTGAGGGGTGGTCATCCTTCTCCTGGAGTGACCTTGAGAGCCTCTAGAGGCATGAGAAGCATTGGATTCACCTGAGTGATTCCTTTGCCTCCCAGACCCCTGGTTAAGTCCACTGGGGAGATCCAATGGGGTGATCCCATTGTCAGTCCCCAATAGCCTTAAGTTAGCTGGGCCACGTATAACACTTGGCACTGGGCTAGTTCTCCCTTCATCCTCACTACTTTCTGTATCCTCACCACTTTCCTCCTCTGTAGTATGATTCTCATCTAAGGGATGGCTATTGGAAAGGGGTACTTCAGTAGCATCTTCAGAAGGGGGGCCTCCTGTTCCTGACCCTAAGGGGCCTAACTGGGAGGCTTTCCTGAGAGCTTTCTGATCTTCATCAGCCTGTAAAAGCTCCCTGAGTTCAGCAGAAGTAGGATTCTTGGGCTGTTTAAGGCCCCTGATATTTGCCAACTGCCTGAGCTCATTTTGATTAAGGGTAGCAAAGATGGTTGGTGCCCTCTGGGGGTCACTCTCAACAGAGATGGGTACAGTGGACCCCTCTGCCCCAGCCATTGCTCTTAAGTGTGGGTGGATGTATTGCAATCTACCTACACTTGGGTTTACCTACTAAACCTATCTAGTAGTTGTAGTCAGGGTGTGCTACTCCCTTTGCTCTACAACAACTAAGTTCAGTAGAACTTAAGTATATCTAATCTTGTTTTATATGTACCTATAGGTACCTATGTGATCTTTGAATTGGTAACCAAGAGATTACAATGGTAAAACACAGCAAGCTCAAATCCAACCGCTGCTCACCAATGTGAGAAGTTGGCCTGGTATATGATGCTCACTAGTTAAAGTGATCACCTTGTACCATGCCAAGCAACCCTTATGGTGTGGTTGTAAGTCAACCTTTTCGGACTAGCTGCCCTAGTGGTAGCGTAGGCTAAGCAGTCTTTGAGGCTAAACTCGTGAAGCGTGTTAAGCAGGCTGTTTTACCAAATGCAACCCCCCTTTATACCAATGAAAGGACACCACACAGATATATATTGAAAATATATATATATTTATTTCTCAAAGTATCCCCTAGACTCTTTATGAGCACAGAAACACAAATCGTTAAACAAGATTACAGTAGAATACACAGAAGTTGCACTTTATATGGATAGTCCCTGGTGGCCGCTCAAACCATATACTAAAATAGTGGTATAAGTACCACGAACAGAAAAGGGAAAAGGCCTAGGGCCTCTAGAATCGCTGAGCCTACAAGGAGCTAACTTTAGTTAGTGACCAGGAGGTCCACGGGTGGCGTGTGCAGAGCAAATAGTCACACGCGTGCTCCCATAGGTTTTCAATGGGTGCGTAAAAGTTACAAAGTTACTGCAAAAAGTATCTTCCGGATGGAATATGAACTCAAGATTGGAAACACAGACACTAGAGATGATACTCTACACTTGGGCACTGGAGTGCCAGCTTTACCTCACCCACAGGAAGCGGGTGCATAGGTGTCGAAGTGCGTCGGGTTTCTTCTCTCTGTTCAATGGAGCCTGAAGACAAAGATGCTGCAGGCGGTCGGTCCGGAAGAGATGCGGTGGATCCAAGAGTGGATCAAAGTTGTAGAAGACCTGTAAGCAGAGGGGACAGTGTTCACAGTCACTAGCCAGTGACCAGCGTGGCACCAGGTGGGTACCAGGCGATGTCGGGTGCAAACAGGAAGAAAGGTGTAGCTTGTCTCTGCAGCCACGTGGTCCCTGAAGGTCGACGACGTCCAGGAGTCGGTTCACGAGCTGTCCGACGCAGGCTCTCGCTGTCGGCGGTGTCGGCGACTTGATCGAAGCAAACAAGCCTTGGCAAAAGCAATTGTTGTGGAAAACAAAATAAGCTGATGGTTCTCACCAGCAAGGTCAGAGGGACTGCTCCTTTGGAGGGGAGCAAGGGCCAGTCTGGAGCAACGAGACCAGTGGTGTATTTCTTGAAGTTCGTCGCCAAGATGGCCACTAGCCAGCGGGCCAGCAACCGGTTAGGCGCGTCGAGTGGCAAAATGCAGAAGGGCCCCACGCAGATCGTGGAGATGCTGGAGGGCTCACCTTTGGTGCAGATGCTGCTCGAGGGTTGGGCTTCTCAGATCCCAAAGCACAATTTGGAGGGAGCCTCGGTTGTTGCACTTGCAGCTTGTCGTGGTCGTTTCAAGATGGCTGGCTCCACGTGTCTCGTTGCCTCCACGGGTCTCTCTTTTTCAGGGACTGTGGATCGGGCGGTGAGAGGTCTGGAGGTCCAGGTCTTGTCAGTCTCTGGGCTGGGGCTCCGGCGGGAGGCGGCAGCAAAGCAGACGTTGATTCGCTGGATGGTGCTTGCGTTAGCAAGGTGGTCACTCCCTGACCACAGGGGAGATTAGCTTCAGTCCTCTGTGCGGCAGAGCGTCGAAGTTCCAGTCTTCTTCTTAGTTTCAAGTTGATTCCAGGATGGCTAAAGTCTTAGGACACAGCTCCTACCTTTATTCGGATTCTAGGGGCCGGACTACCTGCTAGGTCCCTCCCTAACGGTGGCACCAGGAAGGGGGGTGGTTACACCCCCAATCCTTTGTCCAGCTCGCCCCAGGCCCGGGACTGGTGTGCCCCAGGACCGGTTTGAACTGGCATATGCACCGAGGCTCCTTGTGAGCCTCAGGCATGTCTGGTTTCTTTCAAGCCCTACCTGACCAATACACAAAATCCTGTCTGGGGTGGTGCATGCACCTCCCCTGGCAGGAAACCCTTTGTCCACACCTCCCAAGCTGGAAGGACTCCCAGCAGCAGGAGGGCAGACTTGTGTCTGTGGTGGCAGCATCCATTTTGTGGAGCTGAGGCTATGTCTGATTTTACCCGGGTTTCAGGTACTGTACATGTCGTGTCCCTCTAGAAGGGTGGAATGCTAACCCCGTCGCCAGAATTGGAGAGGGGTTAGTATTCCAATTCATATGACACCTTACTCGACATGTTTTGATAAAGCCAAACCAAAGATAGCATTTAACCGCGAGGTTCATAATGCACTTAAGAGTATATGGTATGACGATATCTGGAAACAGTAGAAGGAAGTGGTTCCGACCACAGCAGACAGGCTCAGCTCATGCCAGAGCACCATCTCACATGGAACCAAGCACTCTGCCTTCAGGATTGTTAAGGCCTGCCATAGGAGTGACTTATAGGTTGACATGTGTCCCATTTAAGGTTAGGTATAGGTATACTACACCTAAGTAAGAGGTGGTTACACCAACTTACCCCAGCTGAGTGATCAGCCAGTTGTGTCAAATTTGTTAGGCCAGGCCAGGGGTGGCACAATACATGCTTCAGCCCCTGGTAGGCCTTAGATACACCAATGCCCTGGGTACCTAGTGTACACTGGTACAGGGGCTCACAGGGTGATCCAACCAATTGGGTATGTACCTAGGGTACATGGAGTCCATTTTAAAGAGAGAACAGCCAGGCTGAGATCCTGAATGGCAGGATCTCAGGCCAACTAAGTCGAAAAACCAGCTAGACACTAGGCAAAAATTTGGGGGTAACCATAGTCAGATATCTACCTTCCTACACAACCCCCCCCCAAACGAAGGGAGATAAGGCTGACCTTGACCAGGTAAGCCTATATTGTCCAAGTGGCCATATAAGGAGGAACCAGCACTGGCATGGTTACCCCCTGTCTCATGGTCCACTAAGCAATCCCTCACCCTAAGGGTATCAGAGGGTCTCCACCATAGGAAATCTCTACCTTTGGTGTGTCTTGGCAAAGTAAAAGGCTGGTGTTGAGATGGAGTACTGAAGTGAGTGTCCTCAAAGTGAGGCCTCAGCTTCCTCCAATCATCCTCCACCATGGATGCCTTTCTTTCCTTAACTGAGTTGCACTGTGCTCTCAGGGTCAGCCTCTGGCTACCTAAAGCTGGAGGCTGGGTCCCTTTTGTGGGCTTACTGGAAGGACAGGTCAGGTCTGGGGCCCTAAGGTCCCATGTTTGCCTGTGCCCAACAGAATCCCTCTGGGGGAGGTCCCTAACTACCTGTAAAGGAGATCCCTCAGGAATGTTTTTACCCATCACCTGGCTAGGACTACTAGCCAGGCAATCCTCATTCTTTTGATGGGGGGGTTCTTGTGGACAGGGGCCCTCTTGGGGTCCACTGGCCTCCCTGACCTCTGCAGCCCTGGGCTGACTGAGGCAGGGTAGAGAGAGGCAGGCTACCTGCACCATACTGGGTCCCACCTTGGAAAGATCCACTGACATCAGAGGCTCTGCCAGGCCAGGCCTGGCTACCTCTGGGGCAGTTCCTTCACAAGGGGTGAGGTCAGATCCCTGAGGAGGCTGACCTTTTCCTAATGTCTGGGGAGAGGGAGACTTTTCTTCCTCCCCACTACTCTCTGTTTGTGTGGAGTGATCCATTGTTTCAGGCTTCACTACACCTATGTCAGTCTGAGTATAGGCTGAGACCATTACAGCCTTGCCAACCTTTTCAGGGGGGCACTCAGTTTGGGTTTGAGCTGTGACTGTCACAGCTCTGCCAGTCTCTACAGGGAAGTCTGTCTGTGCCTGGGCTGTGGCTACCACTGCCCTTCCAACCTTTTCAGGGAGGAAATCTATTTGGACAGGGGTTGTGATTGGCACAACCCCACTACCCTTTTTTGAAAGGCCTACCATTCTAGAATGGGTGTGTTGTTCAACTCCAGCCCAAGCTGAGAGTTCTAAGTCATTCCCCAGTAAGCAGTCTACAGGCAGGGTTGGGGACACTGCCACCCTTTTAGGGCCAGTGACACCTCCCCAGCTGAGACACACCTCTGCCATGGGATGACTGTTCTGTTTGCCATCAATGTTAGTTACCTGGTAGGAGCAACCAGGCAAAAGCTGCTCAGAGGGAACTAGCCAATGGGCCACCATAGTGATGCTAGCTCCAGTGTCTCTGTAGGCCTCAGCTTTTGTACCATTGATGTAGGGCTCCTGTCTGTACCTACCCAAAGTGTTGGGACAGGCAGTGAAGTTGGCAAACCCCATGCCGCCATCACAGACAAGAGTATCTGTTGTAGGGGAATTGGCTAAGCCAGGGTCCCCCTGTGTTCCCCAAGTAAACCCACCCAAATTTCTGGGGGCACTCCCACCACCTGGGGGATTACTGCTGACAGTAATAGGTGGTGTGACAGGAGTAATTGGAGGAACAGTCTTGTTCTTAGCCCTTGGGCAACTGCTGTCAGTTTTCCAATGCCCAGGAATTTTACATTCATGGCAGTAAGGCTTTTTACCTGTGGTAGAGGAGGGAGCTTGGGACCCACCACCCTGTGTGGAGTTTTGGGGCCCTGAGGAAGATTTCTCTTTTGCTTTATCCCCACCCTTCTCTTGAGGTTTGGTGGTATCTTTCTTTTGGTCACCACCCTGATTCTTAGGCCTGATCCTGGTCCTGACCCATTTATCTGCCCTCTTTCCCAATTCTTGGGGAGAGGTCAAATCTGAGTCTACCAGGTGTTGATGGAGGAGCTGGTTTTGACAGTTACTTAAAATCTGTTCTCTCATCATCAAATTGTACAATCCTGTATAATCAGATACCTTACTTCCCAGCAACCAACCCTCCAAAGCCTTAGTGGCACATTCAACATATTCAGACCAGTCCTGAGTCTGTGTCTTCTGGGTGTCTCTGAACATTAACCTGTACTGTTCAGTGGTTAAGCCTAACGGGGAACAACCTTTACAACGCAACTTTTACAACGCACTACCATTACAACGCATTTTTTACAACGCATAATCCATTACAACGCATGACATTACAACGCATGACACTACAACGCATTTTTAAAAGCTACCTTTACAACGCATTCCATTACAACGCATACTACCATTACAACGCATACCATTACAACGCATAATATTACACTATACTATCCAACACTTACCCTACTGATGCACCCCCTGGAGTTAGAATAGTAATTTTTACCCCTACACTATCCAACACTTACCCTACTGTTGCACCCCCTGGAGTTAGAATAGTAATTTTTACCCCTACACTATCCAACACTTACCCTACTGTTGCACCCCCTGGAGTTAGAATAGTAATTTTTACCCCTATACTATCCAACACTTACCCTACTGATGCACCCCCTGGAGTTAGAATAGTAATTTCTACCCCTATACTATCCAACACTTACCCTACTGATGCACCCCCTGGAGTTAGAATAGTAATTTTTACCCCTATACTATCCAACACTTACCCTACTGATGCACCCCCTGGAGTTAGAATAGTAATTTTTACCCCTATACTATCCAACACTTACCCTACTGATGCACCCCCTGGAGTTAGAATAGTAATTTGTACCCCTATACTATCCAACACTTACCCTACTGATGCACCCCCTGGAGTTAGAATAGTAATTGTTACCCCTATACTATCCAACACTTACCCTACTGATGCACCCCCTGGAGTTAGAATAGTAATTTTTACCCCAACACTATCCAACACTTACCCTACTGTTGCACCCCCTGGAGTTAGAATAGTAATTTTTACCCCTACACTATCCAACACTTACCCTACTGTTGCATCCCCTGGAGTTAGAATAGTAATTTTTACCCCTATACTATCTAATACTTACCTTAAATGTAATTTAATATTATGCGTTGTAATGGTATGCGTTGTAAAGGTAGTATGCGTTGTAATGGGAATGCGTTGTAAAGGTATTTTTTAAAAATGCGTTGTAGTGTCCTGCGTTGTAATGTCATGCGTTGTAATGGATTATGCGTTGTAAAAAATGCGTTGTAAGTGCATGCGTTGTAAAAGTGTGCGTTGTAACGTCATACATCCAAGCCTAACCCATCAACTAGGACACTCTTCAGGGCTCTGTAATTTCTGACATCCTCCTCCCTAACAGTGAGGAGTCTGTCTCTGCCTCTTCCTTCAAAGGAGAGCCAGAGGATTGCTGCCCACTGGTCTTCAGGAACCTGCTGCACTTTGCAGGCTCTCTCAAGAGCAGTCATCCATTTGTGGATGTCATCCCCACTTTTGTAGGGGGGCACAACCTTAGACAGGTTCCTATTATCAAAGACCCTATCTTTGTCCTGAGGGACAATGCTGCCACCAGTGGGTATAGACCCACTCTCTCTAGGTTGCCTAGCTTTGTTCAGTTTCTCTTCCATCAGGGCTACCTCTAGCTCCTGCTTCCTGATCCTCAGCTGGGCTTCCTGCATTCTGGCCTCATGCTCCCTCCTCTGAGGGGTGGTCATCCTTCTCCTGGAGTGACCTTGAGAGCCTCTAGAGGCATGAGAAGCATTGGATTCACCTGAGTGATTCCTTTGCCTCCCAGACCCCTGGTTAAGTCCACTGGGGAGATCCAATGGGGTGATCCCATTGTCAGTCCCCAATAGCCTTAAGTTAGCTGGGCCACGTATAACACTTGGCACTGGGCTAGTTCTCCCTTCATCCTCACTACTTTCTGTATCCTCACCACTTTCCTCCTCTGTAGTATGATTCTCATCTAAGGGATGGCTATTGGAAAGGGGTACTTCAGTAGCATCTTCAGAAGGGGGGCCTCCTGTTCCTGACCATAAGGGGCCTAACTGGGAGGCTTTCCTGAGAGCTTTCTGATCTTCATCAGCCTGTAAAAGCTCCCTGAGGTCAGCAGAAGTAGGATTCTTGGGCTGTTTAAGGCCCCTGATATTTGCCAACTGCCTGAGCTCATTTTGATTAAGGGTAGCAAAGATGGTTGGTGCCCTCTGGGGGTCACTCTCAACAGAGATGGGTACAGTGGACCCCTCTGCCCCAGCCATTGCTCTTAAGTGTGGGTGGATGTGTTGCAATCTACCTACACTTGGGTTTACCTACTAAACCTATCTAGTAGTTGTAGGCAGGGTGTGCTACTCCCTTTGCTCTACAACAACTAAGTTCAGTAGAACTTAAGTATATCTAATCTTGTTTTATATGTACCTATAGGTACCTATGTGATCTTTGAATTGGTAACCAAGAGATTACAATGGTAAAACACAGCAAGCTCAAATCCAACCGCTGCTCACCAATGTGAGAAGTTGGCCTGGTATATGATGCTCACTAGTTAAAGTGATCACCTTGTACCATGCCAAGCAACCCTTATGGTGTGGTTGTAAGTCAACCTTTTCGGACTAGCTGCCCTAGTGGTAGCGTAGGCTAAGCAGTCTTTGAGGCTAAACTCGTGAAGCGTGTTAAGCAGGCTGTTTTACCAAATGCAACCCCCCTTTATACCAATGAAAGGACACCACACAGATATATATTGAAAATAAATATATATTTATTTCTCAAAGTATCCCCTAGACTCTTTATGAGCACAGGAACACAAATCGTTAAACAAGATTAAAGTAGAATACACAGAAGTTGCACTTTATATGGATAGGCCCTGGTGGCCGCTCAAACCATATACTAAAATAGTGGTATAAGTACCACGAACAGAAAAGGGAAAAGGCCTAGGGCCTCTAGAATCGCTGGGCCTACAAGGAGCTAACTTTAGTTAGTGACCAGGAGGTCCACGGGTGGCGTGTGCAGAGCAAATAGTCACATGCGTGCTCCCATAGGTTTTCAATGTGTGCGTAAAAGTTACAAAGTTACTGCAAAAAGGATCTTCCGGATGGACTATGAACTCAAGATTGGAAACACAGACACTAGAGATGATACTCTACACTTGGGCACCGGAGTGCCAGCTTTACCTCACCCACAGGAAGCGGGTGCATAGGTGTCGAAGTGCGTCGGGTTTCTTCTCTCTGTTCAATGGAGCCTGAAGACAAAGATGCTGCAGGTGGTTGGTCCGGAAGAGATGCGGTGGATCCAAGAGTGGATCGAAGTTGTAGAAGACCTGTAAGCAGAGGGGACAGTGTTTACAGTCACTAGCCAGTGACCAGCGTGGCACCAGGTGGGTACCAGGCGATGTCGGTGCAAACAGGAAGAAAGGTGTAGCTTGTCTCTGCAGCCACGTGGTCCCTGAAGGTCGACGGCGTCCAGGAGTCGGTTCACGCGCTGTCCCACGCACGCTCTCGCTGTCGGTGGTGTCGGCAACTTGATCAAAGCAAACAAGCCTTGGCAAAACCAATTGTTGTGGAAAACAAAATAAGCTGATGGGTCTGACCAGCAAGGTCAGAGGGACTGCTCCTTTGGAGGGGAGCAAGGGCCAGTCTGGAGCAACCAGACCAGCGGTGTATTTCTTGAAGTTCGTCGCCAAGATTGCCACTAGCCAGCGGGCCAGCAACCGGTTAGGCGCGTCAAGTGGCAAAATGCAGAAGGGCCCCACGCAGATCGTGGAGATGCTGGAGGGCTCACCTTTGGTGCAGATGCTGCTCGAGGGTTGGGCTTCTCAGATCCAAAAGCACAACTTGGAGGGAGCCTCGGTTGTTGCACTTGCAGCTTGTCGTGGTCGTTTCAAGATGGCTGGCTCCACGTGTCTCGTTGCCTCCACGGGTCTCTCTTTTTCAGGGACTGTGGATCGGGCGGTGAGAGGTCTGGAGGTTCAGGTCTTGTCAGTCTCTGGGCTCGGGCTCCGGCGGGAGGCGGCGGCAAAGCAGACGTTGATTCGCTGGATGGTGCTTGCGTTAGCAAGGTGGTCTCTCCCTGACCACAGGGGAGATTAGCTTCAGTCCTCTGTGCGGCAGAGCGTTGAAGTTCCCGTCTTCTTCTTAGTTTCAAGTTGATTCCAGGATGTCTAAAGTCTTAGGACACAGCTCCTACCTTTATTCGGATTCTAGGGGCCGGACTACCTGCTAGGTCCCTCCCTAAGGGTGGGACCAGGAAGGGGGGTGGTTACACCCCCAATCCTTTGTCCAGCTCGCCCCAGGCCCGGGACTGGTGTGCCCAAGGACCGGTTTGAACTGGCATATGCACCGAGGCTCCTTGTGAGCCTCAGGCATGTCTGGTTTCTTTCAAGCCCTACCTGACCAATACACAAAATCCTGTCTGGGGTGGTGCATGCACCTCCCCTGGCAGGAAACCCTTTGTCCACACCTCCCAAGCTGGAAGGACTCCCAGCAGCAGGAGGGCAGACTTGTGTCTGTGGTGGCAGCATCCATTTTGTGGAGCTGAGGCTATGTCTGATTTTACCCGGGTTTCAGGTACTGTACATGTCGTGTCCCTCTAGAAGGGTGGAATGCTAACCCCGTCGCCAGAATTGGCGAGGGGTTAGTATTCCAATTCGTATGACACCTTACTCGACATCTTTTGATAAAGCCAAACCAAAGATAGCATTTAACCGCGAGGTTCATAATGCACTTAAGAGTATATGGTATGACGATATCTGGAAACAGTAGAAGGAAGTGGTTCCGACCACTGCAGACAGGCTCAGCTCATGCCAGAGCACCATCTCACATGGAACCAAGCACTCTGCCTTCAGGATTGTTAAGGCCTGCCATAGGAGTGACTTATAGGTTGACATGTGTCCCATTTAAGGTTAGGTATAGGTATACTACACCTAAGTAAGAGGTGGTTACACCAACTTACCCCAGCTGAGTGATCAGCCAGTTGTGTCAAATTTGTTAGGCCAGGCCAGGGGTGGCACAATACATGCTTCAGCCCCTGGTAGGCCTTAGATACACCAATGCCCTGGGTACCTAGTGTACACTGGTACAGGGGCTCACAGGGTGATCCAACCAATTGGGTATGTACCTAGGGTACATGGAGACCATTTTAAAGAGAGAACAGCCAGGCTGAGATCCTGAATGGCAGGATCTCAGGCCAACTAAGTCGAAAAACCAGCTAGACACTAGGCAAAAATTTGGGGGTAACCATAGTCAGATATCCACCTTCCTACACACCCCCTCCTGCATTTATTGAAGCTGCCCTGCAGGCCCTGTGTATTTGTATTAATCCACACAGCAGGCCTCGGTCCCGTGAGGGCATCTGGCTTTAATCGCGAACATGGGCGGGGGAGCTTAACTCCCTGCATTCCAGCTCAGGGGGCTTCTGGGCGGAGCATTGAAGTGCACGTTATTACCTTGCAGAAAGTTAATTGTTTCAGTTGGTGCCATTGTATTTTGGTGGGGGTAGGGGCTTTCAAAAAGCTCTAAACTTCCACCTGCATACCTACAAGTCGTTTCTTTTTTTCCCTTCTAGTGAAACTTTGTTGCTTCATTTATTGTGATTTGTTTTTCAGTTCGAAAAGTTTTCACCGCTTTTAGTTTAACTTTTCCTTAATCTGCGCTGCGGGGGGCGTGCTGTTATTCATTGTTTGCCTTTGTCCGTAGGTTGAATTCTTGAGTGTTTAGCAGGTTAATGTGTCCGGTGTTAGCTAACCACGAACGTTTCTGTGTGTCCCTATCCCCCAAACCAGATGTGCTATATCCGCTTCCCCCACCCTCTGCTGTGGCTGTATCTTGCATCCCACCCACTGTTGTGGCTAAAACCCTCCATACCACCGTCTCTTTTGGGTATATCCCTCCCCCATCCTGCCTGTTTTGGATATATCCTTCCCCATTCCACCAATTTCATATGTGGGCCTTCTGCCTGTATTTCACTGTTTACGTCTGTGCTAGGTGCTTGCCAGTTCCTTCTGTGCTGTGTGACTTTTAGCCATCTACGTCCTTACAGTGTGTGGTTGTTTGGCACTCTTTGTCTCTATGCAGTGTGCCGGTTTGCTACCTTTTTGCCTCATCCTTTAGGGATTACTGCTAGAGCACTCATGTGGGTTTTATTGTCGCCACCCCTCCGAGTGTCTTCTTACTTTTGCTCTATGCTGTGGTGTACGACCACACTTTGCCATTGGCATTTTAAATTACAATGCCTTTTATTTATGTTTTACAAAAGAAAAACAATGTCATTTACAATGTCAATAGCTCAAAATAATGTCAGTGCGAGACCTATTGCACTGTAAATGCTTGTTACTTTTACGATCAACACCATTCTTCCCATTCCTTTGATATATTTGTGTACCCCTTTTGATCAAAGACCATACACACCTGCTGCACAATGTTTCAGGCAACGATGATCGTCACTGGTGGTTCACACTGACAAGGCTTGTGGTTCTTGCTTGAGAATGGTTTTATCCCCTTAATAAAAAATACATTTTTAAGGGCTAACTCTAAGCATATTGGTTTAGGTGGCAAACACTAATACCCCATCAGGCCATAATAGCCAGTGTGGTAAAACTTTTGAAATAATGTTGATAATAATCCATACAGCAAATGTGCTAGGGGTGAGTGTATTGACAGCGAATTATGATGGTGTATAGCCATTTACATAACTGAAAATATACCCTACGATGACAAACTCCTTGTTTTGCTGTGCTTTGATAGCAATGCACATACTTTCTTCAGATATGCTGTCACAAAATTATGTTCCACTGAT
Organism: Triturus cristatus; assembly: GCF_964204655.1. Classification (NCBI taxonomy): domain Eukaryota; kingdom Metazoa; phylum Chordata; class Amphibia; order Caudata; family Salamandridae; genus Triturus; species Triturus cristatus. The sequence goes on along the minus strand of NC_140582.1, from coordinate 387,467,417 downwards.
GTTTAGTACCCAAATATTTGTCATGCTATTGTAAAATAACACAATCTACAGGACTAATTATATTCATTAGTAGCTGTGATTTATGCTTGATCAAGTTGTTACACAGGCTCTACTATCTCTATTATTGAAAACATAAAATGTAGCAACTGTTTTTTCAGGGTGTTAAAAGAATATCTTATTTTATGTTAACACATTTTGTAGAGCGCTTGTCTACCCTGAGGTATCTTGGTGCTGTAGCGAAACATAAACACGACTGGAGAGCCTGTTCTTTTTGTGCTGATGGTTGCATTAAATCTGCATAAATAATAAAGTGTGTGCTACCCACTGCATACTAACAGCAAGGCAGTTGGTATGTTGAAGTGTGAAAGGTGCCACCAAGTGAGTCTATTCAAGGATGGAATGATTCCAATATACAAGGACTTACATTTAGGAAGCACTGAACCCTAAATACCACATACTGAAGAATTGGAACATCTAGACAATACTCGTTGGTCCACCATCTACGCACAACCACTAGATTGAAAGGCGCTACTCAGTGGTTTATGAATCCTTCGTTTTAGGACAGTATCCTGACCCATGGGTACATCATATCACCTGATAAATCTTCAAAGGTTATCACCATACCCTCTATATATCAACAATGCTGGCTGTCTTATGATTCTCCCAGGCACTTATGATAAAGCGGGTAGCCCATAGATCCCCAACCACTCACCTGTAAAAATTAAATAAGAGTGGTCCTGATGAAGGTGGACAAAATTTGAAAGTGCCACCGAAACGTACGTTGACTAGATTGACTGGTACCCCAGTTGGCAACTCCACCACGGATGGTCATGAAATGTCATCTTTGTGATTTCATCAGTGTATGCTGTTGAAAGCTGGGTAGTGTATGTATGTGATTTATGTGTGGAAGTGAGAATCAGTGTGATAGGTTAGGATATGCGTGAGGATTAATCATGGGGAAATGACAATGATTTCTATGTACATGTAAATAGTAACGAAAACAGAAGAAGCAGACAACATATATATTGGATTTGTATAATTTAATCTTTGACTTTTCAAAAATGTCTGGTGATCTCATGTTTTTAATATTTGTAGAATTAAATTATATATTTTTGATATAATGTTTCTAATAGTCACATAGAAAAAAATGAACTAATAAAAAGTATAAAATGAACTAGAACCTAACTAAAAATCGAAATAGTATGGCAGTGGGTGGTCTATAGAGCCTATTTAAGCCTATGGAAAAGGAATTTAGGTCCGATGGGAGTTGTTCTGCAATATGGTACAGTTTGTTTCCCCCTCACTCCCAGACCTATGAATTATACATAGAGGGGTACATTCAAATTGTTTGAAACTACCCACTACATGCTACCACAAGATATAAAATATACATATGGAGTAATTTCTTACAGTAATTTGGATTCTGTTGTTCTTCCTACGTGTATCTACAATACTCTAATTCCAATTATGAGTCTTACGATTTTCAATAGGCTTGCTTCCTGATTTCAGGCCAGAACATTAACAGTGAATTAATGGTCACACATAACTGTAGCTTAAATTAGTTATTGCACCCTAGAGCAGAGTTTAATCTTCCTGTAGTTGGCCATGCCTTATACCACTGCAATGTACATACACAGAAAGAGGTGTGTTTTTTTCTAGTGGTGGCGGGCTACTGCAGTCGCTGGATACCCAAATCTTTCCTTGATTACCCGCATTCTCCACCAAATGTAGAAGTCTACATGAAATCAGAAACAGACTCTGTAAGCTCACATGAAGAAAGAAAAATGTATCAACATGACACAGAGACAGTTTGCATGGTGACCATGTGTCCCAATTACAGAAGTTCAGCACAGTCTTTTATTCTCGCAAACCACAAATAGGCGTTTCATTACATGTCCAATAAAATGGCAAGTAAAATAGAATTTCTCTGCAACAATGGAATAAAACATCACATGTCCAGAAGCAGACAGTACATGTTACACAATTATTAGATGCAGAGTCAATCAGAAGAAGCTAATGGCACATGCCCCCTGCATGGTACAGGGTGGTGCATCCCCATTTTTCCAGACTGTGACAGTGAGGTATTTCCAAGCCTATGCAAAGCAGTAAGCCAATCAGAGGTGGACACTTTTTCCCATCCCTATATGGGATGCTAACACGGGCCCACTGTGTCCTTGTTGCTGGGCTAGCATACAATTGCAAGTCATGAGTAATGTCTTTGAGCAAGCCTTGCCTTGTGTTGATTAGAAGCTATTTACTTCAGCAGAGTACATCAGTTAACAAAAGGTCATAACAAGCTGTGCACATTCTACAGGCCTCAACATCATTGACATAACAGAACTAAGCAAGACAGAATGGATTCCATTTATAACAGAAAAAATATGATCCCACATCCCACCCTCTGATAATCAATGATGCATGTTACACAATTTCCTCCATTGGTAATTTGCCTCCCTCCTCTCCTATTTCATATCTTTTGTATCGATTCTATTCATTTTCTCATAGCAACTTGATTGTGACTGGGAAGTGGTATTGTTGCTGTAGCTCTTTAGCATAACATGTATGCATGCTGGGCATACTTGTATTAAAGCACACATGGTTATCAAGCCTACCACCCCTATTATCAGTGCCTCCAACAGCCATGCACCCAGGTCCCTAAACCATGATCCCACTTACCCACTATATCACCTGTGTGGATCCTGTGTACTTCTTTCTGTACCTTTCTGAATGTTGCCTATCACTTTATTGATGTTATTTCTGTTGTCTGGTAGTAGGAACATCAAGTCTGGTCTACTACTTGGCATATCCCACCTCTAGGAGAATGTCTAGAGTAATGTGATTCTGTGTCACTATGGCTCTCATCGCAGTAAGTAAGCACCTCCATTATGTTTTCCAGGACTGCCGCTGTGGATCCTGCCAAGTCTTCTATTAACATAGCCAGCTGGGGGCAGTAGGACTTCCATTTCCTTCATTTCATCATGTTGTCCATCCATGCAGCTGTTCTTTTATGCCGGGCTCCTAGCCAGGTCTGGGATCCGATCTGTGACAACGTGGTGACATTCGTCATCTGTCACAATGCAAAGGAGACCATACCATCTGGTTGGCAGGTAAAAGTATGCAGATCTAATGCATACAAAGAAAAAGCCCTTGTATCCCATTATTCCTGGTGTGTCAAGAATTCCTGTCATGCGAGGGGAAGAAAACGGTAACCAGCGAAAACGGACTACATCTCCCAGGATGCTTAGCGGTTGAGAGGTTATGTAAACAGGAGAGCTGTTACATAACTCCAGGAAAACACGCCCTTATGGAAACAGGAGAGCTGTTACATAACTCCAGGAAAACACGCCCTTATGTAAACAGGAGAGCTGTTACATAACTCAAGGAAAACACACCCTTATGTAAACAGGAGAGCTGTTACATAACTCAAGGAAAGCACGCCCTTATGTAAACAGGAGAGCTGTTACATAACTCAAGGAAAACACGCCCTATAAAGGGAGGAACCGGGAGGTACAACGCTGTCGGATATTGTGTTTACACCGACGTACCTGCTTCGTGAAGAGCAGTGTTCCGGAGTGGTGCTCCAGTAAGGCAAGAACGGAGGTAGGTCGAGTCGTTACTCCCTGGGCCGTGTCTTGCCCCATCGTCACCTGTGAAGGACCCGGAAGCTCTACCGGTCCACCATTGAGCTTCGCTTCTTGACTCGGCTGAGTCAAAGCGCAGTGGCGCTTTTGCTGGTTGGAGTCGTAACTCCCAGCCAGACCAGAGATACAGGGACTGCCAGCTGTAACGCACACCAGGAGGTGTTTGCCGCGTTACAGACTCGGAAGTCCACAGGATCGATCGAGCGGCTGCTCTCGGTTCAGTCTTCTTGCTATTTTGATTGGGGTATCGGTGACGCATCACCAGGAGGTGACTCCGCGTCCCGGTGCAGTCTGAGGAAGAGGTTGAGCGGCTGCTCCCTTCAGGTAGAGACCCCGGCTGGGTGTTTCCCTGACTCCTCGATTCTCCCCAACACTCTTCGTGCCCCTCACAGCCTACCGATTGGCATTGTCGGCCATTTCATTTCTGCCCTCTGTTGGCATACGCCGGGATCGGCGTATATGCAGAGGACGGTTAGGACCATCCGTGCGGTGGGCTGGTAACGTACTTAGCCTGGAGGATTCCAGTGACTATAACTTTTGTTTATCTTTGTATTATTTTTGCCTTCATTAAAATAACTAACCCTTCACAAGTGGTTGCGTCCTCATTATCGTGTCTGTTAAACGATCCTGAGGCGTTCAGGGCATTACATGGTGGCAGTTGTAGGGGACCACTCTTTATCCTTTCCAAGCTAGCATAGTGAGCACAGCTGCTATCACCTACATACATTTTAGGTTTTGGTGTTCCTGGGGAAGCTGGTCTTCCACACTCGTCCCACTTGCCCCTCAAGATGTCATGAAATATACTCTGTGAATATGGTTGTTCCGTCCATTCCTTCCTCCCCAGTTCACACCTGACTAGTTCCTGAATTGTACAGTGTGCAAGTGGAGGTTTGTTAGTGACCAGATGGTTGTCTTGGGTGTTCTTTATGCACCAAGGTCTGTTTACTGTGCCCTCCACTCTTAGACTTGGTACCCCTAGGTCCTCTGCCCTCATAGCCCCGGGGAGTGCCAAGCTACTGGGTCTTTTCCCCTGCCCATACCTTGCCTTTGGCTTGTGTACAATCCCTTTAACAGCAACTGATCCCCCTTATTTGTCTGCATTTTGACCTTTCGTGTGTTGGGCAGCCAGAACTTAGTGGACAAGCCACTCATAAGGTGTAATTGTACCCTTAGGGGTGTGACTTGCTTTTATTGATATATTGTGTTGGGTCAGTAGCATATCCCTCACCATTGGTACAGCCTGCATACTTCTCCACTAGAATTACATCGTATCTTGGTTTTTCTTCTGTATGTGTTGGCAGATGAGTGCAGACATAATATCTTTATACATTCATTCTCTTCACATACATTGCCAACATTTGTCTGTATTTGTTTTCTTCATATTCTTTCCAAATTGTTTTCTCCTTAACCCCCATACCCCAAATAGTCTTACACCATCTTCCATTGATGAATTAGGTGGTTACAGTTGGTAATGCATTTCAGTGTTGTTCATGACTGTCTCTGCGCCATCAAGGAAGGTATAGAGATGTGTTCAGAAAATTGTATCACCAGTGTTGTGACTACTATAACTGGAATGGGAGTACACACTGCCGCCAGCACCCAGTGCCACTTCTTCTCTTTCTTTTGCATCATGTGTGGCATTGCTACAGGCATTGGTACATGTGGGGTGGTGTAGAGGAGCAAACAATTCAAGAGCAAGCAATTTGAGTAATTTCAAAAAGATCCAAAACTATTCAATGGTACCCTTTTGTGTGGCATGAGCGGTTACCAGCACTTCAGCCACTTAGGTACAATTAGTAGAACGAAGATTGTAAAGATGTCCTGCCTGTGCTAGCTTGGACAGAGGGGTTACTCCTGGGGCTCTTACCGTGCTTCTAATGCTTTCTTTATGTGGGAGCCGTGCGTTCAGGAGGTCAGCCCTACGCACTTAATGGCTGTAAAAGTTGTCAGGAGGACCTAGTATGGCCCTTTCCAAGAGGATGGTGGCAGTGCCATCTGGTGTGTGGCCATGACCCAGACCCAGCCACCTGGCTGGAGCCCATGGACTGGTGGTCTGACTGCTTCAGGGACAGCCTGCTGCACTTGGTGATAAAGATCACACAATGTCTCTATTTATTTTTTTACAGTACTGCAAGAGCAAATCATCTGATACTGACAGTGGGACAACCGACATGTGGCCTGGAGTGGGCATTGGATGGCAACAAAGAATCTCATGTGGGCTCAGCTTTGCAACTCTTCAGGAGTACTTCTCATGGACAACAAATGTAATGGCGGTGCATCAATCCAGGATAGTTCAGTGGATGCACAGATTTTCCCTATTTTGTTTTTCAACACACCATTTCTTCTAGTATCTGCCCCTACTGGGTGTGAGTGATTTATGCACTGTAGCTTTTGTGTGGCCTCTAACCCTATCCATATTATCCCAATCACATGGGAGATGAACGCTGGTCCATTGTTAGAACTCAGGAGCACAGGGACCCCAAAGAGTGGGATAAGTTCCTTTAAAAGAAATTTCACAACAGTTTGTGCATCACAGTTCTTTGCTGGGCATACCTCAGTCAATTTGCTAAACATGCACATGATGAACAACACAACCTTATATTTGTAATTTTTGATTAAATCAAGCTGTAGACACTCAAAATGTCCGTGTGGAGGTGTAAAGTACCCTTCCCACTATTGTGTTGTGCACAAACAGTACTTTGTCTTCATAAGCGCTCTGCAGTTTGGTGGATCTTGGTGCTATACCAACATTGGCAAAATAAACTGATCATTCTATCACGTCCCACATGCAAAGGAGTATTAAAGAGGTGGGCCATGAAAGAAAGCGCTGACATTGGCAAACATATTTTACCATTGGGGTCTGTCCACAATCACTCCTCTGTCTACACACAGCCTACATTCTTCCACTCCTACTGCTCCACTACCCCAGCCTGTTTCTGAATGTACTTAGGGTCAAAATACATGGGATCATCCTTTATTTGTGTCACCTGTGGAGTGGAGGTGATCTGGACCATTGCAAGTTTGCAGCCTGTTAGTGCTATTCTCTTAGCCTCCACAAGAATGAATACATTTCCTCTTCGAACATAGTCCTTGGAAGCGGTGTGTGGTGTTCATTTGATTATCGCTACTTTCTTTGGATGCAGCAAGACCTGCAGAAGGTGAGAAATCAAAGGTGCATGCTGTATTTATTGACCTGCTGAGTTGAGAAGTCCCCTTATTGCCCACAGCTGCCTAGAATCGTGGGCTACCCCAAAGGCATATAGGCTGTCCATGTACATGTTTGCTGTTTTCCCCTGTGCCAGTATGCATGCCCTTGTCAGTACCACTAGTTCTGCTATTGGGTACTCTTAACCACTGCCAGTCTTGCCCCCTCCAGCAAGTTTCCAGTTGTGCCCACCTCATAGGATGCCTGCAGTGTTCCTGTGCCATCTCTGTGATATGAGCCATCAACAAAGAGCTTCCTCCCAGCATCTGGGAATGGTGTATCCCTTAGGTCCAGTCGTACCTTTGTGTGTCTATGAATAGCAAGCCCACAATCATGGAAAGAATGATCCGTTGTGGGGTCATCTTTGTCACGCTCAGTGGGCAGGAGACAGGCAGGGTTCAGGTTAGTGCACCTTTTAATGATAGTCTGGTGTGCCAACAATGTCAATTCATACCTAGTAAGTCATGCATTTGTCAAGTGCTGTGCCTTTGTGGTTGTCAATAGGGTGTCCATCGGATGTGGGTCGTGTATGACCCAGGTGTGTGCTAGTACCACATTCTCTGGTAGTTCTACTGTCAGGGCTGCCACTGCCACTACCTGCAAGCAAGTAGGGAGAGCCGCGGCAAGCGGGTCGAGAGTGGCACCAGGTGGTAGAAGGATCCATGCCAAAACCCCCAGTGAGAAAGCATCTTTCACATGACAGAACAGGTGGAATTCCTTGCTGTAATCTGGGAGGCCTATTGCCGGTGCCACACTCAACTCATGTTTCAGGGTATAGAATGCCTTGTCTGGGAAATCTTTGTGCGTTAAAGCTTGCAGTGGTCTGGCAATTTTAGGGATGCCTGAGAGTGGAGGACTTCCTAATTGCTCCGACAATAACAGTGGACCTGGCCAGTCAATATATGGATGGGACAATATTGGACAAAGCTATATCCTTCTTGGTTGACACCGGAGCTACAAGATCTATGCTAAAGGCATCAGCGATGTCGGACGCACCACTTTCGGGAACACAAATAACGGGTATCGCCATGACAGGACAATTGGTACATGCAAAACTGATAAAATCTTTGAAGCTAGTGGTCGGCTCAATAACAGTACAGCACCAATTCATCCTAATAAAATGCTGCCCCATGAATTTACTTGGCAGGGACCTGCTTTATAAATCACAGTGCACCATCCACTGCTTACCTTTGGGGGGTTTCCTGGAAATAATGGCAAATGGGCTGATGTTACAAGCTGACATGTGCAGAGCCAGTGATACCTCCAGAACTGTGGGACTGTGTGCCACACCATTTCTGGGGAAGTAACAACAATGATGTGTGGAAAGTGCTGGATTATCCACCGGTACAGATTAAGTGGATACGAGGGGCATCACTACCACAAGTTCCCCAGTACAAAATTTCTAAGGAGGAAGAAGCAGGTACAGCCCCAGTAATGAAGGACCTTCTGCAGCAGAACTTAATAAGAGAAATTTGCTCTGGCCCCTGCAGCACCCCATTTTTCCTGTGAAGAACACCGTCTTGTGCATGGATGGGGCCCATGTGTACAGATTTATGCAGGGCCTCCGCAAATTGAACAAAATTGCGATACCTTCATTCCCTGTGGTTCCTGACCCAGCCCCTAACCTGTCCAACATCCCAGTCATGGTCACCCTCTTCACTGTGTTGGACCTTAGCTCAGCCTTTTTCACCATTCCCCTGCACCCCAATAGCCAATATCTTTTTGCGATCTCATTCAGACTGAAAAGAAATACATGGTATAGGTGAAACTAGGCATACACAGAGTCACTATCTATCTTTTCTAATGCCTTGAAGACGGATTTGGATTCCCTGGAACTGCAAGGGGGCTCCACTTTGATGCAGTATTTTGATGACCTACTGTTGGCTTCACCCTCACAGGTAACCTGTGTGGAGGACACCGCGGCCCTCCTGTGTAACCTAGCGCTGAAGGGCTACAATGTGTCCCCAAAGAAACTGTAGTTCTGCCTAACAACATTACGGTACTTGGGCCATGAATTGTCCAAAGTGACATGTAAATTTTCACCTAACAGAATTTCTACTATTACAAATTCCCCCCGACCACATACCCAGAAAGAGATGTGGGTTTTCCTAGGAGTGGCACAGAAAGGCACTGGATGCAAAACTTTTCCTTGATTGCTAACATTCTCCACTAAGGGGCCGATTCTGATCTGGGTCGGAAAGCTCTCCGACCGAGCCGAATCCGGAGTGTTTTCCGACCGAGCCGGAGTCCTGAAGTCCGACCGAGTGAGTACGATGCGGCCGTATGCTGCCAGACTCGGTTCTGTCGGACTCCCATAGGAGTCAATGGGAGCCGGTCGTACGACGCGTACATGGGCTCCCATTGACTGAATGGGTACGTCTTGCACAAGGTCGCCCCCTGCAGTGGGTATGTGTCGGTGCCATCCGCACGGTACATGCCTGTGTTGGGGGGACCCTTGGGTCTCCCCCTGTGTCTGAGTCGTAGGGCTGCGGGTGACAGGGGATCCGTCGCGGACCCTCAAAGGCAACTTCCCGGATGTTTTGCGGGACGTTGACCCCTGAATGGTGTTTCCAAAGATTCAAGAATTATAGAATACAATTGATACGTATATGTCAAATCGATCGTCGTGTTGTAGCTTTTGATTAAGGTGAATAATCGTCAAAAGATACAGGTAAGTGAACTCTGGTGCTTTTTGGACTGTGTAATAACATTTCCAGTCCCCAGCAACTTCTCAATTGAAGAAGTTTATTCTGTTAAGTTTTGTAGTGCAGCGAAAATTTGGCAGTCTGCTGTCGGATTAGTATCTAACGACGATCGATTTGACATATACGTATCAATTGTATTCTATAATTCTTGAATCTTTGGAAACACCATTCAGGGGTCAACTGTTAAATTTATGATAGTCCTGAAGATGGTCTCATGGACAAATGCATAGAGACTGAAACGTCAACATTCACACTCTCTTCTGGAAAATAATGTACAATGAGAAGAAGTGTTTACAATAGTGACATTGAAGGATTATACAATTGTATTTATTTTCCTCTTGTTACATTGTTTGTCTAACTGTGTAGTACCCTTGATAAATGTCAAAAGATAAAACCTTTTTCTATATATATCCGTGTTTTGAGTATTTACAATACGGGGCACCATGGCTCAAGGATTGACAGATGCATCAGAAATTCTGACGCATTTGGTGACGGAAAAGTCACGCATTGCTGGAGTCGTGTCGCAAGCATGACGTAACTCCGGCAATGCTCAGGGCCGCCCTATGCCTAACATGCTGCGTCAATTCTTACGCCTGCTTCAAGCAGGCGCAGGGTTTTGACGCAGCATGGACGTAAAAGTGACTCCGTGAAATCTTGTAGATTTCACTGCGTCACTTTTACGGGGCGTCCTGAGATGGAATGCTCACCCTGCATATATTAAACCTGACGCAGGTTTAATGTGGCACAGGGCTTCACAATGTGACGCATCTCTCTAGATGCGTCACGTTGTAAATGGGCCGCAACTTTTACGCTGCCGCTGCGTCACAAAAGTGACGCAATGACGGTGCAAAAGTGACCCAAATCTGCCCCTAAGAAAGAAAAATTGGCTTAAATGATGTGGAATTGTACTGTGCATATAATTCGACACTGATTAAATGCCAATGTCCCCTTCAAAAAGCGAATTCAAAGTAAATGGTGCAGCTTTCAAGGTGTAACACGGAAATTATGTCATTTTTTTAAATGCATAAAAGTATTCCCAGGCAGAAGCAAAAATCTTGGGGGTAGTTTTACACATCATTATTGAATATGCCACGCTCATTTTTCCTTATTTGCTCTTGTCTGTTGTGGAGTCAGGAAAGCATTAGTGTAGTCCAATTGCTTAATTCACAAGAGAGATAAGCACCACTTACAAGTTGAACTTGCTGCCTCTGTTCCTTGTTACAATGCTGTATGTGTGCGGGAGGCCCTGATGGAAGCATAAAATAAAGTACAAAAGAAAGCACAGGCTCTAGAAGGAAGGGCACACTGATTAAACAAAAAAATGGTTTAGAATCATGTGCAACCTGAATGAGAAAATACATTCTATCCACATCTCATTGAAAAAGTAAAATGTAGAATTGTCAGTGGTCTCTACATTTAAAATGCCTGGGGCAATTTGAAGTTGTACTATGAATGGGATGTTATTATGGAGATTGCCTCATGATAGAAGAAGGTCATGGTGAGCCTGACTCCCCTAATTTGCGTATCTAGCCTCAGGAATTAAACACTAGTGCATTGCATACTTTTATTTTAATCTAAGCGGACTGTCTTACAGGTTATTCCACCTTTCTACCTTAATATTAACTCTACAATATAATCATAGTAAAAATATCAAGGACAAAAATGTTAAAAACGTAAGTACATATAGGTAAGTCTAGGTTTGCTTTACTTAACTTCACATATACATACCTTGACTACATGTACATTTCTATCTATATTTCGTAAAGTGTTGTGTTATAGAGTGTTGTGGCATAGTGTGTCATGGCATAGACGGTTGTGGCATAGAGTGGGATGGTGTAGAGAGGAGTGGTGTAGAGAGGAGTGGTGCAGAGTTTAGTGGCGTAGAGTGAAGTACACTGGAGTGGCATAGAGTGGAGTTGTGTCTCCTTCAGTAGAGTGGAGTGACATGTTATGTTGTGCGGTGTCGTAGAGTCTGTTAGAGTGGAAGTCATAGAGCGGAGTGCCGTAGAGTGGAGTGGTATGTCATAGAGTGGAGTAGAGTGGAGTGTCATACAGTCGAGTGGAGTACCTTAGAGTGGAGTTGTGTGTTGTATACTGGTGTGGAGTGGAGTGTTGTAGAGTGAAGTGGAGTGTCGTATAATGGAGTGGCTCATCATAGAGTGGAGTGGTGCGTCATGCAATGACGTGACTCACAGTGTTGTAGAATAGAATAGAGTGGAGTAGAACAGAGGGACATACAGTTGAGCACTGTAGTACAGTATAGTGGCGTACAGTGGAGTGCCATGTTATATAATACAGTGGAGTAGAATAGAGTGGAGTTGAGTGTCGTCAAGTAGAGTGTTGCACAGTGGAAGGTTGTTGAATGCAGTGTCATCGAGTGTATTGTCGTTGAGTGGAGTGTGCTTGATTAGAGTGTTGTAGTGTGGCATAGAGTAGTATAGAGTGTTGTACAGTGGAGTAGTATAAAGTGGAGTACAGTGGCGTAACGTGGAGTGTTATCGAATGGAGTGTTGTAGAGTACAGTGGAGGAGGGTGTTATAGAGTGCAATGTCGTAGAATTGAGTGTCATAAAGAGGAGTGTCATAGAGTGCAGTGTCATGTAATGGAGTAAAGTGGAGTTCAGTGGAGTGGTATAGAGTGGAGTACAGTGTTGCACAGTGGAGTGCTATATAGTAAAGTAGACTGTCGTAGAATGTGGTGGAGTAGAGTGGCATAGAATGCCGTAGAGTGGACAGGCATGGAGAGACTTGTTAGAGAGTGGCATGCAGTGGAGTAGTGGAGTAGAGTGGCGTAGTATGTCATAGAGTAGAGTTTTGTAGAGTGTTGTAGAGTGGAATAGAGTGTGATTGGTAGGGTGGCATACAATGGAGTAGAGTGTAACAGAGTGGCATACCATGACGTAAAGTGGAGTAGAGTGTCGTAGAGTGGAGTAGCTTTCTATAGAATGGTATAGTGTTTTTTTAGAGTGTAGTGGCATGTCATAGAGAGTAGTTAACTAGAGTTTAGTGGCATACACTGAAGGGGCATACAGTGGAGTAGAGTGCTGTGGAGTGTTGTAGTCTGTGGTGACATGTCATATCAATCAATCAATCAGGAAATTTGTAGAGCGCACTACTCAACCGTGAGGGTCTCAAGGCACTGGGGGGGGTGCTGCTACTGCTCGAATAGCCAGGTCTTGAGTAGCCTCCTGAAGGTTAGTAGGTCTTGGGTCTGCCGTAGGAGGACGGGGAGGGTGTTCCAGGTCTTGGCGGCGAGGTAGAACAAGCTGCCGCCGGAGGTCGCTCTTCGGATGTTGGGGATGGTAGCGATGGCGCGGTTGGCGGAGCTGGCGGTTCGGGGTGTATAAGGTGAGTCGTCTGTTGAGGTATGCTGGTCCGGTGTTGTGGAGTGGCTTGTGTGAGTGGGAGAGGAGCTTGAAGGTGATCCTCTTGTTGACGGGAAGCCAGTGCAGGTCTCTCAGGTGGGGTGTGATGTGGCTGTGTCGAGGGATGTCGAGGCTCAGGCAGGCAGAGGTGTTCTGTATGCGTTTCAGTCATTTCAGCAGTTTGGCCGGGGCTCCCGCGTAGAGGGTGTTTCCGTAGTCTAGCCCACTGCTGAGGAGGGCCTGGGTGACCGTTCTTCTTGTGTCGGTGGGGATCCCCCTGTAGATCTTGCGGAGGGTGTTGAAGCAGGAGGATGAGACGGTGTTGACTTGCTTGGTCATGGAGAACGTTGAGTCGAGGATGAACCCCATGTTGCGTGCATGGTCGGTGGCCATTGGTGCTGCTCCCAGGGCGGTCGGCCACCAGGAGTCGTCCCAGGCTGAGGGGGTGGAGCCGAGGATGAGGACCTCCGTCTTGTCCGAGATCAGCTTCAGGTGGCTGTTCTTCATCCATTCGGTGATGGCTTTCATTCCTTTGTGGAGGTTGGTTTTGGCGGTGAGGGGGTCCTTGGTGAGGGAGAGGATCAGCTGTATGTCGTCGGCATAAGAGATGATGTTGAGGTCGTGCAGTCTGGCGATGTGGGCAAGCGGGGCCATGTAGATGTTGAACAATGTCGGGTTGAGGGATTATCCTTGGGGTACACCGCAGATGATCTTGGAGGCTTCAGAGCAGAAGGGGGAAGGCGGACGCTCTGGGTTCTGCCGGAGAGGAAGGAGGTGGTCTATTCCAGAGTCTTGTCTCGGATCCCTGCATTTTGGAGGCGTGTGCATAGGTGTGGTGGCAGACCGTGTCGAAGGTGGCTGATAGGTCCAGGAGGATGAGGGCCGCGGTTTCGCCGTTGTCCAGCAGGGCCCTGATGTCATTGGTGGTGACGATGTGGCAGTTTCAGTGCTGTGGTTGCTGCGGAACCCGGACTGGGACGCATCCAGGATGTCGTTATCCTCGAGGTAGTGGGTCAGCTGTCTGTTGACGGTTTTCTCGATGACCTTCGCCGGGAACGGGAGCAGGGAGATGGTCCGGAAGTTCTTGGGGTCCCTCGGATCTGCCTTGGGTTTCTTGAGCAAGGCGTTGATCTCGGCGTGCTTCCAGCTCTCCGGGAAGGTTGCGGTCTCGAAGGAGATGTTGTTGGCCTTGCCGAGATGGGGTGTGATGGTGGCGCTGGCTTTGTTGAAGATATGGTGTGGGCAAGGGTCTGACGGGTAGCCGGAGTGGATGGTGTTCATGATTTTGATGGTGGTGTCGTCGTTGATGTTAGTCCAGGGGAGCAGGGGGTCGTTTTGGGTGGTGGTTGTGGGATCTGGGGTGTCGTTGGCTGTCGTAGTGGTCTGGTTGTTGAAGCTGTCATGGATGTCTGTGATCTTGCAATGGAAGAAGGTGGCCAGGGTGTTGCACAGGTCTTGCAATGGTGGGATGTTGTTGGTGTTGAAGCTGGGGTTGTTGAGTTCCTTCACGATGTTGAAGAGCTCTTTGCTGTTGTGTGCGTTGTTGTCGAGGCGGTCCTTCAAGGAGGTCCTTTTGGCGGATCTGATGAGGTGATGGTGTTGGTGCATGGGGTTCTTGTGGGCTGCGTGGTTCTCCGGTGTCTGTTCATGGTGCAATTTCTTCTCCAGTCTTCGGCAGGTTTGTTTGGAGGTCTGGAGGTCTGCGGAGAACCAGCTGGCATTCTTTTTTTTTTTTTTTAAACTTTATTGTGCAGAAAACCAACAATACAAACATGGGCCTACAACCACCAGGGCCGACCGCTAGTATATGCATGCCAATTACGTGACGTCACAAAGCAGCGACTGATCCCCAGAGGCGCAGCAGGATTACAAAAGTTATTCTCGGCAACTCAGAAGTTAGGCAGAATACAAGTATTTTAAATTTTAAAAGAAAAGAACGAACAAAGAAACAAAATAAACAAAACTCAAGGCGAGAAACAGTCTAGACGGTGTCAAGCACCGATGGGGGGATCCCACCATACCAGGTAAAGAATCAGGAGGTCAATAAAGATGACCCGGGGGGGGAGGCAGCGGGGAAGTCAGAATAATAAGCATGAAGAGTACAGTATTCCGATCAGGGGGACAGAGAAATGTCAGAAGTATCTTCAAAAGGGGGCGTACAGATGTTACCTCGGTAGGCGTTCCACTGACCCCAGATTCTACCCCACGCCCCGGGCTTGCCCCGAACCAGATATAACGGCTTCTCTCTGAACATGCACCAGTCCATGTTCTCCTTCCACACTGACACGGTGGGAGGCCGTTGGGAACCCCAAAGCTGCGCGATATCCCTCTTTCCAATCATGTTCCCAAGTGCCGCCCACCGGGCCTGGGCAACGTTGTAATCATTCGGCTCCCATACATTCAGCAAACATCGACGAGCCTCAGGCAACAGAGCGACCCCAGTGACACACTCCATCACCGCATGCACACGGCGCCAATAAGCCGCAACCTCGTGACACTCCCAAAGGATATGAAGGAAGGTGGCGCTTATACCACAGCCGCGCTTACACAGCCCATCCGGAGCAAAACCCATCACCACCAAACGAGGACCCGTCACATAAACACGGTGAAGAATTTTAAGCTGGACAAGACGGAGACGGGCAGGAATGGCAACCTCTTTTGGGGAGGACAGTGCAGACTGCCAGTCCTCGTCGTCCAACTCCAACCCGTCTCCGGTCCAGGCCTCCCGGAGATGCACAAGGAGGTCCGCCCGATTGTTGATTAATTTCTTATAAATCAAAGAAATCGTACTATCGGGCAGATGACCATCAAGTATACAGTCCTCGAGTGGTGAAGCTGCGGGGACCGTGGTACCGGCCTTGAAGACCGACAGCAAAGCGTGACGAACCTGTGCGTACCTGAAGAACTCCCTCTCACTCAACTCATACTCACTCTGAAGCACCGCAAAGGATTTGACCGCACCTTTCACCCAGAGATCACCCACTCTGCTAATGCCAATCATATCCCAGTTATCAAAACCTTTCGTTGTCCAGAGGCATCCCAATCCGTCCGACGCAAACAAGGGTGTCGCTCGTGTCAGGCGATCATTCCAACGCATGGCCGCATTGGCATCCTTCCACACACGTACTGCAATCTTAGTGGGTCTCGTTAGGTTCCTCCCCGCCGTCCGAGAATAGAGCTCTCTGTTGAAGTTGCCACCAGGCAACTGATATTTATCCATCTCGAAAGCCGTATTTGGACCGGGTGCATACGTGGCATGGTTGATAGCGGACAGCTGGGAGGCCCAATAGTACCTCCTGATGTCCGGGAGCGCAATGTCCCGTCATACCAGGGGAGAGTCAGTTTCGCAAGAGCGATACGAGCGCGACCGTCCCAAATAAGTCTCCTCTGTAGACCCTCTACCTCCCGGAAGTAGGCCGCCGGAATAATATCAAAGGAGTTCTGGAGTGCGTAGAGAAATCGGGGACATCATTTTAAAAAGTGCCTCTCGACCGAGTGGCGACAACGGCAACCTACGCCAGCGAGCTACATCCAACTTCAATCGCCGGAGAGGAGGAAGGAGATTATGCTCATGGCGGACCGCCGGGTCCAACGATAAGTAGACCCCCAAGTACTTGAAACCGGATTGCGAAATTTGAATGGGAAACCTATTCGGCAAGGGAGGAAGGCCACCGGAAAAAACATACACACAAGATTTAGACCAATTAATGATCAGCCCGGAGTTTTTCCCGAAAGAAGTGAGGACGTCAAAAAGGACATTAAGGGATTCACGCGGGGAGGTGAGGTACAAAAGAATATCGTCGGCGTACAACGAGACTCGGTCCTCAAAGCCAGGGGCCCACTGAATGCCCTTTATCGATGGTTCCCACCGGAGCCAGGCTGCGAGCGGTTCTAGAGCAAGAGCAAAGAGCAGGGGGGACAACGGACACTCCTGCCTAGTACCCCTCCCGAGAGCGAAGGGCTGGGGCACCCTCCCATTGACAACAACCTGAGCTAGCGGATCCGTATATAAAAGTATATATAAAAGTCGCACCCAACTAATAAATCCCGCCCCGAAACCGAACTTCGCCAGTGTGGCCCAGAGGTATGGCCATTCTATTGTATCAAAGGCCATCGTTGCGTCCAAGGAAGCCAAGATGGCCGGCTCGGAAAGAAACTCCGCCCTGGCGAGAACGCCATGCAAACACCGCAGGTTGAGAGCAGTGTTCCGGTGCGGAATGAAACCAGATTGATCCGGATGAATCAGGTCACAGATAACAGCGAGTAAGTGATTAGCGAGGACCTTGGCGAGAATCTTCGGTTCAGCATTCAATAGGGAAATGGGCCTGTATGAGGCACAACGATCACGAGGCTTGCCCTCCTTAGGAATCACAACTATGGTGGCCAGACGCTGGTCACCCGGGAGGGAACCAAGCTCACGCGACTCCAAAAACATATCACGGAGAAACGGTGCGACTTTATCTGGGCACAATTTGTACAATTCAATGGGCAATCCATTGGGGCCCATAGCCTTACCAGTACGAAGGGAACGAATCGCGGTAGCAATCTCGTCGGCGGACAACGATGCCTCCATGCACTCTCGATCCTCTTCAGACAGGCAAGGCAGCGCAATGTCCCTCAACAAGGAACGAGAGTCATCCTCATCCCTATCAGACACCGGGGAGTAGACCACACGAAAATAGTCAGCAAAACACTCCACAATCTCGCCAGGGTCAGTCACACGCACACCGTCGGAATTCTGAAGCACAGGGACCACGCGGTTCACTCTCTCCTTCTTATCAAGCCACGCAATCATTTTACCCGCCTTATCCCCAACATCATACAGTCTACCTTGCTGTTCCCTCTACAGTGTCTTGGCGGCATCAGTAACAAGGGATTTGTATTCAAACTGTTTCAAGCTAAGGGCGTGGAGCCTATCCTGGGTGACACCTGAGTCTAGTTCAGCTTCCAACTCCAGTATTTTGGCCTCCAGCCTCACGACCTCCCCACTCCTAGCTTTCTTGGTCTCAGCAATTAAAGAGAGGGCCTGCCCACGAATAACAGTTTTGAAGGCTTCCCACAGGGACACTGAGGACAAGACAGACCCCTAGTTCTCCAGGAAGTAGTGGTCGAGCGACTTAATGAGGCCGTCGCGAGTCTTGGGGTTGCGCAGATGCCAAGGGTTAATAGGGGCGATCCACCCCGCGGCTTGCGTCCCCGTATCGAAAATCAGCCACACAGGGGAGTGATCTGAAATGCCCCGGGCCAAGTGTCGAACCTCCCCAACGTGGGTGGACTGGGCCGCAGGCATGAGGAAGTAGTCAAGCCTGGAGAGACTCCAATGAGCCCCGGAGTGGAAGGTGTATTTACATTGCATCGGGTGCATTAACCTCCAGCAATCCACCAGACCAAAGGTGTCCAAAAACCCACCGAGCCATGATTGGGAAACGGGAAGGGCCCTGGGGGGGTGACGATCCAGATCGCCGCATAGCACAGAGTTAAAGTCCCCACCCATGAGGAGAAGACTATCGGGGAGTTCCAGCAACATCCGACCAACATCAGAGAAAGTGGCAGTCTGAAGGCCTGGGGGAACATATATAGTGACTAAGGAAAGGGTCTTACCCTCCCACCTCCCAGTTAGGGCGGCGTAACGCCCTCTGTCTTCGAGGATGACATTATCAATCTCTAGTGGGAGGGAAGACCGGACAAGAATACTAACCCCTCTGCAACCAGTGGTGAACCCGGAGTGTGCAACCAATCGGTATCCCCACCTGTTCATAGCATGACACACATTGCCGACCAAATGCGTCTCCTGCAGGAGTACAACATCAGGAGTCAATCGACGCAAATATTGCAGTACCACACCCCGTTTGATACGATCCCCCAATCCATTGACGTTCCAAGATATCAACCTCAACCCACTACCCCCCATCCCCACAAAAGTAGCAGGAGTCTCCCCACAGAGAGCAGGACACCTGAAGCAGAGAAAGAACCAATATGCTGCCTTGAGAAAAGAAAACACAAACACAAACACCCCAACCAAAACCCGTTACAACTCCCCCCTCCCTGCACCCCTGCAAACTATAAAACCAGCCCAAAATGCAGTGTGCCTGTCGCCCTAACAATCCCATTCTACAAAAAGACCCCGGAGGAGGAGAGAGGCCCGTCTCCACCCGCCACCCAGACACGAACTACTATAAAACAAAATATACAAAAGAGGTAGAACCCAACTGAGCAATGTCCGATTATCATGATTAGGGACCGAAAGGTCACTTCTGTGGAGGCTCACCACCCTCGGCACCGCCAGGGTGCCCCGTTCGATCGCCCCGACCAGGCAGGGAATCCAACCAGTCACTCACATTGTCCGGTCGTTCGAAAAGAAGGTCCGTTCCTCATGTTCCACTCGAAGCCTGGTAGGGAAAAGCATAGCATACTTCAAGCCCAGGTCCCGGAGACGTCGCTTAACCCCCTGAAAGCCCATCCTCTGTCTCTGAACAAGTTGAGTGAAGTCCGGGAAAAAATTGACAGTGGAGTTTTCAAATTTCACCGGGCCGTGCACCCGCGAAGCCTGCAAAATCGCATCACGGTCCCTGAAATGAAAAAGTTTAGCGATGAAAGGCCTCGGGGGAGTGCCAGGCTTGGGCTTACCGCCCGGGACACGATGTGCACGCTCAACAGCGAAAAACTTGCTGAGTCCAGAAGGGGCAAGATGGGTAAGGATTAAATCCTCGACCAGGAGGTCAACAGAACGAGTCTCGGGATTCTCCGGAACACCTATGACGCGGATGTTGTTGCGTCTTGCCCTGTTCTCAAAATCCTCCAGCCGATGGGACATCAAATCATTAGCCGATTTCAGAGCGCCAAGGTCTGTTCGAAGTTCCGACACATCGGCCGTGAGGCTGGAGGTCTTCAAATCCAATGACTTCACCTTCTCGTTAGTTTTAGACAGGTCAGCCCTGATTAGAGTGACATCGATGGCGACCGTGTCAATTTTACGAGCCAGGGCCTCATACTGCTGGCCGATGGTCTCCTTCATACCGGTGATGGCGCCCATAATGTCCTGCAGGGACAAGTCAACAGGGGCAGACGGGTCTCCTCTGGCGTCCCCCGGGGTACTGCTGGAGAGCCTGGGGGATCCTTTGGCTTGAGTATAGCGGTCCATAACATTTGTCTGGAACTGTCCCCACGAAGAGACGTCTTGGTCTTCCGCTTCTCGGGTTCACCCCTGCCCGTCATGATGGAGGATGCACCCCGGAGGGGCCCACAAGACCAAGTGAAAATGGCCGCCCGCAGATCGGGCACCGAGCGGCCAAGAAGCTGGCTCGTGGGATCCGGAGAGAGTCGCGACTTGACCCAGTACGCTGTAATGAGGAGACAACGATGACACCAGCAGGAGGCTGAATTGGTCCCCGGCCGAGCGAAACAGACCCTCAATCAGACCATGCCGGAAACCAAAAGCGAAACCGAAAGTGGGGATACGGCCACTGATGAGGTCCCAATGCCGTTGTTGTTCAACTACGTCCCGGCTCCACAGATCACCAAGTCCCCGGCACGGCCTCAAGGTGGGCCTCAAAAGTTCAAAGTGCTGTAATTTTGGTCGCCCAAGTCCGATTCAAATTCTGGAAAGAGTTATGGACTCAGTCTAGGTTCACCTTCGAAAGCCCGTCCAAGGAATCAGGATATCATAAGGATAAATTGCGAGGAGTGGCGAGGGTCCGGGGAGCCCTGTGCTCACGCGACCATCTTGGATGCGCGCTAAGCTCCTCCTCAGCTGGCATTCTTGTTGGTGCGTCTGTTGGAGGGTTTCTTGATCGGGCGAGGATGTTGGTGCAGTCCTTGTTCCAACGCCTGAGGTCGTTGGCGGCGGTGTCGGGGTCGGTGGGTTCAGCGGGTGGGCTTTGGGCGAGGGCAGTGTTTAGCTGGTCTTCGGTGATTTTGCTCCAGCAGCGGTGGGGGATCTGTTGGGTGCGGTGGTGCATGGTGGGTTTCCGGAAGGTGAAGTGGATGCAGCGATGGTCGATCCAGTGGAGTTCGGTGGTGTGGCTGAAGGAGACGTGGGAGCTTGTGGAGAAGATGGGATCGAGCATGTGGCCTGTGGAGTGGGTGGGCGTTGTGACGAGCTGTCGGAGTCCGAGGTTGGTGAGGTTGGCGATCAGGGTGGTGAAGTTGGTGTTGTTGTTGTTCTCGAGGTGGAAGTTCAGGTCTCCGGGGAGGATGTAGTCCATGGAGGCAAGGGCGTGCATGCTGACGAAGTCGGTGATGGAGTCGCTGAACTGAGACCGGGGTTCGGGGGGTCTGTAGATCAGAGTTCCTCTGAGGGTGGTGTTGGGGTCAGTGTGAATCTGAAAGTGCAGGTGTTCGGCTGTGCTGAGGGTGTCGTCGGAGTTGGTCGCGACCTTGAGGGTGGACTTGTGGATGATGGCGATTCCACCCCCTACTCCGTTGGTGCGGTCTCTGCGGGATGGCTATGGTGATGTCTGGTCATCCAGGTCTCTGTCAGGAAGGTGACATCCGGGGAGCATGTTTCAAGCAGGTCCCAGAGTTCAATGGCGTGTTTGCCGGCGGAGCGGGTGTTGAGAAGAATGCATCTGAGGTGGTTGCGTTCTTTCACGGTGGGTGGATTGATGGGTCAGATGCTGGTGAGACTGCAGTTCCGGCAGGAGAAGTGTTCTTGGGTGTGCCTCGGGGTGGCCAGGAAGCAGGTGTGTGATCGTCTGCTGTTGAGTGCGAGGAGGGTGCTGGCATCGTAGCGGAGACGGGCAGTGTGGCGTTCACGGGGGTCAGGGGTTCTGGCGCTGGGCACGGTCCAGGCGCGGACAGGCGCAGACGGGCTTGCCTTAGGCGTGCCTTCAGACGCCATATAAGCAGAGGTGGGAGGCGGGAGAAGGGCAGCGAATGGGTGCGCAGGGAGGCAGGGCCGCAGGGGCGGCAGAGGTGAGAAAACGAGTGGGAGCTAGCAGCCAAAAAAACAGAGGCAAGGGGACCATGAACTAAAACAAAAACAGAATAATACAGCTAAAAACAGTTAAATCAGAACAAAGAAACCAAATACAAATACAAGAGGCACAGAGTACAAAACACTGGAAAGGGGGGCAGCTGACTTACAGCCGCGGCGAACTCAAGCAGCAGCAGGCTGAAGGCACGAACACACAGGTGGTGCTGTGCGGCGTGGGGAGCGGTCTAAACCTGCAAGCAGGGTCAAGGGTCGCTCTCCTCACCGCGCAGCGGGTGCCTTATAAGGGGAGGTGGGGGGAGGAGCAGCTGGGAGGCGGGAGCTGGGTAGCGAATGGGTGCGCAGGGGGGGCAGGGCAGCAGGGGAGGCAGCAGCGAGAAAACGAGCGTGAGCTAGCAGGCGAAAACAGAGGCAAGGGGACAGTGAAATATAGCAAAAACAGAATAATACAGCTAAATCAGTTAAATCAGAACAAAGAAACCAAATACAAATACAAGAGGCACAGAGTACAAAATGCTGTAAAGGGGGGCACCTGAATTACAGTGGCGGCGAACTCAAGCAGCAGCGGGCTAAAGGCACGAACATACAGGTGGTGCTGTGTGGCGTGGGGAGTGGCCTAACCTGCAAGCAGGGTCAAGGGTCGCTCTCCTCACTGCGCAGCGGCCGCCATATTAGGGGGAGGGAGGAGCAGCTGGGAGGTGGGAGCGGGACCGCGAATGGGTGCGCAAGGGGGGCAGGGCCGCAGGGGAGGCCGTGGCGGGAAAATGAGCGTGAGCTAGCGGCGAAAATAGAGGCAAGGGGACAGTGAAATAAAGCAAAAACAAAATAATACAACTAAAAACAGTTAAATCAGAACAAAGAAACCGAATACAAACACAAGAGGCACAGAGTACAAAACACTGGAAATGGGGGCAGCTGACTTACAGCGGCGGCGAACTCAAGGAGCAGCGGGCTGAAGGCACGAACACACAGGTGGTGCTGTGCGGCGTGGGGAGCGGCCTAACCTGCAAACAGGGTCAAGGGTCACTTGTCATACAGTACAGTATAGTGGCATGTTGTAGAGTGGTGTGTTGAACAGTGTCTTAGGGTGGAGTGGGTACAGATTGGAGTGCCATAGAGTGAGGTAGCATGTCGTAAAGTGAAGTGACATGGGGTTAAGTGGAGTGGAGTGTTGTAAAGTGGAGTCGCATGTTGTAGAGTGGAGTGGTGTGGAGTGTCATCAAGTAGAAAGAAGGGTGTGTTCTAGAGTGGAATAGCATGCCATAGAGTACATTGAAGTGGTGTGCGATAGAGTGGGATGAGATACAGTGTATTAGACTTGAGAGAAGGTGAATGGAATCGCGTAGAGTGAAGTGGGATGACGTAGTGGAATGGCATGGCGTGTCATTGAGTGGAGTGGTATGGAGTATTATAGAGTACAGTAGCATATAGTAGAGTAGACTGGCATGTGGTACAGTAGACTAGTGTGTCATGGAGTGGAGTGGCATGTCATAGACTGGAGTGTTGTGGAGTGTAATAGAGTGGAGTGGAATGATTTAGATAGGAGTCGACTGTGAAAAGGATGTTGTAGAGTAGAGTAGAGTGGTGTACAGTAGAGGAGCAGAGGTTGAAGTACTTTGTTGTGGAGTGGCATTGAGTGCAGTGGCATATCATACAGTAGAGTGTAGTGGTGTGTCATACAGTAGAGTGTCATACAGTGTCTTAGAGTACAGGGGAGTGGATTATAGTCGCATAGAGTCGACGAAGGCGCTCCAAAGGCAAGCCCGTCTGTGCCCGTCCGCGGCCGACCGGGGCTTGGAGCTAGAATCCCTGCCCCTCTGTCTTCTCCAAGGTCTCCAAGGTTAGTCTACACCGCACCACAACTTCTTGCATTACGGCCGATCTGCCATGCTGATTGCGTTCCCTTAGCTGTTGATAACGCCTTTGCCCATATTTGTTCGGTGTCTCATTGTTCCTTCTCCTTGATCCACTCTTTGGAGTATGACTGCAGAACAACCACGACACTCGAAAACACTGCTCCTAAGTTCCGCTTTTTAAGCTTAAACTGCCGCTCCCTTCCTAAGCATAAAAGTTTCATTTTTGACCTCCTTTTGGAGGATTCGCCAGACGCCTTCTTTCTAACTGAGACTTGGCTTCACGACAGTTCTGGGCCTGACATAGCTACTGCTCTTCCTTCCAATTACGCCATCGCCAGATTGGACAGAACCACTGGGAAAGGCGGGGGGATTGCTGTTATCTATAAACATCTTTTACAATGCAAATTAGAATCTGTCAACCTTCCCAACTGTGAAGCCGCATGATTTAAACTTATACTTACGCCTAAACTCTCTTTCTCAGGACTTTTGATTTATCGCCCTCCAGGTCCCTCCTCACTGTGGTCGGCTACTTTGCCTGGTTTGGTATCATCTTTGCTTATGACATCCACTAACTTTTCCTTACTTGGCGATCTGAATCTCCATTTAGAAGACGCCACAAATGTCACATGTTCCAATCTTATTGCCGATCTTTTAGCTATGAATGTGACCCTTTGTAATTCCGGCCCTACTCATAAAGCCGGCCATTTTCTAGATCCTATCTTTTCCAATGTCACATCTATTGTATGTGAACCAGCGATACCTATTCTTTGGTCGGATCACTTCTTACTGAAATTCCAAATTCTGGCTCCTGTCAGCTTACCCTCTGCTTTCTCCCAGTCCATGTTTTTTAATCGGGACTGGAAAAAAATCGATATTAACATTTTGAATAACCTACTAAGCAAAAATACCCCTTCCATTAATCCGCAGGTATCTGTTTCTGCAAAAAATATTCACAGTTGGCTGTCCCATGCTGTTGATATATGCCTTCCTCCTATAAAGAAAAAATTGACATATCATCACCCTCCTGCTCCATGGTTCACCGATAGTCTTAAAATTGAAAAATCTAAATGTAAAGTATTAGAAAGAAAATGGCGTCGAAACTATGCCCCGGATCTGAAAATAGCATACAAAAATTCTCTGAAAACCTATCATGATCTATGCAAATCTACGCGAGCTGCATACACTTGCAATACTATCAATACTGCTACTAATCATCCAAAGACACTTTTTAGCTTAGTAAAAAACCTCGCTGGCGCTCAGACCATAGCGAAGTCCCTGCCTCTTGACAAGCAACTATGTGAGGATCTTGCTATTTTTTTTTCAGACAAAATAGAGCTTATCCATTCAGAAATAGCTAATTCCTCCCTGACCTGCTTGATGTCCCCTTCTATTCTGGCTGACACTTTTCAGGAACATTCAAGTGTACCCTCCCAATTGGCCTTCTGGCCTCTTTTGGAACTGGAGTCTTTTGCTTCCATTCTTGGTACAATAAAATCTGGCTCTCCAAATGACCCTTTACCCATTTCCATTATTAAACAACTTGATCCCGTCCATCTTCAGGTTATTATGGAAGTTCATAATTCTTCCTAGCAATCATCTACTGTTCCGTCGGTCTGGAAGCATTCTATGTTTGTCCCTCTGTTAAAAAAGCCTGCTGCTGATCCCAAAGTTCTATCTAATTTTCGACCTATCTCTCTCATACCTATCTTTTCTAAGTTTTTGGAAAGACATATCCACACTCATCTCGCCAAGTTTGTGGATACCAATAAAATACTCCATTCTTCACAATCTGGTTTTCGTGCTGGTTTCTCGACCAAGACCACACTCTTAGGCGTCACAGAAAGACTGCGTAATCTATTGGATTCTGGTGATACAGTCGCGCTCATACTATTAGATCTGAGCGCGGCTTTCGATACCATCTCTCACCCCATCCTGCTTAACACTATGAAATCCCTTGGCATTTGCGGTTTTGCTTTGGATTGGCTATCCTCCTTCCTTACTGACCGCACTTTTCAAGTCTTTTCTGCGTCGGACAGTTCCAACGTCTTTCCTTCACCTTTTGGAGTTCCTCAGGGCTCCATTTTGAGCCCCTTGCTCTTTAATCTGTATGTCAGGCCTCTTGCTGACATTGCTGTTAATGCAGGACTGTCTCTTTTTACATACGCTGATGACTCTCAAATTATTTTTTCGCTTTCCAAATCAGACTCTTTCTCTTCTTTCTCTGCTCTCCAGTTGGGCCTACGCAAAATCGCTGTCTGGATGAACAACAACTATCTGAAGCTAAATGCAAATAAAACGGAGGTCCTTATGCTAGGCAAGCAGAAGGATCTTTGGGGCTCATATCACTGGCCGAACGAGTTGGGTTCTCTTCCTCGTCCTGTCGACCATGTCCGTAACCTGGGCTTCTATATTGATGACTCCTTGAAAATGCATCATCAAGCAATCAAAGTTGCAGGTACCTGCTTTACCATCTTGAAATGGTTGCGTAAAATTATCTGGATGCTGCCCAATGACACCCAAAAAACCGTAGTCCATGCTCTTATTACTTCACGGCTGGACTACGGTAACGTTCTGTTTTTGGGTGCAAATAAGGCGGTGTCCCGTAGGCTGCAACTTGTACAAAACTCTGCTGCCCGACTCCTGTGTGGGGTTCCTAGATGTTCTTCTATCTCCCATCATCTCCGCGACCTGCATTGGCTTCGAATCGACAAGCGGATTGAGTTCAAAGCTCTGACCTTTATGTTTAAAATCAAATGGGGCTTAGCACCAGACTATTTACAGACTCTTGTCTGTCCTTATGTTCCAACTCGTCATCTTCGCTCTGCCTCCCTTGAAAAATTTCTCGTTCCTAGGTTCAGACTTTCCAGAATGGGAGGTAGATCCTTTTCTGTTTTGGGGCCCTCTCTCTGGAACTCAATTCCTCTTACTATACGTGGTGAACCTTCATATCCCCACTTTCGTCGTTCACTGAAGACTTGGCTTTTTAATCAATAACTACTTCCCTTTTCAGTTTTTCGTGTCTAGGCACCGGGAAACCCTTGTTGGGTAGCTGTTGCACTATATAAATTAAATAAATAATAATAATAATAGAGTCTAGTAGGATATCATAGAGTGGCGTGGCATGTGGCGGAGTGGAGTGGCATAGTGAGACATAGAGTTGAGTGGTATACAGTGGAGTAGTGGAGTAGAGTGGACTAGTGTGTCATAGAGTAGAGTGGAGTAACGTGGTGTAGAGTGCAGTACAGAGAGTTCTGTAGAGTGTTGTAAAGTGAAATAGTGTGTCACTGGGTGGCTTACAGTGGAGTAGAGTGTCATAGAGTGGAGGAGCTTAGAGTGTCACAGAGTGGAGTGGAGTGTCATAGAGTGGAATGGTGTGTTATAGAGTGTAGTGGCGTGTGGTAGAGAGTTGTAGACTGGAGAAGAGTGTCATACAGTGAAGGTGCATAGAGTAGAGTAGAGTGTTGTGGAGTGTTGTAGAGTGTAGTGGTGTGTCGTACAGTACAGTGCAGTGGTGTATAATAGAGTGTTGTTTTGCATAGTGTCTTAGAGTAGAGGGGCATACATTGGAGTGCCACAGAGTGAAGTGGGATGTGGTGGAGTGGTATAAAGTGGAGGGGCATGTCCTAAAATGATGTGACATGTGGTAGAGTGGAGTGCCGTGTCATAGAGTGGAGTGGTGTCTCATAAAGTGGAGTGCCATGGAGTTTTAGAGTGAAGTGGACTGTCATAAAGTGAGTGGGGTGATCTAAAAGTGGCTTAGAGTGAAGTGGTGGTTTATACAGTGGCATGTGGTATAGTATCTTAGAGTTGAGAGGCATAGAGGGAGGTGGGATATCATAGTGTGGAGTGGCGTACAGTGGAGTGGAATGTCATAGAGTGAAGTGGTGTGCGGCAGAGTAGAGTGGCATGTCGTGTCATGGAGTGGAGTGGCGTGGAATGTTATAGAGTGGATGACATATCGTAGAGGAGAGTGGCATGTGGTAGAGTGGAGTAGGGTGTCAAAGAGTGGAGTGGCATGTCATAGAGTGGAGTGGAATTGGGTGTCGTATAGAGTGGAATGGACTGTCACAGAGTGGAGTGACATGTCGAAGTGTGTTGTAGAGTGGAGTATTGGTGTATTGTAGAGAGGCAAAGAGTTGTAGAGATTGGCATAGAGTTTAGCGGCATGCCGTACAATAATGTGTAGTGGTGTCTCATAGAGAAGAGAGACATACAGTGTGTTAGAGTAGAGGGGATTAGAGTGGAGTGGCATAGAGTAAAGTCTGATGTAGCAGACTGGAGTGCCGTACAGTGGAGTAGCAAACCAAAGAGTGAAGTTGTGTGTGGTAGAGTGGAGTGGCATGTAATAGAGTGGGGTAGCACATTGTTGAGGGGAGTGGCATGTTTTTGAGTGGAGTGGCATGTGGTAGAAAGGGGTGGCATGTCATAGAGGGAAGTGGTGTCTCATAGAGCAGAGTGGTATGGAGTGTCATAGAGTGAAGTGGGTGGATTGTTGTAAAGTGGAGCTTTGTGTTGTAGAGTGTTGTAGAGTGGAGTTGAGCGACATACAGTGGAGGGGCATAGCGGGGAGTAGAGTGTTGTGGAGTGGCATTGAATGTAGTGGCATGTTGTGCAGTAGAGTGTATTGGCATGTATTGGCGTGTGATAGAGTGGTATAGTGTACAGCGTCTTATAGAGGAGGGTTGTAAAATTTAATGGTGTAGTGAAGAGTGATGTCGTAGAGTGGAGTGGTGTATTGTAGAGTGGAGTGGTGGGTTGTAGAGTGGCGTGGAGTATCATAGAGTGGAGTAGACAGTCGTAGACTGGAGTGGCTTGTCATACAGTGGCATGTGGTTCAGTGTCCTAGGAGTGTGTGGCATAGAGTGAAGTGGTGTAGAGTGATGTGGGATGTCAGAGTGTAGTGACATAGAGTGGAGTTTCATAGAATTTAAGCCAATATGTATATGTTTGAATATGAAAGCCCTCACAAAATTAAAAGACATCATGTTGTTTAGACCAAACTTAGTCTGCACTCTGAGTTTTAAGGGGAGACATAGTGTGATACTGTTTTAGAAGTGCATAGGAAGGAATGAGACAGTTTCGCTAAGTCTGTTTCGAAATAAGTTTACAGAGTACCTAAATGGTAAAGTTTTTAAAATACAGTGTACTACACTGTATTTCCTCTTAAAACCCAGCATGCAGACTACGTATGGCCTAAACAATATTTCACCCTAACAAAATTAGAAGGAAGCCATATTGTTTAGACCGCCCTTAGTCTGCGTTCTGAGTTTTAACAGGAAATAGAGGGTAGAATACGGTATTTTACATTTTTTCATGTTTAATTAAAAAATATATAAGTACTGCAGTACCTTCTGTGGAACTCAGTAATTTTCTTGAAATTTGTAAAGCAAGAAACCTATGTTTACAGACTTAGCTAAAGAGCATCATTGCTTCCTTTGTACTTCTACAGAAGTATTAGTACACTGTATTTCCCCTTACAGCCCAGAACACAGACTAAATGTGGTGCAAAACAATATGGCTGTCTTTTACTTTTATAAGGGCTTGCCTTAACCAATCATATGCTAGTCTGTCATCACTATGTACTGCAGTATACAGTGAAATTACTGTGGGACACTGCAGCCCAATACATCAATATATAAAATTGTTTGCCTTATTACTTTTTAACTACTAGACCAATTTGTATCTAGTAACAAAAATAACCCTTTCTACACTATATTCTTTATTCCTGCCAATTTTTTAGAAAATCCGTTTGGCAGTTTTGCTGCTATGTCTGAGTAAAAATGTATATGGAAAATGCATCGATGGAGACAAGCGTTTAGGAACCCCCTTTTTTCTTTTCACCCCCCATTAACTAATCACCATAATACTAGGTATTATTAGCAAAGGTGGAAAAAAGAAATAGGTCTGCAAAGTTTTGTGAAGATTGGTTAAATGGTGGCAAAGTTATTAGGAAGCAAACGTCTGAGGTATTCTTATCTCTCAGAACTCTAAGTTTTCCCATCAATCATTTTATAACAAATGTTGTACTGATATTATCTATAATTTCATAAAAGATGTCATGAGTGATGTGATCTATGAGGCAATTTGCAGTGAATGGCTGGGGCATGAGTTACAGTTACCGTAGGGCATGAATAATAGTTACTTGAGATAAATGTATTTATAACAGCTGAACTTCTATGGTTTTGTGTGTATAAATTATGAACCTAGCTATAACGTCCCTGTAACCTTTGGTTATTTAGTGAACTTCTTAGCTTTATTAAATCCTCTTTTCTAACTATAGTGTCCCTGTACACTTTGGTTTTTCCAGTGAATGTCTAAGCTTTTGGTGTGTGAATACTTGTGTGGGTGTTTGAGTGGGGGTCTGAGTAGCTGTATGAATGTATGAGTATGTGTGTGAGTACTTGCGTGGCAGAGTGTTTAATTTGCTGTATTTGTCTCAGAATGGGTCTGTAAGAGGTTTTCTGGGTCTGTAAGTGGGTGTGTGAGTGCTTGTGTGGGTGTGTGAATGTGTATGCCAGTGGCGGAATGGGTGTGTGAGTGGCTGTACAGATCTGTATGTGGGCATTGAGTTATTATTTGGGTCTGTGAGTAGGTGTATGAGTGTCTGTATGGGTGGGTCTGTGAGATGATGTGTAAGTCTGTGAGTGGATTCGTGAGTGGCTGGGTATGTGAGTAGGCCTGTGAGCAATTGTGTGGATCTGTGAGTGGTTGTTTGAGTGGCTATATGGATGTATGTCAGGGTGTGTGAGTAGCTGTGTGAGCCTGTGAGTGTATATGTGAGTGCTTGTGTGGGTGTATAAGTGGGTGAGGGGGTCTGTGAGTGGGTGTGTGAGTGCTTGTGTGGATGTGTAAATAGATGTGTGAGCAGTTGTGTAGGGGTGTGAGAGAGTGTGTGACTGGCAATATGAGTGTGTGTATTTTTCATTTGAGTGCTGTCAGTGGCTGAATGGGTGTTTGAGAGACTGCATGGGTGTGTAACTGGGTGAGTGGCTTTATGAATATGTGAGTGGGTGTCTGGGTGTGTGAGAAAGTGTGTGAGTGTCTGTCTCTGTGTGTGACTAGGTGCATGATTTGCAGTGTTGGTCTCACAGTGTGTGTATGAGTGGTTTCAGGGTCTGTGAGTGGGTGTGTGAGTGCTTGAAAGACAGTTCCTTGAAGTTGATAGCTCCGTCTGGGGCTATCACGGTGTCATGAAAAAACAAATCCAACAGTTCAGGCTGACCACACGCTCACAGACCAGCTATGGTGTCAGGAAGAACCGCTAACAGTACCTTGGAAATGCAGAGAGTCATGGACCTTGCAATGAACCCTGAAGAGGTGACCTCGCCGGCAAACATAGATTCCGGAGTTCGTGCAGGAGTAATCAGGCCCTTGAAGTCACACGCATTGCGGATCGAACTCCATGAGGTTGAAGTCAGGAGGGCCATCGGGGATGCAATGCGAAGCAGGGTGGGGCGACGTGCGGTGCCCACAGGTCATTTTGCAGGCCATGGCTAGGAGACAGCATTCGGCATCGTCGGTGAAACCATGGCTGTGGTGTGATGCGGGGCAGTGCAATGTGCGGTGCAGGCAGTGGCATCATTGTTGCTGAGGTACTGTCAATGTTGGACCCAAGGTTACGATGCAAAGTGGGGCGATGAATTATGTGATGCCCACAGCTCATTGTGCAAGCAGAGGCATCAGTTGATGAGGTTGGAGTTTATTGCTCCGATGTCGATGGACCAGGGCTGCGGTGTGGGATGGGGTGTTGATTTGTGTACCTCAAGAGTGATGTCCACACGCCACTGTGCAGGCAGCGGCATTGATGTTGGCATGGAGCAGCGTTGTTGGTGAGACCAGGGAGGTGGTGTGAAGTGAGGCAATGTGAGGTGCAGTGCCCACAGATCATGGTGCAAGGGGCAGCATTGGTGACGGCCTCGTGTGGTGACATTGGTGAGACGAGGATTGCGTTGTGTAGTGGGGTGATGCTTCGGGTGATACCTTCAGGTCACAGAGCTGGCAACAGACTCATTGAGGGTGTCAGAATGGTTTTTCTTCTGTTGCAGCACAAAATACACAGTTCCCAGTGCTTTTGGCAGATGAACAATCCTGAGACTGCCAACTGGAGGCAAGCTCTACTTCAAGCCCTTGGAGAAACATAGGGAATAAGTTTCAGAAAGTTCAGCCCAGTCCTTTCACTGCCCAAGGCAGAAGCAGCAAGCAGCAGGCCAACAAGGCAAATCACACAGCAAAGTGGAAGTCCCTCCTGACAGCTTCTCCAGCTCTTCTTCTTTGCAGGTTTCTTAGTCCTAAAGAGTTCTAAAATTGTGGGATCAGAGCCCCAGTACTAATGCCAGTTTTAGTCTTTGAAGTTGGCAAACTTCAAAACAAGTATTTCTTGCCTTACTAGAGCCAGTTCTATCCTCCCAGGTCCAGCCACACTACTGGGGGTGGAGACAGCATTGAGAAAGGCATACACACCCCTATACAGGTGTCAATGACAACTCCTCTGACCACTCTAGCTCTGGAAGATCCATCAGGATATGCGCGACACACCTCAGCTTCCTTTGTGTGAGTGTCTGGAGTGCACAAACAGCCCCTGTCAGTCTAAACCAGATGTGGATTCCATATGCAGGCACAAAATGGTTAAGCAAGAAAATGCCACTGGATTCAAGCTAGCCTGGCTGATGACAGCTGATTAGCCAGAAACCGGTCCCAGGATGCTTGGTTCCGGTCCAGGGAAGACATGGCTTGGCAGTTCAGGCTGGACTGTTCCCATGAGGCACAGGGTCAGACTGATTTGCATAGGGCCATGTCTAAACTGGGGTGGCGGAGTGAGCTAAAGAATGATGATGGATTAAACCCAGATCAGGTGACTGGGGGTGAGTGCTTGCAATGTTCAACACTCCGTCCATCATCCCCTTTGGTTCAACTTTCTAAAAGTGGCATTTTCAGGCAATTTAAAGACCGTCTTCACTAAAAGATGTATTTTAAAATAGTGAGTTCAGACATCCCAAACTCCAACTTCCTCTCATATTCCAATGGGAATCTGCACTTGAAAGGTGTTTCCAGGCGGACACCATGTTAACTTATGAGATAGCCTTGTAGTAGTGAAAAATGAAATGCTCACTATTTCATTATCAGGACATGTAAAAACATGTCCTACATTTTAAGTACACTACACCCTGACCATTGGGCTGATTTGGGCCTACCTTAGGGGTTACTTATATGTAATAAAAGGGAAAGGTTAGACCTGGCACTTGCCAGGTCGACATGGCAGTTTTAAAACTGCGTGCACAGACACTGCAGTGGCAGATCAGAGACATATTTGAAAGTCTGCTTGTGTGGGTGGCACAATCAGTGCTGCACGCCTACTCTTAGCATTTGATTTACAGACTCTGGGCACAGACAGTGCACTTTACTAGAGGACTTATTAGTAAATCAGATATGGCAATCATGGGTAAACCAATCACCAATACATTTTACACAGAGAGCATATGCACTTTAGTATTGATTAGCAGTGGTAAAGACCCCAGGGTCCTAAAACCAACAAAAACAGGTCAGAAAAATGGGAGGAAGGAAGCAAAAAGTTTCAGGATAACCCTGCAAAAATGCCGGGTCCAACCCATACATTTCGAATCTAACTAATCTTATGAAATGGACATTTAATGAGCATGGCCATTTGAACATTGTGATCTCGGTTTTACAACTGAATCTGCTCTGGCTCCGGCATAAGGTGAACTGATGTTCGCACAAGTTGATCACATTGGTGTACACACAGTGATAGTGCTACTTCCTCTCTTGATGGGTCTAAATCCACCATTCACTTAGACTTCTACTTCTTTGCGCGCCCTCAGCTCGATTGGGGGGGGCAAGAGGAGGAGCTAATTCCACATCTGGTGAAGACCTGGTGCAAAGTCTGACCAGGGGTGAAAAGCTTTGGTGATCTCCTTAGACAGACTGCACAGGAAAGTGAAAGGGGCGAAAAATAAACTCAAAGGACCTGAGGGTAAATTAGACACTGTGACAGTAAATGTCAGAGCCATGGAAGGTGAGGTCAAAGCACTTAACGGGGGGGATAAACAAAATAGGAAACCATAATAAAACATATTTGCTTAGAAAAGCAACGCCATGTATGGGTCAATACTTCAATGACGTTATAATCAGAAGATTATATGCTTCTTACTAACATGTTTGACTTTTAGCGGTACCAACTGTCTCATAACAGACAGCTAATTTGGGGCGTGATTCAGACATAAATAACTGCATTAATTCCTGACTGCTCTCGGGACACCGAGGATCAGGAGCTTATCCGTGAAAACGTGTAAATTATAACAAATTAGTCTACATTGGCTTAAAACAAAAATACATGTCAAATGCATATTAAAACCACCATACATTTTCCTTTTGAGAAAATTGGCAATCAGATCCCTGTAAGTTTTAAGAATTTTTTCCTTTAATGGACAGTGAAGAAAAGCGTATGCAGCACTATGTGCGTGCAGTGAGGGACGGAGGCAGGGCCTCGAGATACCCAGGTACTTCCTATTGTGTTCATCTTAACGAGGACCTTAGAGACACGTTAGTAAAACTAACAGTAGCAACTTGCAAGAACAAATACATTGTAAATCCTCCTTAACAGCGCATTTATCTTTCCATGTCACGCATTCAGTACAACTTAATTAAAAACAGAATTTAATTAAAAATGCCTAAGCAATTAAAACGCACTTGTATTTGGATTATTTGATGTTCGTCTTGGATGAACTGTGCATTTCGAAAATGCAAAGCTTGTTCCGACAAAATGAACGCGGTGCAAGGTATTTTCTAAGCTTTCATTTTAAAACACAATTCTTTATCCACTTTTTGTTTTTTTAAATAGGCAGTAGTCAAGATTATAACTCAAAAATCTCGACCATTTATTTATTTTGGAAAAGATAAACAGCCTGAATCATTATAACATTTTGCAGTGGACAGCAAACTTATCAAAATAAAAGATGTGCAACTCCACGTGCAAAATTCAAGGTCGAGTCACAATGGAAAGTGAAACTGGGTCTGAAGGGAGTGCACTACGTAATTGTTTTATCTTACTAGCTATCCACATGGTAAGGGGCCAATTTTCTTTGCTAGTTCGGGTCTTTTGAACTATGACTATTAGTGATTTGTTTGCATGACGCTTGTCAATATTCTTAGTTGACTATAACGGGAGCAATCCATGCAAATGATGTGAAAAGCTACAGAAAAGTAAGTAAGTTAGTTGGATTCACAGACTGGAATTTACACCCCCTTTTTAAATGGGAATAGTGCTGAATGGAAAATTGTTTCTCATGAGAATAAAAAAAGAACATGTTTTACATGTGCACATGATGGAGCAGGGGTTCGCAAAAAAGAAACCTGCTCGAATTAACACCCCAATAATAAGTACTAACAGTAAGTAGTAATAAAAAACTAATGTACACCCTACATAAACACAGGGGAAATTGTTGTACACATGTATGAAGTAACACAAAATAAAATATTAAAGAGTTAAAACTGTAATAGCATTTGTGCTTTGAAAGACACAAGAAATATTGCATGACTTGGTCGCATGTGCATCAGTAGTTTGCGTGTTGCATTTTGCTTTGAAATAATAAATAATGCCGCTTTGCCTCAAGCTATGCTAGGAAATACTCTAAAAGGGAATAGTGCAAAGTTGGGTGGAGAACAGTGAAAAGTACATAATCAAATAATTAACACATGTCTATATCCATTTGCTTTAGTGTGCTGGAAGAAACGCTATTGCAGATTGCAAAACCTCTACAGATGTTAACACGAAAAGATGTGAAAGATCCGATTGTTCTGGATAATGAAAGTATGGAAGCTTTTATTAAATTGAGAAGCAGTCTTTGCCGAGCACCTGCATTGGGATTGACAGATTATAAAAAGGAGTTTGCGTTGTACTGCTGTGAGAGAGATGGATGTGCGCTTTCATTCCTAACTCAGAAACATGTAATGGCACGACGTCCAGAAGCATATTTTTCTGCTACTCTGGATTCAGTGGCTCCAGCATTACCAGGTTGTTTGAAAGCAGTAGCCACCACTTGTGTGAGTCTGGAAAAAAAGTGAACCGATTGTGATGGGATATCCAGTAAAGGTGTATGTGCCACATTCTGTTGAGATTCTTTTAACTCGCAACAGGATACAGTACCTAACCTCTAGTCGGATGACTAAGTACGAGAGAGTGATTCTGGGTGCAGAAAATGTGACTGTAGTGAGGTGCACAACTGTAAATCCAGCAACTCTTTTGACAAATTCTCATTGTGAGGAAGTGAGAGAGGAAGCTGATCACAATTGTTTGTATGTGACAGAATTGTGCACCAAACCTAGACCAGATATAGAAGACAGTCCGTTGGAAGAATCAGATTGTGAGATGTTTGTTGATAGATCATGTTTGAGAAACGAGAAAGGTGAATTATGTTCTGCCTATGCTGTTTGCACCATAGCAGGGGTTCTGGAAGCATCCTGTCTAAAAGGAGTAAACTCTGCCCAAATTGCTGAATTGACAGCTCTGATTAGAGCATGTAAAATTGCCAAAAGCCTGAAGGTAACAATATTTACAGACAGTCAATACGGGTTTGGGATTGTCCATGATTTTGGACAGCTATGGATGCAAAGGGGATATCTGACTTCTTCAGGTTGCCCTATTAGAAACAGCAACACCGTAAAAGAACCCTAAAAGAATTAGTGGATACTTTACAATTGCCCCAAAAAATTGCAGTGGTCAAATGTGCAGCACATAAATCAGGAGATGATTATGTGACGAAGGGCAACAGATACGCTGACCAAATAGCGCGTTTCTGTGCATGAAATTTAATGACTCTAAACAGATCAATTGAGAGGGGAAATAATGAATGCCATCATTACCACATTTGAAACTTGGGATGAAGTGAGGCAGATGTAAGAAGAGGCAAGTGATGATGAAAAGGAAATTTGGCGTAATTCAACAGAGGACGAATTGTGGATCTATTATGATGACAGACCAGTTTTACCATATTCTTTACTTTCCCACATGGCCAGAGTTTACCATGGAATTGCACATGTAGCAAGAGATGCAATGATCAGACTCTTCAAGCAGTCATGGTATAACCCAAAGTTCAGGGTCATTGCAGAGAGCCTTTGCCAGAGGTGTGTCACCTGTCAGCAGCAAAATCCAGGCAGAAAGACTGTTGTTAGTTGAGGACGAATTGGAAGAGCAGGAGGTCCATTTACCCGAATCCAATTGGACTTCATTGAACTTCCCCCATGTAATGGGTTGAATTATGTGCTAGTAGTTGTCTGCTTGTTCTCTCGCTGGGTGGAAGCCTATCCCACGAGAAGAAATGATAGCCTAACTGTTGCTAAATTGCTTTTGAGAGAACTGATTCCTAGGTTTGGAATTCCAGTCACTTTAGAGACAGATAGAAGAACCCATTTCAACAATGAGATAATTCGGCTGATTTGTGCAGCATTTAAAATTGAGCAGAAGCTGCATTGTGCCTATCGACCAGAAGCATCTGGAGTGGTTGAGCAAATCAATGGCACTATAAAATCCAATTTAGGGAAAGTATGTGCATCCACATCACTGAAATGGCCTGACGCTTTACCCCTTCTGCTGACGAGTCTAAGAAGTATTCCTGACAAAAAGACGGGATTGTGTCCCCATGAAAATCTCATGGGAAGAGCAATGAGAAAAGCATACATACCAGCGAACAGTGATGAGTATATCTGATGATCTAGTGCTTTGACTATCGCAGAGGATTGGCTGATCTGGTGCATTCTGTGTCTCACCAGGTTGGAGAAGATGCCACAACAACACAGCAAAATCAAGCTCATGATCTGAGTCCTGCTGAATGGGTTCTAGTCAAGGAGCATGTGAGAAAAGTGTGTTTAGAGCCCAGGCTAGAATGGACCTTATCAAATCATACCGGGGTTGACAACAGCAGTGAAGTGTGGGGTGTTGCCAAATTGGATTCACGCGAGCCACACCAGATGAGTCCTAGATCCACTTGAAAGACCAAAAGAGCAGCAACTGGTAAAGAAAAATCAAAGACCAGAGGTTGAAGTAGTGAAGCTGAATAATCTAGAGTGACAGATTCTGAAGAACAACCAAATGATGAACAGCCGAGCACAAGTCAAGTAAAGTGGGTACCAGATTCTGGGACTCGAAAGACTGCTGTTGAGCCAGAAGAAAGTGAGTTTACTGTTGATCCAGAAGAAAGTGAATTCCCAGCTGAACCAGAAACAAGTGAGACTGTTATTGATCCAGAAGGAAGTGAGTTCACAGTTGAAATAGATGTTATTGTTGAATCAGAAGAAATAGAAGGGGTTGAAAATCAAGAAGAAGAACAAGCAGAAGAAAGGTTAAACAAAAGAACCTGTGAACCAGATTTAGAGGGTGAAAAATGGTCAAAGCAAAAAAAAAACAAGAAAAGGTGATAATTGGCCAAGTGGAGTGAAAAGTTTGAAGTACACTCTTGTGAAGAGAAGGTTAAGGAAAAGACCAGAACAAAGTAATGAAGTCTCAAGTCAGACAGAACAAGAAGAGTCAGGAGAAGAATTAGTACGAAAAACTAGAAGAGTAAGAAATCCAAGCAAGAAATACAGAGCACCTGAATGGACCTACGTTATTTTGGAAGAAATTGAAAGCTCAGATCCCAGGGAAGAAAAAGACAATTCTGACACTGAGCAAGTTGATGAACTAAGACCCCCTTAAAGGGGACTGTGACAAATTAAGGTGCAACCTTACCGACTGAAAGAAACAAATTAAAAGACTCCGAAAAATCTGAAGAAAAGAAATAAAGGAAAGGGGGTAAAGAAGAAAGTCTTGAAGTGTAGGATGACAGTACTATTTTAGATACATTTTTAAATAGATTTAGAATTTTTATAAGTTTAGATAGATTTATATTTTTGATAGAATACAAAATGGCTAAGGCAGAAGTGACTGAACTTCGAAATTCTAGTCTAAAAGGTAGATGTATTAAAGCTTGCTTATGTAGTGGCATTCTATTGACATTCATGTGGTTATTATTAACTGTCACTGTACCCATTTTAATGGTAACTGATAAGGAAGCAATACTAATGATGTAACCAGTGAAAGAATGAGTGATGTCACTAATGACCCCCTAATACGCATAGAGTACAATTTGATGGAAGCATTCTCCATCATGATAAATTAGTGATTTCTTGTTAAATGTCTTTACTAAATTGCTGTATGAATACATTAATATAATGAATGTGAGTGATTGTTATGTGTGCATGCAATTACCTTCATCTGTCTCAGAGGAGGAGACCTATCACCACCTTCCTTTAACATATGGTATGTCTTGCAGTATACTAACTAGCCTGTTTTATGCGACGGGGAAACTCGAATACCATTTTTCCAATATAGATTTAGTATTTCCAGAAATACCTGTCATTAAAGAGCTGAATAAAGTTTTAAGTAGTAAGAATGCACATTATATGGGAGAGTTCTAAAACCTTAGATATAGAATCTGCTTATAAAAATAACTTGACTTGTAGTTTGCAGGTTGAAGCAACAATTTTCATAGAAATGGTAGAAGATAAGAGGGAAAGTTTCCAAAGAAAAGCTGCTGAACAGAAGTCACGGGTACCACCATGGGCTTTTAGAAAAGGAAATTATGAGAAAGGCGAGACATATGCTGCAATGTCCCTGGACTGGTCTCAGAAGAGAACATTTTGTTTGCTTAGAACAAAAACTAACTATAACAATTATTTCATTGATTCTAGTGAATGTGAGTATACTTTCCAAATTACTGGAGGTTGGGGATTGAAGGGTGGAACTGATCCTGTTTTTCCAGGAGTATATAATGTGTGTGGTAAGAAAGACTATTATAGGTTGCTTGCACATTGGTATTGTAGTTGTTATTTTGCTATTGTCTTTCCTAAGTTCTATCACATGGACCAAAGTAGCCACAAACTGAACAAAGTGAAACAAGGACTAACACGTAACAATACATCCCTGATAAGTATAAAGGAATTGAGGGATATATAAAGAATATTACAAAATTGCATGAAGATTTGACCCAACTGGAGGTTGACGGTGTTTGGGAGAGACTTGGTATGAGTTGCGCCTCTATAGGTAAATGGTTTTCTACTTTTGGAAGTAGTTTATTAGGAAAAATAATAATGCCCATCGTTTCAGTAGCCACAGTAGTTTTAGTGATAATAACAAATTATAAGTGTTGTAAGTGCAAGAGTGGAAGAAAGGAAATGAAAGTAACAAAGACTCAACGAAGAGCAAGAAAGAGAAAAAGAGAAGAAATATAATTAGAAGATATGAAAGGAGAATATTATGATATGATGAAATATTTAGACAAGGGTGCCATAAAAAGAGAGAAAAGTACTGAGTTTAAAATAAATGAAGATGGCACTCGGTATGGTAGGTATTTTATGATGGTCCTGAAAGCCATCAGACGTGGGATTGATGGAGCAGGGGTTCGTAAAAAAGAAACCTGCTCGAATTAACACCCCCATAATACGTACTAACAGTAAGTAGTAATAGAAAACTAACGTACACCGTACATAAACACAGGGGAAATTGCTTTACGCATGTATGAAGTAACATAAAGTAAACTATGAAAGAGTTACAACTGCAATGGCATTTGTGCTTTGAAAGAAACGAGAAATATGGCACGACTAGGCTGCATGTGCATCAGTAGTTTGCATGTTGCATTTTGCTTTGAAATAATAAATAATGCCGCTTTTGCCTCCAGCTATGCTAGGAAATATGCTAACAGGGAATAATACAAAGGTGGGTGGTGAACAGTGAAAAGTACATAATCATATTATTGACACATGTCTATATCCATTTGCTTTAGTGTGCTGGAAGAAACGCCATTTTACCCTTAAGTTTTCCAAATAAGGGCGGAGCCATGATTGGAGTGAGAATGTCATGTTGGAGCAGCCAGAAATGCTGAATGCGGCAAAGAACGAGCACAAGTTGAAGGCTAATGTGATGATCGTTTGCCAAGAGACGGGCTCGACCATTGGACAAGAAGAACTCGTCCGCGGGCACTGTTTAAAGTCATGTGTATTTGAAACATATAATAAAATGTGTGAACAGAACTATTATAATTCGTGGGAACGGGTGTAGAACAACGAATGTGCCTAAGAGTCATAATGAAGTCACAGTGGTGTGACAACACCGCCTCCCAAAGTCACCAATCCCCTTTAGAGTTACTTGAAATGTTGCAACAAATGTGGGACGGACATGTAGGTTTTAGGGTATAATTGGGGTGCCTTTAGGGGTGTGGTTTACTCTTAGGCTGGCAGGAGAGAAAGAAGGGAGATGCGTCGCTGTCCGTCGGTTTGCAGAGAGGCCTAGCTGTTCCTGACCTGTCCTGTTCCTGTCCTTTTAATCTTTGTTCCCTGATTCTATTTCGGGGAACCCCCACCATCACCTAGGTCGAGGGGGTGGTTTTCTACAGAACATTAGAGCTGTATTGAGTCTGACTTATTCTTGAAAATGTACTTACAAATGTATTTCGTCTCTGAAACCTTTGTCTCTTCACCTATCCACTCCATCATAGATATGAGATATATATTATTTTAGATGAAACTGTTGTCTCTTCATCTATCCCCTCCGTTTGGTGTATTTTGTTTCGCATAAGATTTTGCTGAAACTTTTGTCTCTTAATCGATCCACTCCTTCATTGCATAAAGTCATTGCTTATAAGATGAGTTTGTATTCATTTGAAGTTGCATATGTTTTTTGTCCCTTTGTGAGATTCATTGGGCCCGATTCACAGAACTAACTTAAGACAAAATCCTAAACTTACTACCATTTTGGTATTCACAGAAGGCACTTACTCATTTTGGTATTCACAGAAGGCACTTACTAATTTCGGTATTCACAGAAGTTAGGGGTCCTAACTTTAGGACTCCTAAATGTCTTCTGTGAATACTGAAAGTCTTAAAGTTAGGATTTTTTTCATTTTAGGAGTAGTAAAGTTAGGACTCCTAACTTTAGGACTCCTAAATGCCTTCTGTGAATACCGAAAGTCTTAAAGTTAGGATTTTTCTCAGTTTAGGAGTAGTAAAGTTAGGACTCCTAAATTTAGGACTCCTAAATGCCTTCTGTGAATACCGAAACTCTTAAAGTTAGAATTTTTCTCAGTTTAGGAGTTGTAAAGTTAGGACTCCTAAATTTAGGACTCCTAAATGCCTTCTGTGAATGCCGAAACTCTTAAAGTTAGGATTTTTCTCAGTTTAGGAGTAGTAAAGTTAGGAGTCCTAACTTTACTACTCCTAAACTGAAAAAAATCCTAACTTTAAGACTTTTGGTACTCACAGAAGGCATTTAGGAGTCCTAAAGTTAGGACTCCTAACTTCTGTGAATACCGAAATGAGTAAGTGCCTTCTGTGAATACCAAAATGAGTAAGTGCCTTCTGTGAATACCAAAATGGTAGTAAGTTTAGGATTTTGTCTTAAGTTAGTTCTGTGTTTCGGGCCCATTGTTTGTATGTTGTGACCATATGCAGTTGAGCATTAACCATATATTTGAGATAAAATATTATTAACTTTACCGAGAGTCTGTGATTATTTAGGTGACTGATTACTTTTGTTAGATAGCATTATCATTACCATCAACTATTCAACTAATTGGTCCGTCAACCAAATAGAAGGAAAGTTGATGTAAAAGTTAGATATCTGTCAAATATTTCACATTTGAACCTATGAAAGAAAAGAATTGAACGTACATATAAATTCACCCCAGCGCATCTGGGTGAATGTGTATGGGCCATTGTAGTATGATGTTATTGAGTATTGATCCCTGATCAATTATTGGTGTTGTGCTGGATCACACATATTTTGCAGACAGCGTCCACAAAATATCTTCCCAAGTCTGTGCCTTTATCATCCATGATAGTAACGACAATGACCTGGACCATTGCTATTGGTATGCTTTCTTTTCTTTGTGGGGTTTGATGTAGCACAAATCCCATTTTATTTGTAGGGGTGCATTATAATCCCACCTGTAGAGCGCATCCACATATAACCTTTTGTCATATTAACATGAAGTGTTAGAATTTTGAAATGTATTAACCTGAAACGTGATATGGCTAGGCCATTGAAAAGTATTGTGGAGATTTAACGTAGAAAGGGAATGCCCCTAGCAGAAAACATTAACTTGAAGAGTTTGTGTTTTGAAATTGACAATTAAAGTGTTTATTAATTATGATGCTTTACGTGTAGGTAAAGCGGTACAAAAGGGGGTGGTGATGGACGGAGCATCAGAACTAATCAAACACTCACACCCAGTCAACAGATCCGGGTTTGATCCATCACCGTTCTTTAGCCCACTTTGCCACCCCAGTTCAGACATGGCCATATGCAAATCAGTCTGACCCTGTGCCTCATGGGATAAGTCCAGCCCGAACTGCCAAGCCATGCCTTCCC
The DNA here is from genome assembly GCF_964204655.1 of Triturus cristatus. NCBI lineage: Eukaryota > Metazoa > Chordata > Amphibia > Caudata > Salamandridae > Triturus > Triturus cristatus. The sequence continues at coordinate 387,424,303 of NC_140582.1, read as the reverse complement.
TGGACTGGAAACAAGCTTCCTAGGACCGGTTTCTGGCATTTCAGCCGTCTTCAGCCAGGCTTGCTTGAATCCAGTGGCAAAGTGAGCAAGGGACTCACGTCTGAGCATGCCCTGCCAACTTATGGCGAACAAAGCGGTACAAAAGGGGGTGGTGATGGACGGAGCATCAGAACTAATCAAACACTCACACCCAGTCAAAAGATCCGGGTTTGATCCATCACCGTTCTTTAGCCCACTTTGCCACCCCAGTTCAGACATGGCCATATGCAAATCAGTCTGACCCTGTGCCTCATGGGAACAGTCCAGCCCGAACTGCCAAGCCATGCCTTCCCTGGACTGGAAACAAGCTTCCTAGGACCGGTTTCTGGCATTTCAGCCGTCTTCAGCCAGGCTTGCTTGAATCCAGTGGCAAAGTGAGCAAGGGACTCACGTCTGAGCATGCCCTGCCAACTTATGGCGAACAAAGCGGTACAAAAGGGGGTGGTGATGGACGGAGCATCAGAACTAATCAAACACTCACACCCAGTCAACAGATCCGGGTTTGATCCATCACCGTTCTTTAGCCCACTTTGCCACCCCAGTTCAGACATGGCCATATGCAAATCAGTCTGACCCTGTGCCTCATGGGAACAGTCCAGCCCGAACTGCCAAGCCATGCCTTCCCTGGACTGGAAACAAGCTTCCTAGGACCGGTTTCTGGCATTTCAGCCGTCTTCAGCCAGGCTTGCTTGAGTCCAGTGGCAAAGTGAGCAAGGGACTCACGTCTGAGCATGCCCTGCCAACTTATGGCGAACAAAGCAGTACAAAAGGGGGTGGTGATGGACGGAGCATCAGAACTAATCAAACACTCACACCCAGTCAACAGATCCGGGTTTGATCCATCACCGTTCTTTAGCCCACTTTGCCACCCCAGTTCAGACATGGCCATATGCAAATCAGTCTGACCCTGTGCCTCATGGGAACAGTCCAGCCCGAACTGCCAAGCCATGCCTTCCCTGGACTGGAAACAAGCTTCCTAGGACCGGTTTCTGGCATTTCAGCCGTCTTCAGCCAGGCTTGCTTGAATCCAGTGGCAAAGTGTGCAAGGGACTCACGTCTGAGCATGCCCTGCCAACTTATGGCGAACAAAGCGGTACAAAAGGGGGTGGTGATGGACGGAGCATCAGAACTAATCAAACACTCACACCCAGTCAACAGATCCGGGTTTGATCCATCACCGTTCTTTAGCCCACTTTGCCACCCCAGTTCAGACATGGCCATATGCAAATCAGTCTGACCCTGTGCCTCATGGGAACAGTCCAGCCCGAACTGCCAAGCCATGCCTTCCCTGGACTGGAAACAAGCTTCCTAGGACCGGTTTCTGGCATTTCAGCGGTCTTCAGCCAGGCTTGCTTGAATCCAGTGGCAAAGTGAGCAAGGGACTCACGTCTGAGCATGCCCTGCCAACTTATGGCGAACAAAGCGGTACAAAAGGGGGTGGTGATGGACAGAGCATCAGAACTAATCAAACACTCACACCCAGTCAACAGATCCGGGTTTGATCCATCACCGTTCTTTAGCCCACTTTGCCACCCCAGTTCAGACATGGCCATATGCAAATCAGTCTGACCCTGTGCCTCATGGGAACAGTCCAGCCCGAACTGCCAAGCCATGCCTTCCCTGGACTGGAAACAAGCTTCCTAGGACCGGTTTCTGGCATTTCAGCCGTCTTCAGCCAGGCTTGCTTGAATCCAGTGGCAAAGTGAGCAAGGGACTCACGTCTGAGCATGCCCTGTCAACTTATGGCGAACAAAGCGGTACAAAAGGGGGTGGTGATGGACGGAGCATCAGAACTAATCAAACACTCACACCCAGTCAACAGATCCGGGTTTGATCCATCACCGTTCTTTAGCCCACTTTGCCACCCCAGTTCAGACATGGCCATATGCAAATCAGTCTGACCCTGTGCCTCATGGGAACAGTCCAGCCCGAACTGCCAAGCCATGCCTTCCCTGGACTGGAAACAAGCTTCCTAGGACCGGTTTCTGGCATTTCAGCCGTCTTCAGCCAGGCTTGCTTGAATCCAGTGGCAAAGTGAGCAAGGGACTCACGTCTGAGCATGCCCTGCCAACTTATGGCGAACAAAGCGGTACAAAAGGGGGTGGTGATGGACGGAGCATCAGAACTAATCAAACACTCACACCCAGTCAACAGATCCGGGTTTGATCCATCACCGTTCTTTAGCCCACTTTGCCACCCCAGTTCAGACATGGCCATATGCAAATCAGTCTGACCCTGTGCCTCATGGGAACAGTCCAGCCCGAACTGCCAAGCCATGCCTTCCCTGGACTTGAAACAAGCTTCCTAGGACCGGTTTCTGGCATTTCAGCCGTCTTCAGCCAGGCTTGCTTGAATCCAGTGGCAAAGTGAGCAAGGGACTCACGTCTGAGCATGCCCTGCCAACTTGTAGGTAAATGCATTAACTGAATGTGCCTCATTTCTATGCAATTTGTAAAAGCTCATATAATGTTTTCTTATGTTAGCGGAATCTTGTAGGGCTAAAATGCAGTTCCTGGAAACTCTTGCTTTAGAACTAACAATTTGAATTTCATGTGTGCTGTGGAATTTTTTCTTTCTCATGCTTTGTGTTGCAGGTGAAAGAAGCGCTGGAATAATGTCTTTATTTACTAGTCAGGCAAGGAGAGAAGAAGTTACAATCGTGTGACTTCAATCGATAAAGGAAGGTCGTTGTTTTTCACACAGGAGAAGGCCTGGGAACCAAGGAAAAATTGTTGCAAGAGAAGAACTCCATTTTCCCATGGAAAACTACCTTTAGGACTGTACCCATAGCACATTGCATGACCCGATATGAATCTTGGGAAAGTTACCTGCAATAATGTGATGTGGGGAATATGGAAAGTTCCACTTCTTCTTCTGCGTTTGGAGAGAGATTATCTCAGAACAAGCTCTGTCTCAATAGCTCTATGCTATCCGACCCATCGATTGTGAAGAGACTTCTTACCAAGACTCCACATGATGAAACCTTTTTAGTTCTTTTCCTAAGGATGCTTAAGTAAGGTTGTCATTTTGGTGTTAGTGTAGGGATAGATTCATGCTTTTTACTCATCAACCCTCGATGCAGGGGAACCTCGACTCCTGCTTTCTGATCCTCTGTATTTTATTTCTTGAAGTAATTGTTTTACTTATGCTACATCGTCACAATTGGATACGCAGATTTGGCTGTATGCTAATTCCGCTTTACTCTTACACTCTCTTCTTGAGGTGTCTTTATGTTCAGTTATTTTTGGCTTTGTAGTAAATGAACTCCTTTTACGTAGTTTGCTGTGGTTACTATATGCCCAAGATAATTCTTGCTAATTGATTGACATTAATAACAATTGTTTCCCCTCAATGCTTACATGCTGCTAAAACGAACAATCAGATTGTGACTTTAGAATAGGTCCAGAACGCATGGGCCTGGCCCTTTCAGTTGGTAGCATTGTAGGATGGTTAGCACATGGAGTGAGGGGAGAATCCAGATTTAGTCTAGAAAAGTGTAGAACCCAAAAGTGCCAAAATAGATCCCAATGGTCCAGAATGGAAGGCAACTTAATCCGGCAGAGACTGCTGGAGTTTGATGGTTCGGTGAGATCAGCAGTGAGTGGAGGAGTGAGTATTAATAGGGTGTACGCTGTGTGTTAGATTGCGGTAATGATTTGCTTGTGTGAAATCTTGAGGAGATGGTGTGAGAGTCGAGTGAATGTGGTTTTGGTCCGGATGTGGTTCAAGGATTGAGATTTAAGGTTCCGGTCGCGCATTGGCCTAAGATCCCTGGATATATAATAAAGGTGTAGAGCACATCGAGATTGAGATTGTGATTGTCTGACCAAAGAATTGAGGAGTTGTTGTAAGACATCATCGGCAGTTCCACCTAAGACAGGGAACTTTGTGTGGATGGGATGTTTGGGAATCATTTTGTAGACCTTGTGCACAGAGGTGAGCGATACTGATTTGGGTGACCAGCGCAGGTTGAGAGTCACTGTGTGTGAATATTCTTGGGAGATTGAATTCCATCGATCTTTTAGATGGCAGACAATGATGGATTTTAAGATGATTGTGGGAGGGAATGTGTGCGGAGAAATTGTGAAGGAGGGTGAGCCTCTGTGAGAAATGATGGTGACGTCAGAGAGTGTCGCTCTGCGATAGGTTGGTTGGTGTATACCGCGCTGGGATTGGTGTGTAGTCATCAGGAAGATGTGGTTGGGAAAGATCTTTTCGTCATAATCCATTGACCTACAAATTGCAATTGAAATTGTGAGATCTGTTCAGGGGTGATGAAGGGGTTGTTCCTCGAGTGGGCGAGGAGGTGCCACCTGAGGATACTCCAGCACATTACATGGCGACAAAAATTAAGCTTCACACTATAATTTGGCTTCAAAATTGGCATACGATCACTGAAAAGGAAGGTGAATTGTCATTTCCACGTTTTGGTTCATTTTGGCTCCATGTATTGCATCAGTTAAGAGGAGCAATGCTTGTGCTGTGACCTTTGCCTAGACCAACACAGTTTGAAGCGTTAGATGCCTGGATTTGTGCAGCACATGCTAAACAGAGAGAGAAATATCAAGGGAGAATGAAGAAAACTGTGAGGTCAACTCAGAATGCACAGTGGGATGCAACACTCAAGAAATGGAGAGTGCATACCATAGAAGGAGAAAGGTAAATGGAAGTGACAGCAGTGACAATTATGTCAGCTTGTTGGATGGGTACTTATCTGAGCGTCCTCCACCTTACAGTCCACAGTCAGTCCAGAAATTGTGGTAAGTGCATCAGCTCAAGGAAGGCCTGATAAAGGAGTTCTGGGAAGGATATCTGCAAGAATGGGGGGGACAGAAGTGTCCACCTTGGGAATGTTTAGAACAGAAAGGAGCTTGTGCTGCTGCACAGTTACCAGAATCTCTTACAGTACCGGTCACTATTGATTCTGTTTCTGTGCATGACCCAAGCTCAGTGGGAACCCTTAGTCAGGGACAGTCCATAGAGGTTGAAGGAACTGAATTGGAAAGAACAGGGAGCATGAATGGGAATTGTCTATCTTTGGTGCAGAGGGAATCTAGTACCCTTTAGCAGCTACTGCCGATCCTTCGGGAGTACACATTTGTTCCAGTACTATATGGTCTATACCCATGGCAAGCACTAGTTCAGCTCTATGGATGTGGGAAACACCAGTGAGGGGACCAATGGGTGTAGCCTAGGAAACAAGCACGAGTCAGGGTGCCGCTAGAGGTCAGCATGTCTTAGATGTTGCGAACTTAGAATCCTGGTTGATGGACCATAACAACAGCAAGGAGGGTCAGACCAGTGCATCAAGTCAGGGTACCATCAAAGCTGCAGTGAAGGCAAACCTATTGGATGGGGTGAGGTTTAGAGCTGAGGTCGGCAAGATCATTACTGGGAATTTGCCTTTGAAGAGGATAGAAACCTACGAGCCAGATGACCTGCTGTTTGTAGCGAAGGATGTCACCTGCAGGGCAAGATGAGTGCATGATTAATTCTCAGAGTTAGCTCAGAGGTATGAAGTAGACTTGTCTTGAACAAAGATGTTACAGGGAAATCATAGGCTTAACTACAGCCACCAGAAGCTAGAGGAAAAAAGAGTGAAGGGATTGAAGACACATATCCGAGCTGGATTAGTGGGAGGAAAGATGGTTAAAAAAAAGAGTGCAAGGAAGACAACAGGGGAAACACTACCTTCAGGAGGGGAACACATGGAGTCGAGGCATATCCGTTACTGGAGGTGACTAGTGGAGGGTACGTACATTCTCCTTCGATTAGACGTGACTTAGCTGCATTTACAAATGATTTCCCCAGTCTGAGGGAGAAACCTGCTTAATGGTATAAGCTAGTCAATCACTTTGTTAAGATCTCTAAAGTGTTATGGATTGACGTAAATACCTTGTTCGAAATTGCGGTTCCTAGTGATCTGTGGTGTGCTTGTAAAATAGCCATTGACTGGCCTGCTGCTGAGCCAGAGACGGATTCAGTTACTCATGTTCCTCAACTGCTGGTTATGAAAAAGTACAATCCGGTGACCATGTGGTTGCAGACCAAAACAGCCCCACAAGACATAGACTGATTTAAGATAGATCGAATGACTCAAGAGCCTAAAGAGTCAATGAATGCTTATGATGAAAGGCTGTTACAAGCCTTTAAGCTGTACAGTGGTTTAGATATAATTGTTCCAAAAGAAATGGGACAATTTGCCCCAAAATTTGTGATAGGACTGAGGCCGGAAGTTAGCCTCATGATTCAGCAAAACTTAATATGCTGGCAAAATAAGTCTGTATTCTGCGATATGCAGGGTATTGCAGTCATGAGGTGAATTCCAAACATATGAGAATAAAGGAGAAGTTGATGCTGGTTAAAATGTGAAATGCACAGAAGGGAAAGCAGGTAGAGGTAGCAGGGGGTACAGTATCTCGCGGTCAAGGGAATGTCCCAGGAGGTGTTCAAGTTACACCAGGTGCAGGACCTACGGGATACGGAAAATGAAGAGGTATATCCTTAGATCCTAAAACAAGGATCGACGTTTTGACCCTTATAAAGACTACTGTTTGTCATTTTTGTCACAAGATCGGGCATTGGAAGTGCGAGTGTCATTTAAATCCTGCAAATAAGGTGCAGGAATGAGAACTCGTGCAAGTGGCAAATATGGTAAATCAGTTACCTACAGTGACTAGGCCGAGATCTCTTAATGCAGGAGGGAATCAGAACCAGTTAGTGCTAGTTCCCCAACTTCCAAGCATCTCGCAGGGCAATCAAACTTATCATCAGATGCCCCTAATGGAAGTGCTGGGTGGATTTGATCAGGACCCACCCATGTGACGGTGCCTGGGGGGGAGCAAGACTGTACACTTGGTGCAGTCTTAGAGGTAGACCAGAGTGGACCATATGTAGAAGCAGATGTAGATGGTCACCCCATTACATTCTTGATTGATACTGGTGCTTTCCGTTCTACTGTGAGATCTGCAAAAGTCCCAAACCTACCCCTGTCGGGATATTCAATCTAAGTTGTATGAGTTTCTAATAAAAGAATGACAAAACCTTTGACGGAAGAGGTGCTGGTGAAAGTCAAGATCACCATCATTTAATGGTGTGTGATTCGAGTCCAGCCTATTTATTAGAACGTGAACTTTTGTGTAAACTGAATCATACCATCTATTGCACGCCGTAGGGAACTGAATTGCAGACTAATGATGAAGACATTGCTTTCAAGTTGGCCAACCAAAATCATTATGTAGCCATGTTTCCTGTGGAAGATATGCCACTGGATTTGAGAGGCATCGTCTCTCCACTGTTATGGGATTTCGCAGGAGAGGAAATTGGACTGATTGAGGAGTCGAGCCTGTCTGCATACAGATTAAACCTAATGCAGAATTCCCGAGAACACCTCAATACAATCTGACCTCAGAAACGGAGGCAGGGAGTACACTTGTAATTGAGTCCATCATTGGGCAGGGCATTCTAAAGGAGATAATGGGAAGCCCTGACATTTCTCCTGTCATGGGATTACAGAAACCGAGCAGGAAATATCGAATTGTTCAAGACCTTAGGAAGATAAATACCATTGTGATTCCATGTTGTCCTATGGTATCAAATCCATCTGTGAACCTGTTTCAGATTTTTGGTGAGGCTGAATGGTTCACAGCGATTGACCTCTGTCAGGCATTTTTCTCCATCCCATTGCACGAGAAGAGCCAATTTTAATTTGCTTTCCATCTGGGGAATCATGTCTTAATGTGGTGTCATAGCCCTCAAGGGTATACCGAAAGTCAAACCATATGCAATCAGATGCTGTAAAGGAACCATCAGAGCTTGATTTTGCCCCTAATTTCAATGCTAGTTCAGTACACTGATCCCCTCCTCATTTCATCTGAGACACGGGTGGCTTACAAGGTCGATACTATCGCCTTACTGAACCACCTAGCTGACAATGGGCATAAGGTGTTTTCCTGGAAAACTTCAGTACTCTCTGCACAAAGTACAGTATTTGGGTCATCGAATTGAAAAAGTCAAGAGGAAGGTGTCACCAGAACGAGTGGAGGCGATCATGAAAATAAATCCACCTACTACCCCGAAAGAGGCCAGGATGTATTTGGGAATAGTTGGCTACTGCCAGCAATGGATTTCTAATTTCTCCTTTATGGCGAAGTCCTTGCAGATGCTGACCCACAAGGATGTGTGTGATCCGGTACCCTGGGATAGCAGGTGCTTGCTTGCTTTCCTGCAATTGAGAGAGTGTCTAAGTCACGCTCCAGCTTTAAGAATGCCAGATTACAACAAACATTCTCGTTGTTCTGCCAGGAGGCTTGTGTTCTTTCTGTACTCACCCAGACATATTGAGGTACCCATGCCTATTTCTCAGCTACATTAGAGCCTGTAGCTTCAGCATTGCCCGGATGTCTAAAATCCGTTGTTGCAGCAGGTGTCAGTATTGAACGGTGTGAGAGCATTGTGATAGATCATCCACTTACTGTATAAGTAACGCATTCAGTTGAGCTCCTGATGACGAGGACCAAAACACAGCATTTGACTAATAACGGGTTGACAAGACATGAGCTGGTGTTGCTCGCTGAAGAGAACGCGATTCTGAAGCAATTTACTGTGTTAAATCCTGCTACATTTTTACCGGTTCCAAATGCTGATGGGGACAATTGTGAAGACCATGACTATCTGGATGTTACTGAGCTTTGCACCAAGCCGAGACCTGACGTTGTCGATGAACCATTGTCTGATCCTGACCAAGTCCTCTTTGTTGATGGTTCATGTCTAAGAGATAATGAAGGTAATCAAGAGCAGCATTTGCTGTCTGTACCATCTCTGGAGTGGAGTAAGCTGCCTGTTTACAGGGAGTACACTTCGCACAAGTGGCTGAAATCATTGCTTTGACCCGGGCATGTCTTGCCTCTGAGCAGATCCGAGTCACTGAGAGCCAGTACGGTTTGTGGTGGTTCATGACTTTGGACTGCTATGTTCGCAGAGAGGGTTCCTAACGTTATCAGGCTCTCCCATTAGGAACGTGGAATATGTGAGACAGCTGTTGGAAGCTTTGCAATTACCCAAGGAAGCGGATGTTGTTAAGTGCACAGCCCATGGGAGAGGAGATGACTTTGTCATGACAGGGATTTGATATGCAGATGAAGTTGCTCACTTTTGTGCTACACATGCATGTATTTTTCAATGGGGAATATGTTAGTGAGAGTACAGATAAGCCCAAACTCAGCATGATGCTAACTGTTGAAGACATGTCGGATGAAGTCAAGAGTTTGCAAATGGAAGCTGATGGTAAGGCAGTGTTGCCTGATTGTCTGTCACACACAATGGTAAGGCATATTCATGGAGCAGCTCGCATAGAAAGGGATGCAATGGTGAGAGTGTTCAGGCAGAGGTTTTGTGAGATTGCGGAAGCAGTGTGTCATCGGTGTGTCATGTGCCAACAGATGAATGCAGGGGAAAAAACAGATGTTACTCTGAGTCACATTGGCAGATCTGGTGGTCCCTTCAATCGGATCCAATTGGACATTGTTGAGATGCCTGTGTGTAATGGATTGAGATACATCTTGGTCGTTGTAAACATCTTTTCTCGATGGGTGGAAGATTATCCAACCAGAAAGTGTGATAGAATCACAGTAGCAAAGTTATTGTTGAGGGAACTCATTCCTAGATTCAGATTCCCAACTACATTGGAGTCAGATACAGGAACACACTTCCATAGCGAAGTCATGAAATTGTTGTGTACCGCCCTGAGTGTGGATCAAAGGCTGCATTGTAGTTACAGTCTGGAGGCATCTGGCATAGTGGTGCAAATTAACAGGACCGTAAGGGCGAGACTGGCTGAAGTGCGTGCTTCAACATCTTCGAAATGGCCCAAATCTGTTGCCTTTGGTTCTAATGAGTTTGCGCAGCATTCCTGACAGGAGAACAGGGTTATTATCGTATGAAATCTTGATAGGGAGGTGGACGCGCTTGCTTGCTGTGCCTGCAACTGCATTGATTATTATCACAGAGGATTTGGTCCTTGACTACTGTAAAGGATTGGCTGATGTAGTTCGTTCTGTGTCTCATCAGGTTGAAGGGACAACTGCACCAACTTCGAAAGACCGTTGTCATGAGCTAAACTGAGTTGAATGGGTGCTTGTCCGAAAGCATGTAAGGAAAAACTGTCTTGACTCTCGGTGGTTGGACCTTATCAGGTGATACTGGTGACATACTGCTGTGAAGTGTGGAGGTGTACTGAATTGGATCCATGCTTCCCATACCTCATGAGTCACAGGTCCCTCAGATGAACCAGCTCCTCTTCCAGATGTAGTTCCTGCGGTGACCGAGAGGTCACCGGAGAGGGCATGCCAAGCTGAGGAGGTTCCTGAAGAGGCTGGATACCCACCAGATCAAGCAAAGGGGGGTCAAGCTACATAAGACCCTGGTATTGACTCTGAGGTAAACAGTAACATTTCCGAGTGGTATAGAGTGTGACTTGGCAGAAAAGACTTGTGTGGAAATCAGCCATGTGCAGTTAAGGAAGAAAGATGCTGCAGATGAAACATGGCCTGTGAGACAGAAAGAGAACTTGCACCAATAAGTGAGTCTTCTGAGTCTGAACTGAGTGAGTCTGAGCAAGCTATAGGAAGTGTAAGGAGGTCCAGGAGGGCAAGAGTGCTGTGTCGGAAATATTCCTCTCCCGAGTGGACTTCTCTGGTTACAAATTCCGGGAGAACAAGATTCGAGTTTTCGATACTGATTGCCCAGATCTTGTTGAGTGATCCTGCAACAGAGGCTCTGATTCTGGAAGACATTGAACTTCCGAGCTTCAGAGCTCCACAGTTTCCTCAAGAGACTTCAACATTGAGAGCTGAACTTTTACAATGAGTCATTGAGGAGATTTGCTCTGATCTCATAAGGGATGTAAATTGAACTTTTGGACTGTAAATAAATTGCTTGAAAGAAGATAACCTAGGTCCGAGTGGAAGAAGAATAGGGAAGCCTTCCAAGATGTATAAATATTGTGCCGAGGACTGTTAAAAGAATTTTCCAAGATTCATATACAGTTGCTCAAAGACTTTGTTGCACGTGAACAAGAGGTGGAGAAAAGAGACTCTGGGGCAGATTTATGAGCCCCTTGCGCCACTTTTGCGTCACTTTTAACATGGGAAAAGTGACGCAAAAGTGGAGCAAGGGGCTCATAAATCTGCCCCTCTGTGTGTTGATCCTTATGCAAGCTACAATCCGAGCTGCTTTGAAAATGGAGTCTAGAAATTCGAATCGTAGGCACAAATGTATTATAGGTACACAGATTGTAGGACTAATCATTGTACTAGCCGTAGTCATTGCTGAGTCCATTTTCAGTGCACACAAGATTGAGGAGCAGGGAGTGGGGATATTTGGGACATCTACACCTACCACTGCTGCCTCAAAAGAGAGTACACTAGGATCTGATAAAGGCTTAATGGAGCACACTAGTCACTTTCTTCATGTAGATTTGTCTAAATGTGATTACACGCTGAATGCTTATGCTAAGTTGCTTCATGAATATGCGAATACTATGGATGTGAGAGATTGTTATGTCTGTATGCAATTGTCTGCTTCTGTTGAGGAAGGGAATAGATACCATTGCTTATCCATGACGTAAGGTAGTTTGCTTATGAGCATGTTTTATGGAAAAGATCATTACGAGAATTACTTCTCGAATTACGATGTGGTACGCTCAGAGATAACTGTTTATAAGAATTTGATCAAGCACGATTATTATAGGCAGGAAGAGAGAATGGGAAAATATTTCACACCCACAATAACACTAGACACTGCTTATGCACATAGACATAAACTAACCTGCATATATTTACAGACATAGACAATACATTTGTAGATCTAGTAGAATATAGACATGGGGGACTAATTGTTAAGCTTAATAATAGGGATGGAAACTTTGAATGGACCAAGGAGGAGTTAGCTCATATGGCTAAAGGGAGCTATGGTCTTATAGCTTTAGATTGGGAACAATAAGGTAAGCTTCGCATATGACAAGTTCAGAGTCGTTATGATTCTGTTTTTGTGGGACAGAGTGTGTGTGACCATATTTTTTCTTTTCAATGGACCTTGAAAGAAATTTCTGCAACAAGCAGTGCAAGTGGTGCCAGGAGAATTTTTGTGTGTCAGAAGAATGCATATGTTCGGCTTCCGAACAATTGGTATGGAAGGAAAGTCGTACCATAGAAGAAAACATGGACTGCTGGGAAGTTGTAGGATACATTTTTGGAGCGATGAAACCTAGTTTAGGAGTAGTGCTGAATGACATCAAGATCAGGAAGTTGTCTACCATTGTGGATAAGTTGTCATTGTTACTCGCTGATGGAGAAATGGTTTCGATAAAGGTGATGCAAAACCGTCTTGTATTGAACATGTTACTAACAAAGAAAGGCAGTGTCTGTCGGATGTTGAAGGTCCAACAGTGTTATACATATATCTCAGATAAAAGTATAGATCTGACGGGATATATAATTAACATAACTGAGATTCATCATGAGATACATGATTTGGTAACTGAATGATTCTGGGACAAGGTTAGAAAGGGATTTGAAGCAGCTGGAAGTTGGTTTGCTAACCTAGGAAAGGAAATTCTTCGATATATCTTGAAGCCAATCATAATTGTTGTGGTCCTTGTTATCATCGTGTTAGGAACGATAAGAGCATACAATTGGCATAAGGCGAGACAAGTAGAGATCTCCTTACGGGAAAGAGAGAAGGGTCAAAAGACTGCAGGACAGTCATTACAAAAATTTGAAGTGGTTGGAGGAGTTCAGGCAGAGGAGACTAGCTACGACATCTGTTTAGATCGGTCTATTCTACAGGGATTTAAAGGTGTTTGTGATGACTTAACATCATCAGAGGGGGGAAATGATGTAGCGGAAATCTAATTTTATATGTAGAGGTGCAATATAATTATATGTGTAGAGCGAATCCGCATATAATCTTTTGTCGTATTAACATAGAGTGTTAGAATTTTGAAATGTATTAACCTGAAACGTAATGTGCTTAGGCAATTGAAAAGTAAACTGGAGAGTTAACATTGAAAGTTAATGTAGCTAGCAGTAAACATTAACGTGAAGAGTCGTGTTGTAAATTTGACAATTATCCATGAACTAAATGCGTTTATTAATTATAACCTTTTACATGTAGGCAAATGCATTAACTGAATGTGCCTTATGTCTATGCAATTCGTAAAAACTTAAATGATGTTTTCTTATGTTAGCTGGATCTTGTAGACCGGAAATGCAGTTCCCTGGAAACTCTAGCTTTAGAATTGACAAGTAGAATTTCATGTGTGCTGTGGAATTTATTCTTTCTCACTCTTTATGTTGCAGTTGATAGAAGCACTCGTGTTAGCTAGAATAATGTCTTTGTTTTACTAGTCAGGCAAGGAGAGAAGAAGTTACAATTGTGTGACTTGAGTCAATAAAGGAAGGTCATTGAGTTTCACACAGGAGAAGTCCTGGGAACCAAGGAGAAATTGTTGCAAGAGAAGAACACCATTGTCCCATGGAAAACTACCTTTAGAACTGCACCCAGAACAGATGGCGTGAGCTGAAATGATTCTCGGGAAAGTTACCTGCCATAATGTAATGTTGGGAGTAGGGAAAGTTTCCACTTCTCCTTCTGCCTGCAGAGAGAGAGCAAGCTCTGTCTCAATAGCTTTATGCTATCTGACCCATCAATGGTGGAGTGACTTCTTAGGAAGAGTCCACATGTTGACACATTTTTAATTCTTTTTCTAAGGATGCTTAAATAGGGATGTCATTTTAGTGTTAGTGTAGGGACAGATTAATGCTTTTTTCTCATCAAACCTCGATGCAGTGGAACTTGGACTCATGCTTTCTGATCCTTTGTACTTTATTTATTGACCTAATTGTTTTACTTATGCTACATCTTCTCAATTGGATACACAGATTGGGCTTTATGCTAATTCCGATGTACTTTTACACTCTAGTCTTGAGGTGTCTTTATGTTCAGTTATTTTTGGCTTTGTAATAAATCAACTAATTTTGAGTAGTTGTCTGTGGTAATATGTGTCCAAGAAAATTCTTGCTAATTGATTGACAGTAATAACAAATGTTCTTCCCTGTACACTTACATGCTGCTAAAAAGAACCATTGGATTGCACATTTTGAAAGAGTTAAAATTATGATTAAAAGTCTATCCATTGCTAGTGAAAGTTTCAGCCCATTGTGTTATGGTCTTTAATCAGGCTCACATCATGCATACAAAGTATGTCATTTAATCACACAGTATTGTTTCACTCTATTTTATGGAGGTTATATTCAGCAATGATATAGAACTACACATAGGAAAGTATCAGAAGATCTGTTTTCGTAGTCACAGGCATGCAAGGTTACAGCTTGGCAGGGACAGAAACAATTTCTAGAAACGTTAAGGTGCAGATGAGCAGATTGTGATTTTAGCACTGTGTCTGCTGGCCTTCAGTAGATGTATATGTATATGTTTTCAGTTTTATTTATTGAATCAGCTATCAGCCTTACAACAGTTAAAAGCCATGATTAAAAAGAGGCATAGGGTCTTATTTACAAGCCCATTACAACACCGGAGTGTCACTTTTTTTGACACACCAGCGACACAGTGTGCCTGCCTATATTTACAAGAACAAATAAAGCCACCCTGCATTGATTTTCATGGACTTGTAAATATGTCACCCGTTCATGCATTGTAAAAGAGGAGTTCCATGGGTTTTGCTGTGGGTGTTCCCCTGCAGCATCCATGGACCCTAACGCATTCTCAGATTTACAAGGTTTTGTAAGCCTGAGGATACGTTAGATTCCTACGACTCCCCAGGCGTAAAGGAGGCACAACGAAGAGAAATACCTTTATTTCTCCTCTTTTCCTCGTTCTATGTGGGCTGCATTCTTCAGCCCACGTAGAAAGAGGAAAACATCGCTTGTGGTTGTTTTTATGCAGGAAGCTGTCCCATGCTGCACAATAACAGTTGCCCTACAATGCAGACACTCTCGCACCATGGCGCAAGGGTACTTGCGCTGGCATATAGCAGCCCAATGTGCACCAGTTCAGGGGGAAAGGACGGGAATGCACTGTTTCTTGTAGATACAGCACACTCCTGCCCTTTTCGTTTGATGCACTGCGGTGCAGCAGGAAGGTTTGCTGCACTTCTGCGCATCAAAATACTGTAAATGAGGCCCAAAGTTCATAAGTTTAAATCATACATAGGAAGATCCAACAAATGCATGGTTAAAATGATATATGAAATAATCCAACTAGTATATCTATGGCTTATAACACATAAATATGGCCTTACGACTAAAATAAAAACATAAACGATGGATATAAAGAAAGACATGAGGAGATGCATATAAAAGAAAACATAAGAAGCAAAAAAAGGGCCCTACCGGCGCTGCGTCAACAAGGACATTACATTACTAGACTGGTGCAATGCAGGGACCAATTAAAGGGCAAATGCATGGAAGCATAGAAACACATTAAATAATATCAAATAAAATACAATCAAACAATAAATCAACAACCGACTTCACTAGAGCGTAATACCACTAGAAACAATAGCTGTAAGGAAAACAAGGACACTCAATTAACAATTCATTGCAAAATGTGATCTGTTAAAAGTGCAACACAAGAAGATATAAAAAAAAAGACAATCAGATAAAATGCGTTCTTTCAATAAGACAACAACCATCAGTGTTAGAGATCAATGCCCATGGAGACAATATCTACAGGACAACAAGAACAATCAATTCATAAATCAGTACAATGCAGGGACCTATACAAATGCAAGTATGAGTAAGTATAAAAACTTGGGGGCTGATTTACAAGGACAGGCGCATGCCTGCATATCAGCAGGGAAGTGCCAGTAAAAAATGCGACACGCAGGAATACTTTTGCGCCACCACGGATGCGCCGCATTTACAATGCGAAGCACCATGGTGCAAGGATAACCATATGCGTGTCGCATCTTCTGGCGAAAGGGCAGCGCATTGCTGGAGTCGTGTCGCAAGCGCAACGCAACTCCAGCAATGCTCAGGGGCGGCCTATGCCTTACGTGCTGCGTCACTCTTTACTCTTTACACTTGCTTCAATCAGGCGCAGGGTTTTGGAGCAGCATGGACGTAAAAGCAGCTTCCTTGCGACGGAACACCCACCCTGCATACATTATACCTGATGCAGGTATAATGTAGTGCAGGGTTTTACAACGTGACGCATCTCACTAGATGCATCACGTTGTAAATCTGTCACACGGTGGTGCAGTGTTTACAACGCCGCTGCATCACAGAAGTGACGCAACGGTGTCGTAAACATGTCACAAGAGGTTTTTAAATCTGCCCCATGGTACATAATACCAGAGACATATATTGAAACAATAGTACAAAATGTAATCGGTTGTCCTTCCCTCCAAATTCACAGTTGAGCAGAACAGACAGCAAGCCTATAGGTTCTAGTTAAATGTACCCTGGTCGGCAATGTACCCAACCTAAATTGTATACATAATGTTTGTTTAAACTCAGTGAAGCTCAAATCTAAATAGTACATACATGGAGGGCCATGGTCCCTGCTAAAATAATTGCCCAATAGGGGCCCAAGCTTCAGCGCTTTTTACTTCTTCATCCATATAGCCTCATGACAGTGATCTTTAATCAAATCTAAAGTGTCCCGCTTTACTCAACTTGGATCTGACCATAGAAATCCCAACACTGGTTTAAGGGCTGCTATCTCTGTAATTGTGGTGAATCTAAGTTTAAGGGCTAACAAAGGGATGACTGGCCCCAAACGCAGCAGAGGATTGCACAGGTCACTTTGTTTTTAGGATTGGTCCTGCTGATGTAAATTACTAATGCACTTTTAAGTATTAATGAGATAGTGGTAGTTTTAGATTGCTCTTAGACCATTTTAAAGCAGTCTTATCTAACTATTTGTTTGCGTGTTTTGCACCTCGCTGAGGCACCTAAATCAATAATAGTCACAACAGCACTTTAGACAGAATTATCTCTGAGGTTTTGGTTACCTGGTACACCACGGTGTGTGCTGGTTGTGTGGAGGAAATAATAAAAACAGTGGGGTTGATGGTCTGGTCCTCCATAATCCTGACTGCTCTGTAGGCTGGGTGTGGGATATTTGAGCATTGTCCCGGCACCGACGCGTGCAGTGAGCGTGCTGCTGGTGCACCGAAGGCACACCTAAGGCAAGCCCATGTTTGCTCGTCCACGCCTAGACGCCGCCAGTTGCAGGCAGGGGGAGTCAAAACTTCAGCTTGTTATGTTCTATTATGTATTGAGTGACTACCTTTAGACCAGGACAGTCCCCGTATCTGTAAACACTGCAAATTTGTTTGTCCCTTTTCCATTCCCCAGGACAAGTATAAACTTCTAAATAATAATCATATTGGTCAGGAATCCCACACAAATGACAGCAGGACATGGCCATAAACACTTGTGTCCCCCACCACATGGCGACACTGTCTTTACTTGAATGCCCACTCATCCTTAAACATGTATTGGAACTGAGAACATCTTGGATACAGAAAGACCTAACTTGGGTTTTATTGCGGAGACTTGTCTCTGTCATGCATATCTTTCATGTATCCCAATAGCATTCCCCTCTGACTATAGTCTACTTAGACTCGACAGACTGTCTAAAGCAGGAGGAGTTGTGGTAATTGCTTCTTGCAATACTATAAAAGTGGTACTATTGGAATCTTCTAGCACCAACTAGGGAGAGATGGTCATCTTCAAACTTGAGAAACAGTCAAAGTCTACCTGGTAGGGGGCATTGGTTTATCGGCCACAGGGTGCAAAGAAAGATTTCAGTACTAAGCTGACTGAATGGCTGACACCCCATATCATAGCATCAAAGAACTTTATGTTGGAAGGTGATTTTAACCACCATGCGGAGTTGAAATCAGATCCAGACTCGATACGTCTACTCTCAGAACTGGACTCCCTAGATTTTTATTAAAAGGTGATAGGCCCTACACATATAGCAGGACATATGTGGAACCGTATATTTACTCATTTGCCCCACCTGCAGGTAGTCTCTCCTATTACACAGGTCTACAAGGCAAAACATGATGGTTTGAATGTTAGAGCCCCGTGATTGACAATATCATGTAGCAAGGTAGTACCTTCTCTCTTCATTCCAGCCTTCTCCTATCCCATCTTCAGGGTTTATGATGACATCAAATGAGCCTCAAATGATTTTGAGGGAGCTGTCATCCAGACTTTAAGTACTATTGCTCAGCTCAAACTCGACAGGAATAAAAAGAATATAACATCTCCTTGACACTCTGAATCTCTTAACAGGGAAAATACAGCCGGGAGGACAATAGAACATTGATGGAGAACTACTAAAGCTCTTAGTGATAAAGCTATATGCAAAATCACATTAAGTAAGTAATGTCAAAGAAGCAAGAAAATCACATACAGTGGACAGGACTAACAACGTGGGTAACTCAACAAGAGAACATTCTAAGATCATGCATAAATTGACTAATACCTCAAACAGTGCATCGCCAATTCTCAGGCTCTCTGTATTAATCTTGCTTATCATTTAAAGGACAAAATCTCCAAAATGTATACATCATTTCCAAATGGAATGATCCTGGATACGCCAGCTTCATCAAATCATTCAGCTGCCATCCATCCTATAATCTTGGACAGTTTTAATCCAGTCACTCCTGAGCAAGTACCAGCTATGATTAAGAGAAATTAATCTGGATCTCCTGATGATCCTGCTTCACCCTATCTCAAGGCTGTTTTGGCCCAGCCCTCCACCCCTCAGTTACTAACTTGGTCAATCTTTCCGTGAGCCTCAGATATTTACCAGTAAAATGGAAAACTGTCCATGTCAGACTAATTTTAAAACACATCACGGAAGACCCCCAAGAGCTGTCCAATTATAGGTCTATATTACTGCTTCCCTTTCTTGTAAAAGTCACAGCAACTGTAGTGAACTTACAACATTTTTAGAGACTCACTCACTGCTGGACCCCTCCCAGTCAGGATTCCTGTCCTCCCATAGTACAGAAACGACACCATTGGAGGTCCTGGAATCAATCTAACTTGCTTTGGTAGGGGGGGAACTCAGCTATGCTGTTTTTTCTAGATTTGTCAGCAACTTTCAAACCATCTCCCATACTACCCTAGTCCAAAGACTGGGGGATATTGCTATTGGTGGCAAAGCATTAGTCGGGCTGATAAATATCCTGGCCGATCGAGTCCACTCAGTACAGCTGGACTCTTTCAATTCCAGAACCATGACATTAGACAAGGGGGTGCCACAGGGCTTATCTTTGAGCCCTACCCTTTTGCACATCTATGTGGCCCCCCCTTAGCCAAAGTGATAAGATCATGTGGCTTTAGGGTCATCACGAATGCAGATGGCACCCAACTTATCACCATAAAGCCCAACCCTGAATCCACAAGATTATAATTCAGGGACTGTATGGTTAAGATCGCTGCATGATGTCTACTAACTGTCTTCTAATGAACTCCGGCAAGACGGAGATACTGCTTTTTGGAAAAGTACATTCTCTATGGTCTAGCGACTGGGTGCGCAGAGAACTTGGTCTCACTTCCATCCCAAAAAAAGGAATAACAAATATAGGTGTTCTAATTGATAAGAATCTGACTATGCAAGAGCATTTGTATTCAATCTCTTGAGGGAAATTTGTGCGCTTTATAAATAAATATAAAGTTAAGTTAAGTAAAAGCTATCAAAATGTTGTAGTGAGTTGAGGTTCACACCCCCCAGAGCTCAGCCCCATAGAGAGCCGCTGCTTCTGGCATTTGTTTGTAAATCTGCAGCATAATACTAATACTTTTTGCACCTACAATATGTCTAAGTTTCAGGATCGTCCCAGCAAGGTGTCTCAAGACTGTAGTTGCTTTCTGAATATGACTCTTCCATTGACATTTCGTGGCATACTGAATCCCCAAGCAGTCATATTGCTTGACAGTCTTGATAGGGACACCTTCTTTCATGAGCTTCCTCTTAAAATGAGAGAAAGATCTCAGTGCCACACTCTTGGTTTTAGCTCCTTTAATAGTCAGCGATTTCTATGCACAATAATCTATAAAGTGCTTTAGCTATTTATAGATTGCATTTTCTGTTTGTGCCACCAAACCAGCATTGTCCATAAATAATAATATTGGAACCCTTCTTCCATCCAAAATATCGGAACACTTCTTCCCGCTAACATCCAAGGGTTCCCCTAGTAAATATTCCCCGCATGATTCAGTAAAGGGATAAATAATAAAGGCACCAGAACGCAACCTTGTCGGATACAATTCTATACTTTAAAGGGTTCAATACACTCACCTTTCTGCCCAAACCTGACTCTAGCAATATAGTCGGAATGAAGAGCCATTACTGCCTGTACCAACGTTGTTGCAAAAAGAACAATTGATGGACGGAATGCTGAATAATGCCAAGCATTCACCCCCAGTACATAGATCTGGGCCTAAATCCATCGTTTTCTGCTCATCATGCCTTTCCAATTTAGTCCAAGCTGTATCTAAATTAGTCTGGACCCTGTTCCCCATGGGAATGACGTAGCACAAACTGCCAGGCCAGGTCCTCCCTGTACCAGAAACAAGCATTCTGGGACTGGTTTCGGGGAATCACCCCTCATCAGCCAGGCTAGCTGGACTCCAGTGGCATGGAGAGCATGGGACATACGTCTGAGCATACCTGTCCCACTTAGAGTGACACATGTAAAAAGAACAATTGATGGATGGCATGCTGAACTATGAGAATCATTCACCCCCAGTACAGAGATCTGAGCCTAAATCCATTGTGTTTTTGCTCACCATGCCATTCCAACTTGGACCCAGCCATATGAAATGCAGTCTCCATCCTGCTCCCAATGGGAACATTCCCAGACGTGGGACCTGTGCTCACTGACCCACTGAATTCAAGCTAGCCTGCCTGATGAGGGGTGATACCTGATTCCAGGATGCTTTTTTGTAGTCCAGGGAGGACCTCGTCAGGCAGGTTGGGCTGTACTGTTCCCATAGGGAGCAGTATGGGTGGGTGTTAAACTCCACTCTGCTGGAGGAGTTCACAGAGTTTTGCCCATTCCATGCTCTGCTTGGAGGGCGGAGTTCGGCAAAACTCTGTCAACTGCTGCGTAGAGGTGTCCAAGAGAGCTAAGGGCTCTGATAGATCGGCTAAATGGCGCACTTTGTTGTGATATTCAAAGGCTAGCCAAAATGCATAGGTCCAGCAGTATTTGATATGGTCGTTTCTCAATTTGTCTGTCACCGTTTTAAAGTGTTGATGCCTGGCTAGAGTAGCAGGAGCGATATCTTGGAAAATTGAGCAAGTGTCTCCTTGAAAGCCAACTGTCCTGACTTTCTGTTCTACCTGGATTATTGCTTCCTTAACCTTGAAAGAGTGGAAATTCACCAGTATGTCAAGAGGGTGTTTCCTATCACCTGCTACTAATGAGCCCTCATGATGGACCCTGTCTAACTTGATCTTTGCCTAAGAATTCCCCAGCAGCTCTGCAGACAGGCCTGTAACGAAGGTGTCCGGGTCGGGCCCTCCGTTGCATCCGCCAAGTCTCGGATTTAAACATTGTTGCACCTCGACCTGTTTCCTAGATCTTCCATTTTCAAAATGAATGCCTGAAGCTGCATGTGCAGAGAGTGTATGAGATGTTCCATATGACTTGTACGGCGCTCGAGCTCAAGGACCTTAGCATCGATGTCCACCATTCTGGTCCCCACTGAGTCTACATCTTGCTGTAGCATTACAAGCTTTGCGTAGAGGTCAGACTGAAGCATCTACAAGGAGGAAGCCAGGTCAGCTTTGTGCTCCTCATGGAAATCCTTTTTAAAGATGTAAGGAGATCCTTCCTTGGTGAGGGCCATGGCTGCAGCTCATTGGTCTAAGATGACATGCTCCTCACTTCTGCCAGCGTGATATAGCTGGAGACCCTATTAAGTTGTTGCTTCTTCGGTGGCATATATGTAGGCAGCCCCTCTCTCTGAGCAAACCAGTCAGTTGATGAACTCTGTGTAGAGTGCCCCGATCATGCGCCACAAGAACTCACCAAGGGTGTGCTGATGAAAACAGCAACGCTATGGGAAAATCAACATTTGAGATTGTTGCCGGGGTTCTAACCACAGGGAACAGATGGTCTCAATTAGCCATGGGATATGTGCCAAAAAGGGTAGCACCAAGCAACAGTCACATAAATCGTGTGGCGAATTTGGCAGGTAATACACCGCGGGGAGGTCATTATCTCTGACTCCTACCAGTGCAGACTAGGTAATTTGTACCTTTGCAGTGATTAGTAGCAATGGTGGAAGGTTCTAGCTGGGCCTTGTGCAGAGCAGAAGGTACTAGAGTGCGGGCCAAGGTTCCTGTATCAGCTCCAGTGCCTCATGTTGCCAGGAGAAGCTGACCGCAGGGCTGGTTAAACCTGCCTCTGGCAATGCAAATCCACCAGATGCTTGGGCTTCTGTTCAGACTTTAGTGCTGGGGGCACTACAGGCCTCCTTCAGCCGCCATCTTGGATCTTGGATTCAGGCCTGACAGGACCTGCAGTCAGAAGCAGTGCAGCCTCTGCTCACTCGTGATACAGCTCGGGGGCCCCAAGGGGAGCGTGGGAATCCCCCTGCATGCCCAGCCCCTGGTGCCCAGCGACAGAAGCCTACCCAGCCACGGGTGCCCATCTTCAATCAGCACCTGCTGCCATCATATAGTCAGGCATAAGGCTCACAGATCGCCACACCTGGAGGCAGCCCCAGGGGGTATAAGGTACGCTCTTCACTCAGTGTCACCCACCTTTGTCCACTCTTGGTCAAAGGGTGGGCCTGTTCACGACTACGACCCACCCTCCCGATAAGCTGGCCTGGCCGCTGGGCTACCACTGCATGCTGCTTCACTCACCCGGTAGGCAGCAAGTGCCCCTGGGGAAGTTCACAATAGGCAGATTGGGCCTACGGCAACACCCGCATGCGGGTCCCTCAGAGCACTGGCTTACCAGAATCAGATTAAGTTTAGTGTATAGTGAATAAAAATAAATATTGCATACAGCTAAAAACAACAACGTTTCGTACAGTAATATCATGCGACGGCAAAATGAAAATATGTTAAAAATACTAATTGCCTCTTGTAGATAAAAAATTGAAAATTAAGTGGTTGGGAAAGGTAAATGCGTATCGTGCAAATTCCTTTGATGTCCATTTATGACACAGTGCACCGGCGTACATGTCCACATATAACATAATGGTAAATATGTAGTTGTGTATTCTGCTGTTTGTGGTTAACACGAGCAGTGGATTACAGGGGGATCACGCTTCCCCACCGTATGACCGAGTCCGTTAGAGTAAAAGGTGCTTTCCGAAGGCTTGTGAGCTATCTCCGATTAGCTGCGGTCACATCAGTCAAACAATTAGGGCACGTCCGTGACAGAACTTTCAAAAAATTAAATCACTCGAGTCCCGGTAGCGGTTTTTCCGTGAGCTCTTAAAACGGCTTGCTGTCCGCATGGCTGTAAGCGCGTCCTCTCCTCAAAACGGACTCGGTCATACAGTGGGGAAGCGGACTGCTCCTGCATCACTGGCATTCCATGATGGCACTGAGCGCATGATGCCAGGGAACGGTTGGAGAGCATGTGTGCCCATCCATTAATGATTGCCATTGATCCATGATCAAAATAGGAGCTCCAGGAAGATTCAAGTAAAGTGTTGACTTACTGGCTTCCTTTTGGATCCTTGTATACAAGGCAGCACACAATCTATCTTGTTTTGTCCTGAAGAAGACCCGCAGTTGATGCTTATACATAGCACAGATACACAGGGGTCGAAACGTCGACGCATAATTAGAAGCATTGAATTCCATTTATTACCATTACGAATCGATTATGAATAATTCTATGTCACTGTGAGAATAACTACATATTTTTACTCTATGTTTGAATGTTAATTTTATTTATATGTATAGTCCTTTTTGCACCTAATGGATTTGTTGTGATTTATGTACATCATACACTTTATCTCACTGTGTCTCTCTGTTGCCCTAGATAACAATGTGTGTATGACCTGTTTTTATGCTGATACAAATATTATTTTGCTTAAAATAAATTACAGAGTGACACAATTCATTTGTGTATTCTCAAGGTGGCACCTGCAGACAATCACATAGTGTGAACCTCCACTTTGCTCTTTTTTGTTCTGCACATTCTTCGAAGCATGAAACGACTACTCTGTCCTTTGTTTATTAGTAGGCATGCCAGTCCTTTTCTATGGGGCAGATTTACACGAAAGTGACGCATCTGTACAGATGAGTCACTTTCCCTGCGTCACCCTTAGAATCCCTTGCGCCACCATAGATGCGCCATATTTACAATACAGCGCACTATGGCGCATGGACTGACAGATGCGTCAGAAATTCTGACGCATCTGTTGGCATTAAAGTCACGCATTTGCTGGAGTTGTGTCTCAGGCACGACGCAACTCCAGCAATGCGTGTTGAGGCCTATTCCCACTACACTGCGTCACTACCTACGCCTGCTTGAAGCAGGCGTAAGGTTTTGACGCAGTGGCGTCCTAAAAGTGGCGCAGTGAAATCTTGTAGATTTCACTGAGTCACTTTTACGAGGCCTTCCTGCGTGGGAACGCCCACCCTGCATACATTATACCTGACGCAGGTATAATATGACGCAGGGCTTTACAACGTGATGCATCTGCCTAGATGCGTCACGTTGTAAATAGGCCGCATTGTTTGAGCTGCTGTTGTGTCAAAAAAGTGACGCAACTGAAGCGCAAAAGTCACGCAAGGGGCTTGTACATCTGCCCCTATGTTTCCATCTCCATAGGTTCTTTAGAACACCCAGTGTGAAGCATTCTGGATGCGGGGAATCTAGGACTGAGGAAGGGAATGGATCCTTCCATGAAAGCATTGAAAGGGGGAGTTTGCGGGGTACTTTTTCTCACTGTTAGTTGATGAGAACAGTGAAAGTAAAATATCCCACAATCCGACAGTAATGACTGATAATGAGGGTGGAAAATCCATTCTTTAAAATTGTCTCATTCAGGTGTGAGAATCTAACATAAAATTAGCAGAAAGATTGAATACGTTGGGACTGTTTACTGCATTGACTGCTGACGGAAGAAAAGGGGCACTTCAACTGACTGGCACGGCTATGTGAATCTGTCCCACACTATATATACTAAGTGTGCGTGGATTCTAAACAAAGTAGGTTGACTAATTAAACATCCTGGATCATCATCATCAAATAAGCTTTATTCGAAAACACACTGTGTATCATAAAAGATACATAAAACATCATCACTTGAATAAAAACACCTGATTTAAAGAAAAAAACAGAGGTATTGATCACGTTAAATAAATAAGTATATACACAATGGATAAAAAGCAAGCATGCACCACCATGCAAGGTGATCGAATTTCCATAACTGCTTTCTTTATCACAGGCAATAAATATCGTGACAACACAAAACATATGTACAAGCTTGGTAAGGTTTGCAGGTAGATGAAAGCTGTTCGACATTGCACAAATCCAATTTGTTTTAGCAGCGATTGATAAAACATTTTCTCAACTCTTTATGAAACAGATTGAAGAATAGAGTGTGAATAGTACTTTGCTTGGAGTTGTTATCACAGCGACATCAAGATCAATTTCGTAGCCACAATATACCAAGAGAAAAAGATGTAGTATACACAAATAAAGCTGATGGGAAAGTCTATAGAACCACAATTACC
This sequence comes from Triturus cristatus, assembly GCF_964204655.1. Classification (NCBI taxonomy): domain Eukaryota; kingdom Metazoa; phylum Chordata; class Amphibia; order Caudata; family Salamandridae; genus Triturus; species Triturus cristatus. The sequence continues at coordinate 387,398,500 of NC_140582.1, read as the reverse complement.
AATATTGCAAACCATGTTTAAAATGGCAGTGAGGAATGACAGCTTGACATACACGTGTAGTAATACTGGATTACAGTAACACATTTTTTTAATTGTTAGGTGTTGCACAGGGATGAAGTGTATGTATCATTCCTCGTGTATTGATCTAAAGTCTCCTTGTTCCAGCAGGACATGGCTCTCAAAAATCCTTCTGTAAATTGGGGTGACTTACTCCTCACCAAGAGTATTTTACACCAACTATTAGAAAGAATGCTTTGTGATTAGAGGCCATGGTTCTTAAAGTGCCTTCACATTAGTGAATAACGCATAGAATTTTATTATATCAATATGTTATGGACTTTTTTCTTAAAGAAAAAAGGTCACTGCAGTCATAAAAGGGTGCTAATTTGGACAAATGCAGCATAGTTACAGCTGCTCAGACTATCATTCATAAAACATCACAAGACGCACTAAAAACGCTTAACAGGACAGCATTAATGAGTAATTAGCAACCGGACGATAATTAATTGTGAAATGTTAAAGTGGTGGCTAATGATATTTAGAAGCGTTCTAACCAATCTGATGTATGCAGGCCCCTAAACTAATGTCTGGAATACTTTGATCGCCCCTCCTCCTGTTTCACGCAGGAGACGTCTTGTGTCATTTGTGAATTGACTTTTTTTTATTAAAAGAAAATCTGTTCATTTCAACCATTTATCAGAATGTTCAAGCAGAACCCTCTTGGGTCCCTGTCATCCATTATTTAAAAGTCCTACTCATTACTAATACGATTAGCCATGCTATATCCCAATTTCCTCTCCTCTTGCAATCTTCTGAAATCCTGCCTCTTGGCAGCTTAGATGTTTTGGCCAGGACAGGAACAGGCCAGGTTTCTCGGTATGAAAAGGCTGACAGAGCTTCTAGTTCCGCTCACAGGCGCGGCGAGAACTGTGTCGCACCAGGTCTGCAGCCTGGAGCGGAAGGTGACTCGTGACTTTGGGAGATGGTTCCAGGGACGAACAGATACGCAGTATCCGGGCATTAGGGCTCTGTCACAACACGCCAGCTCCAACATCTTGTTGAATCCACCAGACAAAGCCTGACAGTCCCACAAGCTGCGCTGCTAGATAAACCTCTGATTTTGCTCTCAGCTTTCACATAATGGGCTTTTGGGAATTTGGGGCCATCACCCTTCCAAATACACGTGTAGAGCGGCACTCAGCAGATGGCCATATTCTGCCGTGCTGTGGCTTGGATTTGACTACACTCTAATGGTCCAAATCAATTGGAGCACTGAACACAAATGGAAGCCAACTTGGCACGTTTCGAGTTGGAAAACATGCCTGTCCCAGATTAGAGACTTACTTTGAATTGTTATTTTCTCAGATGCATATCATCAGCTCTACCATGGCAGCGCCTAATCAAATGTAACACGATGCAACTTGATAGGGCCGTCTCACTGTTATACAAATGTCGCATTCTAAAGAGCCGGAACTGGTAACAGGCTTAAGAGCACAGATGTCTGTGAGCCATTTGACATCACGTGAACTTAGTGAAATGTCCTTTCCAAAAGAAATCTGCTTTGAAAAGTTTTTATTTTATTTTATCAATTAATAAAGAGGCTTCATAAATGATATGCTTCTCATCATGGAAGTTATTGCATTTATCAGCACCAAAACAGTTAAAAAGCTGAAAACACAACATGATATGAATGCCAAGACAATTTATAACAAGCATTGGAATAGCCAATAGGTCTTGCCTTTGGGATTGTATAAGTGTTTAGCCATGCAACACTTGATGTTGTTGCACCAAGGATATTGTGTTTCATAAGTAAATACTTATAAGGTCCCAAAAGCGAGACCTATTGGCTATGCCAATGCTTGTTTTATTTCTCTTGCACTGTTTTTTGGATAGAACAGGAAAGGATCATTATTACAATGATTAACAACTGTAGCATGGACCCAGTTGCTTTGGGACCATTTTGTACAATCTCATTTACTATTTTTCTTCTTAATTTTCTTCTTTAATTCTACCAACTTGCCACACGTTATGTTATGTTATGTTAAAAAGATTTCTAATGCTCACAGCTGCCCCAGGAAGGGACTTCCCAGTGCTAATCATTGAGATGACAATAACAGCAGAAAGGAGCCAAAGCACAGAAGAAAAGAACAAATATAGCCTAGGCTGAGAACAGCCAGGTCTTTAACAGCTTTTAAAAACTCATATAATTCTGGATCTTCCTTTGATTAAGAGGTATAGAATTCCATAAAGTTGGAGCTAGGACTCGAAAAGAACATCCTTCTGTTCTGGCTCTTCTAGCATAGGGTATATGTGTCAAGTTCAGATCTGCTGCGCATAATGCTCTAGTAGACATATATAGTTGCATCAAGGCTGTTAACCTGGGCATTTACTTGCTTGTAAAAAATGTAGTGAAAGATACATAAAGCCTTGAACTGAGTAAGCTCCTCAATGGACAGCCATCGAAGATTGAAGATGACCCGAGTAACTGATGGAGCAAGGTTTCGTATAAAAGAAACTTGCTTGTAGGCAATCCTCTCAAATAACATGTAATCACGTAACAAATCTGTTTTGTGAATACTAATATCGCATTACACACAACATACTGTATCTAGGGGAAGCTTTTATATGTGCATTACTAATAAGTAACCGGAGTGTATATAAAATGGCCGCCAAAAACGCAGGATTTTCATCGCGCATGCGTCTACTGCATCTATGAAGTATGGTGTCTTTTATGCTTGGGGGAAACTTTGCAGCTGCGCAATAGCTCTTAAAATAGCCGCTTGAAACTCACATGTTAATGCGCATGCTATTGCCTAAACTAAATCTTATAAGTTCTACTAAACACTAATGCGAAAAATTAAAATAAGTAAATGGGGATACAGTAGAGATTAGTGGTATACAGTGAAATCATTTATTTCCTTATTCTAACGTGCCTTGTTCTGACTTTAGTTCATATTTGGGCCTCGGAGGGTGACTGAAATCCCTTCCCCACCTGATTAGCGTGCAGGCGCACAGACACCTGCCGGAAATCATGATGGCACAGTTGAAAAACAGCCAAGGCCACACTGGACTGGGAGACGCCTGAGGAAGAAACTTTAAATAATGTTTCAAAATGTATTGATCATTACATGGAATGGAATGTTGGAGGGAATAAAGCTTTGGGAAAGTAAATTAAGGGGCGGAAACATAGAACAATGGTCTTAAGAAAAACATTACTTTTGGTATGGTGTGCTGAACTCACCTCCTTGACCTGTCCAGTCAGAATAGGGGAAAACACAATATTGAAACATTGGGGTGTGGTACACGAACACAGAATAGTTTAATTGATGTAGGTTAGTTAGTTAGTGAGCAGACTGCCACAGACCTGTCATGCAGACCGCAGAGTCATACCCGTCATTCTGACTCATCACAGACCCGACACGTATGCTGCCACAGACGCTGTCCGAGACGCTGTCTCAGACCTTTCAGATGCCAGAGGCCCTGCTCAAAAGACCGAAATACTGATCGATAATCCATCTTATAGAAGTGGAATTGCGGAAGAACTATTTCGAGGAGAGTAGTGCCAGAGAAAGGGGTGCGACGCAGGCATTGCACTTTGAACCTGTCTTGATCTTCATCTCCCGTCCTGTCTGGGAGACCTTCACCCGACTCCTAGGCCAGGGGGTTCGGTCATCGCACTATCCTAGGTAATTATAAATCTGTGTAGTATGTCCTTGTACTGCTCTCTATTTTCCTCCCTCTCCAGGTACCATCTTCATTGATCTTTTATTTGTGACTTTTTGCTTTGTTTGACTTTACATTTTTCTTGAAGAAAGAAGGTGTTGAGCTGTGTTTGATTTGACTCACAAAATTATTGATTAGATAACATTTTTAAAACTTTTCGAGTTTGTGGTTATTACAAAAGTAAAGTTAATGTCATTTCTACTTTAAACTAACTCAGCAACCTGATTCATTGAGCGAAGGAAAATTATTGACAAGGAGATCGAGGTAAGATTTGGTAAAAGTGAATATGAAATTACAGGTAAATCACAAAATTGATGACAGTGGGCTTTTACTAGCTTACTTGTATGAATGTTATGGGCCCAGGTGAGTATATGGTATGTGTGAGTAACCCAAGCTGGTAACCCGCTCCATCATAACCAAACAGGATTTGGAGAGATTACGTGTTGTAACTTCGACGGCACGCCTACTTTGCATCTCATTAGCGATGTTCATCGCTGGAATGAGATGCGGTGCATAAACGGCTGCTAACATGCGTTAATGCATATTAGCGCCGCATTGTAAATATAGAGATGAAATTGACCCTTGATAATATGCCCCTCAGTGAGTCGCTTAACCGTAGTGAATGAAGCTGGTTGATAGCAGGTTGAAGTACTTGTTCAGCAATAGAGATCTGAAGTTCTGTTCGAAACTAATATTGGGAGGATTATAGGGAATATCCTTAGGAAGCGAATTCCAAATCCTTGGAGCGTTTCATGAGAATGAACGCTTCTGAGATGATTTTATTCAGTTTGGGTGAGATGAAAAGATGTGAGTTGGAGCTTCTCAGGGTACAGCTTCTTCCCGCTCTCGATAGTTTGTTTTCTAGATATTTTGAGTTTTCAATATGAAGAGATTTGTGAGAGATACAAGCTGTCTTCAAGATGTATCTTCCTTCTATGGGAAGCCAATTGAGACTCTTGAGAGCAGATGAGATGTGGTTGAACTATCTGGTTCCTGTGAGGAGTCTGGCAGCCGCATTAAGAGTTTTACTTAGAGATGCAAGGTGACTTTGAATGGTCTAAGTGATGATGGCCTTACCGTAGTCAAGTTTTGCTTTTATTGGGGTAAAGCTTTATGTGGTTGGTGCTTAGCCAGGTATGCACCTTGTTTAGTGTGGTATTAAGATGGCTAATGTCTCTGCAAGATTTTATTTTGCAGTAAGGTTGTGTGTTATCGGCATATAAGTGGTATTTAACACCTGCCTGGTTCAGAATAAGTGTGAGGGGTTCCATGAAGCGATTAAAAAGGGCAGAGATAGGATAGAGCATTGTGTAACTCCTTGTGGAACTGGTGTAGGCTGAGAGAGACTGCTGCTAATTTTTGTTTGTTTAGAGCGATGTTGTAGATAGGACATAAACCATCTAAAGACCATGCCATTGATACCAGTGCAAGTCTTAAGGGTCTCATGTAAAGCGTAGTGATTAACTATGTCAATTGCTGCTGATGGGTCGAATAGGCTTAGGAGGCAGGAGTCACCTTCATCTAAGGTTCTAAGAATGTCATCTGATATATTGAGTGTTAGACCTAGCAACTTTTGGCATGGTTTCCCGTCTTTTTGCTTCTGTCCTCTTGTTTTTGATTGTGTGCTAAACGTTGTTTTCGATGGTTTTAAGTCTCTGGGCACCTTTACACTGCTGACCAGTGTGAAAGTACATGTGCTCTATGTAAAAAATGTAATGGTATTTGGTTTCTCCATGATTGGCATATTTAATTTACTAGTAAGTCCCTAGTACAGTGCACAATGTGTTGCCAAGGCCTGTAAATCAAATGCTACTAGTGGGCTTGCAGAACTGATTGTGTCACCCACATGAGTAGCCCTGCAAACATGTCTCAGGCCCTCCTCTGCAGAACCTGTGTTTGCAGTTTTAAAACTGCCATTTCGACCTGGCAAGTACACCTACTTGCCAGGCCCAAACGTTCCCTTTGATTACATGTAAGCCACCCCTAAGCAGGCCCTAGGTAGGCCCAGGGGCAGCGTGTAGAGTATTAAGAGGTAAGACATGTACTTATCAGTTTTACATGTCCTGGTACTGAAAAACTGCTAAATTCATTTTTCACTGCAGCAAGGCTCTAATTGGTTAGCACTGGAGCTGCCTTGTAACATCTTACAATTGTATGTTCCAATTGGGAGCAGATAAGAAAATCGGAGTATTTTTCTCTGGACTCACAATTTAAAAACACCTTCTAGTGAAGTTGGTTTTTACATTGCAGGTCTGAAAATGCCACTTTTAGAAACTTTGCATTTTCTAACTTAACCATTCTGTGCCTTTGCCTGTCCCTAGAATACACGTCTAGGTTGAATCTCAGTTGTGCTCTAGACAGTCTCACACAAAGGGAGCTGAGGTGTGCCCTACACATACCCAGATGGCCCATCACCAGGCTGATGAGCCTGCCTGAGCTAGTGTGGTAGGAGGAGTTGACACTTTCACCTGAATAGCACTGTGCCTGTCCTAAAACAAAGAAGTCTCCACCTGAGTAGTGTTTCTGGAGCCAGGGCAAGAAAGGGCAGGGATTTGTGCACTACAAAGAACTTCCTTCGAAGTCTCCATACTTCAAAGGCTAAAATGGGTATAAGCACTGAACCTCTGACACCATATACACAGAACACTTCTGTACTGAGGACATTCTGCCAGGAAGAAGAGCTGTTGTACTGCCAGGAGGGACTGCTCCTTTACTGTTTACTTTGCTGTATTGGTCTGCCGCCTGCTGCTTCTATCCTGGGAATGAGAAGATTGGACTTTGCTCTCTGCATCCTGCTTTCTAAAGTTTCTACAAGGGCTTGAGCTGGGCTTGCATCATGTTGGAAGTCTCAGGGTCATCAAATACTTTACCTGCAGCACCTGGGCCCCTCTGCGGGGAGCCCTACTTGTCAAGTGGTGCCAAATCCAGTTCCTGGGCCATTGGAAGGGAGTTTCCGTGCTACAAAAAAGAAACCGATGCTGAGCGACTTCAGAATCAGCCCCTGTGTGCAACTTTGGCGTTGTGTCACTGCATGTACCGAAGCTGTGGTCCCCGCTCGATGCAACAACCATGACTTAAAACATAGGTTCCGATAGCAATGCATCGCCTTCAATGAACTGCCACTGTGGGAGTACTGAGCACTGCACCACCAATGTATGTGATGCAGCAATCTAACGCGGCACCTATGGTCCAGTGGTTCAACCTTGATGCCACGGATTTGAAGTCTCATGGCTTGCCCTTCAGCACCTCATCGACTCTGCATTGCCATACGGAACCAACACCCCGCTGAAAGTGACGCCTCACCTCCCATTTGCAAAGCATCAACCCTGGGCACCGACTTTATCATCGACACCTCACAGCAGACCGAGGGTCACATCGGCAAACAATGCATTTTCTCCCCTGTGCCTTGGGATGTCCATGGGTGTCAGCGACTCCACAACTCTGCACCGACGCCAGGAACCGATGCCTCACTTGCTTCAGTGATGCCTCACCTCCTTTGTGCAACACACTGTCCTCGAGTGCCGACTTGGCAATGACCTGCATAGCAGTAAGGAACCAATGCCGCACCTCCACAACACCTCACCTCCCCTGCGTCTAGCATTGTCTTTGATTTCCGACACCTGCAAGAAACTGTACTGGGTCTGCATTACTCCTGACGCAGGTGTTCACTCCATCAAGGTCGGACTGACTTTGTGGGTTCATACCGGTCAAGCACGACCAGATAGCCCAGCTGGAAATATTGTTTTGTAAGTGTTATATTTTATATAATCTTAACAAATTCATATCTTGACTTGTGTATATTGGATTTTTGTTGTTTTGGTCTTGTTGTACTTTTCTAAACAGGCCTAGAGGACCTTTGTGGAGTTTTCACTGTGTTACTGTGTGTGTGTGTGTGTGTTTGTGTAAATACTTTAAACATTGCCTCTGGGGATAAGCCTGACTGCTCTTCCCAAGCTACCAAGAGGATGAGCACAGATTATTCTTTGGGGCATACTTACAAGGAGATTATGGAGCAGAGAGCTGTTGCAAAGTTTGCAGAGCTAAGCTCTGCCATTTCCAAAATGCAGAGATGTGCCATATTTGCAACAATATGGTGAACCCCTGTGTTTTCCCTAGTGCTGGAGCTTAAAATAGTTGCCTAGTGCCAACACAGACACCCTTGCACCATAGTGCAAGAGTGCCTGTGTTGCAGGGAATGATTTATTATGTGCAGGAAGTAGTACCTTCCTGCACATAAACAATTAGGAATGGAATTTTGCTTTTTGTATGTGTGCTGCAGAATGGAATAGAGCACACATAGAAAAAGCAAAACGAAGAGAAATACAAGTATTTCTCCTCGTTGCCACATTCTAATGCCTGCTAATACACCACCTTGTAAATATGGGGCAGCGTCAATACAACAGATGGTGCGGTGGAATGCCCACAGCAACACCCATAGCACTTCCCTTTCATGCAGATACCATGCATTCCAGCGTAAGTGCCCTAAAAGTGGCTTGAGACCACTTTGTAAATATGGTTCTGTGCTACAACCTTTTCCAGATCCTGATTGGAAGGTGTTGTGAAGGTTGTACATATTGATGTGTTGGTTGGTGACAGGTCTGAAGTCATTGAGGTCGTTAGGATCTTAACCAGGTTTTTTGAGAATGGGTGTGACTTGGCCTAGTTTTCAGATCTCAGTTTTATTAGTGTTTATCTTCAAGCAGTTGCCATGAATCCAGCCGGCAACCACTGTTAAACAGTTTTTAAAATTAGCACTACCATCTGCTGCCTCTACAAACAGGGGGATCATTAATTGTTTGTCATCAGCATAAGACACCAATAGATATTGAAATGGGTAGGGCTTAACACCGAGCCCTGGGGGACTTTGTGAACCAGTGTTCTTTGGGATGAAGCAAAAGGGTCTGATATAATTTGAAAGGATCAGTCCCTTAAGAAAGAAGTAAACTAGGTGAAGGTTTTTCGCCATACTCTCAGTTTACGAAGTCGGCAAAGAAACACCACATGGAAGACTGTCTCAAAAGCGGCACTTAGGTCTAGGAGAATGAGTTCCTGGGAGTTGCCAGCATCTGCAGCACTGCATAGGGTCTCAGTTACTGCCAAAAGGGTGGATTCCAAACAGTGAAAAGGTCTAAAATTTGGTTCTGCTCTAAAAAATTTGTCAGAAGATTGTTCACATGTTTCTTCACTACCTTGGATAACAAGCATTCGCATAGCCAATAGGTCTCGCCTTTGGGACCTTATAAGTTTAGATATCCAGCACAATATCCTTGGTGCAATAACATCAAGTGTTGTATGGCTAAACACTTATAAGGTCCCAAAGGCGAGACCTATTGGCTATGCCAATGCTTGTTTAAAGGAGGCCTCGAAAAGGGTCACAGGCGGTCCATTTGTTTCCAGACTGCGGTGACAGCAGGCACATTGATGTGTGCGTGCTCACACTGCTCACTTCTCAATAGTGGAGAAGTTACGGCATGGCGTCATTCCAGGTGAGCGTCGTAGGGGAAGGGAAATCCTTTAAAGAGAGTCAATTTCTCCCAGGATTTCCCTTCTCTTTTTGATACTCAGGAGCAGCAACATTGTTGTGGTGTCACCAGGGCTGTAAGTGGAAGCTTTTTCAATATTATATTCAAGCCATGGTTGCTACTTATTTATCTTGTGCAACTAACAACCATTGACAAAGCCAATAGTCCTGACTTGTTGTAGGTATGATGTTACTTGTCGTATCATATATCTAGATGCAATGACAGAAACAGCAAATACAAGTCGGGCGGCAGGCGGCACACTATGCTCAGCACAGATTTTTAGATTAAGTGTTTTTAAGCCACGCCCTTAATTACATTGGCTACGCCCCTTTGAGAGAACCTCCAGTTCTTTCATCCCACTTAAAGCCCTGGTGCGAACTTAATTGAGATTTGAACCAAGCTGTCTTATGTTTACTCGCCATGCATCAAGACAATGGCTTCTGCTAGATGTCAGGAAGCAGGCTATGATGTCACCACTCTGCAACAGTGTAATATGCTTCCTGCATCAGATCTTTATGGTGGAACCGTTTTTAAAATAGAGCATATGCGATAGTGGTGGAAGGTGATTGGAAACATTGGGGGTCAAGAAACCGCAAATACCCCAATCAGAACAATATGGCAAGAATTGGAACATGGGGCCCTGCAAAAAATACGAAGTAATCTACTTAAAAAAAAATAGTATTTTAACCCAGATCTCTACAAACCGAGCTCCTCCAACCTCTCACACCCACGACCTAAATAAAAAATGATGTCATTTTGAAATCTTATTGACAATGTCAAGACCAATTTATCGTATAGGGGCAAGTGCAAGCCCGAGCAATAGAGAGCTGCCAATTCCGCTTAAAATCAAAGTTAGTCCCAGGTCGCTTAAGAAATCTGCGTTTTCTTAGCCGAGCTATATCGGCGGCAACTAAAACCGGGAGGCAACAAATGTTTCTAATTTTAAACAGCACGCCAGAGAAAAATCTGAAAGAAATGGCACCTTTCTGCCTTTTGCTTCCAATAACATTTCATGAACATCAGGGTTATTGAGGGGACTGCATGGAGATACATTTCCACCGATAAATGTTTAGATTTCTCGCTAACAGAGAAGGGGAGAAAAAAAAGGCTGAATGCGAAAAAGCCACAGCCATGTGTTTTGAATTATCACGCACGCGTCTGGGCACGATAATTCAAAACATATGGCGCCCGTGCGGGTAACCGCAAGCAATAGGCCACACACTCACGAGCGTGTGGTGAGCTTTCTGAAGCCCCCTTACAATAAGTTTTGCAAAGCAAAGCATGCGCGCTGCTTGGCGAGACCTAAAAACAGCAGCAGAGAGATGGGGCAATAATTTTCTAGCACGGTTACACAAAGCAAAGGCTTTTTTAGGAGAGGAATGGCCTTAACCTGTTTCCATGTCATTGGCGCTACAGCTGTGCTCAAAGAAAGATCGGCCAAATCCATAAAAAATGGGTTTAATTGCCTCCTGAAACTTTAAAATATACTCTGGTTTTAGGGGATAGTCTGGAGTTCCTAATCTAACCTGATACATCAAGGTAGAGATAGAGTCATCATTAAGTCTTGCCAGCTCTTCCATTTTTGTCTTTTGTGAATGATTAATCATGGTATTATGAGAGATCAGCTCTTCTATTTCATCACTTATAATAAAAAGAGAATAAATATCATTAACTTTGTTGAGAAGATGAGCTGCACGTTTATTTCAGCGACTATTTGATACTTCCACCAGCCTGGGAGTGACCGACGGCTTAAGCAAATTATTGGCAATGGATTAAACATCCTCAGAAGGAGTTTTACTGTTTATAAGTTTATCTGCAAAAAGTTGGCGCTTGCTTTTTGAATGTTTTTATGGTTGAATTTGATAGCTCTCATATATTGCCTTTATGCTGAGGCATCGTAGCATGCTTAAGGGTTTTACAGCGCTTTTTTCTGCAATTAATGTTTCATTGAACCAGGTGGCTGAAAGCTGGTTTCTCATTCTGTATGGCCTAGGAGGAATAAAGTTATCCAGGGCCAACGCAAGTCAAGCCTTTGTCATAGACTACACACATTCCATATTGGAATCAAGATAGCAAAATAGAGGCATTCAGTTTGTTCCACTTCCTTCTCATAGTGGGATTTGCAGTGACAGCCTTATCAGCTCTGGGAATATCGATGGTCATAGGTACCAAATCACTGGAAAGGGTTGAGAATTGTAAGAAAAGATAGTTTTGAAAAACTCGATCTAAAAGATGTAGCCATATGTGTTGAGTGTTTTACTAACTGGATCACTTGCATATAACCAGTTCATTATTGAAATCCTGGATCCCTTTGTCATTATTCAAATCAAAATGCAAATGTAGGTCATTAATAACATTAATATTGGACAATTTGAGTGAGAGCAAAGAGGAGTGCTCTACTAAGGAATCCCTACAAACTGTTTTAGTGGGAAAAGAATCCACAATGGCTACATCTGACCTCAGTCTTATCTCCCAGAAGCAGGCATTCTCACAAAACAGTCTGAGGAATAGCAATTGAGTAGCGCAATAGGTTACTTCAGATGATGTTTGTGAAGCAGGTGTTCTGTCCCCAGGATTGTCAGGCATACCTTTGGTGTTCATTCGGCGCACCGGCTGCACATCCACCTTTTTAGGCCGATCAGGCACATTGAGAATCACCAAAATTAGTAGCCACTAGAGTGCTGACTCACTCTCTTTGGTGGCTAAAACAAAATGGCCAATGACGGGAGCAAAATGAACAGGAAATACCACTTGGACAAAGTGCCCCAAACGTAGCTCCGCCTTCCTCCCCAGATCTAATTCAAACAGCAACAATTTTAAATCTGAAATTCAGGTAGCAGCAGTTTTAAGTTTAAAATGAGATAGAAAGCAAAAATAGAATTCCAAGCATGTGCAAAGTCGCAGTGTGCAAAGTATTAGTGCAAAGCAGTGGTGTAAATTAGCTGTGTGATTCCAACGCTTCGTCTCTCTGTGAAAACACATCCGCGCATTGGCTGTCTTTTTAAGGCTGATTGGGTACATTGATAATCACCCAAAATGTCGATCATTAGAGTGCTAACTCACTCTCTTTGGTGGCTAAAACAAAGTGGCTGATGAGGGGAGCAAAATGAAAAAGGCATTTCTCTTATCCTTCTGAATTTCAACATCGGGTGGCTAACCAAATGCTGTGCGCGGAGAACGGTTGTCATAGTTATGTATGGTATTAAAATATTCGTTTCCATTAAAAACAACCAGAAATACAAAAGAAAACATAACATTTTAAACTAAAACCTCAACTGAAATGTACCAGTTATAGTAAACTGAAGTAACTATAACCCGTGCCCTCCCCACTTACTGATTATGACCTCGCATATTACCTTTACTCATGACATTTTTTATGACATCAGTGTTAACATCACTGATGATATATGAAATTACATCACTGATGACAATACTGTGCGTGGTGATGGTAAAAGTTATAATAACTTCAGTGGTGGTGTTATATTTAAAGGCAAATTATATAATATTATTTCATGACTATTTTACTTGGTGGCTCAGAATTATCATTTGACAGGAATTAACATAATAAATCTGCCCCCCTTTTTCATTTCCAACCTTTGCATTTTCCCTTATTTTTATAAACTATGTTTTAGAATGGTAAATATGTTCCCCTTTTCGCCCCATATTCATTATCCCCAATGTTTCTGTAGGCCTGGGCAGAGTTTGTGAGGTTTCTTGCGCTACTTGGAGTTGCGCAACCAATGGAGTGCGTTGGGTCACGCAGTTCCCGCTGATTTTTAGCACCAGGTGTTTGTCCCATGCTGTAAAATCATCACAAACTGCACCATGCACAGCGCAAGAGGGGGCTTCTTATTTCTGCCACTCGAGAAGATGTTCTATTTGAGCTGGAGTTTCCTCAATGCGAACGGAAAATTTCTCAGCGTGACCGGGCGGCGATCTGGAGTAAGATTTTCCTCGCTGGCGCTCGCTAACTTAATGTTGGCGAGCGAGCCAAAAACACCGCTCCATGTTTTCGGGACTCTGAGTGCTACTCAGAGCGCAGAGTGGGAAAACCCTGCAAATGCCACAAGATGAGCAGAATTTTACACCTAGGTCTAGCCGGAAGTACCAGCACAGGAAGAAAATGGCCTAAATGAATTTGAAATGTATATTTGATATTTGGTCTACATTCTTTACCTAAAATCAGCTCTACAATATCATAAAATCTATTTTGAAAAAAAGGATGCAAAAGGATGGAGAATCTGTGGAGGAGTATATATAACAAGCATTGAAAAAGCCAATAGGTCTCAGCAATGCGAGAGCTATTGGGGTTGTAAATGTCCATGTCTTTTAGCTATGTTGTACAGCAGCACATTTGCAAAGTCATTGAAAAAAGCGATATGACGCAGTCAGTGCTGGCCACGTCATAGTGCTTTTTTGTCTGGCAGGAGGGGATGGACAAGGAACACCACACATGGGGCGGGGCAGGCAACAAAATATGGGAGGAAGTGGAGGGTGGGTTATGGGGATTACACATGAAATATTCTAAAACACATATTTTATTAGATTGTCTATTTTAATAGCTGAAAGATGGAGATTTGTAAAATCAGTTTAGTGAAATTTACTTTCATTTCACGCTGGAAAGTAATACGATTTTCATTTGAATCACAGTTTTTAGATATAATATGTGCTGTGGAGAATTTGTATCAGTTGTATCAAGGTGAAATTATGTTGGGTTGATTTTATGTATGGAAGTGTGCAATATGCTAAACTGATTTATTATTGTCTATGTGTTGTATTTTCATGGACCATAGTCTTAATAGCCTTGATTTTTTAAATAAAAAACTACTAAACTCCCACTCTTACTATGGGACTAATATAATGACCATGGTAAAAACTAGATAAAAAGGAATACTATTAATTTAATATAGCATTCATAAATATTGTACCCAATGAAAGAAAATGTTCCTGGAATACTGGGCAGAGGTATCAGCTTCAGCTTGGCTGTTAAATGATGTTTACTGGTTAATATTTAAAAGTCAATTTGCTTGTTTTAATATGCTTTACAGTGGTGGCTTGCATAGGTAACGCTGTGGGGCGGTGAGGTGGGGTGGGGCTGGGTGGGAGGGTAGTAGAGTCCGACATACGACGGCAAAGGTTAACATAAATAAATATCTGCCGTCGTATGTCAGACTCCACTACCCCCCTACCCAGCCCCATCCGCCCCGCCTCACCGCCCACCAGCACTACCTCTGCGAGCCGCCACTGAGCTTTATAATCTCTTTTCCTTTTTCCATACCCACTCTTTTATACTGATGGCAGTAAGCAGTTCTGTTCCCGATGCCTCTTTTGTTCAGATGGTCTGAACTATTATATTTTTTCCCCACAGATTCTCTTTTATAGATTCCCAATACATTTATGTAGCGAATATGAATAAAACACAGTTGTGGTATCCGTATCTGTGAAGCATATATAGCTGTAAACTCATTATCTGCCTCAATAGGTCTGAAAACATCGTTTTATTTAACTCTTTACATAAAACTTTATAATTTGTATAGCACTCAATATTGGTATCACAGTCACGAATTATTTGTTTGTGTACTCATATGGTTTGCATGAGCTAGTTTAAAAAAATACTAGTTGCTTGGTGCTTTTACAGTGATATTTAATCAGTTCTGTATAACAATGAATATGCCTGCCTCTCGCTTCCGGCTTCAAATGTCTTTTAACAGCAATGTGAAATCTACTTCAAAATCGCCTGTTCCACTTTTTTATACACTGTGCATCTGAGTCTGCCTCTTCCAAAATGTCTTCCGCCCTCCAGACTGATTAGATCCTAATTCTTTCAACGCGCCTTCACCGCGGAGAGGGTGGAGTAACTATCAGGCAGCAGCGCTTGCTGCCGCGCTGTAATTTTGATTCCCTTTGTGCCCGAAGTGCCTCATCTTTGTGATTTTCACCTCATCTGCCCAGGGCTGTCTTCTGACAATATGTTACCACCTCTCTGTGGATTTCTTCTTTTTCCATCAAGGTATTTCATTTGGGTTCACCTTGCCCTGCCCTCCTGTTTCTTCCGACGTTGAATCATGCGCAGTAATCCTGGCACTTGTTTTTTTCTATAACTTTTCATTCATCTTTAACAAAAAAACTTTTAAACAGGTTCACCTTTTTAATGCATTAGTTTCATCACTGAAAATGTATCTGTCTCCATTGAATGGTCTAATATATTTCTGACTCTGTGTATTAAGGGAATTCATGCCTGTGATGCCAATAAACAAAAGGGACAGCTAAAAGGTGTTGTCTTCCTTTGCTGCTAAATTATACTTTTGGAATGAATGCCAAAATAAATACAAATCTTTCAGAGCATTTCGATTTTTTCTATTCTTGAGGTTCCAGGGATAAGTAAAGCCCTGCAGTGTAAGCCCTGCCTTTGCAAGAGGCATTTAAAAAGTGACAGAGAACTCGGGTCTTTGGTTTATACTGGATTCCAGAAAATAAATTGAAATCATATCCACCTCGATAGGATTTCTGTTCTTTTTCATTTGTTGCCCACAATAAGAGAAGGGCTGATAAAAACAGGCATTGAAAATGTAGCACCAATAGCATGAATCACGTTTTGAATATTTGTTGGTTGAATTCCAGGTAATTGCATGTTTGTTCTGTAACACTAAAGAAATGGCCACACTCTATTATAAGCCATTTTTTTATGGCTATAAATATGAAGAAACCATAAAAGGCTCGAACACAGTCCTCGACCAAGTATTTCAACCCTATGTCCAGGGAATATAGGGGAGAACACTAACACATGGAGCTATTATAGAGCTTGGGTGGCTGAGTTTTCCAATAACATTCCTCTACAAAGTCCTATTCCGACAAGGTGGCACAGGAAAGTTTGCATTATTTATTATTGCCTGTGTAGGTTTCTCCAACATAATGTATAGAAGTGACTATCAAATGAGCTGTTTGTAGGGGAAAATTCATGAGGAAAACCTTCCATTACTCAACACTGCTGGTACCATATGTACCGGTAAGTGTGGGAATGCAAAAATACCCTCAATGTGGAGATATAGTGTCAGTTCCTACAGAAAATTCACTATACTAGTCTTTCATAGAGGTCGCAGACATCACGCAAGATTAACCACGTTAGATTTGATCCACCACCATCTCTGGAAAGGTTACCTGCTTTAAATATTCATGGGGATTTATGGAGTGCATGTCGAGCTACAAATCAAGAGGGAAATGACCACAAGTAGGGTTAGTGGCTAAGCCTGGGCATAGTTCGCGGAGTAACGCATAAAGTTCACGAAGTTCCACGTAGCGACGTGACAAAAAAGCTTTGCGGAGTTCCACAAGCAGCAGAGTACGGCGCAAACTGCTGTTCGTGAGTGCGAGCAGGGTAAAAACTTAGCTGCGCTACGCAGAGTAGAGTTTTCTGCACTCCGCGAGCTCCACGGAGCGCAGAGTGCAGAAAACTCTGCGAACTGAGCAGAGTTCACTGCCCAGGCCTAGTAGTGGCCCGTCATTAAGAGTGATACACATATGTAAAGTATTGCTGAATGGGAGGGTCTAAATGTGGTTGATATGTCATCAGGTGTGTAAGCAGAAAAACGGGCAGTTTCTTAGGGCTTTTCAGTTAATGCCCCAAAATGCACTAATTGCCCTCTTTACTTACAGTAGACAGTGAAGTCTATGTCTATAGAGGCGTGCACAGGAGTGGTTATGTAATGTACTGGTCCTTGTGAATGCCGAACATATGAAAGTTTAGAGTGTGAGACAGGTACTAGGAGAGATATAAGCATTTTCAGCAGTCCCCTTTTGGCACTGTTCTCAATTCAAATTTTCACTTATGAACTCTGACATTATTTATGGAGCTCATTCAGCCCGACATCTAGTGAGAACTCTTAGAAGTCAATTATTCTTCCTGAAAAACCTTAGTGAACAACTTTTATGGCAGAAAGACACTTTCTCATGCGATAAGACCCCTGAGCTTGCACTTTGGCCAGGTGAATACTACTTTGTCCCATTGGTATGGATATGCTAAACATGTTGTAAAAGTCCTAGAGATATGTATTTGTCTGACATTGTCCAGAAATGATACAATTAGCCTTGAGTTTGTTACATGTAATTCTTTACACGCAGTAGCTTCAAATCTGATATCCTGGCACTAATTAAGACGGGCTACATAGACCTCCAGAAGGAAACCCTGCACCATAAAGTCATCACCCTCGAAGAGGAAATAAGTCAGACCATGTCAACAGAGATGCTGGGGATGCGCCCTCTGGAGCTAGGCACAGTCTGGGGCGAGATAGGGTAGCCAGTAACAGCGAGATGAGTCCATGCATGTGCTTGTGTGCTCACACAGCGCGTAGTGATCATTCTTTCTGTAAGGGCAATACAAACATATTTTTTTAAATGGGTCATTTAGCAGCAGTCATTGCACTGAGAGTGATAGACCCATTAGAACATGGGCTTAAGGTCTTAACAGCAAACCTCGGTCCACAGCCCATTTCTAAATCGAGAAGTCCAAAACAAAAAAGGGCTAAAACAAGAAAATGAACAACTGGGGAAGAAGGAGTTCCTGATAAACCATGTCTAGCTTATATATGATTAAACATCCAGCTTTTCACTTTGGAGCCTTCCTTCTCCTGTTCATTTATCGGATTTGAAGCAATGGGT
Source organism: Triturus cristatus (assembly GCF_964204655.1). Lineage (NCBI taxonomy): Eukaryota > Metazoa > Chordata > Amphibia > Caudata > Salamandridae > Triturus > Triturus cristatus. Next base: position 387,380,600 of record NC_140582.1, on the reverse strand, counting down.
GAAATATTGGTTTCTCATCAATCAGGACCATATTCTCAAGGAAGTGTCGGAGAGAGGCGTTAGCCTTCTTGGCTTAACGCCTCTCTCCCCCACTTCGGAAATGTGAGGCTGCACCCTATTCTCAAGGATATGGTGCAGCCTCGCGTTTGCCCCTGAGATGGCACTAAGTTTCACAACTTAGCACCAATGCAGGCACCCTTGCACCAGAGGGCAAGGGTGTCTCCAAGCAAAGAGGTTTGTTTATGTACAGGAAGGTGTCCCTGCCTGCACATAAACACACCTAAAATGCCAGTTTGTAACTTACATGTGTGCTGCTTCATGCAGCACACATATAAGTTATAAAACGGCATTTAAAAAAAGGTTTGTTTATGTACAGGAAGGGACACCTTCCTGTACATAAACAAACCATGGCATTTTGCTTTTTCCATGTGTGCTGCACAAGAGGAGATACAGCATTTCTCCCCGTTTCGCCACCTTAAGACCAGATTTTTCCTGGTCGTAAGTTTGGCGCTACCTCCTATTTATGCTGCCCTTGTGAAAAGGTGGAAGCGTCAAATTCAGTGGATGTTGTGGTGGAACGCCCACTGCAACACCCACTGCACGCCCCTTTCACGCTAAAAACAGCGTGAAGGGGGCACTATTCACAAGGCAGCGTTAAGCTACTTAACGTGGCTTAACGCTGCCTTGTGAATAGGGCTAAGCCCCTATCGTCACTACAACGTCACTGAAAGTGACGGTGTGGTGACGATGAGGGCTTGAAATATGCCTCATTCTATACATTAGTGACCATAATGTGATAATAAAAGCAAGCCCATTCTAGAGACAACAGCTTTTCCTCTACATTGGTCTGACTGGCAGTAGTCATGGGGAGGCCATTCAGAGACATATCTTGCAGGTAACACACACAATAACTTTTATAGATATAATATAGTATTTTCTCATACTGGTTAACTCCCTCTACAATTTGCACTGCAAGCGTCCATGAAATTATGGGGCCCTTTGAAAGCTGCTTTTTGCAAATATTAAACTCTCTCCTCCACCACAGTGAGGCCGGTGCAGATCTACTCAGCCCTACTGGTAGGCTTCCTCATGGGTCTGCTGATGAAATTACTGAAGATTTACTTGCATTTAAACAAATGATACAAGTCATCAAACATTGTTCCTTTTAATCACCAACTTAGGTGCCATCAATGTAATTAAACACCTAAGACTCCTTGATTTGGTGTGGCTTTTTTAAGCTCTCAAAGGCACAGGAGGTGATGGGAGGAATGGCATATGCAAATCAGTCTTGGACCTCCACCAATATGAGCAGTCTAGCCCTAGTCTTCTCTTAACTAGAACTCAAGCAACTAAAGACCAGTTTCCGCCTGATTGGACTGCTTCAGTCGGTGCAGCTGGATCCAAGTCGCACAGTGAGCAAGGGACCCACAGTGTGGGAATAACCTCACCTATCTAGGGTGTTAAATCAAACACACAAAAGGTGATGGGAGCGATGCTTGCAATTTGTCTAACCACTAGCAATCACTTGGGGTAGCATTCCAAACCATGGTTCTTTTGTCCACCATGCCTTCTCAGTTTAGATGCATCCATATGCAATTCAATATTGGTCCTGCTCCAGTAGGAACAGTCTAGACTGACCTGCCAAGCCAGGTCCATTAAGAAACCAACACAAGCAACTCAAGCCCAATGACAGCCTGATTGGGCCTCTTCAGTCTGGTGCTCTTTGAACTATCCCTTAACTGTCTCTGTTACCTCACAGGGACAATGTTAATGCTCCAGCTTAAAGCACACTTGACATGGGTGTATTGAGTTCTGTGCATAAGCCTTTAGCCTTCACTTGCACCAGTACCTTCCACATCTCACATCCTGTTCCACCAACTCTAAATTATCCATTTTATCGGTGAGTTCCAATACTTACCAACTGTAGTGTAGTTCCCATAGTACCCCTGCAGGACCTGCGCTTTTGGATAACATACATTGTGGGATTGGTGGCAGACTGACTCTGAGCACTCCCACCACATATGTTAGCCGTGTTTGCATCAGCTAGCTCACAGGGCCACTAGAATCTCCATTTTATCAGAGAGATTAGTATTTGGTTCACTGAGTACATAACTAGAAAATAAAACTAGGATGAAATGCCATAGAGAGAACAGATTTTTCATACTGTATGTGAATGAGAAATCACAATGCTTGTTAGAAATGGGGGTCTCGAGTTGGCAAGGGCCTGCACCTTTGTCCAAATAGGGACCCTTTTTCCTAGCCAGGATAAGGGAGTTACACTCCTAAAATAACCCCTGCTAACCCCCGTGGTAGCTTGCCACAAGCAGTCAGGCTTATCTTAGAGGCAGTGTGTAAAGCATTTGCACATAACCAACAGTAATACAGTGTAAGCAATACAAACGGACACCACACCAGTTTAGAAAAATATCCAATATTTTTATATAATTAAAACAAGACCAAAACGATAAAAATCCACAATACAGTACTTAAAAACCTTCAGTTATCAAAATAACCTTGAAAAACAGTTCCTTGATGTCGATAGCTCCGTCCGGGGCTATCACGATGCCGTTTGCAAACAAATCCAAGCATTTCTGGCTGACCGCAGCATCGCGGGCCAGCTACGGTGTCGGGAAGACCCGCAAACAATACCTTTCAGAAATGCAGGGCGTCGATGACCTCTCGTTGAGCTTCCAAAAACACGGTCTCCACAGGCGTCGGTTCCGGAGGTTGGTGCAGGAGTCATCGGGGCCTTTGAAGTCACACGCGTTGCAGGTCTAACTCCTCTTTGTTGAAGTCAGGAGCGCTGGAGTCGACAGTCGTCAGGTGCTGCTGTGCGAAGTGCAGCAGTGCGGCATGCGGTGCCCTCAGGTCGAGTTGCGAGCAGCGGCTCGCTGGCAGCATCAGATGGCATCGTCGGTGAGACCAGCTCGCTATGCGAAGTGAATGTGGTGCTCATCGCGGTGCTGGCAGGTCACGGTACAAGCAGCGGCATCGTTGTTGCTGCAGCACTGTCGTCAGCAGACGATGGCACCGGAATCGGTAGGCCAAGGCTGCGGTGTGGGATGAGGGCGGTGTGTCATGTAACTTTACGAGTGGTGCCCTCGAACCACGGTGCAAACAGCGGCGTTGATTCTGGCATGGAGCGGCGGCGTCGGGGATACCAAGGCGTCGTCGTGAAGCAAGGCAGTGCGGAGTGCGGTGCCCACAGATAGCGGTGCGAGCAGTGGCTCGCTGGCGGCATCAGATGGCGTCGTCGGTGAGACCAGCTCGCTTTGTGTAGTGAATGCGGTGTTCGTCGCGGTGCTGGCAGGTCACGGTGCAAGCAACGGCGTCGTCATTGCTGAAGCACTGTCATCGGCTGATGAACTGGAGTTGATGGCACCGGCATCGGTAGGCCAAGGTTGTGGTGTGGGATGAGAGCAATTCGTCGTGGAACTTTACGAGCGGTGCCATCGAACTACGGTGCGAGCATCGCGTTGATTTCGGCATGGAGCGGCATCGTTGCGGATACCAAGGCATCATCATGAAGCAAGGCAGTGCACAGTGCGGTGCGAGCAGCAGCTCGGTGGCGGCATCAGCAGGCTTCGTCGGTGAGGCCAGGGTTGCGGTGCGGCGGTGCCCCCTGCGGTGCTGTCAGGAAACGGAGTCGGCAGCCGCGTCGTAGATGTCGTTGAGTTGCTTTTCTTCTGTTGCAGCACAAAATACACAGTCCCCAGTGCTGAGGGCAGAAGAGCTTGAAGTCTTTGCTGTTTCTGAGACTTCTTCAACAGGGGGCAAGCTCTACCTCAAGCCCTTGGAGAAATTCACAAAAGTAGATTACAGAAAGTTCAGTCCAGTCCTTTCACTGCCCAAGACAGAAGCAGCCACTGCAGGCCCACACAGCAAAGTACACAGCAAAGTGGTAGTTCCTCGTCACAGCTTCTCCAGCTCTTCTACTTAGCAGTCTTCTTGATCCAAAAGAGTTCTAAAGTTCTAGGGTTTGGGCCCCAATACTTATACCACCAAATCCTGTGTTCTCTGAAGGCAGAGAGTGTCTGTACCTAGTCCAAACCAGTTCTTGGTGCATTCTGCCACTGCACAACTTCTTCCTTTGTCAGTGTGGGCCAGGGTCATTCAGTGCACCACAGGAGGTGGAGCCAGCATTGTGGAAAGCAGGCACAGCCCTATTCAGGTCCAGGGGTGCTACTCCTCCCACCATTCCCAATGCAGATAGGTCTATTCAGCCTAGTGCTGACTCACCCTGTCTCCTGGAGCCACCCCAGCCCCTGTCACTCACAAACCAGACATGCAATACACAACCTAGCAGAGGCAGCCTGGATGGTTAGGCAAGAAAATACCTACTTTCTAAAAGTGGTATTTTCAAGCACAGAATATTAAAACCAACTTCACTGAAAGATGTATTTTATCATTCTGAGTTTAGGCATACTAAATTCGTTTTTCCACCATGTTCCCTGGGTCAGTTAGGTTTATAAGATGTTGTGATCAAACTGCCCATTCTGGCCTATGGGAACAGGAAGCCTTGCAATAGTGAAAAACGAAATTGGCTGTAATTCACTATCAGCACATGCCACACACACCAGAGCATATCCTACCTTTCACATACAATGCACCCTGCCCACAGGGGTACCTTGGGCCTACCTTAAGGGTAACTAACATGTAGAAAAGTGAAGGTTTAGGGACTGGCAAGTGGGTGCACTTGCCAAGTCGACATGGCAGTCCCTGACTGCACACAGGCTCTGCAGTGGCAGACCAGAGTTACACTTTACGGGCTGTTTGCATGGGTGGCACAATCCAGTGCTGCAGCCCACCAACAGCATTTGATTTATGGGCCCTGGCACTCGCAGTGCACTTTACTAGGGACTGACACATAAATCAAATAAGCCAATCATGGAAACACCAATCCATAACACATTTTACTACAGTAGCACTTGCACTTTACCTCTGAACAGCAGTGAGAAAAGTACGCAGAAACAGTACGCCAGCAAAACCAGGAGGCCAGAAAGCACAAACTCAGGGGAAACACACCAAAAGATGCCAAGTCTAACAATGCTCAAATAGATTTATCCAAGAGAACAATAAACTTTACCAGTGGTGGGGTTGTGGCCAAGATAACGACCACAGTGGACGTGCATTTGTGAGCTCAGTCCTTTAATTATCGGTTGTATCTGACCTGATATCGCTTCTCGAGACCTGCAGGGGTAGGTGCAGTGTGTGGCAATCTAGCAGCAGGGCCTGATTGGGCAGATTGCATGCAAGGATCCACTGGGAGGCCCCAGCGCCGGAAGCCACTTGAGGATGCGGCAGTGAGGCGGCTGGAGGGGATGCTTGAGCTGTCAGAATCTCTGCACTGCGGTGCCCTCCTGCATCAGGGCTGTGAGCAGCCATCTGCCCCCAAGAGACATTCTGTGCACATCGTAGACTGTACTGGTGGGAGGCGAAGGGGCCTGCACGATGCTGATCACTCCGGTGAGTGGAGCTGGCCCACTGAAATGTCACTGCTGGCCGAGCCGCAAGTCGGGGACTGGGGGAGTGACCTTGGACCTTTGAAGGAGGGACCCCAGGTGGCAGGGACTTCCTTGGGGCTTCAAGCATATCAATTTAACCATACACCTCAACCAGTGCATCACCAAAATTTAAGGGCTATTTCTGAGAGTACCTGAATGTGCTGCAGGTCCAAAATTTTAGACTGAGACTTTGAACTTGGGTCCAATGCGAGTAAAAGGGAAAGACCCAAGCAGGCCTGCTGGTGTGTCACTACTGACTAGGCCGCACTTTGGGGACTTGGGGGTGAAAGCCAGGGCCTCAGGCGGTTGGTATTACCTGAGGGCCGAGAGTACATTTCTTGTTGCATGAACCAGGGCTGGCACACCATCAAACCGCTTAAATTTTTATTGTGAGTGTCTGACAGTGCTACAGGGCCATCAGTAGAGGCATGGATCTTGATTTTGGACGTACCGACTGTGAAAAAGAAAGACCAATAGGGGGCAAGCAGAGCCGGTTAGGGCTCTGATGAGTCATGTATGGCCTGGGGTCCCGTGTTGATGGGGGTCTGCTGGTGAGGCAGCAGACAATGATCCACATGCAACTCTTTGACCACTCCGTTGCCATTGCTTGGGAAGGGGGCTCTGCTGCTTTCCACACCCTGGCTATACATATAGCTACTACAGCGCTGAGGTGGGCCCATGAGGGAGTGTCGAAGTAGGGTTCCCTTATCTGGAATGAACTTCTTCTACTGCTCAAGTGAGCGTGCAAAACACCGGAGTGTCTTAACCCCCCAGTGCTGGGTCTCTAAATAGTGGTGAACCTGTGGACACGGTCTGAGTTCTACTGCTTGGGCCTGTGTCCCTTCCTGGTGCAACTGGAATACCTCAGGCTGCATTCTGCTCACTCCAGGACTTGCAGTAAGCTTGTGCGGTTGATCTTATGCTAGGCTGGGGGCCTGGGGGAGGACCTGCCCAATTTTGCTGACTGGCTGTGGCAGCAGGGTGACTATTGCAACTTCCTGGGGCCTGTGTACGAGACTAGCCCCACATACCCATTGCCCTATTCTGGAGGACATGATGGTCAGACCCAAAGTTGCCAAGGATGCTGCATCTACAACGATGCCCTCTGATCAGAATTGGTGCACTCTGCCATACCTTGACGCCACCCTCGACGGTCATTAAGCTCAGTTTAAAAAGGTACTACAAGTCATCCTTGACATGAAAACCACTTGGAGGCCAAGATTGACACTGTTTTGCTGGATGCCAAACTGCTCCGGGTGTATCATTGAAAGCTAGTAGAGAGGGGGAACAACGCCAAATCAACTTTAACCTCCATGCAGCCTACACTGCACACCCTTCAGTCCCAGATACAGGTCCTGTGGACGGAGGTCATCTTCCTTTACCTAAGACCGGAAGATCGCTTGCCTCAGGACATGGCACACTTACTTTGTTTCCCTGAATGTTCTGAAGTGCTCAATGTAGAACTGTTCTTAGAGGACTGGCTGAACAAAACAGTACTGGAAGGCAGAGTGCTGAAATTCCTTTCCGTGGAGCGGGTACACTGCATGCCAGGTAGACTGCCACCTCTTGGAGCCTGTCCACGACCAGTAATAGCTCATTTTCTGACTTATAGGGACAGAGACCTGATCTTGCAACTGTTTCGATCCTACCTTTATAGTCCTACCCAGATTTTACAGTGGAGGTGCAGCTCAAGCGCAACTCTTATGTGGCGGATAAGTAAAAGCTGCAAGAACTGTCCCTGAAAAATGCACTGCTCTATCTGACAATGTTTAAAGTCATCAACAGCCACTCCACTCAGCTCTTCCCCTCACCTGATAATGTGTGGACGTAGCTTCATGCCAAAGGTTTGACAAAAGACAGTGTCGCTGACTAACAGTCTGGTAAATGGCTGACGCCTAAGCCCTGCCATAGGAGGCAGAAGAAGATGGACCATCGTCGCACTCTGCAGCAGTTAGCAAAGGGACAAGCAGACTTTGTGGTGGAGGCCTCACACCTTGGGGAAAAAAAGCTTTGAGAGGCTGTGACAACATCAGCCCTCAGACAAGCGTTCGAAAGCAAGCAGCTCTGGGACGTCTTCTGAGACAATGACTGGAGGTCCAGTTATAACACCCAGAATGGAAGATGGCTTGATCTCATGACCATGATGACTTTTCATACTTTGACTCGTACCTGTGGCCCATTGCCTGTCCTGTCCTAAGGGGGCAGCTGATCTTGCAGGATCCAAGTTAAGTATCAATGGGGTAACACAAACTACTACCGGACCTGGGTTGGACTACAGTACAGTAAAAGAGTGTTCACAGTAGCGACAATTTCAAGAAAGGAAATAAGAGCATTCACTGTATCACATTAATGTATCTGCAACAGATGCAATGTATTTATCAACACATCAACTGATTGATGAAGACATCATAATCATTTATATACTTAAGATAAAGGTGCTCAGGATAAGAAGAGAATGAAGTGCTCAGGTGAAAAGTGCGTTGGTGAGGGTAGTAAGAAAAGGAGGGGCAATGTGCCATAGATACATTATATTTACATGATGAAACCTGTCCAGCCTCTAACAGGCAAACTATTACATGCAAATGCATAGCATAGTGCAGACCCTGATAACAATTCTCAGTGGTCAAAGCTTGTCGTAGAGAAAAGTCAATGTTTCAACACCTTCATGTATTCAAGGTAAGTAAGTCCTTAGTGTGGGGTCTTCATCAGGACACAATGGGAAAGAGCATCAGGTAGTGAGTCAGCGGGAAAAATCAGGCTGAAAGAATTCCAGTGGATGGGCTCATTAAAGCTCTACAAAGAAGCACTCAATCTAATTCCAACGGTCATTCTGTGCATCAACAAAGATGGGTCCAAAAGTCACCCAAGTCGACGGGGGCATCGTTCAGCGATGTTCTCCTAGAAATTAATCCTCTATTGAGCCGAGTGAATGTCCGTTTGTTGTTCGCATTGGGAATGACAAGCCAGACAGCATGAGCACTGTGGGATACATCACAGCCAGCGACCTGTAGTCTTATTAGTGCTATGCCCCATAGGACTGTGTTTGTTGTATGGATTATTCTTTTGTTTTTATTGTTGATAATTGTTTAGATGACATAGACATGGGGCATGTAGTCTTACTAGCAAGGGTTGGGTTGAGATTGTTATGTTATTTCTTTTCCCTTTTTTTCTATCTATTGTTTTTTCCTCTTTACTATGACATGCATTACGATTAGAATTCATTGTGCGTCGTTATGAGGGTGGGCACTGTTTACATCAGGCTGCTTTTGCAAACTGGATGGTTGGTTAATGCACTCCACATGGGGTCCCTGCAGGAATGTTGTGAGGATCAGGGTGATGTCACCACTATTCATAAAACACATGGGCACTCCAATGAATGACATTGACCCCCAATATAAACTGATGACATGAACGTGCATGGCATGGCCAGACCCTCCAAGGGCTATAAATGTGACATATATATTAAGCACCGTCACACCCATATAACTATCTTACAAGAAATTCACCTTGCGCAAGAGTAATTGGGCAAGATGAGGGTGCAGTTACGGGGCAAGTATATGGTACTGTATCCTCAGCCTATGCAAGGGGTCCTCGTGTGGACAGCCCCGGGCGGTCTTATATGTGGTGGACATCCACAGGATTGATGAGAAAGGTTGATTTGTGATCTTGGAATGCCACTTAGATGGATTGCCGCTCATCGTGGTGGTGTTTACACCGCCAATTCAGTCTTTCTGCCTTCTTTCATACCTTTACCCCTGCACTGTTACGAGATCCATAGGTGCCTGGGATGTGGGACAGCAGTTATAATTACGTGCCTGATATAGACAGGGACAGTTCTATTCCTCCTCTCCAGGGAGCCACTTGTAGAGCACAGCATTTTAAGGAATGTATAGCCTGCAACTGTCTACATGACATATGGCGTCTGCTCCACCCCATGGATAGCAAGTACTGATTTTGTTCCCTGTTCCATGATAGTCACACAAAGTTGGACCCTTTCATTTGCAGTGACTCCCTGGGTGGGCAAATTGCAGGAGCAGAATATCTAGAATGCTTATTATCAGATAATTTTCCATTGCTGGTTATGAACAACTGGGGAGACCATGACCCCAGATCCCCTGTTGTCTCAGATCACCACTTATTTTGAGCTGAATCGGGAAACTGTGCTAACTAGGTCAATGGAGTGAGAAGCCCATAAAGTGGTTCTGCAGAGCACAGTGGGGAGGCAATGTGGGGGATCCACAGGATCGTAGCCACAGAATTTCTCCCACTTGAGCTGTCAATGCTGACCGCTGAAACCAAGGCGGTCCACTGACCCTGCAAGTAAAAACCCTTACATTTCTCAAGTAAGGAGCACAGGGAATCAGAGGCATGGCTGGGGAAAAATGCCTATAGATGCCACCTTGCCCTCCTTAACTCAGAGGAGGATAGATCTGGCAGATTATTAACCTGGATGGTGCTGAAAGATCAACACTACCCGTCAATTGGGCCCATTCAATTGACTGATGGCAGAGTGGCCAACACGCAACTTGTTGTTAATACCGCCTTTATGAAGTATTATCTCTCACTGTATACAGCAGTGAATGCTCCCATGTGTATAAGGACTTCCTACTGGATCTACCACTACCCCACCTGATGAGAATACTCCAGGTTGAGCTGGAGGCTCCCCTCCAATAGGAGGAGATCCTACTGGCTATAAATCAGATTGCCAGGAATAAAATTCCAGGCACATGCAGACTCCTGATAGAGTGCTACACTGTGTGCACCACACACCTTTCCCCAAACCTTCTAGAGGTCTTTAACGCAGCCAGACTGCTGGGACAGTTACCACAATCCCTCCAGGAGGAATTGATTGTGATCCTCCTTCAACCCAGATGTGATCAATTAGATGTTTGGTCTTACCATCCATTGTATTGTATTGTATTGTATTTTGTAGTTGTAGAGCGCACTGTAACCCAAAGGGCATCCTGGCACTGCAGTAAGATACTTCTACCATCCTGCTTCCTAGCTAGCTAGTTAATATGCTAAGTCTGCACTCTAGGGAAAAGCCAAGTTTTTATTTTTCCCCTGAACTTCATCAGATCTTGTATCTGTCTTAGCTCAACTGGCAGGCTATTCCAATGACGTGCTGCAGCATAGCTGAAGGCTCTTCCTCCTGATTTAGCTTTCTTAATCCGGGGTATGTTAACCAGCCTGGTCGAAGAGGACCGAAGTCTGCGGGTAGGGTTATACCAGTTGAACTTAGATTGCATCGGTATCGGTCCCATCCCATGCAGGGCCTTGAAGACGATGCACAGTGATTTGAACTGTATCCTCTGGATTACCGGAAGCCAGTGAAGCTCCGTCAAGGCCAGGGATGTGGATGACTGTCTAGGTCTGGCTAAGGCCAGTTTGGCTGCTACCGTTTGGACTCTCTGGAGTCTCCTGATCAGGTACCTAGGGGATTCCAGCAGTAGCGCATTACCATAGTCGAGGCGGCTCAGAATGATACTCCTTATTACCAGTGCTCGTGCCTGATATTGGAGTAGTGGGAGGATCTTCTGAAGGACCCTAATGAGCGAAAAACTACTTCCCACAATTCTATTGACTTGGCTTTCAAGGTTTAGTTTGTCATTAAACATAACCCAGAGATTGCGTACCGTCGAGACCGGTAACAGAGGTGACTCTGTGGGCATGGGCCAGAATCCTGGGGGGAGAGAGCAGGGAACTTTGCCTACTGCACAGCAAAGAATCTCGTTTTTTTCGCAGTTAAACTGCAGAGAGTTGTTTTTCAGCCAGCGTACCGTTTCTATCATACAGGAATGGAATTTTTCCAGAGAGCCCGCTTGGTCTCCCTCCAGTGATACAATGAGCTGAGTGTCGCCAGCGTAATTTACCAAGCTGATCCCATATGATTTAATGATTGCAATCAGGGGGCTCATGTAGGTATTAAATAATATTGGGCTAATTGCTGAGCCCTGAGGAACCCCGTGCCTAATCTCCGCAAATTCCGACCGATAGGGGTGGAGGGCCACCGCCTGACGTCTAGATGTCAGATAAGATCAAAACCACTCCAGTGCTACCCCTCCCACCCCAACTGTTTCCAGCCTGTCCAGGAGGACTGCGTGGTTGGCTGTATCGAATGCGGCAGACAGGTCCAATAAAATCAGTATGGCCGATTGTCCCCTGTCTGCCCGCATTTGAAGTTCTTCCAGAACAGTCACCAGCGCCGTCACTGTCCCATGACCAGGGCGAAACCCAAACTGCACATCTTCCAGCTTGTTGTTACCCTCCAAATACTGTGAGAGTGCTCTACTCACTACCCGTTCTAAGATCTTTACTGGGTATGGGAGGAGGGATATAGGTCGGTAGTTTTTGGGGCATGCTGGATCAAGTATGGGTTTTTTCAGCAGAGGTGTAATTACTGCTTGTTTCCAGCTCGCCGGAACCTGTCCACTGCTCAGTGATTGGTTACACAGCTGTCGGAGTATTGGAAATAGTTCGCCTCCCAGCGCCTTCCAGGTTTTGGGAGAGAAGGGGTTCAGAGGAGATCCCGAAGAAACTCCTAGAGATAACTTGTTGAACTCCTCCTCAGAGGGGGGCACAAAATGGTTCAAATGGGCCACATGATCTTCCGACTCTGTCTCCCCTTTCCTACTCTTTTGCTTACTTGTCCATGATTGCCCATCTGTCTTCGCAGATACGGCCGTATCGTCAGTATCCAGCCCTTCTATGATTTTCCGTATTTTTTCATTGAAAAAGGTAGCTAGTTTGTTACATAGTTCTTGACTGGGTGGGGTGCTGTTATTGGTGTACTCGGGGCTAGCGATGTCCTTCATGATCTTAAAAGTACCCCTGGTATTATTGGGCGCCTTCAGGATGGTTCCGGCATAGTAATCTGCCTTGGCATTTACAATTTCTTTTTTGTAGTTGGCTAGTTTTTCCTTCCAGAGGGCTTTGTCTATCTCTGTATATGCCTTTCTCCACTGTCGCTCCGCCATTTTACAGCCCCTTTTTTTAGTCCTCAGTGTTTCATTGTACCATGGGGCGGAAGGTCTCCCCATCTTTCTGATTTTTTTAATCGGGGCAATCTGATCAAGGGTGTCGGTAATATGTCCGCAGAATGACATATAGTTATGTTCCATGATTTCAGAGGATCCAGAGGCCCAATGTTTTTAAATATTGGTGAAGACTCAGCCCTCTTTATGAGGTTCTTCCAGTCCCTATCTAGGTAGCTTCTTTCCCTGGCTGCGTCCGCTCGTTTGGATTTAGGGATCGTTATGTGGAATAGTATCAGATTGTGATCAGACCAGCCCACCGGTACAATGCTTTCCACCTTGACAGTTTTTTTCTCTGCAAAAATCAGGTCCAAAACATGTCCCCCCAGATGAGTAGGTTCCAAGACCAACTGTGTTATATTTAGGTTTTCACATGACTGTAGCAGATTATTGTACCCAGAGTCCAGACTCCCATTGGCCCATAGGTTAAAGTCACCCAAGGCCATTACTCTGGCATGGGTAAGTGCCAAGTCACTGAGTACATCAATCATATCCTGTTGCAGTTGAATGCAGAATGGCCCCGGTGGTCTATAACAGAGTATGACAATCCAGACAAGCCCATTGCGGCCTTTAAGGCGGAAACCCATCCATTCAATGCCTGGAGCCTCATCGATATCCATTGACGAGATATCCCAAGTCTCCTTGAATATCATCCCAACCCCCCCTCCTCTTTCATTTGTTCTTGGTTTGTGTAGTGCCTTATAGCCAGGTGGGCATGTCAGGCCCAGCTCCAGGTCAGACCCAGGTTGCATCCATGTCTCTGTCATGAACAGGATATCTAAGTGATTACTTTCTATTAGTAGTTGGGCTTCTATGTGGTGCTTTGATAGTGACCTCACATTAAGCAGCCCGCATCTCAGGCAGTCCATATTAACATAGTCTGATTCCGGGCCAGCATTCACTTCCCACTTGAGTTCCCCTTTCCCATTTCCCGTGCGCCCTATCTCTCTTAATTGGTCTCCTGAGTATCTATATTTTGTTGGTCTGTTCACCTTGTTATCCCAGTTGGCAGCATTCCTGGCGCTGAGCGCTTCCGGAGCGCAGACGGGCTTGCCTTTGGCGCGCCTTTGGCGCGTCCGCTGCGCGCTCGTTCTGGCATATGTTTTTAACTATCCCGTGGCTTTGAGGACTAGAGCGCACAGCTCGCTGGAAGCCACGGGAACTGGAAGTGAGGAGGAGGTGTAACAGCCCAAAGGTGCACCCTCCATGCAATCGGCACTTGCCGCGACGGACCAGGGTGCAGGGCAGCGTTACGACAATACAGGTGAGTCCGCCTTATTCCCCCAACACCCCCTTCGTAATGTATCAATACAACATTCAGTGCAGGTTAAAAATAAGTAAATGTGCACGTTTTTTTAGAAGTGCAAGCAGCGTAGCTAGCAGCGCTCTTACCGCGTGCGCTGCGCGCTCGTTCTTGCATATGTTTTTAACTATCCCGTGGCTTTGATGACTAGAGCGCACAGCTCGCCGGAAGCCACGGGGACCGGAAGTGAGGAGGAGGTGTAACAGCCCAAAGGTCCACCCTCCGTGCAATCGGCACTTGCCGTGACGGACCAGGGTGCAGGGCAGTGTTGCGACGTTACAGGTGAGTCCGCCTTATTCCCCCAACACCCCCTTCGTAATGTATCAATACAACATTCAGTACAGGTTAAAAATAAGTAAATGTGCAAGTTTTTTAAAAAGTGCAAGCAGTGTAGCTAGCAGCGCTCTTACCGCGTCCGCTGTGCGCTCGTTTCGGCATATGTTTTGAACTATCCCGTGGCTTTGAGGACTAGAGCGCACAGCTCGCCAAAAGACACGGGGACCGGAAGTGAAGAGGAGGTGTAGCAGCCCAAAGGTCCACCCTCCGTGCAATCCGCACTTGCCGCGATGGACCAGGGTGCAGGGCAGCGTTACGACGTTACTCCCCTAACACTCCCTTCGTAATGTATCAATACAACATTCAGTGCAGGTTAAAAATAAGTAAATGTGCAAGTTTTTTTAAAAGTGCAAGCAGCGTAGCTAGCAGCGCTCTTACCGCGTCCGTGTCCCTCCTAAACTTGACTATAAGGTACTAGGTAAGGTGTTAGTCAATAGGTTACATTCTGTTATTGGTCTACCGGTACACACAGATCAATCCATGTTAATGCTTCAGCAAAATACCGTCATGAATATCTGTTGGTTGCTCTGCATGTTGAAGATTACTCCATCCGGGCTCGAGAGCTGGCTGCGGTGTCATTGGAAATAGAAAAGGCTTTTGACACCTTGGGGAGTGATTATTTATTGGCTTCTCTCCCTAGTGAATGGGGATGGGACAGAATGAAATGGGTTGGATCCAAGCTCTGGAGGGGAACCCGATGGCGATGGTGTGCATAGGCCTAATAGTTTCTGACAGCTTTGATATCCAAGGGGCCCCAGGCAGGGCTGCCCTCTTTTACCACTGACATTCACTCTGGCCATGGGACTTCTTGCCTGTAGTTTGCGACTTCGAGCACAACAGTGGGGGATACCGGCTCAGGGTGAACACCATGTTGTAGCCCTGTATGAGGACGATGCTCTAATATATTCCTCTGACGTTAGAGGACATCATGGAAGAACTGCCCTTCATGATGAAAACTACTGCTTAACTTCAGCAAAATGAAGATAAATGGTCCGGCCTTTACTCAAGGCTTTCTGATGTGGAACAAAAAATAAGTGATGCACAGCACGTTGCTGCCAAAGTTGATATCCTCACCAAAGAAGTTACCCAATTTAGGAGGGTTACAGACGATTTAGAAAATCGTAATAGGAGCAACAACCTATGTATTTACGGTATTCCAGAAGGTTCTGAAGGCTCGGACATGATCTCCTTTTTGAAGACTCAAGTTCTGCAAATTGTTGGTCTGCCGAAACCTACGGAGTTTAACATTGAAAGGGCGCACAGACTAGGACCTCCGAACGCCTCTTCCGCAACCAAACCAAGGGGCATCATCGCTTATTTTCTACTATACTCTGACCTCATGGCAATCCTCAATGCTGCCAAACAGCACAAACAGATGCTTTGGTCCAGCCACGAAGTCTTGTTCAGTCAGGATGTTTCAAAGCCAACCACCAACCGTCGAAAGGAATTCCTAGACCTCAGGCCAACTTTGAGATCCATGAATGCCCGTTATGGTCTTATCCATCCATGCTTCTTTAAAGTGACTTATAAGGACAGAACTTTCACTTTTGAAGATCCAGCTGAACTTCGGAAATTCATCCATGTACACAAAGGAGAAGTTATGGAACTGAGCAAGTCTTAACTGTTTTCTTGTTTGTTCTCTCCCATGTTTCTTAGGTCTTCCCAGTGCAGTTTTGCTGCTGATGTGCATACCCAAGTTCTCGATTATGGAAGAAGGTATTCCCCGGTTACTTTTAGGTCCAAGAGGGGGGAAAAAATTTGATATGTAGGATTATATGCCTCTTAACCGACCTATCTTATTTTTGTAGGTAAGAAACTCTCAAAGATCAATGTAACAACACCACAATGTTCCCCATAAATACAATGTCTTTACAAAATTGTTGCTTTTTCTTTGTTTTTATTGTTTAGTAAGAAACAAAAAGATTTTTTTGTATCAAAAATATGTATTCATATAACATTTTCATATTTTTATATTTTTTCTTTGTTTGTGCTTTACATAAATTCTAGAGACGAATGGATATACGTGATCAATAGATATAAACAACAGTTAGATTGTTATCAGAAACAAAACAATACTTGGATAATTATCAATGCCCCTCAACGAACAACAAAAAATGTCTACATTTACATCTTGCTAACTATTCTTGCATACCAACATCCATACCACATACCACAAAATATACAGACAAAAAGGATTATAAAAAGTATCACAACTGGATAGATCTCCTGCTAATTACTGTTGTCAAATTTTTATTGAGAGTTTCTTACCTACAAAAATAAGATAGGTCGGTTAAGAGGCATATAATCCTATATATCAAATTTTTTCCCTCCTCTTGGACCTAAAAGTAACCGGGGAATACCTTCTTCATATCTGTTTTGTCTGACTCTGTTGCATTGCTCCCTATTGTCTGGTAAGTTCCCTTCCTTTTTGTTTCATCTGTTTGCTACTTTGTCTTTGGATCTCTTTCTCTCAGCTCTTGTTTGTTTTATTATAGTAAACTTGTTCCTCCTCCATGTCCCCCGTTTGGAGTGGCCATCTTGTTTCTCGCCCCCCCCTCATTAATGTTCTTCTTTTTGTTGAACGTTATGACTAAAGCCACTTGGCTTTTTGTCATCTTTTTATTGATAGCTCCTCTTGGGCGACTATGCTCTCCCTTTGTTTTCCTCTTCTGCCTCTTTTTCTTATTCTCACTCTTTCTCTTATTTCCTCGCCGTTCCGCTCTTGACTCTTTTGCATACACTTTTTTCTACTTTTCCTTTATGGTACTTTATTGTTTTATTCTTCGTTTATCTTTGCAATTACATCACGCTAGCTACTCTACTTTCCTTCCTCTTGGTTATTTCCCATTCTCTGTTCCCTATGGGTTTCTGCAGGTCTCTTTTTTACTAATCTTTGTTTCTTCCCCCCTTTCGTTTATCTCTTTTTCAAGTGGTCTTTCACATCTTTTTTACTATTCATTCTTTAAGTGCTGTATCTTTTCTTCTCTATTTTGGCTTACGTTTTATTGATGAAAGGTCTCTGTATAGTTGCATGGAATGTTAAAGGTATTCGCAATCCTGTCAAAAAACAGTGTGTATTTTCTCACCTTGCTAAATTGAAATGTCATGTAGCATTGTGACAAGAATCGCACCTCAAGGCACAAGACTTGCCTTCATTGCGCAAACTATAGGTAGGAGACATTTTCTGCTCTCCGACTGTGACTATTAAGAATGGTGTAATCATTTTGTGTCATAAGTCACTGAATGTTCTCATACAGAATGAATTTAAAGACTCTAATGGCAGATGGCTTCTTTTGGACACTAAAGTTAATAAAACTCAGTTCTCTTTATGTAATGTTTATGGCCCCAATGGTATTGACTTATCTTTTTGGACCAAACTCTCTACTCTTCCCTCCTCACATGCTGCTGAAAATTTGATTGTGGGTGGCGACTGTAACCAACTTATGGATCCCTTCCTGTCCTGGGAATCTCAAACGAAATATATCCCCAACAAGATGCAAAAGATTTTTAGTAAGGTTATCACTTTTAGAGGACTGGTAGACACATAGAGGACCTCTCACCCTGACGTTTTAGAATTTTCATTTTTCTCCCCTGTACACAGATCTCACTCTCGTATAGATTACATTTTTCTCACACAACCAGCTTTGCAGTTCATAACTGATGCAGAAATTGGCTCCATTCTCATTTCGGACCACGCCCCTGTCATTCTAGATATGGACTATCCCTCATCTCCCCCTACCTCCCGGAGATGGCATTTCAACAATTCTCTCCTTTTGGACTCTCAATTTGTTGAACAGTTCACATTTTTTGCTCATGAATTCTTTCAAAATAATCTCTCTTCTGCCTCTCAACATCATTTTATCTGGGATGCCTTTAAAGCGAATAATCGATTTTGTGTCTCGGAAAAAAAAGAAGGCTTTTTTGGATTCCACATCCATCTTGAAGCAAATTAAAGCTTTAGAACATAAATATTTTACCACTAATTGCCCTGGTACATTGTCAAATCTTATCAAAGCAAAAATGCAATACAATAAACAGTCTTGGGATTCTGCTTGTAATAATCTCCTCAAATTCAATGACAAGATGTATGGTGGGCAGAACGAGGCAGGCATATCTTTAGCCAATTATCTTAAAATTAAAAAACAAAAATCCAAAATTGTGGCTATTACAGACAACTCTGGAGTTCGGCATATTTCAGACGCTAAGATCCTTGATTGCTTCACTGAATATTATACTGCCCTTTACACCCCAGAGTCCACCCCTTCTCCTGATCAAATTGATTCCTTTTTTCTAAATATTCCCAAATCCCCTGAGAGTCACACTGATCTCACTTCTTTAAATGCCCCCATCCTGGAACAGGAAATCATTGATGACATTACCCTTTTGCCTAAAGATAAAACACTGGGACCTGATGGCTTTACCGTCCACTTTTTTCTTCATTTTAAACAACTTCTGGTCCCTCACTTACTCTCATTGATTAATCATTTTCTCACCACTGGCGAATCGCGAGCAACTTTTACCCAGGTAATGCTTTGTTTAAAACCTAAAAAAGATAAAGATCACCCTCTTTGTAAAAACTATAGGCCCATTTCCCTGATTAATACTGATTGTAAAATCTTTGACAAATGACTTGCCCTTCGCATCAATAAAGTAATTCCGGACCTTGTCAATATATATCAGTCAGGTTTCATCAAAGGACGTTCTATCACAGATAATTCAAGAACCTTTCCTAATATTATTCATCTGGCCTCTAAAATGGATTCACCTATTGCTGCTATTACATTAGACGCTGAAAAGGCATTCAATAGGGTTAACTGGGAGTTTATCTTTGGCGCATTAAAATGGCATGGCTTTAGCCCTCCCATTATTAAATATATCCAGCTGCTATACTCCGCCCCCACTACTTCCATTTGGGTAAATGGTTGCCAATCCAAATATTTGCCACTCCATAGGGGGACTAGGCAGGGTTGCCCTCTTTCCCCTCTTTTATTCATTCTTGCTTTAGAGCCCTTCTAAGAAAAACTTAGACGTTCATTACAGTATACGGGTTTTCAGTTTAATAATATCGACATCAAATTTACTGCATACGCAGATTAGATTCTTCTATATCAATATGTCAAATAGCTTTATTTCGATAATCAAATATCATACAAGCAATTCATACAAACCAAGTAAAAAAGATACAAATTATCATAAAAACAGTTATTAAAAACAAGTATATACATTACATCCAGGGAAAATTTTCGAAGAGTTGATCATCTTGTTAATAAATTAACAAAACTATGCTAGTTTCCAATCCAAGGAATTTCATTTGTATACTTAATGATTTATAATCACTATATAATAAGTAAATTTGATTAAAAAAGAGAATAGAAGAAAAATACTTCTTAATCAGCTATTCTTCTTTATATCTCCAACCCGTCTTCTTCCCTGCCGGCATTCTTCTCCCTCTTAAAAGATTACTCTATAGTTTTCAGCTATAAATTGAATATAGATAAATCCGAAGTTTTGCCCATAAATAAGCATTGTTTTCCACATATGTTTAACATCACAGGTTTTGAATGGAACTCCAGAAGTATCAAATGTTTAGGCATTCTCTATGCTACTAACATCAGGGAAACTATTAAAATTAACCTGGCTAACATGCTTAAAAAGCTCTCCGCTCTTACTGAGAGCTGGTCTCCACTTTTCTTATCCTGGTGGGGTAGATTAGCTACGATTAAAATGATGCTTCTCCCAATTATTAATGTTGTTCTTTCTATGCTTCCGGTCTCCCTTCCCAATTCCTTTTTTAGTGCCATTAATTGTTCCTTGACCAAATTTCTTTGGAACAATCGTAAGGCTAGAATTTCACTTTTTTGTCTACAACTATCCAAGGATTTAGGAGGAGTAAATTTTACCAACCTCAGACGTTATCACTCTGCATTTACCCTGAAACAAATATGGACCTTTTTATCTGAATCCTCACTTTCACCTATAACGGCATGGAGCTCGTTAGAACAAGCTCAATACATGCCCTTTCCCTTTATTTCAGCCACCCGCCGTTCCCAGCACCCGAAGCGTCTCTCTTCACCTATCTTTGTTCATTTCAAAGCCCTCGCAATTTCTCTCCTTAGAACTCATCTTTCTTTTGCAGACCACATCTCAAGCATTCCAATCTGGTGTAATACACATTTAAAGATTAACAACAGAGCTTTTTTCTGCAAGGAATAGATTGACAAAGGCATCACCACACTTGAACATCTGTTGAATGACGTGTCCTTTATGGACTTTTCTGTAATTCAAAGTTCTTGTGGTAATTCTTCTAAACACGCATCTCGCTACCCCTTGCTTAAGGATTCTCTGACTTGTCTCTTCTCTCAAAGATGCTCTAGTATTACACCTGACCAGACTCTCTCTCCTCCCTTGGACTTTTTGACCCAATTTAAAGCTGCTGCTATATATAAGATTTTATCCCGTCCTGTGTGTGCCAGAGCTAAATCTAACCTTGAACTTCTATGGGAAAAGGACCTAGCACAAGATTTTTAATTTCAAACATGGGACTCCATCTGGTCAAAAATTCACACTTCCTCACACTCAGCCAGTACAACGCAGACTTTATATTATTTTTATAATAGACTTTTTTCCACCCCTACTGACCTGCACAAATACAAACTATTAGATTCCCCAAAATGTTGGCCTTGTTCTCACGAGCACAGTGACTTTTTTCACATGTTTTTCCACTGCCCTTTTGTTAAATCTTTCTGGTCTCGCATATGATTGAAATTGAATGAAATGTTATCAACTAACGTTTCTTTTGATATCATACTTGTTTTTGTGGGTAGTTATTCGCCTGTATGGGACGCTCAGAACAATGTGGGTAAATGTTTTGATTTGTTTTTAGCCATTTCCTTTCACACTATCACCACTAACTGGACGGACTCCTCAAAAATGTAATTTCAAGCTTGGTGGAACCTGCTTTATCACCAACACAGATTTGATCGTGCTTATGCCACTTCCACATCTTTGTTGATCAAAAAAGACTTGTTGTGGTTGCCACTAACATCCTTTCTTTCCAGGTTGACTACTTGACTTTGCTTTTATATATGAAACCAACTTTTACCTCCTTATCTATTCATTGCTAATTGTTTCTTTTATTCTTCTTAATATTTTTGTTTTTAACCTCTGCTATACTCCTCCTTCTTCTTCCCCTCTCTCTCTTCTTTTTTTTCTTTTCTTTCTGTTTTCTTAAACTTAAAATGCATTTACTCTGTGTACAGGTTTTACCTTTCGAGGGTGCCCTTTCACTTTATTGTCACATATATATTTTACCTTTCATCCTTCTTGTTACATGACTTTGTACTGATGTTTTACTTTGCTTATTATCTCAATAAAGCATTCTAAACTGAAAAAAAGGTAAACTGAAAAAGTTATGCATTAAAAAAAGAAAAGGTCATACATCCTTTAGAATGTACATTAAATCATACTTCATTAGATTTCGTCTGATTATTTCAGATATTATAATTGATATATTAATGAGTGACATTTTATCAAGAACACTTGCCTCAATACATACATTTAGGCAACATGGTATTATGTTCATTACAGAGTGCTTAGTTGCCACCTAACTATCGTGTATCCCTGAATAAGTAAGTGAGCTGGTGAAAGGCCTTCAGAGTTGGAGGTAAATTTCTACAGAGAGCAACAGTAATGTGATAGAAGAATGGTGTGTTTGCCATTAGGAAGGATTCATTGAAATTAATCAGTGGAGTACTTTTCTAATGATCAACATTTTTAATTAGTAATGTATTCACACAATTGACAGCAATGATTAAACTCCATTATATAAATAATTGCCACAGAAAAGTGTTCCCCACATGTGGTAGAGGTGCATCTCTGCCCTGATTGCCCCAACTTCATGGATAGCTGGTTCTCTGGTAATGATTTTTGGTCATGGGTGAACTGGTCATGCATGTGTGCCATGACCTATGCCTGTCTGTCAGTAATGTGGTCTGGTTAGAGAGGGAAGTGTGCCCCAAGTGCTGCCTCCATGAAGTTAGAGGACTACTGCCCTTACCTGGAGATTATTGACAGGAGCACAGAGGTGACAGCAGTACCTGTTTTGTGTTCTGTAGAATCATTAGATTGAACAGGCCTTTTTACCTGTGTCACTAGAGTAGGGTAGACTGGCACAGTCTTGAAAACTTACATGGCTGTGTGCATACCCTTCCTGGTTGGATTGTGTTTAGCCCTGAACAGTGCATGATACTTGTGTGTACTTGCTGGGATACATGTGTGTTCATATTTGAGGTATATAGAATGGAGGGCTGTGGGTTCAGGACCTGGAGTGGCTGAAGTAGTAAGGACTGCAACATCCAGGCAGGAGATGTGTATTGCTGACATTCCTGAGGGCTTGGTTGGGACACGCTCACTGAAGGCAAAGGAGCCGGACACCCTCTGTGCAAATCAAAGTTTTCTTTTATTCCAGCAGGAGTTACTGGTGCGTGGAGCCTGGGCTCATTGCCATGAAGATGGTGGGACTGATAAGGATGGCACTGTGGACTAGGGAATATTGATAGACCTACCTCTTATCAAGGGGTGACTATGTGATGGTGCACTGATCTCTGAAGTCCGAGATCACCGCACCGATTCCGATGCAAGCCCTGCTGTCCCAGATCGTAATGCATTGCATTGAGGTGCCAGGTCTATCGCATTATTGGGGGACTTAGTAAGAAACCTACGCATCACCTCCCCACGCAGTAAGAAATCAAAGCATCACCTCCTCTCAGGTAAGGAGCTGTTGCATTACCTCCCCTGCGCAGCAGTAAGGAGCTACCACATCACCTCCCCAAAAGCAAAGAACCGATGCATCACCTTCCCTGCATGTAAGGAACCGACGCATCACCTTCCCTACGACCCTATTTGTTTGTGTGCGCGACGCCTCCAAGGATTTTGTGTGAAAAGTGTTGCATCTGCAATGTGCTTTGAATAGAACTATTTCCACCATTTGAAAGTCATAATTTTATTACTATATTGTGTATTTTTGTCATTTTGGTCTTGTTTTAGTTTAGATAAAGTTTACTTATTTTTCTAAACTTGTGTTGTGTCCATTTGTAGTGTGTTCACTGTATTACTGTATGTGTTCACAAATGCTTTAGACACTGCCTCTGAGATAAGCCTGTCTGCTCGTGCCAAGCTACCAAGGGGGTGAGAAGGGGTTATTTTAGAAGTGAATTCCCCTTACCCCGACTAAGAAGAAGGTTCCCTATTTAGAAAAAGGTGCAAACTGTTGCCAACTAAAGACCCCCATTCCTAACAATATCTTTTTGTGCTGTCTATACATTTAGGTAGGTACCTCATTAGGTTGATGAATATGATATTCAGTGTAAGTGCCAGGGTACCACCAGATATTTCCTTCACTATTGAGGATGGGCTGGCATCATCTTCACATGACATGGCTTTTTTGATACTGAGCGGGTATGATAACTTACTAGCAGAGAGGTTATCAAAGACGGCCATTTCGATGTAGTTCAGGTAGCATCCTAATGTAGATTTCTCATGCAGTCATGTTGTTGATCTGGTGGTTGATGTTGTTAAACTTGCCTTTGAGTTTGTTTTTGCATGTGCACATTTCATTGGGGCAGGTCATTTGTGAATCTAGGTATGAATTACACAGTGTGTGTTTACCTTGTAGTGCACATTGCCTCTTGTGAAGACTGTGATTGAGATTTGCTTTGTGGTATCAGCCTTTAACATTTGTGAAAAACTGCTATTGTCTGGCGAAGAGAATATTTTGGATTTACAGACCACTTTGCTTCTGTCTTGAAGCATATCTCTTGTTTGGATTTTAATGGAGTGGCCTTTGCCCTGAAGTTCTATTCTATATAATAGTGCAAAGGTTTAAGGAAAGTGGTTTGGTTGGAGCATGAGAAATGATGTATATGTTAGACATGAGAATGTTAATTAAGTCTTGGAGAAGATATTCTTACTGTAGTTAGATAATGCTACCAGGGTTGTAAAGTTTTTTTGTAGGATGTCAACCAGGACATATACTCCTCATTGGTTTGCTGCCTTTAGTGGACCTCATGGGGTTGGAGGTATGTAGTTCTAGTCAACATGATGGTGGTGTGGATAATTCATTTGATACGGTGTATTGGGTGGCTGGTTATGTTGTCAGAGTAATGCAGGTTAGGTAAACAACATTTTCAGAGGAATGGTCTGGTAGTGTGATGTGCAGTTCAGACAGCATAGCACTTATTATTCTTCCATTTTGATTTCCTACAAAATTTAGAAACATTATAAGAGACAATTGACAGCAGACTGCTTAGTTTCCGGCAACATCATCCTTTCAGGATCTCCCAAATCAGAACCACTTGATTTTCCAGCTAAGTCCCTGATTCACAAGTGGCCCAGTGTTAGGTGTGATATTTATCGCACTTGATAAGACACGATACTGTAAAAAATAATTTATCTGGTGCAATTAAACGTTTTTTTCTTCCCTAAAATGGGGAATTGTTTATTGCAAAAAATCCTGATGACCCAGTATTTTCTTGCCCTTCTCTTCCCTTACTTTCTTGCAGATTTGAACTATCGAAATGCAACACAGAATGCATTTTATCATATGCGGTGCATATGCTTAGTGTGATTAAAAAGACAAAACTCATTATTTGTATGATAAAATGAGTTAACACATTATGGAAGTTGTTGGGCTACTCTAATGAGGCCCTTAGAATGTTCTCTACACCATAAATTGGGTTGAATGTTAAAATAACCTACTCTAGGCAGTTCATATTGCCTAATTTTTTTGCTTTTGCTATACCCTCTTCTGTATAAACCGTAAAGTCTTCTGAAACTGGAAACAGGCAATAATACATAGCCTTGCCTTACACTGTTACTCAATTAATTATCTTTTAGTTCCATGTAGTGAATTGTGGAAATATTTTGCTACATTTCTATGTCTGCCACCCTAGGAAGTTTTATTTTTGAAAATGCTAAAAACCATGCTTAAGGAGAACAATTATTGGAGCCTTGTTTATGAAAAATGTTGCATCCCTGCGTGAAAACAGTGATGCAACAGTTTTCCCTTCTATCCTTGCGACACGATGGATGCACCATATTTACTGTACGACGCATCATGTCGCAAGGAATGACAGATATCTCAGTATAACTGACGTATCTGTCAGCACAAAAGTGACGTATTGCTGGGGTGTCTCTGAAAACAGATGCAACTCCAGCAATGTGTCCTTTGACATGGGGCAAGCCCCAGGTGAAAGGGCCTGCAACAGTCTTACGCCTGCTGTGAGGCAGGCGTAAGATATTGATGCAGTAGCATCCTAGAAGTGGCACAGTGAGATCTCATAGATTTCACAGCACCACTTTTACAGGGCTTTTTGCGGGGGAACACCCACCCTGCATACATTATACCTGACGCAGGTATAATGTAGCGCAGGGCTTTAGAAAGTGACGCATCTGCTTAAATGCATCACTTTGTACTACATGGCCCATTTTTATGCCGCGCTACATCACAAAAGTGATGCAACGGCGTTGCAAAAGTGATGCAGAGGCTCATAAATAAGCCCCTTGGGGGCATATTTACAAGGGCTTTATCTCCGCTTTTTTGGCTTTTTAAGCCAAAAAAGAGGAGATAAAACTATTGCCCTATTTACAAGAGGGTGCAAACATGCATAATCGTATGTTAGCACCCTTTTTCCCAGCGCCTCCCTTTACATCTCTAATGAGATGCAAAGTGGGCGTCACTGGGCGTACCCCGGATGGACTACCTTGCAAATATCGCTGATGTTCACATCGCGATATTTGCAAGGCAGCCCACAGGATTTTAGCAGACGTTAGATTTTGGTGAATACGGCCGTTTTCGCCAAAATCTATTGTCTGCTAAAATCATGGCTTACCTATGTTTGACATAGGGGGTGGATTATGCTGATACGACCACAGGGTCTTATCAGCAAGGTTATTGCCGTTTTGCAGGGAACATCGCTGGAAAACCAGCGATGTTCCCTGCAAAACGGCAATAAACTCGCTGGGGCTCATTTATGATTCCCTGCATCACTTTTGTGCCGCCGGTGCGTCACTTTTTGTGACGCACCAGTGGCAGAAAACATGCGCCATGTTGCGCCATATTTACAAAGTGACGCATCTAGGTAGATGCGTCACTTTGTAAACCCCTGCGCCACATTATACCTGCGCCAGGTATAATGTATGCAAGGGGGGCATTTTGACGCAACAAAGGGTCGTAGAAGTGACGCAGTGAAATCTACGAGATTTCACTGCGCCACTTCTAGTGTGCAAATGCGTCAATTTCTTGCGCCTGCCTCACAGCAGGCGTAAGACTGACGCAGGCCCTTTCACATGGGGCTTGCCCCATGTGAAAGGACACATTGCTGGACTTGCGTCACTTTTGTGACACACTCCAGCGATGCGTCACTTTTGCGCCTACAGATACGTCAGAAATACTGACGTATCTGTGACTCCTTGCGACATGATGCGTCATACTGTAAATATGACGCATCACTGGAGTCGCAGGGAGGGCGCAGTGAAAAGTGGCGCATCACTGTTTTCACGCAGTGATGCGTCACTTTTCATAAATGAGGCCCGCTATCTCTGGAAGTTTTATCGCCCTGGTGAAACGTGTTGTTAATAACGCCCTACCAGGGCGACAAATTCCAGAGATAGCCTGTGATAAGAAATTTATCGCTAAGCACGGCCAGCAATAACTATCGTTGGCCGTTGATAATATGCCCCTTGATCTTTACCCTTTCAGAGTTTGTATTTTCATTGTAAACACCAGATTCTTGAACGTTGTCGTTTTCGTGAAGGTGATTGCACTGAATAGTGTAAGAGGTGTAATGCACATAATTGTCTATTAGAATACAACATCTCGCTGCTACGTTTGATGTCCATGGAGGTATTTTCAGTGAATTCCTCTTCCCCTTTGTACATGCCGTTCAGCGCAAATAATTGTCATTATTCCTTCCTAATATTTTGATTGCTTTCGGTGCGTATTTTAATTTAACTTGTTAAACCCCTCTGTTTTTTTTAGTTTTCCACGAGGAATCCAAAACCCATTTGCCACAACTAGATTTTGTGGAACACCATTTGATAACTAGTGAAATCCTGCGAGTTTTTCACTGGAGTGATAGCAGACACGTTCCTCTAACAGAGAAAATAAACCCTCGTCTGCATCTCTGCCAAAAACAAACCTCTGCGTCCTTAGAAAGCACTTGGCTGCATGACTGGATCTGTATGTATAAGTGTGCTCGTGAGCCTGAGTACATATTATGGGTCATCTGTAATCCCTCTCCCAGCAGTCCAGCTGCATGTGGACAGGATTAACTGCAGATGCGATGTGTGGTTGAATTAACTCTGTCTCCGAGAGTGCCGGTGCATTCGAATTCCCTATTTAAAGAGGTTACCTGTTAGCCACATGTTTTCACATCCTCAGTTCAGTTTGTTGTGCATTAGTGTATAACCAGATTCCAGCCGTGTGTGTCTTCAGCTCCTAATCTACTTTACCGAGCAGAAAATCCAATAGATAAACATTCATATTTGTTCAGGTTTAATTATGCATGTAGGATAGAAAAGAAAGTTACCCTGTTGTCCTTAGCAGTTGAACGTCGGTATTTGTGTTTATAGCCCTTGAAAACTATCCGTTTTTTGACTTAAAAGGAACAATACTCTGCAATTATATTGTTTTCTCTGCCTTAAGCAATAAGCAGGGTAAGGGGTGTTTGTTAAAATAACCACGTTAACATAACAGCCCTATATCTCGCCCTCCAAATGCAATGCTCATGACCTCACCCTTGATGTGACAGATGCAAATACAAATGACAGAATTTTTTTTAGGTGAAATTATACATCATATTATCAATTGAACTCTTAATGTAACAACTATTACTTTTATGATGCTTCTTTGGCTTTTCATGTATTGTTATTTAATAACACTGTGCCCTTAGGTAGTAATACTTTCTGTCTTAATTATTGAGTGGTTATAAGCATTGCACAATGTGTAAATGATTGCATAAAGGATTGTTGTTTGTTTGCATTATGGAACTTACTGTTAGGAAATGAATTTCTGTTTGGAAGAGGTGTGAACCCTGTCCTTGTAGGTACCACAGTCGTAGCCAGAGTAAGTCACCCACACACCCTAAATGAATCTGTACTCACCCCCTGGTAGCTTGGCACAGAGCAGTCAGGCAACGCTTATGATGCAATGTATAAAGTATTGTTGCAACACTTCAAACAGTAAAACAGTGAAAACACCACACAAAAGATTCCACACTAAATTAGAAAAATAACCCTTAATGTCACAAATAAAACAAGATCAAAATGACAAAAATCCAATGATGTCAGCCAGAGATATTGAATTTTAAAGAAATAAGAGAAAATATAGCCAAAAAGCACCAAGAACCACGAAGGGACATCTGGTTGTGCTGGACAAGACATAGTCAAAAGTTTAGGCCAACCGTGATGGAGCGCAGGCCGGCTACAGGGACCAGGCTGGGCCCACTGAGCAAAAGTATCTTGGGCC
Source organism: Triturus cristatus (assembly GCF_964204655.1). Lineage (NCBI taxonomy): Eukaryota > Metazoa > Chordata > Amphibia > Caudata > Salamandridae > Triturus > Triturus cristatus. The sequence continues at coordinate 387,351,899 of NC_140582.1, read as the reverse complement.
AGGTAGCATTGATGATCCTGTCAACAAGGATAATGCAGGGTGCAGCCGAAGCAATGCGTCAATGTCAAAGCAATGCGCTGGTATTGATCCTTGCAGGGGTGGCGATGCACTGATCCAGATCCGTGCAGCAGCGTCGATGCGTCGGCTCCAATGAGCACAAGGGCTGCGTTGCGCAGCTTTCATCATCATCGTCGAGGCTGCCGTCGATGGAGATGTAAAGACCTTGAGCCGGGGTGAGCATTATGCAGTGCTGGTTCCAAAGGCGATGTGTTGATGTGAATCCTTGCAGAAGAGGAGATATGGGGGAGAAATTAAAGAAGGGTCCATGTTGTGCACAGAGGTCCTACCTTTCTGTTCTGTCTTCAGACTCACTACAGGGAGGTATGCAACCCTTTGTGTGCGGACAGGATGCAGCCTATTCATGTGTAAGTGTGAGGCTGTGCCCAGCTCCTCCCTCCCATCCTGTTAGGATGGCCTATCAAGGCCAATCAAGTCACACCTAAGCTCCCTCTGTGTGTGGCTGTCTAGGGGGAATCCACAAAGCCCAGCTGTCATCCAACCCAGACATGCAATCAGAGCCAGGCTGCAGGAAAACAGGACTAAGAGCAGGAAAATGCCAACTTTCTAAAAGTATACACAACAACACAAAAGCCACTACTGATAATTATTCAACAACTGACTCTTCACAATCACATGTGACACTCATAGTGATTGGAAAGCAAATACATTTATTTTTTCTCTTTGTTTTTCTGTGTACTTAATTGAATCAGTTCATGTTATTATTTCAAAGAACATTCTCACAATTTTGGGACCACATTACAACTGTACAAACATATAGACGATTACTTGTCAATCAAAAATATGATATTACATTCTGAGCTGGGATTGGATCATGTTGAAGATAGAATTAAAATTGCGCCCATGATTCTGTGGGGGAAAGTGTGGTCATCGAAAGAACTATCATTTACTAGAGCAATTATAAGGGACTGTCTAAGTTTAGAAAATGCATCGTCTATTCCCTGGCTCTGTTATGTCAAAAATGCCTTAAGTAAGATTGGCTTAGGTAATTATTTTGAAAATCCTGATGGCATACCAACCAACATTAAAACAATGATTAAAAATGCTTATTATAATGAGCTAGTTGCATCTAACCTGGACGATGAGACTCCATCCCATGGGTCGCCAAATCTTCATCAATTCTATTTATCTTTTAGCACTCATACACATTCCCGCTTCCTTTTGACGAGGTTTCGTCTCTGCACATTGCACTTTCTTGTTGCTTTTCCCAATCAGGTGAGTTGGTGTGAGAGACTGACTCCCTGTCCTTGTGATAACCTAGCGAAACAGAGCACAATGCACCTTATGCTGTTTTGCACTATGTATAAAGATATAAGGGCTCGTTTTATTAGGCCCATCCTGAGGGAAATTGTCCCTTGTTCATATCAGGATGGTTTTAATTATTTACGTTCTTTGTCCAATGCACCCTTGGATTGATATAAAGAAAATGGTAGCTTATAGAAAACCCTGCTAAGAAATGTTCTATGTTGTTTTGGTTATATTTAGTATGTGCAAAATGTAATATGGAAGATTTTAAGCAATGTTTTATTATTGTAGCTATGTACTTTTATGATTCACAAGAATCGAATAAAGTTTTTCAAACGAAACGAAACGACATTACATTATATATCACATTTACAGACATTTAAAAGAGATAAGAAAGTTCAAGTTCCAAAGAAATAAAGTAAATAGAAAAGTAAAGGAAGAGAAAAGAACACCAAGGGAAATGTTGAAGACGTGAAAACAACTTTTGTTTTGAAAAAATTCTTAAAATCAAACACAACCCCTGGTGGGATATTTAACCAAACAGTCCTGTGTTCAGGTCATCAACACATCAATTTGTTTTTCATTATAAGGTATTTTGACCATATAGACCTGACACTCAAGTTTCAAAAACACTTGTTTGGTTGTACACAGAATGTCGACAAGTTTCAAACCCCTAAAGTGTTTTAGTTGGGGTTATCATCAGGACCTGGAACCAAGGAGCTAAAGTGCAAAAAAAGAAAAGAAAAGGAAAAAGGTGCGCGTGACGGGCACAGTCAGTGCCACCAGATAAAAACCCTTAAATAAGGTAAATCTCAAATATAATTGGAGAATGTTCAGAGTGCTTGAAGAGTGTTTGGATTATGTGATAACACGTGCACCTTTTTCTTTTTCTTTTCTTTTCTTGCACTGAATCAAAGGATTTTTACAACCCTGAAGATCTACAACATTTCCTGGATAGCATTTCGCTTCAAGATTTGGACACTCAGCAGGTTCCTATTGATCAATCTATCCCAAGTTCTAAATCTTCACAACAGCTCTCTGACAATCGTCGTCGCAACATTGGTGAAATTCATCATCGTGGCAGAGATATTGAATGCACCCATGAAGACAAAGCTTCTGCCCTACAGACATTATCTACCTTCACACAAGACCACCATAGAAATAAATCTCGATCTCCTTTAAAATCTGCCTCAGATGGAGAATAGGCTTTGATGTTATCTTCTTTTATTACAGTCATGGTCCTCAATATCGACTTCTTCATGAATTTCTTCAAGTTCCTCACACCAGAGTCTAGTTAATATGTGGTTTTGTATGCTTTCATGGTCAATAACCTCTACTCTTCAGACAGATGAGTATTTTTTATACTCTTTATATATATATATACTGTTCTTATATTCTAGATAGTATTTATATATATAACTACATTACATTCAAACTCTATTTAAGATTTATTAACATATTTAGTGTATAAGATTTAATGTGGTTAAAACATATGTTATCTATTATATTAGGCGTGAAATGCTTATGACAGAAACCGCTGTTTTACCTTCTAATACATAAAATTTATTTGGAATAAATTGCATTCAGCCTTAAAATTTGCCTCAGTTGAGGAATAATCTTTAATAAGGTTGACTTTCATAATACTTATAATTATAGTTATTACTATCCATATAAGTATCTCTCATGTTACTAACGCAAAGAGGTTAATCAATGTATTTCTCATATTTTTCAAAATATCTAGATAGCTGAATATAGTCTGCCTTATATATTCATTTATAGCTGGTATTATTTATTATATACACACATCAAAGCTTATACTGTCAAATGTTACGTTAGGTTATAATATATGCTTTTGTAGTTATATACTGCTAACAACATGTTACAATTTTTTAAACATATATTTATGCACTGTTGTTTTTATGAATGTCTTAATATCAATATTATACACACTTGGGTCTTCGAACTTTTAATTTCTTTTAAATTCTCATCTAAATAGTTCTGGTTAGGGTCACATTCTTCTGATGGAGTTCTTACCCGTAGTGGTGCTCTAGTGAGCCCAGACCTGCAGTTAAAAGTTCGAGGTAAATTAACTTTATAGATTTTTCACTTTGCTTTTCTTGATGTCCTTCTGTATGAACTTTCTTTCACCTTTCTTCATCTCAATTCCCCTTGTTCTATACGAGACTTTATCAGTGCTATATTGTTACTTTTCTGCTGCTTTTCTATCACATTTTGGATCAATAAGGCTATAATTTTACATAGCTCCTTACATTTTTTTTTAATCTTATATAAAGTTTTTATCCTTCTACATTTGTCCATTGCTTATCAAAACTCTACAAAATACTGAAATATATATACAGGCATGTCTAACACTCGTCCTCTACTTGTCATAACCTGGAATGTCCATGGTCTAACACATTATATAAAACGGAAAAAAGTTCTCTCTTATTTACAATCCAAAAAGGTGGACGTAGTTTTACTTCAAGAAAAACATCTTGATATGCTAGAATCTAGCAAAATTTGCAGAGAATCGGTAGGAAAGGTGTTTCACAGCAGTATACATGATGAATCATCTCCAGATGCAGGCCCCACCCATAAATGTGGTGTAGCAATTCTTATTCACAGATCTATTACAATTTCGGCATCAAAAACATGGGAAAACCCAGATGGAAGATATTTATTTGCCAAATTATGCATAGGAGAATATCATTTCTGTGTTGGGTCGGTTTATGCCCCGACAGGTGTGAAAACATCATTTCTTCTTCATTTGAACCACATATTATCTGAGAAAAAAGCTTCATAATATCTCATAGGAGGTGACTGGAACATAGTGAGAGACCCAGTTTTAGATAGAACAGGACCTTTTGACAAGAATAATGCACCGGATACTGAACTTTTGGATGACATTATGGATGACAATGGTCTGATGGATCATTGGCGTCTCTCCCATCTGACCAATGCTGAATACAAATTTATGTCTTCCACACATGGAACTCTTTCCTGTCTTGATTATTTTTTAATTTCTCAGAAAGTAGTTCAACTAGTACAAGAATGCCATATATTAGAATCATCAATATCTGATCACTCCCCGGTTCTCTTATCCCTACAAACAGGATTGCACAAACCAGGGCGCAAACCTTGGCGGATGAATATACAACGTCATAAAACCCCTAAGGGTAAGTTACAATTGAGAGCTCATCTTCAAAGTTATCTGATCCTTTATTATTTGTGGTTCCGTCATGAGTTGACCCTGGATGGTAGCTTTAACCATAGATCTGTGGATCCGGTAGAATTCTATGGTTAAAGCTACCATCCAGGGTCAACTCATGACGGAACCACAAAAGCAGCTATAAAAGGGTTTCCCTTTCATTGGCAACACTCACGGGTAACATATTTGGGTATTTTATTAAACAAAGGTACAGAAGGGATGTTTGCAGATAATTTAGGCCCTTTAATTACTCAGATGCAACATGCTTTTGAAAAATTGAAGATATTGGGATTATCTTTATGGGGTAGAGTTCAAGCTGTCAAAATGGTCATTCTTTCACGTTTTATTTACACACTTGGAATGCTTCCTCTCCACATTCCTTTATCTACATTACGTCTCATAGACTCTAAGATTAAATCCTTTATTTGGGGATCTATGAAACCTCGTTTAGCTATGAATACATTGAAAGTGCATCATTCTCATGGGGGGTTAAGTCTTCCTTCCATCCATTGAGCACTACACTCTGAGCCTGTCGGAAGCCAGTCAAAATGACCCTTCGGATTATTTTCCAACTGCCTTCATCGTAATGAGTCATCAGAAAGGAATCAACCCGCCATATTATGATGCAGTCGGAATGGCTCGGTCGGAGCCTTTTTTGACTGTATCGTAATCGACCCCTTAACACGAGGTAAATCCCTTACAAGCTCTGTGACCAGACATTAAGTAGCGGGGAAACAGGTGTGTATTCCTTTGCCATTTTGATCATGGCAGGGCGACACTGGTTGTAGCATCAAAAAGGGTAATTGTGGTTCCAGCTAATAAAAAGAGGAAAATAGCTGGAACACCAGCCACTGAAACAGTGAAATGTTTCTACACGTCTGCTGGAGAATGCTGAACAGGAGAATAGTCCTCATGTGAAAATATTTGCCTGTATTAAATTAACCATAAAAAAAATGTATGATGTGGAGAGCAAACCCCCAGGATTGGAAATGTAAAGATGGAAGACCATTACAAAAAATGTGATCAATAAAAAGACACTAAATCTTTGGTAACAAATAATAATATTAAAATAAACACTAAAAACACAAAGAAAATAGCATTCTTTTTAAAACCTCCTGCACAACTAGAAAAGCGCATGTTTCTACTTTCTCCTAGGTCTCGCAATGCCACCAGCAGGAGGGTGGGTGCAGAGTCTAGCCTAAAGTCCAGGACCAGTGGCCAACTCCAGCGATGGGCAGTCGAGGGCCATTAGAGGAAGTCCCGCTGCAGGAGCTGGATTGCAGGGCCAAGCCAGAGGTCAGGCTCTTCTGTCAAGTCCTTCTATGAACGGCCAAAGTCCAGGCGCAGCAGAAATTGGCCACTCATGTGGGTTCAATGTTTGATGGGGTACATCATTAAACATTCACTGAAAAAAGGCACAGGTAAAATGAAGTAATGGTTAAGATTGCTTATAACACCTCAAGTTTAAAACAAGTCAGCAATTTAAAAAAGTTGATATACACTTCTGCTTATGGATTAAAACTAAGAAATCAGTGAAATTCACCAGTCATACAGCTGCACAATCCATGGGACACACAAAACCATGCCTGCCGTCACTCACCTATCACCTGCAATGATTACTTGAGGAAATTAGCCCCTTTCCTCCTAGTCTTTTGTTTGGAACAAAAGCACCTAAACAAAGAAATATGGCTTACATAACATATGCAAATTCATAAAGTTTAATATGCAATTTATAACCATAATTGAGGAAGCGGAAGGGGTATCATCAAAATCCACTCGATTATTGCTTCTTGTAGGCCAAAGTACCACCCCATAATCAACAATGATAATAAATAGCATATTGCCCTCTGAACACCTGTATTCGAAGCATGCATATTTAGAGCTGGGCAATAAACGTGCTTATAGTCAGGCACATCAAAATGTCAGGCAAATGCATGTTACTTTCTATTTATTTATTATTGGTGACCGTTTCCAACGGTAAAGGTTCATCTCTGTCACGGCACTGCAGAGGTCTCTGCCAATGTGCAGACACTCAGGTACACCTTTCAGGATCTGTTAAGATGGAAAGCTGTGAGGATTGATCCAGACATGCCTTGAAACAAAAAAAAGCAAGATGAATAAATGGAGGATGGGATAACTTCTGTGGGTATCACTTATCACCCAAACATCATTCTTACATAAACATATATACATACATTTTTCTGAACTGTAAGTCAAAATGTACACTAGCATTGTTTACGAAGCCTTTCACAGTAAATCATTTGCATTAACATTTGTTAAAATGTACTCCTGCGATGAATTTGCGGAATGGTGGCAAACATATTCATGTTCCAACTGCAACAAGACTCTGTATTTTAGCGTACACGAGGTGACTGGTAGTAAACTGCCCTAGGAGACATTAAGAACCCCTAAAAGTATCTTTAGCTGCTACCAGCCAGTGCTTACGCAAGGAGGGCAGGGTGGCATACCCCATGACACCTACAGACTGGAGAGACCAATGGATGGTGCCCTCTCTCAGAGATCACCCAAGGAAGCTCTCTGGCAAGCATCAGTGTGTAGTGTGTGTGGCCTCGTGATGTTGGCGTCCAAACAATCAGCTCCCAAAAAGGAAAACAAATGGAGCAAAGGAAGGAGTTGGCATAGCTGAACAGTGAGGCAGGGGCTTCCAGCCAGACATTTGAGCAAATAATAGATAATAACCCAGTATTTGTAAAGCGCAAACTAATCACTCGTAAGGGTCTCAAGGCGCTGGGGGCTGTCGGGGAGATTAAGGGAGCTATTGCCCAGAGTCACATGGTGCTGAGCCTATCTGACTCCGACGCTGGAGATTGAACGGTGAGCCCTGTGCTCCAGAGTCAGCCACCCTGGCCGCTGTGCCACACCTCTCAGATTTAATGTGAAAGAACTCCCGTAGGAGGGTCAAGAAACAGATAACTTTGAAAAGCACATTGTAAACTATAATTAATCTGAGAATTACCGAAGTTTAAAACCTTCAGTGGAATGCCTTTTAATCCTTGGAGCATTAGGTTAATAAAGCAAAAAGTGCACCGTAGTCTTAGGCATACAACCACTTGGTGAATCTGGTACCTAAGTGTGGAAAGGTAAGCTGGTCACAATTTTTTAATGTTATTCATAAAATAATTGATTTATACAAACAAGCATCCTTTATTTTACAATTCTTAATTTGATCTATATTGTTATTCTTTAGCAACGCAGTGATGACATGCAGCCCCTAACCATTTCGGAAATGCCCTGAGGGGGGGGGGAATAGTTAATCAGCATTTCTCATACACTAAAATATAAGGAAAAGGATACGACCAAGAGTGGTGCTGCAAAAATATCTCCTATATTCAAATTATGTGATAATAAATAGTACATCAATAATCATTCTATGTAAATCAAGCATACATTTCATACATTAAATTCCCACAAGATAACCATTTGAAATGCAAATAATAATGATGTAATATGTTGAACAATAACATAAAGAAAAAAAATGTAATGGGTTGTGTCTCCTAAAATTATCTCCTATATGGAAGCTTTGTAAAACTGAGGGTCTGATTCACAAAGGTAAACACAAGGAGAGGCCATATGCACTTCAGTCTTGACCCTGTTCCTCATGGAATTAGTCCAGCCCCAATTGCCAAGCAGGTCCTCCCTGGACAGGAAACAAGGATCCTGGGACTGGATTCAGGGTAACACCCCTCATCAGCCAGGCTTGCTTGAACCCAGTGGCAAAGTGAGCATGATGGAGCAGGGTTTTTACTGTAAAACCGAATACCTGTTTCATTTTCGCATGTTATAACTAAAAGTACTACTGATTAATTATTAAGTATTAAAAGTTTGTCAAATGTTGTCTAATCAACCTTATTAACAAGAGAATTACACGTGGAAATGCTATTGCATGGCTACAATAATAAGTGAACTAAGTTGGTGAGCAAACTGACAGAAATCGATGTTGCTTATATGATGTTATTGTGTTTGCGCTTATAATTAATATGCATTAATGGCTTTTGATGTCGCAAATGGCTAGATAAATACACACACATAAGGGTATTAGCAGGGGAATAACACTGTATAATCATTTCCGTGCAGTAATTCTGTTTTATGTTTATTTTTGCTTAAGTTGACTGATGTGGCCTACTACAAAAATGGCTACCACCCGCAGCCTGCATTCGAGTAGATGGAAAATTTACAAATAGGCTTCGCGTTACCTGTGACCTTGCACCTCCGATGAACTGAAAAGCCATGAGCATGATGACAAGTCCGGGAAATCTGCCAAGTGCCCCTGGAAGACGGAGATGTTGCAAAATTTGAAATATTGATTACATGAACTTATTATGATCCCACCATTTGATACAATTCACCCAGTAGAGACATCCATAGATGTATCGAAATTAGTCATGAACATTCAATTTTTCTATTCATTATTGGGGACAATCTATGTGTGAGAAAATCTCGCACAATATCGAAAACGTACCAAGATGACATTATTTCCGCCATTCATCCGTTCTGAACAAAGAATTGTAACTTTATAGAATGTAAATTTTAGTATAAATATTAGCAGACTAGAGAGGTTTAGCACCACTTCTTCCCGAGCTGATGATCCGAGGTCCCTATGCTGACGGAGAGGACGATGACTCTACATGATGGCAGGAAACTCTAATTCTTCTACAGAGGACCGGTTCTGACTTAGGATCTGACATTTAGACAGAATAGGTAAATATGAGAGAAATGATTGCATTTAATTGGCTTTTCTTACAATTTTAGATAAATTATTCTGTTTGAATCTCTGTGTCGGGTGATTATTTCTGGTCATGTTTATGAATTTATTTGTGTATTCATTGAAATGTTTTTTTTTGCTAGATTTATAAGCAACTAGCTGGTCGCATTGACCTCAAAGTACAGGCAGATCGGATAGGTATTATATTGAAAAGTGTTTTCCCTATGCAAGGTACGGATAAGGTGGTTTAGGTTTGAATGTTGGTGTAATGGGCCCCACCAGCATGTGATGTGTATGTGCGTGTGTGACTGTGAAACCACTCCATCCGTGGAAGTAGAGGGGATTCGTAAGCTCCGATCTGCACCAGTTTCTTGGTAGCAGAGGATGGTTACGATCCATCGACCTCTGGGTTATGGGCCCAGCACGCTTCCGCTTCCGCTAAAAACCATTTGACATATTATAATCTAATTTCCCTAACTGATAAAATATACAAATCAACACACTACAGGAAATTCCATACGTAGCCGGAAGATGATGATAAGTCACTCCTTCCGAAACAGAGGCAGGTAATTGCATGCAAACGTAGCAATCCCTTAAGTTGACTGATGTGGCCTACTACAAAATGGCTACCACCCGCAGCCTGTATTCGAGTAGATGGAAAATTTACAAATAGGCTTCGCGTTGCCTGTGACCTTGCACCTCCAATGAACTGAAAAGCCATGAGCATGATGACAAGTCCGGGAAATCTGCCAAGAGCCCCTGGAAGACGGAGATGTTGCAAAATTTGAAATATTGACTACATGAACTTATTATGATCCCACCATTTGATACAAATTCCCCCAGTAGATACATCAGTAGATGTATCGAAATTAGTCATGAACATTCAATTTTTCTATTCATTATTGGGGACAATCTATGTGTGAGAAAATCTCGCACAATATCGAAAATGTACCAAGATGACATTATTTCCGCCATTCATGCGTTCTGAACAAAGAATTGTAACTTTATAGAATGTAAATTTTAGTATAAATATTAGCAGACTAGAGAGGTCTAGCGCCACTTCTTCCCGAGCTGATGATCCGAGGTCCCTATGCTGACGGAGAGGACGATGACTTTACATGACGGCAGGAAACTCTAATTCTTCTACAGAGGACCGGTTCTGACTTAGGATCTGACATTTAGACAGAATAGGTAAATATGAGAGAAATGAATTTGCATTTAATTGGCTTTTCTTACAATTTTAGATAAATTATTCTGTTTGAATCTCTGTGTCGGGTGATTATTTCTGGTCATGTTTATTGAATTTATTTGTGTATTCATTGAAATGTTTTTTGCTAGATTTATAAGCAACTAGCTGGTCGCATTGACCTCAAAGTACAGGCAAATCGGATAGGTATAATATTGAAAAGTGTTTTCCCTATGCAAGGTACGGATAAGGTGGATTAGGTTTGAATAATGGTGTAATGGGCCCCACCAGCGTGTGATGTGTGTGTGCGTGTGTGACTGTGAAACCACTCCGTCCGTGGAAGTAGAGGGGATTCGTAAGCTCCGATCTGCACCAGTTTCTTGGTAGCAGAATGATGGTTAGCTATTGTCTTGATCTGGCGAAATTGCGTGTATATAGGCTTGTTGATTATTGATTGATATTTGTACTAACACTATATGTTGAAGTCGTGTTGAGTTTTATGTATTGTGAACGGCTTCTGGGACGTAGGGAGTCGGTGACAATTCCGTAGTAGAACAGAGGGAGTGTTGCTCTCGGAAAAGGCGGGATTATTAGCCCTGTATGCAGACAGGGGAAAACGTGTGACAATTGAAGTTGCGCGTCGCATTGTCTGGGTTCGATGAGGTAGCATCGCCGTGTGTTGCCATTAGAAACATATTTTCTGTGTGAGAGAAGTGTGTATGATAGCGAAGGTTATCTGTGAAACTCTGGTCTTAGGTCTCAGGGATCCGTATGGCATTCCATTAAAGCTTACCACTGGAGAGGTAATAGGTATTCTCGGAGCTTGTTAGAAGGACAGGGCTGAGGTAAGCGCTGTTTTGTTAACGTGTGATATAATTCTGTAGTAGGACAGACTGTTCGCTGTTCTCGGGAAAGACAGAATTCTGTGTGAATGTACTACATTTTCTGGTGTGATAGTGCGTGAATGGCGTTCTGGTTAATTGTGAAACTCTTAGGAGCATTCTGGAGGAAAACAGTTAATTGGTCCTTGTTAGAAGGGTAAAGTAGAGGGATGTGCTACTTTTATCAACGGAAGTAACGATTCTGTAGTAGGGCAGAGGTAAGCGCTGCTCCCGGGAAAGGCAGAATTCTCGTGGGAAAGGTCTTTTGCTGTTCTATGGCTAGCGAAGCAGACAATGGAGATGTTTGTATGTTGTAACTAACAGACTTGTAGAAGTTGAAACAAAGTCTACCGAGTAGTCTTGTAAAGGAGGGGTAGACGAGAAAGACAGGAGACAGGAGCAGAAGCGACTGCAGCGACTGCTGACGTCAGGGAGACCGCGCTGTGATTGGGCAGTGAGTTAGAACAGTGGAAGCACGGTGATTGGTGTGTTAGTGTGAGTCGCGCTGGGATTCACGGACTGTAAATGTAAAAATGTAAATGTAAATTGATACTTGTATAGCGCACTACTCACCCGCAAGGGTCCCAAGGCGCTTGTACGAATACCGCTGTGGAACCCATCCTGGCTTTCCCTGTGAGGCGTCCACTCCTGGGCACCCCCAAGGTGGAGGCCAGGCATCCTTAGCGTTGTGGGGGCCGTTGTGGAGATTAAGCAAGCTATTGCCCAGAGTTGCAGAGTGGGACTCCATGATTGGAATGGCACCGAGGCGAGAATTATCAGGTCCGTGGAATTTTTGAGCCCAAGACCCGCCGAGGCGGGGAATTGAACCCTGGTCCCGGGCTAGATTTCTGCATCAGGGTCTGCCACTCTAATCATTGAGCCTCACTTCTCCACTGAGTTAGTGACGTAGACGCTCCAGGATTGGTGCATTAGTGTGAGTCGCGCTGAGATTCGCGGACTGAGTCTGTGACGTAGACGCTCCAGGATTGGTGCGTTAGTGTGAGTCGCGCTGCAATTGGACAAGAGATCGTACTGTTGTAGAAAGAGCAAACAGCTTGTGGGAAATAAGGAAGATGTTTTACCACGCTGAGGAAAAGAAGAAGAAATCCTTGCTTAGTAAAGTAAAGAACTGGTTTGACAAGGATAAAGATATTGTGACTAGAGAAGGACAGTTACTGCCCCCGATAAGAACCCCGGCATCCTTCATGGTTGCAAAGTATGGGTATCATACCTGTATTTGGTTAGATAACTGGGTGAAGTATACCAAAGACGATGGAGTATTAGCGTTCCCGGAACATGGTTCATTTAATCTGGCCATACTGAGGAACTTACGGGAGCCGATTATGAATCTAGAGCCTCGGCCTAGGCCAACGCAGTTTGAGGCGTTGACTGAATGGGAAGATGAAATGCATGAACGAGAAAAGCAGAGGGGTGGAGGTAGCTATAGGTACATGTTTGGGCGAAAGAATGATCGCGAAACCCATCATGACCGGATGAGAAGTTCGTGTGATGCCAGTATGACCGAGGGATTATATCCTGTGAGAACGGCAGAGGAATCAGGAGGGAGAAAGTGTACAGAGAAAGAACATAATGTAGAACCCAGGAGGTATGGGGCAAATGAGTCTGATGATGATGTCTTAGAGGACATGCTCTATAAAAGACCACCCCCATGTAGACGAGAACCAGAGGTAGGAACAGCAGTGACCCCGATGAGAGACACTCTGCGGATTATTAAGACAGAGGGTACCACCCCTGGGTTGAAAAGCAGTTGTTCTCTGGCGGAAAGAGAAAGAGAGAGAGATAGAGAGAGAGAGAAAGATAGAGAGAGAGAAAGAGAGAGAGAGAGAGAAAGAGAGAGAGAGAGAGAGAGAGAGAGAGAGAGAGAGAGAGAAAGAGAGATAGAAAGAGAGAATGAACTTAAGGATGAAAAGACCAGAGAACTAGCAAGAACTACTTTTGAACTGACAGAGAAAATCGGAGAACTGACTAAAAATCTTGAGGCTGTCACAGTGCCTGTGACAATAGGCCCAGTTATGCCGATTTTTGACAAGCAGAGGATGGGCAAAAGTGGTTTGACGGTGCCATATGTGGGCAATAGATCGATTGTACCTCCGGAGCAGGCAGAAATGAGAGCGGGAGAAACACAGTGGAGAACAGGAGAAAATCAGTGGAGACATACCATATGTGGAGGAGAATTGAGTGTGCAGACTAACTCAAGTTTGAATTCTGGATGTGTGGAAGAGAACAGAGGATCGATCTTAGAACCACAAAGAATGACATAACCAGGGGGTGCAGAAAAATCTGTGATAACTGCTGAAGATTTGAATGATTGGCTAAAGACTTTGCAGAAGAAAGAGAGAGAATCACAGGGAATTGATGTAGCTAGGCTACGTATGGAAATGGAGGAGATGATTGTAGGGACACTCCCTACAGAAACGCTGAAGAATTATCAGGAAGGGGAGATCCTCTTCCTGTGCAAAAGCATCACATGGAGAGCAAAGAACATACATGACAGGTTGAAAGGAATAGCCAGTGAATTGGGAATTGACATGGACAAGGTAAAAGCTTTACAAAAGCCTTACCGAGTGGATTTTACAGATAAAGATAGTGAGAATCTGAACAATGCAGGCCGTACAGGACAGATTAAGGAAATGATTGCTTTGCTAAAGAAATGGGGAGATGTAGAGAAATGGAAAGACAGATGGTACCGGAAGCGAGAGGATGGGGCAGATAGAACTTACTCAGCATTCCCCCTGAAAGAAAAAGAGAAGGCAGTGACAGCTTACCCCTTGAGAGAGATTCCAGGAGGTGGGTACGTACATGTCCCATGGACCAGACAGGATATTTTATCATTTACGAATGATTTCCCTCGACTAAGGGAAAAGCCCGTTGAGTGGTACAGACAGGTCGACAGATTTGTAAAGCTGTCAAAAGTACTGTGGATTGACCTGAACAGTCTGTTTGATATAATTGTACCAGCAGAGCTGTGGGCAGAATGAAAAATAGTCATAGACTGGCCCACTAAGGAATACCCAAGAGATCCAAAAACAGGAGCTCCAGACCCGGAGGTAATGAAGAAGAATGAGCAGGTTATGGCCTTCTTGAAAAATAAGGTACCTCCCAAGGAAACAGACTGGGTTAAAATAGATCGAACACACCAAGAAATGAAAGAATCAGTCCATGCTTACTATGAAAGACTAATACTAGCTTTTAAGCAGTTCAGTGGAGATGAACACCTGGGTGACAAGGATCTGAGTCATTTTGTGTATAGATTTGTGTATGGTTTGCGACCTGAAATCAGTGAAATGATACGTCAGCACACCGTAGACTGGCAGAGTAAGAAGATTGATGAGATTCTGAGACATGCAAAATACTTCAGTGATGAGATTGAGGCAAAACAGAGGAAGCTAAAGGAAAAGGCAATGTGGGCACAGGTGAAAGTTGCAGAAAGACAGGAAGCTCAGTTGGTTAAACAGGCAAATAACCCAGGAAATAAACCCAGGTTTGGTCCAGGAAAAGGAAAGGGGAACATCGAAGAAGCCAAGAAAATGTTCCCATGCCACAACTGTGGAAAATTGGGACACTGGAAATCCGAGTGTAAGAACCCACCGTCTACTAATGATGATAATCCATCATTGAATTCACAGGTGCAGAGTGAGGGATGTGGTCAGCATCGGCAACAGCAGAAGGCTGATAAGCAGCAGAATCAGGTGCCAAAACCACCCTTGGCACAGAGACGAGGATCTCAGAAGTACAGCCAAGAATCGGGGTTCTACGATGAAGAGCAGGTAATCAAACCAAAACGCGCAAGCGCTGTTTCTCAGTACTGGCTGAAAAATGAGGGAAGTGACTCCGAGGGAGACTTCTGACGTTGCCGAAGAGAGGAAGAAGAGTGCGTACTTGGCGCAACTCTAGAAATAGATCAGGCAGGGCCTTTTGTAGATGGGAAAATTAATGGCGAAAGTGTCACTTTTCTAGTTGACACAGGGGCCACGAGATCAACTGTCAGGTCAGCTGATATAAAGAACCTTCCTCTCTCGGACGAAGCAATCCAAGTAGTTGGTGTGTCCAACACACAGATTAAAACTCTACTTACTGAACCAGTAAGGGTTAGAATAGGGAAATTTTCAGACATGCACCGATTCGTGGTGTGTGACACAAGTCCTGTGAACTTGCTATGCAGGGATCTGCTGTGTAAGATGAATTGCACTATTTTCGGTACTCCAGATGGAATAACCTTTGAGACACCTGATGAGGATGTTCTATACAGAATGACCATGGATAACAGAGAATGTGAGGCTTTGGGAACATATGCAATATTTAATCCAGATGCATTACCCCCAGAATTAAAACAGACAGTGAAAGCAGCAGTTTGGGATTTTACCGGAGAAGATGTAGGTCGGATGAGAAATGTAGATCCAGTAAAGATTACTGTAAAAGAGGGAGTGGTTTACCCAAACATACCGCAATACAGATTGACACCTGAAATAATTGAAGGAATAACCCCCATAATTGAAAAGATGATCCAGCAAGGGGTGTTAAGAGAAATATTGAGCAGCCCATGTAATTCACCAATAATGGGACTAAAGAAACCTAATGGAAAGTACAGAATAGTACAGGATTTGAGAAAAATCAACAAGATTGTTGTGTCATGTTGTCCTATTGTGCCAAATCCATCAGTGATTTTGTATCAGATTCCCCATGATGCAGAATGGTATACTGTAATTGATTTATGTCATGCTTTCTTTTCAATCCCATTGCATCATGACAGCCAGCCAATATTTTCTTTTAGATTTGGAGAACGGATTTTGGCATGGTGCCGAATTCCACAGGGGTATACAGAGAGCCCTTCAATATTTAATCAATTGCTAAAGAAATCTCTGGAAAGTCTGACAATGCCTGAAAATTCGGTCTTGGTCCAGTATATTGATGACCTACTTGTGGCATCAAAACCACGTGAAGCTTGTGAAGCAGACACCATTGCATTACTGAATCATTTGGCAGATGGAGGATTAAAGATATCTCCAGCCAAACTGCAGTTCTGTAAAAAAGAAGTCCAGTATCTGGGACACAATATTGAGAAAGGCCTAAGAAAAGTGACCATTGACAGGATCAAAATCATTAGAGGAATGAGAGCCCCAATGACACAAAGAGAGGTGAGAATGTTCCTGGGAATGGTGGGTTACTGTCGTCAGTGGATAAGTAACTTTTCCCTGATTGCCAAACCATTGATTAAGTTGACCAAAAGTGAGGTGAAAGACCCATTAGAGCTAAACCCAGAAGAAATGGCTGCATTCAGAGAGCTAAAAGACAGACTATGTGAAGCTCCTGCCCTAGGAATGCCTGATTATGAAAAGGAATTTGAGCTGTACTGTAGTGAGAGAAATGGATGTGCACTTTCAGTGTTAATCCAGAAACATGGATGTCTGAGGAGGCCAATTGCCTATTTCTCAGCAACTCTTGACCCAGTAGCTGTGGGTTTACCAGGTTGCCTGAAAGCAGTAGCTGCTACCTGCAAAAGTCTAGAACAAAGTGAGGGAATCATAATGGGATACCCTGTAAGGGTATTTGTACCTCATGATGCGGCAATCCTTTTGACAAGGAGCCGGACACAGTTCATGTCTCATAGTCGGCTGCCTAAATATGAGAAAGTCATTCTTGGTGCAACCAATGTAAGCTTGGAGAGATGCGTGAATGTAAATCCAGCGACACTGTTGCCTGATGCTGAATGTGTGGGAGTGAGAAATGATGTTGATCATGATTGCCTGGATGTACTTGATTACTGTACAAAGCCAAGGCCAGACATAAGAGATCTGCCACTGCCTGAAAGTGATCATGTGTTGTTTGTGGATGGATCTTGTCTGAGAACAGATGAAGGAGCGTTGAGTGCTGCATATGCTGTGTGCAAAGTCTCGGAAGTTGTGGAAGCTTCACCCTTGAAAGGAGTTAAATCTGCTCAGGTGGCAGAATTGGTGGCACTGACAAAAGCATGCAAGATTGGGAGAAGTGAGAGAGTGACTGTGATGACTGACAGCCAGTATGGCTTCGGAGTTGTCCATGATTTTGGCCAGCTATGGCTACAAAGAGGTTTCCTGACCTCAAGTGGAACTCCCATAAAGAATGCTGAAGTAGTTGGAAAACTGCTAGAGGCGATACAGCTGCCTAAAGAACTAGCAGTTGTAAAATGTGCTCCTCATGGTCATGGTGAAGATTTTGTAACTGTGGGAAACAAGTTTGCTAATGACATAGCACACTACTGTGCAAGGAACAATCACTCAATTAACAAGAGTAAAGAGCGAGAAATGTCTTCTTGTTCCTTAATGTTTACTAATGAGGTGGGGACATGGGAGGAAGTAAAACAGCTGCAGGATGAGGCAGGAGATGAAGAAATGAGAGATTGGGTGAAAGCAGGTTGTGCACCTAGAGAAAAGGATCATGTGTGGGTCTATAGGGATGGAAGACCAGTTATGCCAAATAGCATGCTATCAACAATGGCAAGGATGTATCATGGCCAAGGACACCTGGGGAGGGATGCTATGATAAGAGCCTTTCAGCAAACCTGGTACAGTCCTAAGTTCAGACTGATAGCAGAAAGTCTCTGCCAGAGATGTCTGATATGTCAGCAATTCAATCCTGGAAAGAAAACAGTGGTGAGCCTAGGAACAATAGGCAGGGAGGGAGGACCCTTCACAAGAATGCAGATAGACTTCATTGAAATGCCCCCAGTCAACAGATTGAGGTATGTCCTGGTGGTTACTAGGAGTAGCTTTCTGTGTTAAACATTTAGTAATGGAGGCCGCTAGCTCCTAGAACCCCACGCCTCCCGTTCCCCCCTCCACACACTGTGGAATTTCCCTTGTGATTACATTTTACGTACAGCTGCCAGCTGTGGGAACGCAATTAGGGGTATCATTCCCTAAGGATAGGGTGTTGTTCTGAGTCGCATATCCTCCCGACCAGAACAAGAGGACAGACCCATCGGTGTCTGCCCCCCGAACTAAAGTAGCTAATTCCAAGTGTGATAAAATATCACACTCCACTTACCCAACTTGCATCATGGACACCGAACTCTCATTCGGGGATGAGATTCTAGCAGAGACCCTCAATACACCGTCTCTACTAGCAGAAACCATAGTCACCAATACGGTAAAGAACTCGGATGAATGGGAAGCTCTCTCTTCTAAGAAAAAGGAACAAATACGCACAACACTTCATGGGGCATTTATGACGGAGTACCTCCGGAAAAACACGGCCCCGAGAGGCCTTATTGTTACCAACGAACCAAGATTGTTTCTTAACAATAAGGAGTTCAGAATCAATTGGTCAAGCATCGCCTGGAAGTGCACAAAAGACTGGCTTATTCTTATCATTAACACCGCCAGACAACTGGCAGATGCCCTCCTTATTGAGATACAACAGAGTGAGGGCAGACTAAAGACAACGGTCCAACTTTCAGCCTTTAAGAAGAAGCTTGAGGAAATCAACAAAGACCACTCTGATTATAAGGAGTATCTAACACAGTCAAAACTTACGAAACTCCGGAAGGATGTACAAAAATTCAGTAGAGAAACGGTTTACCCATACGTCACGGATGAACACTATGACAAACCAGCTCCCCAACAGCCAGGGAGAAGACAACGGTTCAGACCCACCCCCCAGAACTGGACATTCAGCTCTGGAGAGGAAAGAAGTGACAGTAGCAGCGACGAGGGTTCAGGACCACAATTTTGAAAAACAATGGGTTACCACCATCCGATGAAGCAAGCCCCACAACCTCAACCCCCTCCGTTCGGCTTCTGGCCACAACCATACTACCAACCAGGGTTTGGATTTCCACAAGGACAACCGCCTTTTTTATTCCAGGGCTGTGGCAGAGGGAGAGGCCGACAAAAACGAAGAAACACGAGAGTCCAATGGGAAGACCAACCACAACCACCCCATGTAGTAGTAACCAGGAGCAGAGGGAGAGTGGAAACGCCCTCGACGAGCAGGGAGCTACCAACATAGTTAACATCAGCAAACACATACTCTCGCACGAGGAGACGACTGTCCTCTCCAAGGGTCTGGGATTTGTTCCCACACCCAAAAATGACCCCTTTGTCCTACATACGGAATTGGCCCAATTCTTCCGTAAAATCAAACTCCGTGATTTCTTCGGAGACACGGTAGAAGGTGCAGAAGAAAAGAAGTCAACAGGGCTCAGAACAAAGTCCACTTTCCAACCACCTAACCAAAACATCTCATGCCACATACTTGTATTCGAACAGGCCGTGCTAAAAGACATTGAAGACATTAACTTCCGGAATACTCGAGGGTTTGATAACCTTACTGGGAAAGAACGTACGGCCCTCAAAAGTCTAAGTAATAACAAAGACTTAATCATAAAACCAGCTGACAAAGGGGGTGCCATAGTCGTTATGGATAGCGATATGTACCGAGAGGAATGCTTGAGACTACTCTCTGACTCCAACAGCTACACCGTACATAGAACTGACCCCACAGGTTCACTGATGACAAGGATTAAAAGCATGGTTACAGAGGCACTCGGCAACGACTGGATCACTAAACAAGAGGCCGACTTCCTCGTTAATGAGGAACCCAGAATGCCCAAATTCTACACACTCCCGAAGATTCATAAAAAACGAATGCCTCCACCAGGCAGACCAATTGTGTCTGGCATAGGATCAGCACTAGAGCCACTTTCACAGTTCTGTGATTGGTTTCTTCGCCCCATTGTTAAAGAATCTTCGTCTTACCTCAGGGACACGAAGGATGTCCTTTGCCTCCTCAGAGACCTCCCGGTGGATACAAGCAATGATTGGCTAATAACTATGGACATAGAAGTTCTATATACGAGCATACCACAGAGACGCACCTTGGAAGTTGTGGAAAATATCATCCTCAATAGAGAGTGGGACTTTTTTAACCCCACAACATTTCGTGATGGAATGTGCGGAACTTGCACTCACTGAGAACTTCTTCGAGTTCGAGAAAGTCATCTATCACCAGATCACTGGTACTTCAATGGGGAGCACCTTTGCCCCCAGTATGGCCTGCCTGTACATTCAGCAATTCGAGGATGACTTCATCCACAATCCACACAATCCATTCCTACAACATCTTAGGATTTGGAAACGCTACATAGATGATGTTCTTATAGTATGGAATGGGACTGAAGAAGAGGCAATAAGATTTGTCCAGTGGGTCAACACCAAAGATGCACACCTCAGATTCACCCACACAATCAATAAAAACCATGCTATCTTCCTTGATCTAAACATCACTATGACTAACGAAGGGATCACCACCAAGGTGCACAACAAGCCCACCGACAAGAACAGCCTTCTATTATATGAGAGCTACCATCCAAAGTCCCTGAGACAAAACCTCCCGGTTGGACAATTTCTTCGGGTAAGGAGGAACTGCTCTGATATCGATACATTCGAAGAACAAGCATCCCACCTTGAAACAAAACTTGTTGCTCGCCACTACCCCAATAAGATGGTATGCAAGGCTAAGAAGCGAGCAAGAAACAACCCAAGGGAAGCACTTTTCGAGGATGTGGTGAAAGAGAACACCGAAAGAACAGTATGCGTTACTACATTCACCCCTGTTTCAAACACAGTGCAGAAGATAATTAGGAAAAGATGGAACATTCTGAACAGCGTGGGAAAACAGTGGGATCCCCCACTGTTTGCATTCAAACGCAACAAAAACCTGCGAGACCAACTTGTTCATGCCAGAATGCCAACTACATTTGGCACTGAACAACAGAGGCTCTGGGATCAACCACAAGTGATGGGACATTTTACATGTGGGGGATGCACTTCCTGTAACCTTACTACCAACACCAAAGAAGTCAACATAGGTGCAGGTATACCGTGGCAAGTCCGCAAATTCAGTAACTGCAACACCGAGAATGTTGTTTACCTCCTGACATGCCCATGTGGTCTCCAGTATGTTGGCATGACAACCAGAAAAATCCGGATACGCATCAACGAACACTGCAGTACCATAAGATGCAAAAAAACGAATACCAAACTCACACGTCACTTTTTGGAGAAACATCACAAGGACATCCTTCGATGGACTATCCTTGAAGTCATGAACAAAAGTAGATTTGACCTTTCAAAAGCCCTTCACGTAAGGGAACAACGTTGGGTCTTCCGTCTGCGATCCCATGAGAGGGGCCTTAACGACGACATCCCATGGCTCCAATTGAGTAGATAATCCCTCTCCCTGTGTATAGTTACCGTTGTGGCCTGAACCTGGTCAATCGTGCCAAAAAATCACTGTCTCTACACCAATTCTTAACACCCTCACTGGCCACCTTAACCAAAGAAACCCCCTTTTTAACTTGGCACCTTTCGTGCCCTCATGGCACTGCAAGATTGTCCCCCTCCTCTTCCATCCTGTACGCAAATCGTGAGACAGGTTCCTTTCTACACACTTACATCACGGGCGCCCCCTTGGCAATCTGTCCTTTCGCTCGCCCTATCATGCCCAACCTTGGTTTAGGCGACTGCTGTTTGGGATAAACGCCGGGCGTACGCCTTCGGCGGATCGCTGCCGCTGCACCACACCACCCCTCATCACCATGGCAACCCCCGACGCTTTCTCCATTTCATCTTAACCATACAATTACTACTGGTTCTGCATGGTTGTCCACGCCCACTTCCACACTTCGCATTGGTCCACAGGGAATGTTTTAGAACTCATTCTCACTACGTCACCCCCGCGTTACCTAGACGATTCTCGACGCGTTGTCACACACGTGACACCAACCACAGGCGGGTCCGTTGACTCGTCCTCCTTATTTGGGCACACGTCTCTGCTGGGACAATACTATTGGCCTACCGCTGCGGCCATGACTAAACCAGGCACAACGCTGCATGCATCTCCCTCACGTCCACTCGGGACACCGGAAACAACACACCAGGAACCATGACTAAACCAGGCACTACGCTGCATGCATCTTCCTCACGTCCACTTGGGACACCGGAAACAACACACCAGGAACCATTTCTCAGCCGTAACTGATCAACGCTGACTGCAATTAAGACCTCAAACACATTATTTAAACGCGACCCCGCGGCCTCACTCCCACATTCGGGAGGACCGGGAGCAACACCATAGGCTGAACGCGGGATACTTTACCTGAGACAGTAAGAGTGTGAATGCTTTCTAAACCGTAACTTGACCCCTCTGGCCCGTTACTGTGTGAATGAACATGTATTTTACTCGTATGTGGAGTTTCAAGGTTCCATACACCAGATGATAATATTCTCCTGAACACTGTGATTTACCTTCTCTCCCTCCAGAATGAACAGGAGTGTCCCCTCCCCTCCCCCCATGTGGCAAGTAGTTGTCTCAACTAGGGTAAGACCCACGAGAGCATCTTGACTCTCGTTCTGTTTGTGTACACACATAGAGTGGCACTAGTCACGTGATTAGTCACTCACCTTAAGGAACTTACGCATGCGCTGTTTCTTTTCATTTTTTGTCTTTAAATGTTGTATGTGTTTTTGACCCATCTCTACAGTTATTACACAATTGTTTGTTCAATCCTCCCTATAGGCTTGACGGTTGGAAGCCAATTAGGAAGCGGAGTGCGGCCCCCGCCACACCCGCACAGTGGTAATTTCTTGCTACCTAATGGTAAGAACGGAGCCCCATTTCAAACCTAGGTCCTGATGAATGCCCTGGACCCGTTTGGGCCAACTAGGCAGAAACATGTCGACCTTTCACAAGATGGTTAGGGGACACTGAATACCCCACCTACCGTCCTTTTGTTTTTAGCATCATATAGTTATTGGCCACATTAAAAAAAATTCTGGTAACTATAATGATTTTTAACTTCACGTTCCACCCCACGGGCCCCCACTCTTTAGTTTAGAAGTGCATCCCTGTCTCCAGGTGTATGCCCGCCCTCCATCAAACGAAGGTTTTGGAGGGCGAGGACTGGCCGATGATGAAGCATGACACCAGGTGGTGTGTGAGATCAGTCCGTCACTTTTTGTGAGATGTCCTAACTCACAACAGTTCTATAACTGTAGTAGGGTCACACTTTACTAGGAGTAGCTTTCTGTGGTAAACATGTCCTGGTGGTGGTCTGTTTGTTCTCCAGGTGGGCGGAGGCATATCCAACAAGAAGAAATGATGGGATAACAGTAGCCAAATTACTGTTAAGAGAGTTCATCCCAAGGTACGGGTTCCCAGTAACCATTGAATCAGACAGAGGAGGACATTTTTATTATGAAATCATGGGTCTAATTTGTGAAGCATTGAGTGTACAGCAGAAGTTACATTGTGCTTACCGACCAGAGGCTTCTGGTGTGGTTGAGCAAATGAATGGCACCATCAAAAACAGAATTGCCAAAATGTGCTTAGCCACAGGAATTAAATGGCCCAATGTCTTGCCTCTAGTCCTGATGACCATTAGGTCTACTCCAGACAGAACAACAGGTTTGAGTCCACATGAAATTATCGTGGGACGTGCTATGAGGCAAGCATATGTACCAGTGAACAAGCTGATGACTATAACTGATGACATGATTTTGGATTACTGCAAAGGCCTGGCTGACGCAGTTCATTCTGTGTTTCACCAGGTTGGAGAAGACGCCACCACACTTGAAAAGAAACCAGCCCATGATCTGAGTCCAGGGGACTGGGTAAGGATAAAAGTCCACAGAAGAAGGAATTGCCTGGTTCCAAGGTGGGGAAGGCCAAGACAAGTCATCTTGACCACAACGACTGCTGTGAAGTGTGCTGGTGTGAAAAATTGGATACATGCAAGTCACACACTGAGAGTTCCAAATCCAAGAGATGGTACTGGAAAAGAATACTTTGAAGAATCAGATTCCAGTGATGATGCAGACAGTGAGGCAGTAAGAAGGAAAAAGAATCCTGAAAATGGGGAAAGTGAGTCAAGGGACATTTTCATCCCACCAGAAGAGGTTCTGAAGAGAACAGTGCAAACTGCAGAAGCAAGTTCAGACTCAGAAGAATTGCCTGAGGTTCCAATTGACAGTGACCAACACAAAAAGAAAGAAAGAAAAGAAAAGAACATTCTAACAGAAGAGACACCTGAATCACATGAGGAAATTGGACAAGTTCCACCTGAGATAAATATTGAAGAAAAAGGGACAGACAAAGACAGAGAGGGACAGATTGCGGAAAAACCCCGAGGAGGTGTAGGGAACATTAACAACAAGCTAGGTGAAGGGACAAGTAGACAGCAAGAAGATTGCGTGTCGGAGACCCGAGGAGGGACAGAAGTAGGGAAATCTCAATTGGTGGAAAAAGAGACTGTTGGAGAAAAGGAAGTTGTTGGAGAAAAGAAAACTGTTAATGAACAAGAGGCAACTGAAACAGAGTCTGATGGAAGTGACAATGAGATACATGAAGGACGAGTTCTGAAAAAGAGAACTTGGCTTGGAGAAAGAAACAATAAAGAAGGAAAACAAAAGAGAAATGCTAAAGGAGATCTTTGGCCAAATAAGATAAAGAGACTAAGGTACAGACTGACACGAGTTAACTCTTCGAAAGCTGAACAAGTGAATGAAGTGTCGAGTCAAAACCCAACCAAAGAAGAAGAAACAAAGATACCTGAGAGAACTAAAAGAATAAGGAAACCAAACCAGAGGTACAAGTCACCGGAATGGACGTATGTGGCACTGCCTGAACAAGGAGAAGAGGCGGACAGCCAAGGAAGTCCAGAGGAGGCTTTACTGAAGGAAGTTGCTGAAGAAGAAGCTGTGGGAATCCTGAGAGTTATCTTGTCCGACATTGGAGAAGAGACGGATGTTCAGGACCTGATACAGTTTGATGATAATGATGAGGAGACAGTGAAAAGTGATGCAAATCCAAATTGAGTAAATCCAAGGAAAATCACTTGGAAAAGAGAAGAAAAAAGTAATAATAAAATTAGTAGATTGTAATAATCTGGTGGGTACTTGCTGCCCTTAAAAGTTCAGTAGAGGAGTAGAAGAGGCTAAGTCAAAAGACACGGTCAAATTAACAAAATGGCTAACACTGAGAATAAAAGTAGATGTACCTTTCAGAAAAGATGGTGCAAAATGTGCTGCTGCTGTACAGGTTTATTAATGTTGCTTTGGAGCGTGCTTGCTCTATTGATTTCATTTAGAGTCACTATAGACACTTTAGAAGGTCATACTGAGAACAAAACTAATATAGGGAAAAGTTCACCGAAAATAGTACCGACTAGAACTAGCAATATACATATACATAAGGATAGGTCAATTAATGATTTTTCTAGCAATGTTTTTTCCAAATTGTTGTATGAGTACGTAAAGACAATGGAAGTAAGGGATTGCCACGTCTGCATGCAATTACCTGCCTCTGTTTCGGAAGGAGTGACGTATCATCATCTTCCGGCTACGTATGGAATTTCCTGTAGTGTGTTGATTAGTATATTTTATCAGTTAGGGAAATTAGATTATAATATGTCAAATGTAGATAATATTCTTGGGCAACTGCCTATGAATAAAGCACTGAATCCTGCAAAGGAAGCTAACACTTTAGGTGAGATTTTTTTAGAAACCAAAGAATTAACATTAGAATATGTTTTTAGAAATAATTTAACTTGCAGTTTGAAAGGAGAAGAGAAGAATTTTCTAGACATGATTGAGAGAAGAAGATTGAACATGCACAAGAAAGCAGAAGGGCATAAAATGAGTGACACGATGTGGGATATTGAGAAAGAAAAGGAGTTGAAGAATGGAGCCAGTCCAACTATGGCTATAGATGCCCCACAGAAAGGAAAACTGTGCATTACCAGGAAGAGATCCCAGTATGATTATTATTTCATAGGGACTAGTGAGTGCCATGATACATACTTTATTGCAACCGGATGGGGATTTAGAGGAGGAGAAGATCCAGTTTTCCCGGGAGTGTGTTATATTTGTGGGAACAAGGCTTATTACCGTTTGCCTGACCATTAGTTTGGTACATGTTATGTTGGCCTGGTCTTTCCAAAGATATTTCACATGGATAGAGTAGATGATGCTGAACAAACTAATTTATTAACACGCTATAGAAGAGAAACATGGACAGAAATTGTAGGAGATATGTTTGGAGCTTTAATTCCAGCAGTGGGAATTTCTTTAAATGCATTTGGCATTCGGAAGCTGTCAACTGTGGTGGATCGCTTGTCAACAAGCACCGCTGGAGGCTTCTTTTGGTTAATACAGAAATGGTTGCTTTGCGTGCTATGGCGATGCAAAATCGACTTGCCCTTGACATTCCTTTGGCAAAAGAGGGTGGAGTCTGTGGAATGCTGAAAGTTCAACATTGTTGCACTTACATTCCTGACGAAAGTAAAGATCTAAAAGTCTATATCAAAAATATTACTGATTTGCATGAAGAATTAGTACCACTGGAAGCTGAAAGTATCTGGACTAGAATGGCTAATAAGATGATTGCTATTAAGAATTTTATAGCTAAAATAGGTAGTACCATTTTTGGTAAGATATTATTTCCATTAACCTGTGTAATTGTTGCATTATTGATCCTTAGATTAGGATGTATGTGTTGTAGATATAGAAGAAATAAAAAGAAAATCACAAAAGAAAATGTTAAAAGGAGACAAAAGAAACCAGAAAGAGATCCACAAGAAATAGAATTAGAAGAGCTAAGAGAAAGCATGTATATAGAAACTAAAAAGGAAGATGAGATGGAAACAAGGGTTTAAAACATGAACAAGAAGAGATTTTGAATTCTTCCAAAAGGGGAAAACTAAATTGATTTTTGGGGTTTTGATTTTTGTGGTGATTAGTTATCACCAAAGGGGGGATTGATGGAGCAGGGTTTTTACTTTAAAACCGAATACCTGTTTCATTTTTGCATGTTATAACTAAAAGTACTACTGATGAATTATTAAGTATTAAAAGTTTGTCAAATGTTGTCTAATCAACCTTATTAACAAGAGAATTACACGTGGGAATGCTATTGCATGGCTACAATAATAAGTGAACTAAGTTGGTGAGCAAACTGACAGAAATCGATGTTGCTTATATGATGTTATTGTGTTTGCGCTTATAATTAATATGCATTAATGGCTTTTGATGTCGCAAATGGCTAGATAAATACACACACATAAGGGTATTAGCAGGGGAATAACACTGTATAATCATTTCCGTGCAGTAATTCTGTTTTATGTTTATTTTTGCTTAAGTTGACTGATGTGGCCTACTACAAAAATGGCTACCACCCGCAGCCTGCATTCGAGTAGATGGAAAATTTACAAATAGGCTTCGCGTTGCCTGTGACCTTGCACCTCCGATGAACTGAAAAGCCATGAGCATGATGACAAGTCCGGGAAATCTGCCAAGTGCCCCTGGAAGACGGAGATGTTGCAAAATTTGAAATATTGACTACATGAACTTATTATGATCCCACCATTTGATACAAATTCACCCAGTAGAGACATCCGTAGATGTATCGAAATTAGTCATGAACATTCAATTTTTCTATTCATTATTGGGGACAATCTATGTGTGAAAAAATCTCGCACAATATCGAAAATGTAACAAGATGACATTATTTCCGCCATTCATCCGTTCTGAACAAAGAATTGTAACTTTATAGAATGTAAATTTTAGTATAAATATTAGCAGACTAGAGAGGTCTAGCGCCACTTCTTCCCGAGCTGATGATCCGAGGTCCCTATGCTGATGGAGAGGACGATGACTCTACATGACGGCAGGATAATCTAATTCTTCTACAGAGGACCGGTTCTGACTTAGGATCTGACATTTAGACAGAATAGGTAAATATGAGAGAAATGAATTTGCATTTAATTGGCTTTTCTTACAATTTTAGATAAATTATTCTGTTTGAATCTCTGTGTCGGGTGATTATTTCTGGTCATGTTTATTGAATTTATTTGTGTATTCATTGAAATGTTTTTTTTTTGCTAGATTTATAAGCAACTAGCTGGTCGCATTGACCTCAAAGTACAGGCAGATCGGATAGGTATTATATTGAAAAGTGTTTTCCCTATGCAAGGTACGGATAAGGTGGTTTAGGTTTGAATGTTGGTGTAATGGGCCCCACCAGCGTGTGATGTGTGTGTGCGTGTGTTACTGTGAAACCACTCCGTCCGTGGAAGTAGAGGGGATTCGTAAGCTCCGATATGCACCAAGCATACCCTGCCAACTTAGGGCAAAAGAAGCAAACACAATAAGAGTTGATTGGAGCACTGAAACCTTTCAGACACTCACCCCTAGTCACAGATCTGGGTTGAATCCATCATCGCTCTTTAGCTCACTCAGCCACCCCAGTTCAGATCCAGCCATATGCAAATCAGTCTTGACCCTGTTTCTCAAGGGAACAGTCCAGCCCAAGCTGCCAAGCCAGGTCCTTCCTGGACCAGAAACAAGCATCCTGGGACCAGAATCGAGGTAACACACGTCATAAGCCAGGATAGTTTGAATCCAGTGGCAAAGTAAGAAAGGAGCCATGTCTACACATACCCTGCCAACTTAGGGCACACAAAGCAAACAGAAGGAGAGGATGGACAGAGCGCTGAAACTTTTCAGACACTCACCCGAGTATCCAGATAACCATATGAAATGCAAATAATAATGATGGAATATGTTGAAAAATAACAAACATAAAAAATGGTAATGGGGATGTTTCTTATCTCCTAAATAGAAGCTTTGTAAAACTGAGGGACTGATTCACAAAAGTAAACATACACGTTTGTGTACATTTACACTTTTTGGTATTCCCAAAACTGCATTTTAATAGTATGCTTCTGAATGCATAGGCTCCTCAGTAGGAACTCTTCATATAAATGGATAGACCTGCCCTATCTTTTTAACAGCTAAAATGGATCATTCTCAAAAGTTCCCAGATAGACACGCATCTACCATTAGAACAAAATATCAGCTAAGCTGGTTAAACAATGCCTAAATTAGGAAAAAAACCTCAGTGGATTAGACTAGAAACCATTGAGGGTAGGCGTTACTCTCAGTGAATAAATAAAGTGAACATATGGAACAAGACCAAGAGTGTAGCTTAGTCAGTGAGATTCGGGGAGAGGGGGTCACTCTCAAATCTCCCAACTAAAAAAGTAGAGTCCGACAGTGTGAATGTCTGAGGTAACCACAGGTTTGGGATGTACTGTTCACATGGGGCTGTGGGGCTGATTTAGAGTTTGGCAGCCATAAACTTTGTTGCAACGGTGACCCTTACTTCATCAACTAAATCCTAAATCATGCTCTCTGACTAGAGTGGAACAATGGGTAGAGAACAATGGTTGCTGGTGGTTAGATATTTTAAAGCATCCCCCGCTGCCCTTTTGGAAGTTTGATTGCAAAAGCTATGCTCAGAATCCTGATACTAGCATAGCTTTCCAGGTCTACTCTCGCCAATGTTTGTGAATTATGAAAAGTAGCAAATTTGCATACATTCGAAGAGTATTTCTATGGATGCAGACTTGCTACTTTGTTGATACACCAATTACTGAGAGGCATATTTGCTGCAGTGCTTCAAGAAAAGTTGTTGCACTGCAATGTAGCACAAGAGAGCAGAACTGTGCCGTATCTCAAGGGGAACAGTGCAGTTCTGCTCCCTCCATGCTCTTGTGCACTTTGAGCTGCATAGGACTAATGCAGGCATACTTGTACCATAGTACAAGGGTGCCTGTGTTATGGTTAATATAGTTTGGGGGCAGGAAAGGGCACCACTATCTTCAGAGGATATTTCCTCTTGGTATGGGTACAGCAGACTATTTCTCCTTGTTTAGCCAGCCTCAGGCTCAGCCTCAGGATGTCTACATCTCTTCGTAAATATGTATTTGTGTCACAATTTATGGGTGGATACACTAGAATGCTGATGCACCACAGAGGGATGCCTCTCTGATGTAAAGTTACTCACTGTATCTCTATGCACTGCAATGTGTTAATTTTTCTTCTAAAGATGTACAAATCATCATTTGTGTGGCTTCGTAAATATCAAAAAGAATTTTGCCCTGGGGCAGCACCAACAACTGATGCAACCCAGTATCAAAATCTTTGTAAATCTGGGTCTTTATAAATATGGGTTTGTGTTAAGATCCATGGGTGAATGCCCAGGAACGCCTGAGTATCACCAATGAATGCCTACCTGACACAAAGTTATGCAAGGCACAGACCTTCCTTGCCATACTTTTTCTTACAGAGCAATGCAAAACAAGATCTGTGTGTCTTTGTAATTGCCAAAAATGTTTTTTTGTCGGGCTGCATGAGAAGAGTGACTCAACATTATGTAAATCCTTTGAAATTTTGGGCCTAAATATATTTAAGTTCCTGACACAAAAAATTAACAAGGTAAAATATCTTAGAGTAATCATGATTAATAGAATCACCATCATCTACAAGGATGCCATCTGCTTCACGTCATCCCCTGATGACCCAACACTGGTATTGGAACACCTCAATTTCTAACTCCACATAGGGGTAGATTATGATTTAATTCGGAAGGGCTCCGAATCAGAATCAGGTTTGCCGAATCTTATTCAGAACCCGTGTTTCTGACCAAATCATACACACTTTCCAACAACCGATTAAAATGCCCGAAAACCCTTGGGATGTCAGAATCAGTTCCGAAAGGCATTTGGAGAGGATGCGTCTTTCGAAGACGAATCATTCAGCTCTATGGACTCGGTTTCCGAGCGAGCAATTACGATGTCCGATTTGGACAGCCGTTCCAAATCGGTCTCTCGAAAACAAATCGGCTGCTGGAATGTGTCTTTGGGGACCTGCAGCAGGCCCCCTTTTGCCCGGGGCACTCCCAATCAGGCATGTGGGGGTACCCAAAAGACACCCCTTTCCAACCATGCACAGTGTGGCAGGCACCAAGGGGTGCACACCACAGGGTGGATGATTTTCCCCAACCACCACTTTTGTTAAAGGGAGCCTGTGTTCTCGTTCAGAACACAGGCTCCCATTGAAGTCAGTGTGAGTCCGACTGGATCTTATCTGGAAGCATCCGGATACATTCAAATCGCTCAGTCGGACTCATCCAATCGGAGTCATCCAAAAGCATTCCGGGACCGATTCGGTAGAAATGCTTTCCGGACGAGATTGCAGTCGGCCCCATAGATAGAAAAAGCCCCAGCTTCTGCAATGCCATCCCAGAACTAATCACCCAGCTAGCAATTGACTCAGAGAACTACATCTTCCTAGACAACCTCAATTTCCACCTCGAGAACCACAGCAATGCCAACTCCACCAACATACTGGAGACCCTGAGCAACATCAGCCTAAAGCAGCTCATCACCTACCCTACCTGCATTGTTGACACATTTTTGGGCCCATCTTCACCATCAGTGACAGAGTCAGGAACATCCGCACCACACCACTCACTTGGTCCATCCATCACAGCATACACATCACCATCACAGAACCCACCTACACTAGCACCATACCCTCCCAGATCCATGCAAAGAGACTAGAAAAAGGTATAAGAAGACTGGTGGAATGACACTTCGTGCTCTCACCTCCCAGACCCTACATACCACCCTGATCAAGCAGCAAAGAGTGGCTCACCGAATGCACCAATGACATTGCCCTGCCAAAACAGCCACAAAAAAAAGAACAAAACAAAAGAGCAAGCTGGTTTTCCATTGAACTGCACTCTGTATAATGTAACTGCCAACAATGTGAAAAGAAATGGCGCATCAGCAAAGAAACAGAATACCATACCAACTTCAGGACCACTTTCAACCAGTGCCAGCACCTCCTGAAACAAACCAAGAGTAACACCCCAGCAGACTGCATCAAAGCCACCACAGACCACAGAAAATAACTATTTTTCATCAGGAGTTCACCAATCCTGCAGCCACCGACAACAACTCCCTCCCAGGAACTGTGCAACAACCTTGCGGATGTCTTCCATGACAAGATTTTGGCTATCTACGAAAACATCAAAAGCCAAACCTCTGCAGCAGACTGAATCTGCCAGCTCACACCCCAAACATCTTCTCACACACTGGGAACTCCTCACACCAAATATATGATGTTACTACGCATCCCATTACAACTCATACTTATACGACGTGGAATTTACACCACGACTACCATTACATTGCATATTTGTACAACGCAAGCCATTAAAACGTATGTTACTAGAGATAAATAAAAAGTGCTATTACACCGCCACTATAGCAACGCATACAAATACAACGAATACCATTACAACGCATAATAATTATACTATGTTAAACGTGCACATAAAATAAATGTGAACACATTTACAAAAAATAAAACAATTACACTTAACATACTTTTTTTATTGAAATAATTCAACATATGCATAAACGTATATGAATAAAAAAAACAGTATGAATTCATTAAAAAAACTAGCATACACACACAAACCATAAAAACTTTTTCCACTAAAGCATCCTAACCATTTTGTACCGTAGAAAAATTGGTGTCCTTCCACCATTTCCACAACATTGACCTAACCACCATCAACCCAAAACGGCTGCCATTCTGAACGGAAATGTTAAAAAACAAATAAAAAATACACCTTCTGTCAGGTTCTGCATCACACGAAAAAAATTAGTTCAAAACATATTTTCATTTAAATTTTTCTTTACACCTAACAAACATACAAATTAAGCCAGCCACCATTGTGTGCTCAGTGGTGCACTGACTTCCCTGGTAACCACATGCATCTAAAGTAATGGGAGATAACTGTCAGCTTGGACTTCAGACACTGCTATCTATTGACAGAAGTAAGTGTAAGTTGAATTCGAAGCACATTTAGATAAAAAACAATTAACTGACAAGCCTACATTTTTTTAAAACATTTTTTATATATTAACAGAACTTGACAAAGACATCCAACAATACAATACCTATATTCTGTTGAAAGTAAGTGTAAAATTAAAATAAATATGAATTACCATTAAATGCAAAAAAGCCAAACTTAAAAATTACATTTTTCTTTTAAATTTTTTTACAGGATTTCACCATAGACATACAACAATCAAAATTGAAAGGAAATTCAGAGGAAATTCTTCTGTAAGTGCACTGTAAAGTGTTTACATTACGAAAAGAATAATAGTTCCAGTGTTAAATTAGGAAAAATTACTATACTAACTCAGCAGGCTACTTACCACAGAAATGTGGTGGACAGTTGTGGGGAGCAAAATTACTAATCTAACTGCACTGGGTGCTTGTCTCAGGGAAGTTGCTTGTCAGTGCTGGTGGAAAAAATTACTATTCTGACTTCGCAGGGTGCTTCGCTCATAGAAGGTGATTGTCAGTGCAGGTGTAGAACTGTAATATTCTAACTCCCCCATGATCTTCCCCCAGGAAACATGCTGGTCAGTAGTGGGGGCAAAATTACTATTCTAACTCTGCAGGGTGCTTGCCTCAGGGAAGGTGCTGGTCACTTATAGTGGATCAAATTACTATTCTAACTCCGCAGGGTGCTTGCCTAAGGGAAGGTGCTGGTTTGTGCAGGGGAGGAAATTTACTATTCTGACTCCCCTATGTCCTTGCCTTTAGGGAAGTTGCTGGTCAGTGGTAGGGGACAAAATTACTATTCTAACTCCGCCGAGTGCTTCCCTGAGGGAAGGTGCTGGTCAGTGGTGGGGACTAAAATTACTATTCTAACTCCGCAGGGTGCTTGCCTCATGGAAGGTGCTGGTCACTAGTGGGGGGCAAAATTACTATTCTAACTCCTCAGGGTGCTTTTCTCCAAGGAAGGTGCTGGTCAGTGCGGGAGGGATATTTACCCTTCTAACTCCCCCATATCCTTGTCTTAGGGAAGGTGCTGTCAGTGGTGGGGGTAAATTTACTATTCTAACTCCACAGGATGCTTCCCTCAGGGAAGATTCTGACCAGTGGTGGGGGGCAAAATTACTATTCTATCTCTGCAGGGTGCTTGCATTATTGAAGGTGCTGGTCACTAGTGGGGGGCAACATTACTATTCTAACTCTGCAGGGTGCTGGCCTCAGGGGAGGTGCTGGTCAGTGCAGGGGGGAATTTACTATTCTAACTGCACAGGGTGCTTGCCTCAGGAAAGGGGCTTGTCAGTGGTGGGGGTAAAATTACTATTCTAACTTCGCAGGGTGCTTCCCTCAGGGAAGGTGCTGGTCAATGCAAGGGAGCAAATTTACTATTCCAACTCCCCCATGTGCTTGCCTCAGGGATGGTGCTGGTCACTGGTGGAGGGCAAAATTACCATTCTAACTCCACCAGATGCTTACCTCAGGAAAAGTGCTGATCACTGATGGGGGCAAAATTACTATTCCTACTCTGTAGGGTGCTTGTCTCGGGGAAGATGCTGGTCACTGGTGGGGGGCAAAATTGCTATTCTTACTCCATAGGGTGTTTGCCTCAGGGTTGGTGCTGGTCAGTGGTGGGTGCCAAAATCACTTTACTATTGGTGAT
The DNA here is from genome assembly GCF_964204655.1 of Triturus cristatus. Classification (NCBI taxonomy): domain Eukaryota; kingdom Metazoa; phylum Chordata; class Amphibia; order Caudata; family Salamandridae; genus Triturus; species Triturus cristatus. The sequence goes on along the minus strand of NC_140582.1, from coordinate 387,317,163 downwards.
ACCCTCAGGGAAGGTGCTTGCCAGAGCTAGGGGGCAAAATGACTATTCTAACTCAACCAATTGCTTGACTCAGGAAAGATGTTCATCAGTTTCTGTTTTAATAAATCGAGACAATGAAAAATCAAACATACCATTTTTTTGTTTTTGCACAGTTTAAATAAACAGACAACCATTATCTGGACTGCAAAACATCATCTCCAGCAGTAGTTTAACCCCTTCAGTGCCCGCCCCTTTCCCCGCCCTGTGCCGGCCGTTGCATTAGCGGGCGGGGTCTATGACGAGCTGGACTCGTCATGGGCACAGCGCAACCGCGGCCCATGACGAGTCCAGCTCGTCATGGGCACTGAAGGGGTTAATGAATAGAAAACCTTTCACAGGCAAAAGAATTAAAAAACCGAGGGGCATATTTACAGTAAAATGGTGAAGTGTGTCGTTAAGCCAAGAAGGCTAACGACACGCTTCGTCACTTTAGAAACGAAGAGCTGCACCATATTTACTAGACTATGGTGCAGCCCTGTATTTCCCCCTGCACTGGTGCTTAATTATTCTGCCTAGCGTCAACACAGGCCCCCTTGCACCATAGTGAAAGGGTGCATGTGTTGAGGGGAAAATTGTTTATGTGTGGGAAGTCCCTGTTCCAGCATATAAACAATCTTTAAATGCCGTTTTGAAATTTCTATGTGTGCTGCATTAAACAAAACTGGACTTTTTAAATGATTGTTTATGTGCAGGAAGGGGGACATTCCTGCACATAAACAATCGTAGGCAATTAGCTGTTTCTATGTGAGCTGCACAAGGCAGCACACATGGAAACAGCAAAAACGAGGAAAAATACAGCATTTCTCCTCATTTTGCCTGTTTAAAACTAGGCTTTTCAGGGTCTTAATTTTGGCGCTGACTCATATTTATGCTGCCCTTGTAAATATTGGAGCAGCATCAAAATCGAGGGGTGTTGCCGTGAAACGCCTGCAGCAACACCCATTGCCCTACCCTTTAATGCTAAACACAGTGTGAAAGGGTGCCTTATTTACAAGGCAGCGTTAAGCCATGTTAAGTGGCTTAACGCTTCCTTGTAAATAAGGCGAGGCCCCTATCACAACACAATGTCACTGAAAGTGATGTTGTGGTGGCGATAGGGGCTTGTAACTATGTCCCCCAATCTTGCACAAAAAACTAACCAAAACATTTTTTTTTACAAAGCCAAAAGCTAGGCAAACATCAATCATTAAAAATCGAAATTTTCTTTTTGACCTTCCCATCATCACCCAGAAGGCAGAACATTTTTATTCCACAAAAACCGCCAAGGAAACAATTCTAGAACACCCAAAAGACAACAAAGCAGCCAAGGGAACCTTAGTAAGGTGAGGCAAACAACTTTAACTATATGAAATGCTTCTTTTTCTTATAACAGGAATCAACTACAAACCATATTATAACAAGCATTGGCATAGCTAATAGGTCTCGCCTTTGGGACCTTATAAGTGTTTAGCTATGCAACAGTTGCATAACTAAACACTTATAAGGTCCCAAAAGCGAGACCTATTGGCTATGCAAAGCGGCCGTGCGGCAGCGAAAGTGTAAGTGATCGCGATCGCGATCAAACATCAGAGCGGCCGCCAAAGTGAAAGTAATTGCGGCAAATCACGGCGCGCGCGCCCACGCACATGCACTGTAGCTCTAGGCTGGCCTGGTAGCACTTTTTGGAGCCCTCTCAATAAGTCTCGCCAGACCAGCGCATGCGCTGGGTCATGCGAGACCTAAAAATCACGGGTCGCAAAATCCATACCAAACAATATAACGAAGAACGTGTCCTTGAAAAACTCACTTAGGGGGCAATTACAATGTCAGTCAGAAAACATCTGACCGCTAGTTTGAGACTTTCCAACCACGGCCTGAGGCTTTCCAACCGACTTGGTTGGTTAGCGGGCCGACCGACCTATTACGATGTTGTCGGTCAAACTGTAAACTGGCCGGTCATTCCAACTCAGTTGCCCCGGTTCTCGGAGTATTCCTGTCGGTCGGAACTGCACCATATCCCCTATGGACGCCATTTCCGCCGTTGGGATTATGATGCTTTTCTCACAACCATTTTGATACAGAAAGTGACTTTAGGGGCCCGAAGCAGGGCCCCCTTGCTTTTGCAGTCTATCGTCAGTGGTCCAGGGGGTACCTAGGGTACCCCCTGTAAAACCCTGCACTGTGTGGCAGGCACCATGTGCCTTCCACAGGGTGCAAGTTTTTACACCCCCCCCCTCATTTCTATGTAGGAGCCTGTCTCATGGCCGGTTTGCGACCGTAACACAAGCTCCCATAGAGAACAGTGGAAATCCGACCAATCAGTGTTCGGTCGCATCGTAATCAGGCGGTCAGATCCACCAACCTCTGTTCGGTCCCAAGTCTGAGAAGGTGTCAGTCAGAGGCAAATCCGAGCGACATCATGATATATATGTTAATAACTAATTAACTGTTAACCATTTGTTTGCAGGTTGAAAACACTAAACAATATCAAACTGCAAAAGCACATATTAACAGCAATACATTGTAAATAAAGATTTTCTGAAATGTCACTAGTTAAACATGTGTAAACATACATTTTTTCTTTCAAGATTAAAAGTTCTTTGAAAAACATAAAACTCCCAAAAACGTTTTTCCCTTTCTTTTACAAACATTTCAAAATTGGCATCAGCAAGGCAAGCTACTTATATCAAATCCTAAAGTGGAAATCGACTCCTGAAATACGGTGGCTATCTTTATTGTAAGGAGAGATTAACTGAGCCCAGGAGTCATTGGAGGTGTGTGCAATATTACTCATTGCACAGGTAGAGCAGTTACTCTTGGGGACACTGTTGAAAGGACCACAGAGCATAACCACTCATCCTCTGCAATGGATATTGAGGTGAGAGAAAACTTAAATCAAATGAAAGAACTTGCATCCACTTTCAATGAACCCTGTGGCACAGTTTTGAGGGAAGTATACCAACACATTCCTGTGCAGGTAGCAAGTTGTATGCCCATAATCCCAAATGTAAGCAGAACTATGCAGCAAAAATAAGGCAAGTAACCACGAACGTGTAACACCCAAAACATACTCTGATATTAACATGCCTCCTATACTGACTGTCACTGTTACTAAAGAAATCTTTCTCTTGCATGACAACAAAAACTCTCAAAAAAGAATACTGATCTTTAGCACACCCGGAACCTTGTAAAATTGGAGACTAATGATATTTGGATGATGGATGGGACGTTTAAATCCATACCCAGTCCTTTCATCCAAAAATACACTATTCACGCTTTCATTTACAACAGTGTAGTTTCCCTAGTATACAGTTTATTTCCTAAATCTAACTTTACACTGTATTCTTTAACAGTGCTAAAATCTAAAACAAAAAATGTCCTAGAAAAGTGATATTTGATTTCAAATTATCAATGATCAACACCATAACCAAACTGTATCCCGAAACCCAAATTCAAGGATGCTTTTCACAGGCATTTTGGTGAAAAATTCAAAAAACATCCTTAGTTGAGGATTACATATCAGACAGTAAACAGCAATTTGGATTAAAAAACTAACTGCCTGGTGCTTCGTTCCTTCTGATTGTGTGGATGAATACTACACAATCGCACAATCATTGACTGATAGTCTGAACCCACAAACTTCCCAAAGAACAAAAGAAATGTCCGAGAGACTATTGGGACAAAGTCTAACTATCACTAACATCTATTCTATCCTACTTGCTTGTTTTGCATTTAAAAAAAATTTAATTGGCTTTTTTCATTGCATTTTTCGAAACCCACAAAACAAAATCAGGCTTCCTACCTTCATTTGTCTTCCTTCTTTGACTCTTGTTCTTCTGTAAAATTCCAAAGTTCAGCAAGAGTCACCAGCTCACCAAATATCCATAGCCTAAAATCCATAATCAAATATACAATCCAAAGCATGTGCAAAAACATCAAAAGAGGCACATATTGGCATAGCCATATTCTACAGCGAACAAAATGCAGCAAAATAAACTGTGTAAACTCAAAAAAATGCATCCCTAAAAAATCAAAAGGTTTGGCAAAAAACGCAACAAGCAATCAATCGTTGCAGTACTCTCTCCATCAAATTTCTGTCTTTTGTGTGACAACATTTAAAATCCAAACTTTAAAATGCAGAAAAAATGCTACATTTAATTAAAATCCATTGAGAGAAAATGTAAAATGTTCTAAAACATTCATTCAGCCATCCATTCCTCTGCCTTCTTCAAAATTCCACGTGCTCGAAAATCCATGGATACGCTACTCTTTTTCTAAAATTGCGACACACTAAAAATAAAAAATAAATATTGCTTCCTTAACTCATTGGTTGAAAAGAAATATGAATAATTCTATCGCATACTTTGTTTTAAAAAAATAAAAGTGTAAAAAAAGCAATCAACCCAACATGGGCGTACGACTGCTACCTGTATAGGAATTAAATTGTGGTTAAAACATTAAAACATACTTCTAAATACTAACATCTATCTACCTGACTCCCTCCTCTCTCCTTAAAAGTATGCCACCCAAAATTTCTACTGAGGGGCCGATTCTGATGTCGGATGGAAATCGTCTCAGAGCCATAACCAACAGACCTGCTGTCGGCGGTTATGGCCCTGCTAGTACGATGCGACCGAACAGGGTTTGGTCGCACTGATATACTTCACAACCCAAGCATGCATTCCGAGCGGAATGCGTGCTTGCATTGTGAAAAGCAGGGGTGCAGTTCATCCCTGCACCCTGTGGCTGGCACCCCAAGGTGCCTGCCACCAGGTGCAGGGATCCACAGAGGGGCATCATAGGAGCACCCAGGCCTCCATTCGGCAGCCTCGCACCCATAAGGGCCCTACTGGGGGCCCCCAAAGACAGTTTACGACTGCCTTTTCATGCAGGAAAGATCGGCACGAAAGGCAGTGAAAAACTGCCATTGTACTCCCTCAGTCGCAAAGAGGTGGCCGGGAGAGTACTGAGGGATTTCCGGATGGTGGACGGGCTCTCCAAGCCTGTCGTCCGCAATCCGGAAATCCGTGTCGGATTCCTTTCCGACCGAACCCATCAGAATGGCTCGGTTGGAAAGGAATCCGGCCGACACGTTCAGTGTCGGTCGGAAGGGCTCCGACCATCGTTCGGAGCCCTTCCGACCGGAATCGGAATTGGCCCCCAAATAAAGTTTGTCCTACCTGACTGCAGGTCTGCCTTGATTCCAATCTCGACCCCAACGCTCCAGCAACTATAGAAACCAACTCTGAGCCACGTACGTCATCTGTAAAAGTAAAAAGAAAAAAAGGCCAATTTCACCCACTCAATTCAATAGAAAAATGCTGGAAATATTTTTAAAATAAGTTTTAAAAAATGTCAATGTAGTCCGTTCATAAACTTATGATTTAAAAAAAAAAATCTATGGAATTGTATCTGTTTATATTTGTGTTATATACATTTTTTTATAATTCTGTATTACAAAAAATACTTTTGTGTCTTATTTATTTATTTATTTAATCTTAAAATTAAAAAGAAATATCTTATTTAAATATTTTGTTTACTTAAAAAACTTAGAGTGTACATATAAGCATTTTTACCTATATTTAAATGTTATATTACTTTATTACATATTAACAATTTTTTGTATAAATAATGTTTTTTGAAAGCTACTCACCCCTCCCCAAAAAACTTCTATTTCTATATCTTAACATGCCACATAAAGGCTGTCACATCCTCACAAGCATTATTTTTAATTAGTATTAAATTACTTAAAAATAATATTTAGGTGCCGATTCTGATCCTGTAAAACCAGGTACAAATGGTCGTAGGGAGCGTTTTCTCCATACGACTCGTTCCCGGCAATTCCACCGTACAAACCAGCAAGTATGATTCATACAGAAATACCATTTCCGTACGAATCGTAAAAAACACCGTACGGCTAAAAAATACATACAATTCCGATCCTGGACAGCGTGTACGCGACGTCCCCATGGAGTCAGGCAGCGTTTTACGGACCAGCAAGTACGATTCGTACCTACAGCACTCCGCACGGCTATATTTTTATGGGAGCCAAAAAGCGCCGGAAAAGCTAAGTACGCTGTGATGCACGATGAAAAGGGGGCCCGCTACGTGACGTACACGCCATAACCCACATCGTACGTGTCATCATGTATGCTGCGTACCCCAACATTGCATATGTACAGCCCGTACCCCCCACCCCCGTATGTACGGCGCGTGCCCCCCACCCGCGTATGTTCGCACCGTACCCCAGGCGTACCCCAATCGTCGTGTATGTACGGTCTGTACATACGCGAGGATTGGGGTATGCCTGGGGTACGGTGTGAACATACGCGGGGGGTACGTGCTGTACATCCGGGGGTGGGGGGTACGCGCCGTACATCCAGGGGGTGGGGGGTACGCGCCGTACATAAGGGGGGTGGGGGGTACATGCCGTACATACGGGGGTGGGGGTGCGGTGCGGACGTACGCGGGAGGGGTGGGAGGCTGGGGGGGCGTACGACTCGTACCCCGGGCACAAGTGTACTCGGGGTAGGGCTCGTACAAAGTTCGCTCCGCACGGAGCCTTTTCCATGCACTTGTGTTTTCGGACGGGCGGTACGGATCGTACTTGCACGCTCGGACTTCAGTTTTATGATTTGTATGTAAAACTGTCCGGGGATGTCTCGTAGACTTTTCCCGAGTCGATTCGTATGTATTTTTCACGTACGACTTGTACTTCGCCGTTTGTACGGGACTTGTACGATTCATACGTAAAAAAATGCGGATACGAGTCGTACGGGAAAAAAAAACAGGATTGGAATCGACCCCTTAATGTGATATATATTAATTCCTAGGTATAAAAATTAATACCTGAATATGAATACAGTCCCCCATCCAAGGTAAGCCTGTGTGCGTCCATCCATGCCTGGACATCACCCAGCACCACAGACCCTGGTTCTTGGACCTTCCACCGATATTAATCTAGAACCCTCCTCACCTTCAACACAAGATGCCACGCCGCCTGCCATCTCTTATCACTGAAAGACACCCAAGGACCCTTCTCCTGCGAAACTGCAGCTACACCTTCACCCACCCGTACACTCCAGCTCCTCTCGCCACCCAGCTGACAAACAGTGCACCTGACTGGCTCAGCTGCATCCTCCTCAACAAGTGCTCCCTCCACAAACATGCCACAGAAATCTGGGATCTCCTCAACGTCATCTCTCCCGACATCGCCTTCCTCACAGAAACTTGGCCTAACCCCAGCTCTGGCCTGGATATCTCCTCCACCATCCCTGGTGGCCACAAAAAGGACCACACCGATGGACCAGCAAGAGGCATTGCCATTGTCCACAAGAAAACCCTCCGCCTAGCCACACACTCATACGACCCAATGACAACCATGGAACACCTCCACTTCCAGATCTAGATTAACCCCAACACCACTCTCTGTGGCACCCTTGTCTTCAGGCCTCCCAGCACCCGCCCATCCTTCAAAGACACTACTGCCAAATTCATTACACTCTAGGCTCTCGCTTCCACCGATTACATCCTACGCAGCTACCTCAACTTTCACCTAGACACCTCCAGTGACCAGAACATCGCATCCCTTCTGGAGAACCTCCCCAACATCAGATTCAAGCAGCTTTTCACCACTCCGACACATGCAATGGGACACATGCTCCACCCTTTCTTCTCCGCTAGCAGAAACATCACCTACAGCCACATCACCGAACTCCTCTGGACTGACCACTGCTCCATTCACTTCTCCTTCACTGCATCCACCGTACACCACTGTCCTATCTGCCCCCCATCGTAGCTGGAATAAGGTCACCAAAGAAGATCTCACCACCTTCCTCAGCACTATGACACCGCCAACATCAGTAGATACTAACAACTCAGAATGCAACCTCCACTGGTGGCTCTCCAACTGCGCCAACACTCTGGCACCCGGAAAGCAGCACTTCAAGAAAGCCAGCTGGTTCACTCCCACCCTCCTCAAGTCTAAACGCATTTGTAGATGGCTTGAGAAGAGATAGAGGAACAACAAAACCCTGGAAACCTATGCAACCTTCAAAACCGCTGTCACTGCACACCACCTCCTCCTCAAAACCACAAGGGAACCAGCCCTCCATGACAGAATCAACGCTAACACACAACAGCAAAGAACTCTTCACCGTTGTCAAGGAGTGTGCCAGGCCTAACAGCAAGACCATAGACATCTCAACCTCCCAATATCTCTGCAAAAAACTCAGCACCTTCTTCCACCACAAGATCAGGCATATCTACGACAGGTTCGACACCCAAGACCCTCCCACCACACCTGACACAACCGTACACAACCATGTTGCACCCCAACAGATCCTGCTTAGCTGGACTCCGCTGACCACAGATGAAACACTGCAGACATTAAAAAGCATCCACTCCGGAGCCCCCTCACACCCTTGCCATATCACATCTTCCAGAGAGCAGCCACATCCATTGCCTCGAGCTTCACCACACCATCAACTGCTCCATTGAGACCATCACCTTCCCCGATGACTGGAAACTCCCTGCTGAAGAAGCCATCTGCCAACCCAACCGACCTCAAGTGCTTCCGACCCATCTTCCTTCTCACCTTCCCAGCCAAGGTCATTGAGAAGGCCATCAATGCCCAACTCTCCGAGTTCATCGAAGTGAACCATGGGCCTGGACATCTTCCAATCCAGCTTCCGAGGCAACCATAGCACCAAGATCACACTCCTCATCCCCACCGATGACATCCACACCCCCTTTGGCCAATGCAAACCAGCAACCCTCATCCTGCTGGACCTCTCGGGTGCCTTCGATACCATCTCCAACCGCACCCTATTCACGGGACTCCATGATACTGTCATCCAAGAAAAGGCCCTGGACTGGATCCACTCCTTCCTTACCGGCTGAACACAGAGAGTCAGACTACCACAGTTCATCTCAGAAACCACAGAGATCAGCTGCAGAGTGCCTCAGGGTTCCTTCCTGAGCTCAACCCTCTTCAACGCCTACATGGCCCCCCTCGCTGCCATCGGCAAGAACCATGGACTCAACATTGTCTCCTATGCCAACGACACCCAGCTGATACTTCACCTCAGCATCAAACCCCCAGCTGCCAGAATCAGCTTCCACAGCCGGCTGAAGGCCGTTGCCATCTGGATTAAAGATTGTTGCCTCAAACTCAACTCAGACAAGACCAAATTACTTATCCTGGGACCCACCCCCTCAGCCTGGGATGACTCCTAGTGACCCGCGGCATTGGGAATCCCCCCACCCCCAATGACCTTGCACACACAATGAACGCCGTCTCCTCATCATGCTTCCACAAGCTGTGCTAGCTTCTAAAGACACTAAATCCAAAGACGATCACCCATGTACTCATCAGGAGCAGACTCGGCAACGCACTCTACGCCGGCATCACCCAGAAACTCCTCAGGAAAGTACAGAACGTTCAAAACACCGCAGCCAGACTGGCACTCAACATCCCCTACCGCAGCCACATCACCTTTGAGAACTCTATTGGCTCCAAGTTAACAAAAGAACCACCTTCAAGCTCCTCCCGCATGCCCACAAAGCTTTCCACGACACAGGACCAGCATATGTGAACCACCGCATCTCATTCCACGTACCTGCCATACACATTTGTTCGGCCCAACTGGCCCTGCCCACCATCCGACGGATCAATAAGCAGGATATAAATATACACTGCTCCTCCCTTTATTCAACATCTACAAATATGGTTTGCCACAAATTACATGTGCTGCCCACAATTCCCTATATTTTATGGCAGACTTCCTACTTGGGTTGCTGTGAACAGACCTGATCTTTATTATATTATATGTGCTTCAAAGTCATGCTTCCATATGTAATCTAACAGCAGAAGAGGAAGCCATGCTATTCGTCATACTACTCCACTTATTATCATGCATGAGTGCCCTCCTATACAATAACCATGATCACAAAGATTTAATTTACATGCTCTCATATAACGAAATGAAGGACAACAGGGTTGAAAAAGTAGAACAATGCATGTCTTTCATACATCCTAAAGTGAAGAGTTTAGTTCAATCCTTTAGGTGCAGAGACAACCTATCAATATTATTGTTTAGATTTTAAGTCTTCCCGTGGTCAGAGGAAACTTGGGGGCAGATTTATGGGGATTTGGCATAGGGCAGCACAGTAAGTCAACTTGCCGCGCTGCTGTAGTTCAAAGTGGAAGGGCAGCAATGCAACATATTTATCTAACATTTTGCATTCCTGTCCTTTCCTCCACTGCTGACGTCATTTCAGCAGCTTAGCGCCAGCGCAGGCACCTTTACACCATAGTGTAAAGGAGCCTTTGTTATCGGCAGGATTGTTGCAGGAAGGAGCACCGTCCTGCACAAAAACAATCCCGGGAGGCCTTTTACCACTTTCCATGTGTGCTGTTATTTCTCCTTGCTGCCCCTACCTTGGGGAGGCATACGTTTTTGTTGCATCCCCAGGTTTACATGGTCTTGTAAATCTGGGAAGCATCAAAACCCATGTGTATAGCATGGGAACACTCACTGCAATGCTCATGGAATGCCTCCTCTTCACAGAGTGAGGCAAAACAGCAATTTGTGCTGCCTTGCCATACTCCATATCTATTAGGCCATACAAAGCCATGCAAAGTGGCTTTGCATGGCCTCATAAATATGATTTTGTGATTTGTCCTGCAGGAGCATCACAAAAAGTGACACTACGGCGGTGCCAGGGGCTCATACATATGCCCCCTTGTGTGCAATGGAAACATTTTCTACTTAGATCCTCACTACAAGTTTGTTGAAATTATATGTGGTATTCAGCACATATGGTAAATAATTGTAAAGGAAAATGGACAATAACATGCTGAATCAATTTTAACATAAATTCTACATGTTCTGCCTGTTTTACATGGCCGTTTACCCTGATACACTTGGCAAGTTTGACCATACTTCAAGGGTGGGATAATTATTACACACCATGTATGTCCAATCCCTTATTGGAATTTAGCTCTTAACTCATAATAATGGCGTAAGCCTCCTTGACTCTCTAGGAAGAGATGACAAGTTAAGACCTAGCTCAATGGAGGTGGTATAAGGCTGATTTGGTGTACACTACAACTTAAATAAGGCAGTTCTAAATACCGATCATCAAGGTTGAGCTTTGGTTTCCTTTCTCAGTAGGATATTTGAATGGCGCAGGATTTGCCAAGCCAAAGAACACATTGCAGGAGCTTATTCCTATATGATATCAGCTAGACAGAGTCCTCGGGGGAAGGGAATTGTTGTAGGAGACAACTGAGTTAACTCCCCTCAACAACACTTGATTGTAAAGGAGGTGAGAAAGGTATAAGAAGCAGGATGGGACTGTCCTTGCTTCTTTATGGGAAGTATCTCTCCTCCATTTCACCTTTCCCATTTCTTTCTAAATGTATTTGAACTCTTCCCTAAGGAACCCGAGTAACTCTAATGGTTGGCCCTTCAAATGGAATATCAATCAGTCAATCAATCAATCACTAAACTTTATTCGATCTATCGAGATAGACCATAAAAGTACAAGAAGAATAAAAGAAGTTACATTACAATGCAAAAAGATGAAGTGGTTATCAGCACAATACAAAAATGGTTAATGATTTTACATTTACAATTAAAATCGGAGAGAAGGGGAGAGAGGCGAAAACCTCAATAGGCGACCCGCTATACATTTCAGTCAACCAAAGTTTCTCTTAAAATCATCGAGCTTCATTGTGCAATGATTACGACGATAAATAAGACAAAAGTATATTTAGTTAAAAACCCCATAATGTACCTTTAACAATTCAATTCATGAACACCTGCCCACTAGGTTACAGGGTTAAAAACGGGCTGAGACATAGAACGGGACAATTATGTAAATAGCGGTCACACAAGTTTCTTTAAGGACACAGCTATGCCAATTAATCACAGCTAGATCTAAGCTTGACTGCAGACCTCAAAAAGCTAAGGACGTGTAACACACAGTTTTTGGTAAGCATTTCTAAAAAACATAAAAGCTGATCTGACCTGTCAAAAATTAACCTTCTTTAAAATAGGATTAAGATAAGATTTTCTGGGTACCTTGTAAAAACGGCAAAACATCACAAAATATGTTGTGTCCTGTGGAGACTTCCCATCGCAGTCACAGGCAGGGAGACTCTGGCCCCCCCTGTACCCCACATGGGTGGGCCAGGAGGTAATGAAAAAGGTCCAATCTTTGTGACCAATTTCAGTAACATCAGTAATAAAGTAAAAAAAATCATCAATAGGAACTGGTCGCTTCTCAAAGATAAAAGCGAAATCAAACCAACAAAACCAATGTTTTCTTTTAGAAGGAATTGCACTATTCGAAATAAATTAGTACATACATATAGAGAGAATAGGGTCCCCAAACAGAGTACTATTGATAATGTACCTTTTCCTGTTGGCACTTTTCCATGTAATTCATGTAAGAGTTGCAGCAATAACAAGAGTGGCAGCTCGATAAACTACAATGGATACAAGCACTACATAAGAGGGTTGATTAATTGCAGAACTCGAAATATAATATATATGATAGTCTGCCCCTGCAATAAAGCGTATATAGGTGAAACGTCTCGTGAGATACGCACAAGGATTACTGAAAACAAATCCTCTATCAGAACTAAGAAAAGAACAGCCCCACTTGTGGACCATTGGTTAGAGGCGAATCACTCAGTCGATGACTTGAAATGGTGTGGCATTGAAATCATACTTTGCGACACACGCGGTGGCGATGTCGACTTAAAAAGAAAGAAACGAGAACAATTTTTCATGTCACGGTTCAACACTTACAAAAATGGATTGAATAATAGGGAGGACTGGGAGAGACTGTTGTAATTTATCGTTATATCATTTCCCCCAATGCCTTCTATGTCTCAGTTGTTGATTTCCAAATCTGCAACCAGAAACATATATGAAAGATAATTCTTATAAATGATTGATATTCAACTTGAGGAAGAGAAAGAATAAAGCTATGTCGTTCATAGACCCAAGAGTTGCCTAGAGTCAAACCTTACACCACCAAACTTCCTATCAAAAATGTAATATACATATATACTTTCTACCCTATAGATTTTCCATACAATACACAATAGAACACTAGGCCCATACACACTGTACATTAAGTGTATACATATAACAGCGTGATGGTTCATTCATGTTTAGTTTTAAATAGGATCACATCTTAACGAGATCCCTGGAGTGTACATTTTTTCTAACGATACCAATAGTGATAGACTAATGTATATATAAAACAACTAGAGTACTTAACTAGTGGATAATGGTTAAGAATGAGCGAGATAAACCATCCTCCCGTGGAATAACGTAAATAGAGAACTTAGATTGATAACGAGCTGTATGACCATTCTCAAATCTTGAGATGAAAAGAAGAAAAACCCGTTGGCTCCAAACATTTCCAACATTCTATATGATTAAATCACCCCGAAATACCTGGAACATGTTAATTCAATCCGCTCTTCCAACTTATTAGTTCTTCCAATATGGCCTACCATTTGCCCATTCCTCGTATCATTATAATAGAATCCATGTTCCGATCTGGACACGGGATAGGGCAAGAAACCGGTTAGATCAATTGAGGACAAGCATAAAAATCAAGTATAAGTTTGTGTCCTCCTTGTTGAACATATAGAGTATAACTACCTAAAGTTTTATTAAAAAATGTATATTGAATTAATAAATAGTAAAAACATCATTACTTTAAGCTTGAAGGTGGGAGTATCAACAGTATGAGATATGAAACACTACAACAACCTGATGGCTTAATTTATGTAATTTAAACCACCTTTTCAAACAAGTTTATAAACTCTAAGATGGCCGCCAACGTCGCCTAGAGTAGTGATAACCAGGCGTACGTAGGTATACGTACAGGAAATGACGTAAATAACAATTCCGGGGTAATGGGTTCAAAAGGGGAAGAACTCCACAGTATCCTTTACAACCCGCCCTAGATGTTCCGCGAAAGCAGGGAGGCCGATTTTATCCGATAAGGTAAGCGGTTAGAAGGTTCAATAGAGCCGTATTTAAACTAGCTGACCTAGTTTTCAAGCGGAGCCATTTTTTTTTGCTATCGACCTTTTGGTATTATTTAGCTCCGTAATGTGAGATCGATTAATGCATTGTTTGGTGCTCTTTAATAATAATTCAGTCTCCACATTAAGGGGCTCTTTACTTCACTTGGGCACATAATCTAATACAAAGTTGGATAGGGACTCTCCGGTCCTATCTATACGATTCGCAATAACAGCACTAATCGTCCCCGTGTTGAGTATTAACTCATTGCAAAAAATAGATATGCAATCTGGGGCATTTTAGGAAGTTAAGAAAACCAGAAACAACATAGAATACGAAACCTATTATATGTCTCCCATATAGGTTGTTAAGAAAGGTAAGAAGAAAGAAAACGTCTCCAGATTCAATATTTCGGCGTCCTTTTAAAGATTTAAAGATTGAAACTAAAGACAAGGACCTTAATCTACTCATTTTGTGGTGAGAGATAGTAGTATTATTCAATACATATTAACTATTTCAGTGAGGTCTTTCAGCTAATGAAGTCCTTTTCTCTATATATGTTCCTTACAGAGAGTCAAACTCCTAATGATTTTAAGTGGCCTGTATTCTCCTGTGATAAAGAACATAAATACGGTGGCTTTTGCGGAACATAGACAAAAACCTGATTATCATTAAGGTAGGCTAAGGCAGCCCTTGTCCTTTCATTTATTTATCATAAGCCCTATACTTTAATTTTGAAGGCAACTGAATGCTTGACTTAAAAATGATTCTTGCTTACATCATAGGCAATATAACCATTGGGCAGAAAATAAAACATTTCTTTTTACTCGGAAAGGTCATCCTCCTATCAAAACGTTATCAATTGAAAAAGATGAGGTTTGCATTTTTCTTGTTCTATTGAACTGTAGTGAATATACTTGTGGATTAGGAAACAGGGTTATATATATTGTGTAAGTTAGAATAATAAAATGTGTAATCAAATACAACTGTGGTGTTGATTTGCAGCATCCATGTAAAGCAATATAGCGAATACTGTCTATGCATAGGAGAACACTGTTTATTTGCACTTTTCTGTCTATGAAGGTTTATATCGTCAACAAATTTCTTTTTTATTGTAGATTTGAAAAAAACGATTTTTGTCCTGAAGAAGGTGGAAATATTACTAATAACACCGAAACACTGCGTCGACTTTTAACCTTTATGTTTAGAATGAACTGGACCATTCCCTTATATAACGGCTATAGAGTGTAACCCATTAGGAGAGGTATATAGATATATGGTTTTAATGTGTTTTGCTATGAATTTTTATGATTTGCAATAAATGATTATGTTTTAATTATTATGTTTCACAAAGAGCCTTTCTAAGTGCAGATATCATACAGTGTTCTCAGTAGATATTGACAGTGTGGAGAACAACAGTCCTCTGTGTATACTCTTGAGCTATTTTCGATAAGTTTTTCAATAGGGACACTTTGTGGATTTCTCCTGCATATACCCCGTCCCTTTGTGTGGTGCGCATTGGGGTAACTCCCCTCCTGTTTTTTTAACCAAATGGAACCTAGTCAGGAGAAAACAACCGTGGGAACTTTTAAGCCATAAAAGATAGGGCTTGGTTGATGGTGCGGTTTTCAATGGGAAATACCCAGACACACTAGGCTTCTTCAGCTGCCCTTCTTCCTGTCCATATGCTGTTTTTTAAATAAATTCTCCTTCACCCAGCCCTGGTCTCTTCTGCAGATATTCTCAGGACTGATCCACTGAGCAAAAACCATATTGAGCTTCAGACAGAATGTTATTGTCCTCTGTCCAAGTAGAGAGCCTGTTGAGAACGATGTGGCCTAGCACCTTTACCACTGAATCCAGTAGAAAGATAGGCCTATAACAATGGGTGCTATCCCGGTCTCCCTTTTTAAGACTGGTACAATTGTGGAGAGTGCCCAAGAGGCCGGACAGCTGGACACAGCTGCAGCATTAATGACAGCAGTGAGACCCAGTACCCAGATGTCCATGTTTGAAATTTACAGGTCTATGGGTATCCCATCAGTGCCTGGAGCCTTCTTTTTTGTTAGCCCTGCTACACCCTCTCTACACCTTCTCTAACATCCTCGGATGTCAATACCACATAGGGGGTGCCTTCACCTGTGCACTGATCCACCTTTGTGGCAGAAGAGGACAGGACCACGTCCTCAAAATGCCTTACCCATTCATCTTTGGTAATATCCGAGTCCATGGGATTGGTGTCATCGCCTGCCAGGAACGGATTATTAACGATTCTCCAGAACTTAGAACTGTTCGTCAGAGTACTGGCTTCTATTAGGTTTGCCCAGGCTTTGTCCTTCAAGGCAGATTTACGGTAAGCCAGAGATGATTTATAGAGTCTACGACAGGCCTTTAACAGTGGAGGGATCTCTTGGTTTCGTGCAAAGGTCAACTCTCAGATTCCTAGAGGCTCGTGTGCATTCTGAGTCAAACCATCTTGGGACTACAGAGGGCCGCTGAGCCGCTGAGGCCTTTAGTAAGATAGAAATTACGCCTGAGATCACATTAAAAGCCCCTAAGATGTCTGATGTCTTTGCTTGACAATCTATACATGTTGCAAATTCTTTATGGCACTGAGAGAGCAGTCTCATAAAACTTGTAGAAATCTGTACCCACTTCAATCTCCTCCCACCGTCCGTCATTGACATTAACCCCCTGGGATCCACTCTATTGGTTTGGGCAGCCCGTTGCTAACAAGTAGACATACACACTGGATTATGATCACTATGCTCACTCTCCTGAATGGAAAAGTCCAAAATATGTGCAAAGAAGGGAGTAGAGACAGAAATAAAATCTATAAATGACTCACACCCTCTGCCAGTGAATGTGGGTTTGACATCGTTAGTCTCCGAGGGCAACTTGTTCATGGATAGCGTCAATTCGAACTCTTTTACAATGGTCTTAAGTAAACCGCTCTGTAACATGTGCTCCATATGCAACCCAGACAGCCGGTCACAACCCATGTGGTTGATCCATTCTCACCTCAAGCCCCCACACAAATGAATGTTAAAATCTCCTGCAATCATAAGGTTAGTGTGCCTCTGTTTTTTTAAACATGAGTTTCTTAGGAAGGAGCCCAACCAAGAGATGTTACAGCCTTCACCAAGAGGGGTTATAGCATTGTAAATGCTCAGAACCATCAACTTGTTTGCCCCCTATAAAACATCAAGGCCTGCATGGTGGAAAAGTCTGTGGGCACTGCTACATAGCTACTACAGACAACCAGGGAGACAAAACTGAGCAGACCCTCCTCGAGGGAGTAGCTGGTACAAAGAAAGTTTTAAAGACTTCCAAGAAGAAGTTGCTGGCAGTGGCCCATGTTTCCTGCAGGCATATTACACCGCACTGTTTTATATCCAACTTGGATTGTGAAACTTACTCGCCAACCCTGCGATATTCCAGGAGATGAATTTGCATTCAGAAGAGGCCAGATTGGCTTGTCCCAAGAGTCCCAAGAGCCCGTTTGTCTGCTGGATTGAAACGGTCCTAGGTTCAGATGAAGCTCTAGCAGGCAGTCAGTCACAATGGTCAAGCGATCCCAATAGTGCGTATCTATTGTATGTATCAATGCCAGGGGCACACACCAGCCATGACCCCCAGTCGCAGGCGTTTGGTCCGCACAAGCTCCAAGCTCCGGGAAGGAGCTGTAACAGTTACCCAAGGGGAGGGCCTCAGTGGCTGAAGTAGATCTAATACTGGTGGGATGCGATATTGATATAAGTATTCTGTACGCAATATGGCAATTGTTCAAATTAATGACGATACAAACACCACTCCACACCTTCCTAACAATTCCCACCCAGCTTATTCTCCTTAACATGATGATCTGGTTTTCCACTCTCAGACCTGGAATAGCCTTAGAGTTAAGTCAATGAACCACCTTGTACGAGATCGCTATTACAAAAGCAATGCATATTTTGTTCACAATCAGCCACAGCCCTTACTAAGGCCCCACATTTGCCCCAGCCACTAGATTTTACTGTAATTAGAACACCAGTAGGCATGCATCCCATAAACTAGACATTGCAGACATCAGCCTTTACATGGGCATAGGAGTCCAAGGAGATGACATCAGAGAGACTGTAATAAAAGCATAGCAGTTGAGTATCTCTTTTGTCCTGGAGCACAGAAAAAAAATGTGACCCTATTGAGCAATAGACTGCAATTTGTGATCTCTTGGACATGCACCCCCATCAAACGGTGTAAAACATGGAAAAATACAGGGAAACCCTAGGACAAATAAAAAAAAAACCAGTAATGTTCCAGTTGCACAGATGGCAGGGGGTAATCACCCTTCCCAGCATATCATGGCATGGTGGTATATAATTACATGTGAAATGTATGTGATAGTATGAAAGCAATGGAGGGTTAGGCACTGAGATCAAAAGATCTTAAGGTCTTATGCCACTGCAGCATTTGTGCATGTCTTAGTGGCAGTGGCGGCGTGTTCAGGTAAGCACGGTGAGCCGGGCGGAGGCAGGACTGAGGTGGGGGAGTGAAAGTGGCATACAACGGAATAGGGAAAATAAAATAAATATATAAATATAACCACTTACCTGACTCGGTGCTGCAGTGAGCGCAAGCGAAGTGGTTTTATTTATTTATTTAACATATTCACTATTCTGTTGTATGTCACTTTCATCTCCCCACCCATGTCCTGCCCCACAGCTCCATCACGCTTACCTGAATGGCCCGTCACTGCTTAGTGGTTGCGTGAGTGCATCAGCAGATGCATCTGTACTGCATTAGAAAAAATGGCAGTGGTAGCCATTTTGTTTGTGATCTCAACATGACAGGTGTGTTGGCACATTCATTAGCAGGTAGAACATAGGTATTTTTTTTCACATGTTTAGATCCTACTCAGCTTCGTTCCAATTTGCTATCATTAGTAACCAACTATTCGTAATTGACACTGTCATTAATTGTACACATGCACAATGCTGGTTCTAATTGGTAAGCCAGCGCATTGATTTCGAGTCTTCCAAAAACATTTAGCATCATTCATTTGTGACATGGTTCAGAGACGATAATTGAATAGATGGGGAACTTGTTTGAAGTTTAAGAAATTCATTATTGTAATTTAAACTGAGTTATACGTCTTTGCACCTCACATGCTCAGACCCAGATTCTGAAAGGCTTAGCGTCGGGTTAGCATTACTTTTTTAAGGCTAACCCAACACTAAACCCGTTTTGAAGGGTTAGCGCCAAAAATGAACACAGTGGGAAAGCAGGTGTTAAACAGAAATGTTTACATTTCTATGTGCCTTTTCAATTTTGCATGCAATCTGCACTGTGCAGCACACATACAAATTAATAAATGCTTTTGGACATTTATAGGCATAGTAATTTGTACAGGAAGGGTGCCCTTTCTGTACAAAATCTATGCTATACTCAGGCACACACCTTAGTGCCTTGGAGCTAAGGTATGTGCTTGGCGCACAGCAGCTGAAATCAGTGCGAGCACTAGGGAGAGGGAAGGAGAGTGCCATTTCTCTGTGAATATGTCTCTCTCCTGCTCTCTCCCTGTCACGCAACGCAGCTCAGCCTCTTAGGAGGCTGCACTTCATTGAGTGACAGTGTTCGGAATCTGGTCCTGGGTGTGTTATTTCACAACATAATATTCCTCATTTACCATGTGGAAGGTTGTATGACGTTACAACACATTCCAGTACAACGCATGCCATTACAAAGCATACGTTTACCCCGACTTGCTGTCAGGGCTGCGCTGGAAGTTGGAATAGTATAATTTACTATTCCAACTCCAGTGTGTGTGACAGTAGGGAAGGTGTTGGAGTTAACTCCAACAACTTCTACCCACTGCAACAAGCCTTTCACATTGTAACACATGCTTTGTAATGGCATGCGTTGTAATGCTTCCATTGTAAAGGCTGTTTCCCCATGGGGACATTTCAGTCATTTGCATTTTAATTTGTATTGTCAATACTACGGGTCAATGAGTCATTTTTGTATAGTTTATGTTTGCCTTGTAACAATGAAAAGATGTTGGCAGCGTAATGGTGTCTGCCATTGTTGTTCTTTGTTGTATGTTTGATGGAAACTGGTTAATAATACAACAAAGAGAAAACGAAACCTATTTAGCCCTGATCAAAAGCTTCATGAAAGGGTTTCAATGCTTTTGCATTATACTCGTGAGGGACATCTAGTAACGACTAGTGAAACTGCAGCTTGATGTAACAATAATTTCAATGCTTTTGCATTTGACTCGTGAGGGACATCTAGTAACGACTAGTTGAACTGCAGCTCTTTGTAGAATTATTTTGATATTGGACACTATAATATTCACTGCCCACTGCTAATCTCGTCCCATAATGCTTTGCAGGGCCTTTGATTGGGATTGTATTTTTGCCCATAACTGTGCTTGGGGTGGTCCTAGGAGGAAGGGACCACCACTGAATCGTTCACCAGCATGATATGCTGTTTGTGTTCAAGGGACCTGCTTGGTCCTCACCCTAAGTTAGGGGGGACCCCAAAATCATCACCTCTCTCATTGCCTAATATTTTTGTTCACAGCTCACTTTTGTGAATTGGTTATATGCTTTTTAGCATTTAAATTGCTTCATCAAAGCATTTGTGGGTATTGTTGATATTGCTGCTACGTGGTGTAGCACAGTTTTTGCACTGTGCTATGTGCATTTTGTGTAGTGTGTAATAGTGCAAACTACGCTTTCTCCGTGAGCGAAGCGTAGTATTACGCCCAGGGTTACTCAATGCAGGCATCCATGCCTGGCCACCAATAGTATTTCCTTAATAATTGTTTTGTGCCAGACATGCCAGGGTGCCCCTTATGAGCAATTGATATCAACCTTTGTTTCAGGTTTTCAGGGAATACAAACTCCTGATAACTGATTCCTGATAACTAACCCATTTTCTACAGATAACTCTCTCATAAGGAATCAAATTCTTATTTACATTTCTGACCAGTGGTCTCCCATGCAAATTTTATTTCTCTACTTCTGATAAAACAATATCACTGTTTGAGAACTTTAACCAGTCATCCTCACTGCTAGAGCAAGGAAAATAGGATAGATGCATCCATGACAGAGACAACACACTCCTGATCTTGATTGGCATCACACTCCAAATATTTCTTCACTGGCAGTAATCAGGCGCTAAGGCATGGATTCACGCGTTAGCGTGTCTATGCATATAGGGCGATAAAATTATCGCTGCTTTTTGTCCAAAAACGGACACTAAAGCGGCGATAATTTTATCGCATCGCCTTGATGATATGCCCCTAATCCTTTAGAACTGGCATCCACAATAACCGCACATCTAACAACACTATTTAAGGTTGTAAGGCAGGTGCATGCACAATCCTTTTCTGGACTTCCCTAAAAGCTGTATCCTGTTCGTCTGTTCATATAAAAGTTTCATTTTTTTCTGATAAATATCTTAGAGATTCTATCAATTCGGTGTACCTTTGAACATATCTTGCGTGGTTCTCGCTTAAACCTTAAAAATACCTTAATGAGTCTTTATCAGTAGGTGCAGGTGCGTTGCTAATGGCATCAATCAAATCTTGCTTAGGTTTAATACCCTCTGCTGTTGTAGTGTGTCCTAGATAATCAAGCGCTTTCATCAGAAATTTGCATTTCTCCTTAGACACCCTCATGCCTCTTTTGCTTAACCCCTTCGGTGCTCATGACGGAACGGTTCCGTCATGAGCCACGGTTGAGCTGTGCTCATGACGGAACCGTTCCGTCATGACCACGCCCGCGCAAGATTCCGTCAGCACAGCGGCGGAATCTGCGCAGCATGGAAGGGGTTAAATTGCTCAAAACAGTATCCAATACAGCATTGTGCTCAATGATACTCTTACCACAAATAAGAATATCATCTTGAAATGCTTATACAACCCTTACGCAATGAGTCCATACATTTCTGGGAAATACTAGCGGCAGATGCTAGGCCAAAAGGTAATCTCAGAAATGTGAAGGTGCCAAAAGGTATTAAAAACGTTGTCAATCCCTGTGATCTCTCTGATAATGCCTATTGGTGATATGCTGATCTAAGGTCAATGGTGGAAAAGCAAGTAGTACCACCAACTTCCACAAGACCTCCTGAATCTTAGGTAAAGGATGGCAATCCACAATGATATTCTTATTAGGACACCTTAAATCAGTAAACAGATGCAACTTGACATTTTTGGACCAAAATATATCTTCGAAACCCACTCTGATGAATCAACAGGCCGTATAATACCAACCTTACATAACTCATGCAATAGAGTCTTCAGCTCATCCCAAAGACTAAGTCATCCCAAACACTGAGTGGAACTGATCTGACTTTATGCTTAACAGGTATAGCATTAGATCTAAGTTTGATATCATGCATTACCCCTTTGACACAACCCACTTTATCTGCAAAGATGTCTGGATATTTAACCAAAGTTTTATTCATGTCACTCTTTAACTTATCACCTACTTCTACAGATGCAATAGGCAACTCCCCCAAAACAAGTGGCTGATCACTTCCAGGTTTGAGTATTATACTCATCTTAGCTAAATCACACCAACCTACTACATCATGTCCTTTTCTAGCAACATACATTTTAGTAGTTGTTTTACGTCCTAAGACATTGACAATATCAATTAAAAAAACTAACATTTCAATATCTTGACTACCAAAAGCCTTTGATTGGACATCTGACTGTATAAGAATTTTTGTAAACATTTTTGTTACCAAAGAAAGAATTCTGAAAGAATTGTGATTGGGGAATCAGAGTCAGCCATCATTTCTTGATTAATGCCACCAATGGAGCCCTGAAAGAACAAGTGGTTAAAACAGCCTCAATTGTAAATACTAGGTAGTTGATTATGCCGTCATTTAAATCTTCATCATATATTTCCAAAGCGTTGATCTTTATTGGTACAGTACTTGTTCTAATGTAGGATCTGTAGACACTTTGAAAGTGCCCTTGCTTTCTACACTTAGTGCATTTCCTGTTGACCGCTGGGTAATTTGGATTATTTCTAAGGTGCTGCCTGGAACCACATCTGTAACAGGTCCATATTTTAAAATGACTAGAATTAAACTTCCCTTTAGAACTGTCATGCTGCAAATTCTTACTAGACACAGCACATACAGGATCAATGCTGAGATCAGCACACGTGATTGCTTTGGTGGACATGGAAAAGAGTTCTATAGTCTTGGCAATAGCAGGTGCTTCTCTCAGTGTAGGATTTCTGCAAGCAACCAGACGTTCTTGTATATTTTTGCTGAAACAGTGGAAACAAAGTGATCACGTAAATATATATCCAGATATTTGCCAAATTAACACAAGGAAGCTAAAATGCGCAAGTTGTATATATACTCCTCGACTTTCTCATCCACATGATGTTAAAAACATGCCTCTCAATAATAATATTGGGTTGCTCGCAAAATTGCTTTTTCTAATCTTTTGATAGCTTCCATGTAAACATCCAGAGGAATGAATTGGTCAGGGGGAGGCTCTGTCTCCGGAAGATTATCAAACATTTCTTCCACAACAGGTCCAAAAAAACGCAAACAATAAAGCTTTCTTTCTTTCTTTCTTTCTTTCTTTCTTTCTTTCTTTCTTTCTTTCTTTCTTTCTTTCTTTCTTTCTTTCTTTCTTTCTTTCTTTCTTTCTTTCCTTCTTTCTTTCTTCCTTTCTTTCTTTCTCATTTGAATGGTTCTTGCCATCAATAGCAACAATGCAATTTTCAAAGGATCTGAAACATTGTCTCCATTTCAGTAAATATTTTCCTGGATTTTGCAAAACTGGTTTAATTGGCAATGGATGTAAATGGGAAGCCAAAAATTGAAGGTAAAGTTATTCCCAACAATGAAAAATGAAGGAAAATCCACCTTCAAGAAAACTGCAACAACAGAACTTATGCATGTTCTCAGCAAATAATAACTGCCAATATCTAGAAGCACGCATTTAAATTTGTATTCTGTGCACAGTGAAATCAAAACGCCTCACAATAACTAGTGCAGACAAAACACTTCTGAGTTGGTATGACCCAAAATGTGTTGCAGGAGGTTGAACGAAGACAATACGGCCCAGAACACTCGGCTCCCTCAGCGGCATCACAAGAAATAAGCGTCACAGAGGTTGTGATTGTTCCAACATGCAGATGCCGGTGCACCGTATCACAGAGTGTTGAGATAGAATCACAAACGTAAAAGACTGAAGACAGTAAGTACATTCTTTAAAATTTAAAAAAAGCTCACTTACAACTGCCCAGTATTGGATGCAGCCACAAAGATGAATAGATACTGAGCACAACTCAGACAAACACAATCCCCCAGGGAAAGGTCAGAGCTGTAAATACTTCACCCACAATGCACAATGTGATTATAATTTATTGATGAATCAGAGATCCATACAAAAGCCCACAAAGTGCAGGCAGTAGCAGCAGGAACAACAGCCTTTCAACTGCAGGACCAACAGCTGTTCAGCTGAGTACTCTAGGTAGAATTGCAGCTGAGCAACCACCATAGCCACTGCAACAGAATAAACGTCAAGACACTTAAAAGACTAGAAGAGTAATAACAAGAGTAATATGCATGTGAACCTAATGATCAATTCAGAAAATACAGAAACCACAATACAACCTAAGGTCTTCAGCCTTAATTTCCATCTTTCGTTTTGCAATCTTAGTGTCTCTCAGTTATACAAACATCCAGTAACTACATTACTTTCAACTGTGAATTTGTATGGGAAAACAGGACTTCTTACAGTCCTTAGTCACATGACTGAAGGGCAGTTTCTAAATTCTCTTCTGATCTTCTTTAGGTTCACACAGCATTCTTATTTCAAATGCCTTCTTTATACTACATAGGTTGTAATTGGTGGTTGTCATATATCTAGCAGTAAAAAGTTCTTAATCTATACTCACCTCATTTGTGCAGCTTTTCTAGTGTTTTGTGACCTGAGCTATTCCAAAAAGCACTGTTTCAATGCAATTGAAGGGAGGCCCAGACATGCCAACCTCTCCTCATAAAAGGATAACCCACCCAAATGATTAATATAGCCATTATCACCGCAGGAATTAGGAATCACTGTTTCTAAGAAAATTAGTGTTTAAAATGTGAGTGCAAGTTCCACAAAACTCTGCCATCAGTAGGTGGAAATACTGATAACATTTCTCATTTTTTCTAATAACTACCTGCTAGAACCTATATTCATATTTCTATGCCTGTGTTGGTTCTGATACCCACAGCTGGTGCTTTTGACAGAAAACACCAATTGTCTTTCACAGGAATTATTGGCAACACTACGACGTGCTTATGGTACATTCTTCTATATCTCCAAGCCTTGAAAAAGTCACTGTATGACAAAACTAGTGTTGGCTGTTATTCATTATCAAGTAATGAAGAACAGGAATTTTGTGAAACATAAATGTACTGAAGATTATTGAATCTATGCATCGTCTCAATAAAGAAATATTTCATCTAATCATAGGTCCTGACTGTCTGGATTCTATACATTTTTTGCTAATACGCAATTGAGTGCTTTGCTTTTCCTTGCTATAAAAGTATTGCATTGGATCCTCGGTCCTATTGTAACTCACACCTTTGGTAGTAGGGTGTGGTATAACCTCAGACGCACCATCTCAAAATTTCCTGTGCTCTGTATGTAATATTGCACTCCCATTATAATTTGCACACCAATCCGAGGTGCAATTATTAGTCCGTTACTACCTTTCATATATTCATATAAGCCAATTGATTTTTTCCAAATTTGTTACTTTATTTTGAGGCTACAGCACATGCACCAAAGGAACCATTTGCAGTCTGCCAGTGCCCAGAGGTCAAAACATATGATTAGTGTAATAGAAAAACCCACAAAAAGAGCAGAATTTCCTACAAAAGTAGAAACAAAGAATTTAAAAAATGAGAAAAAAACGCAGGTTTTAATCTATTCTTTTCCATGCCAACAGCAAACCAGAAGGGAAGGAGCAACAGGATTTGGAGGCACAACCAGATAAGAAAAAGGAGAAAGAAGCAACCAGAAATCATGGCATGGGAAAGTACGGAAAGGGTAGGTAACTGGGGTCCTGTGGCTGAAAATCAGTTTTAGAGAGGAATGTTAACCTAAAAAAAGTAGTAATAAAAATATTGAATGAAGAAGCATAAAGAGAAGGACAGTGAAATAAACAAGGAAGACTCAATGATCGGAACTATCCCAGATAAATAAAAACCCATCTACTAAGAATCAAAGGGAAAACCCTTATATAGAATAATGTGGTTGTTTCCCACCATTAATAAACAGTGCATATTATTGTTAAAAGTAAACTTAAGTAACATTTGTACAATGTACATATGGGTGTGACAAATGTATAAAGTAGTGTGAATGTTTCTTTCTATTATTTTATAGTGTTGACCTTTGTGTGAGTACTTTTATTTCTCTCACAATTGATTACTATGTGGATCCCTTGCAGTATCCGTGAGTGGCCCTGTGGAATTTATAACTTACTCCAAGGCATGACCTCAGTAGATTTGAGCCTTTATGAGCTGTAGTACAACTGAAGTAGAAATGCGTGTAATTTTAATGGTTTGCAACTGACTTATCCTTTTTTAATATTCTTGGCTTGCTTGTTGCTCATTCCAGAAATTCAGGAGTACTACAAGAGTGAATATTTGCGAGCCACGACGTTTGGGAATTAGGCTCAAGGTACAGTATAGGCATCTTAATGAACTGTTTTAGCAGGTTTTGAAGTAATATTACTGGAACACTATTTCACATAATATTATGAATTTGACCTGACATTTTTATGAAAACAGAGACTGGTTCACAAAAGCATTTAGAAGTCTGGGAACTACTATTACAAGAGCACTCTTTTAGATACTCTTGAATGCCTCTTTAAATCGCCCTTGGACATCAAACTTCATTTTATCAAATCACAAGAAGTCAGCAGTCTTGTCTCTTTTTATTAATAATATATTCATATTTCCTGAATATTCCCATAAAAGCATACTAGGGGAGAGCTACTTTCTATACTCCAAAATGATTTTGTGGATAGACCTCAGAGTGTTTTTTTACACTTGGTCGAATCTTTGTGCAGAGTCATTGCATGCATGTAGCATTTAATACACTTTGAACTGAGCGGCGGCCGGCACAGGTAAACGTGGTGTGCTGGGGCTGAAGTCGACAGATGACGGAATAGGTATAATTAAATAAATGACTACCTATTCTTTCATCTGTCGACTCCCCCACGCCATGCCCTGTCTCACCGTGCTTGCCTGTGCCAGCCGCCGTTGTTTGAGCTTGGTGTGGGATGTTCTAGTTGCAGTTTAATGCTCCTTTGCTGACTTTGCATAATCTAAAGATCACAAGGGCATGTGGGAGGTTGTAAAGTAGTACTCCTCTGATACTTTTTGATGTGCTCTTGCATGCATTTGTGAATTGCTCCCAAAATATCTAAAATGGGAAAAAATGGGAATGGTCAGAAAATATTCTTATACATTTGATACAAATACAAAACTACTGTGCCCAAGATGCACTTTTACTAAGGGGTAGTTGGAGTTTTCGGGGCCGATTTACAAAGGCATACAAAAGTATGTAAAATGTGTATTCCTGTAGTACTACTTCCCATCGGTGGGGGCTCACAGAGGTAACGCTGTGGGGTGGTGAAGTAGGGTGGGGGCGGGGCTGGGTGGGGGTAGTGGAGTCCGACATACAACGGCAAAGGTGAACGTAAATAAATAAATAAATATCTGTTGTTGTATGTCGGACTCCACTACCCCCCCACCCAGCCCTGCCCCACCTCACCACCCCACAGCACTACCTCAGCGAGCCGCCACTGCTTCCCATGCTCATAAATACTTTTGTGAACTAGCCCCATTTTCTGTGGCAGCGTGGTGTTAAGCTCATCTCACATTCCATGCGTATGTTACATTCTTGGGAGCTCCGTTTTAGAAAGTGCTTTCTGTGTTCATGACATACTCGTCAATAGATGGATGGTCCTCGAGTTTTATTGGAAGAGGTGGACATTTGTCCCCTTGTGCTCATTGTGATTAATAGACAGCTGAAAATGTTGGCAGAGTTTTTGTAATTTGTCCATTTTCATATTCAGCGTTTGAAAACGAAACTAAATTTACATTCCTTTGTTATTTCAAAATTAATACTTTTGTTCACTGATCAGAAAACATTACCCGTACATTTTCTGATGTATTTTATTAAAGTGTGAAAAAGCAAAACCATATTTATACTTGAAAATGTAAATATTTTTTTTCATTTAGTTCATGTCAATATGTGCACAAAACTCATCTTCAAACGGATACAGTGTTAAATTGGAAGCATGAAGGAAGTGTTTTGAGGATCCAAAAACTATTTTGATGAGGTAGTTAGGTTCAGTCTTCAAGGAGACCTCTGACCTGTGGATGTATGCCTCTCGCCAGGCTTTGCTTGTTAGAGAGTCGAGGATCTAAACCACGTCTACTCCCTTACAAACGACGGGTGACCCTGACTAGACCACGAGGAACCAGCTGCACGTAACCTGTCTAAAGCCACCCTTCAGCTTCCATTCTTTACTAAGCGGTCGTGCATCTATCTGTATGAAACTCTATAGATCTGCTGTTATTCATGGCCACAAAGAGGCCGGGGTCAAAAAGAACCTCATTAGAGCAGATCTAAAGAGACGCGGTGTGACTTCTTTATTCTTTGCTAACGCAGGTCATGAGTTTCAGATTCTATCTGCACTGCGGCCTTGAGAGGTATGAATGCTGAAAACAATACACGAAGCATTTCAAATCACGCTTTTATCGCTGTGAAGCACTCGTGCTACGATTTCAAAACACTCCTCTTATGCGAAAGCTGCAAGTGTATAATTTAAAGCAATGGACCATGAACTGCTAAATATGGCTTTCAGCCATGTTTACTGTGGAAAACATCAGCTGACTTGTATTGGACATCTTTTCCACCGTGGCATGTGCTGGAAATAATATCATGACAGTGCTTTGAACTATTCTAGTCTTATAATACATACCACGACCACAGTAGTAGGGCCTTACTGCCCGGATTTATTTACTTCCCAATTCTTTTGTATTTCAAAAATATGTCCATTTTAGTGTACCGGGGTTTTGGAGACGGGGTTGGCAGATGGGAGGCTGGAAGGAACACAGTTTCATACTCATTCAAAAAGCCCATTAGGCCACATCAGTGTGTTCTGCAGGTCACAAGTCCTAAAAAAAGAAGAGGGGAGACTAACCAAGTGAGGCAGTATGCAAGTGACATCATGGCGCATGGAACTGACATCACCAGCGACTGTTCCTCCGCTAAGGTGGAGGAGCGTCGCCCCACTGCTCTTTGAGCAGTTCAAAACGGAAAAATAAAGTCACAATAACGCAATACTATTATCTTTTTAATTCCATACTGGTTTAGGTACGGGTGGGGTTGGGCTGGCCGGAGTATGGGGAGGAGTGCATGATGGCTTGGCCGGCCGTCTTGGGCCAGCCATAGAGTCACACACACTTAGCATGTTCTCCACCCGGCTGGATTGCACAGCCAGGTAGAGAACATGCACAGGCTCCCACTCCCTGTCTGTGCTCTGAACCAGGCCACTCAGACCAATCACGATGCTGCAGTCATGCTGGTGACAGCCGTGTCGTGATTGGCTAGGGGAGTCTGGGAGCCTGTGTGCTTCAGTGCTGCCGGGAGTCAGGAGTGAAGAGGATGGAGGAGCGGTGGTGGCAGCACTCAGGTAAGTGCTATATTTTTGTTATACTTCCTCACACCGCCGTTCGGTGGCAGCTGCCACTGGGTATCACAACCCATGACCTCACAGGAAGTGACATCACAAGAATTGACATAAAATCTTAAGGCCTCACACATATCTTTAGCAGGGCCATCATGAGCACATTTGAGCGCATTGCAATGTTTTACAAATTAAATTTGGTGCCAATGCAAAATCTGAGCCTCAACTTATATATATATATATATATTTTAAAACCTGCAAAAAAGAAATTGACAACAACCAGAAACATGTCAGTAAATCTGTTGTGCTTAATTTGTTGAACATTCTGCATTATAGTATATCTTATGGGGTTATGTCACCTACTGCAAAGATCTTTGTGTGCCAACTACATTTCAGGGAATAATAATAATGGCAAGATATCTCTGGAGGTCAACATATTTGCTGGAGAGATCTGAGTTTTGTTACACAAGGAAGGCTTAGCATATTTTGTGGGGCCCAACCTTTTGGTAGGGTAGACAATGTACACCCTGTGAAAAGAGTGGGTAGATGTGGCTGTAATCCCTTGCTTTCTCCTTTGGGGCACAAGTATATACTAGGATTGATGAGGTACAGCAACCAAAGGCATATCTGAAAAAGTGAAATAAAGTTCCAGACAGTGAAACTTCCTGTGAAATTTCCTTTCTACAGCTGTAGTGAATAATAAAGAGGAAGGAACTGTCTAAAACAAAGGTCTTCTATGTGCATTGTAGACCTTTTTGTTGGTATGAATAAAAGCCCTGTGTTTTCCCTTGGTCCCCCTGAACTCTTAGAAACAGTACTTAATAAGTAAAAGAATAAGTATTGGGGACCAAGGTTTTGCTCAGACACCTGCAGCCAGTGCTACCAAAGGTCGGGTGCCCAATA
Source organism: Triturus cristatus (assembly GCF_964204655.1). NCBI lineage: Eukaryota > Metazoa > Chordata > Amphibia > Caudata > Salamandridae > Triturus > Triturus cristatus. Next base: position 387,286,460 of record NC_140582.1, on the reverse strand, counting down.
ACAAGACTGTATTGTTTTTATTCCACCTGATGCCTCTTTAATCTACCACCCGTAACTTCCTGCTTCTTCATCTCACTCTTTCAGGTTCTTTTTCATCTCTCCGGTTAATACGTTGTCCGTTAGTGCACTAACCTTAAGGATGGTACTTAACCATGTTTTCTTCTTTTAGGTGCGGCATTGCGGGAATGGTGTTCATTGCATTGTTGGATTTGCAGGGGGGAAGATGTCCACAGTGCAAGAGATTCACAGGAGCCATGCGGCATTAAAGTGAGGGAGTTTGTAGCGCCACTGGATTTGCAGGGGAGAAGCTGCTCACAGCGTTGGAGATTCATACAAGAACCACAATGGAGAAGAAGCTCAGCCAGGGTGGAGACGTTCAGGTGAGTGGGATTGCTAAAGAAGATCCATCCTCATAAACCTGTGTGTAGGCCAAGCACTGCTTTGTGGTTTGAGTGAGGTATAAATACTGTTCCTAAATCCTGATTAGTCAGCCCAAATATCCCTACAGTCATGTACCTTTAAGTCAGCCCAAATATCCCTATAGTCATGTGCCTATAAGTCAGCCCAAATATTATCATACGTGCTGGCAGTGGGAACCACATGCCAGCACCCAGACGCATTTTATTTAAACCTGTGGGTTTTTTTACTGAAAGTTCTCAAATAATCTTTGAATCAAAAGTATGTCATTTCGATTTCTTTATTTGCTTTTGTCTTCTCATTGGATTTTTTAATCGTATGAATTGAACTTCCTTCATCTTTTTTCAAATTACTTACAGCCATTTGTTTGGCATGACACTTTTGGTTTAAGGTAAGTGCATCTGGGTGATGGCGGGTGGTTCCCCCTGCCAGCACATATGTTGATTGTAAAAAAGTGCAAACCAAGACTTTGCACTAACCTCGACAGTTCAAAACAAAATTGTGACACAGAACAAATCACAGAGAACAAAAGCTGTAACATTGTTTATTCAGCCCAATTATCCTCATATTCATGTGCCTATGAGTCAGCCCATATATCTCCATAGTCATGATGAGTCAGCTTGAAGGTCCAGGGTGATGTTACTGTTTGTACTTTGGTGTTTCATAACTCTGTGTCCTTGGACCTCTGGGAATAATTACCCTGCCAAGAACGTTGTCAAGCCTACAGGGCACTGAATCTCTTGAACAGCCAGGGAAGCAATTAGATGTGTGATCGATCCCGTAAGCCCCCCCCATACAAGGCACAGTAAGAGTGAGAACACAAGGACGTGAGGGTCATGACTGTTCCATCCCAGCTTACTGGGCGGGGTTTGTTGGGATGGCGTGCATGAAAGAGGTGAACAAGACGAGGGTAGTGCACATTGGCCGCTGGTTCCCATGATTGATCATACCCGTTCCAGTCTATTAAGTAATATAAGTGCTCTTTCACTCTTTTGGCATCAATGATCTGTTGAACCTCGAAATCCAGCTGTCCACTGATAGCTATAGGAGGGGGTGGAGGTGTTGGGCAGGTCTGAGCACAGTAGGGTTTTAGGAGGGACACATGAAATACTGGATGGGCATGTAAGTCATCGGGTAATAAGAGGCATACAGTTACAGGATTGATTATACTGTCCACAGGGAAGGGACACACATTTTGAAGTTGCAACTTACATGGTCCCTGGAGCCATAGATGTCTTGTGGAAAGCCAAACCTGATCCCCTTTTTTATAATTAGGTGCTTGTTAGATCTTGGGGTCTCTAGTTGGCAGAGGTATACACCTTAGACCAAATAGGGACCCTTGCTTCTAGTCAGGGTACAGAGACACACACGGTAGATAACCCCTGCTCACCCTCTAGGTAGCTTGGCTCGAGCAGACAGGCTTATCCCCAAGGCAATGTGTAAGGTATTTGCCCGTAGAGACCACAATGATCCCCCCTCCGCACACCACAGACTTAGACCACACCGGTGAGTTATATCAAAAATAATATATCTTTATCTAGGTTCCGCAGTTGAAATCAAGCATCACAGGTTTACACCATATTCGTTTTCTTGGTTGGTCGGGATCGTAAGACGATAGTCTCTAGTCTCTTGCGTGATTCGATACTCACTGAGAATGAATCAGTTTGTAGGCTCTTGATGTTTAGGCAGCTACGTTGCTCCGGCGGTGTCGCTGCGCTCGTTGTAAAAGCGCTCCTCTCGCTGTTCGGTGCAAGGTTTCCACAACTCCCTCGACGAGCGCCCAGTGACGATGTCGACGTCACCGGAGTCAGCCACTCACAGTGCGGCTTCGTAGAGCAGGGAAGTACGACTCTCGATCTGCTTCAGGCCTCCGGGTCGCGGCAAGGCGCGTGCCGATGAGCACGTCGGTCTTCTTGATGCGGCAACCGGTGTCAGGCCCGGGTCAGTGCGGCACTCTCCAGCAAGGCAGAGAGTAGCCAGCCCACTTCACAGGTAGATGTTGAGAAGCTTGGTAGAACAGCCCCCGGTCCCTGCAGCACACAGCAGCGCAGGGGGACACAGCAGAGTCTTGCGTTCTTGGCAACCTTTCTATCCCTGGGTTGCAAAACAGGAGGCCAGCTCTTCTCAGGCCCTTGGAGATTCGGTTTAAGACACAGCACACAGCAAAGTCTTGTTTGGTCAAGTTGGTAGGGTCAGCACACAGCAAGACCCCTTCTCCTCCTCAGCTTCAGTTGTACAGCAGAACAGGTCAGCCCTTAGAGCACACAGCAAGGCAATCTTCCTTTAGTTCTTCAGCGGTCCGTCTTTCAGCAGAGGTTCCTCTTGATGGTAGAATCTAAAAATCTGTTGTCAGGGGTCTTGTACTTATACCCCTAAAAGTCTTTGAAGTCTTTGTGCAAGTGGGTCCTGAGCCCGGTCTGATCCAGTTCTGGGTGTTGCTGGAGCACTTTGTTTTCCTGGCTTCTGCTTTCTTTTCAGAGTGAGGGGCAGAGTCGTCAGCCGCCCAGCAGGAGGTGGAGCCAGCAGTGTGGCAGGCAGGCACAGCCCTATTCACTCCCAGGTGCTATCTCCTCCCTCCACTCTCCTTGCAAATGTCGCCATTCAGCAGAGGGCTGACTCAGCCAACCTCCCGGGGGATCCCCAGCCCCTGTCACTCGCAAGCCAGACAGTCAATCCACAAGTGCGCCCATGCACACAGAAGGGTCAGACAAGAGAACAGCCACTCTCTAAAAAGTACTGTCCTCCAACTCAGGATTTAGAAACAACCTCTCCTACAAGATGTGTTATTAAATGCTGAGCTCAGGGATATCAAATACTCATGTCTTATCTTGCTCCTATGAGAAGATAGGCCGATAGCCATTGGCACCGGCCACCCCCATGTTAGCCTATGGAGCAAGATAACCTTGCAGCAGTGAAAACACAAAATGGCCGTTGTTCACTACCAGAACATGTAACCTGCACTAGTACATGCTCTACCTTTTACATCCACTGCACCCTGCCCAGGGGGGTACCTTGGGCCTTCCATAGGGATGACTGACGTGTATAAAAAGGGAAGGGTTAGGCCCGGTCAGTGTGGACACTGGCCAGGAGGACATGGCAGTCCGGGGACTGCAGGCAGGCCTGCGGTGGCAGGCCTGAGACACCATTTTAGGGCTACACAGGTGGGTGGCGCAATCAGCGCTGCAGACCCACTAGTAGCATCTGTCATCACCAGCCCTGGCACACACAGTGCACTTTACTAGGGACTTCATGGTGATACAGATATGCCAATCAGGTATATCCAATCAATATGATATTTTACACAGGGAGCACTTACACTCTGGCACTGATTAGCAGTGGCAGAATGTCCAAAGCATCTAAACCAGCAAAAACGAAATCCAGCATAGCATCAAAATCCAGGTAGCAGAGGCAAAAGATAGGGGAAAAAACCACGCCAAAGATGTCAGGTCTAACAGTGCTTGTATATGATGCTTACTGGCCTGCTTCATCATGTCTGCTTTTGCTTGTTGGAGATGTTTGAGTACTTTTTGTTGCAGTAGGTACACAAATGCATTATTAATTCCTGTACAGTGGGTACAGGCCTAGTCTGGCTTGCAGCGTCCTCAAATAACATAGGTGGGTTCTTTCCAGTTACACGGTAACAGTGTGACTGGAATTATTGAAGGAGCATTCTGACAACTGCAGTAAGGTCTCCAATGCAGTGGGACTGGTTGTCAATAAACACCACAGGGTTTGTTCCAGGACCTGATTTGCTCTTTCGGTCTGCCCATCAGTTTGTGGGTGGTAGGCAGACAAAAGGCGAGCGTCAGTGTTCAAAGAAGTTCACAGGTTGCAACAAATTGGGAAACAAATTGTGGGCCTCTGAAACAATGGCTGAGGGAAGTCCATGCAAATGCATATTGTGTTGAACAAGCAAAGGGAGAGTGTCTTGGCAGTTGGTATCTGTTTTATGGCATCAAAATGTGCCATTTTTTATATAGCTCTGCCATTACTCATATGGTAGTATAATCGTTGGAAGCAGGCAAATTAGTGATCAAGTCTATGCTAATGGTATGTCATGGTTGCAGGGGCACTAGCAATTTATTCTTGGTTGATATGGAGCATCTTTGGACATGATGATGTACGACTTAGGACAACGTTGGCCACCAAAAATACAGTTTGCTAGTGTTTTTTTATCGCAGGGTGTCCTGCTGATGGAGTGTCATGGCAACAGGTCAAGGCTTCCACTCTCAGATCATTAGTGGGGATATACAATGTAGTGCTGTGATAAAGCAAACCATCACTCATGTAATTTTTCTCTTTGATATAAAGCCCAATGATGTGTTCTGGAGCTAGAATGTTTTGTGGAGGCGGCCGACTTGTGTCTCGGCCGTCATGTCCCCATCATGATAATAAATCAGCTTTAGCCTGTTGGGCCCCAGGTCTGTAAATGATCACAACATTGAACTTACTAAAGAATACCTGATTTGTCATGGGGTCAAGGCCTTCAAGGAACTGACAAATTCAAGGTTTTTCTGATCTATGTGTATAGCAACAGTGTGTTCTGCTCTGAGTAAGCACTGCAGCCATTCCTGAAAGTAGTATTTAATGGCGAGTAACTTGTATTCGGCAACTGTATAATTCTGATCGGCAGGCAGCAACTTCATGGAACATTAGGCAATGAGGTGCAAGTTTCCTGAAGAAATGTCACGTTGCGGTAAGATTCCCAATATTGCAAACTGCGAGGCATCTGCCTCCATGAAGTACTCGTTGTGTGGGATCGTGATGTTTCAGTATCGGGGCTGACGTGAATTTCTGTTTTAATGAGCTGAAGGCTAGCTCCGTCTCCTGTGACCAAATAAAGGGTACTTTCTTCCTCAATAGTTTTGCAGTGGGACTTACAAAGTTGGAGAAGTGAGTGATGAACCTCCTATAAAAACTGGCAAAGCCCAAGAAACTCTGCACCTCTTTAATAGAGGTTGGTACCGGCCGATCCAAAATTGCCTGGACTTTTTTTTCGTCTATGGTTATGCCTTCAGGTGACTGGATGTAGCTTAGAATCTTAACTTTTTGAATGTTAAGTGTGAACTTCTCTACCTTAGCGAACAGGGCATGGTCACAGTACATGAGTGATGTGATCAGTTATGTTTTAGGAATAAATGAGAATGTTGTCAATGTACATGATGACGCATACATCCAGCAGATCTTCTAATACCTCATTTATAAAGAATTGAAATGCAGCAAGGGTGTTACACAGGCCGAATGCCATGACAGTACATTCAAATAAACCAAACTGAAATGCTGTCTTCCATTCGTCTCCCTCATTCAACCTTATGAGGTGATATGCCCTGCGCAAATTGAGTTTAGTTTATACAATATAGTTATGAACCTGGTCCAGAAAGATGGGGATTAAGGGCAACGGGTGCCGTTGTTTTTATTTTTACCTTCTTCAGTGCCCTGTACTCAATGAAGAGCCGCAAGTCATGGTTCTTTTTAAGAGTCAAAGAAGAGTGGTGAGGATGCAGTAGAGGTGGAATGTCTAATGAACCCTAATGCAAGGAGCTAATCCAGGTAACTCTTTAGATGCTGGGTCTCAGGATCCGACAAGGCATAGATGCGACTACAGGGTAGGACCGCGCCTGGCAGCAGTAAGTCTATATGAAAGTGGAATTCTCAATAAGGGAGTTATTGCATTGCCTTTTTTAATTGAATACATCCTGAAAATCCTGGTATTCCATAGGTAGGAAAGCTACAGCTCCTTGTGCAATTGCAGCACAAATTAAGAGTGATAGTAGTTCCTGTGCTGTGTCATAGCTATGGGTTTGATAGTAGTGTGACACCAGAGTTACCAAGCAGTGATGTGGAGCTGAAGCCAGGGTACTCCTAATATAGCCCCAAACATAGGTGTGTCAATCAGGTCAAAGGTGAGAGTCTCGGTACATCCATTCTCACATACTAGACCTATTGGTGCTGTCTGTTGTTCAATCTCTTCTGAAGAGAATTCAGAGCTGGTCACCTCTCAAGCAGGTTCAGCCTCTGCCTTTTTAATCCTAGGAATATTCAAGGAGCTAGCAAGAGTGAGGTCTAAAACATTGCCAGTTATTATGGAGACAAGGAGCATGGGCACGATTTTTGGCTGTTGTGGCGAGATTATAATTTTTACAGGTATAGTTAGGTGCTGTGGGACTTTACTCAAGGTATTTGCTAAATAATGTGAAGCCTTATATAGATACACACCTGACCAGTTGACTTCTATGCTAGCCGGGTCTCTAAGTTTTACTGTAATGCATCAGTAGTGGTTGCTACATGTTTACGAAATCCCTTTGGTTCCGCAGTGAATTCTTTAGCGAAGTGTCTCTCCTTGCTGCAATAGAGGCATACATTCAGTTTTCTTCTGCCCTCTTATTACCCTGTGGTCAAAGTACCACGGAGTCCCCTGATTTGGTTGGGATCAGAAATGCCATGACTTTTGAGATTGTTTTTTTTTTTTGTTCCGACCGATCTATTAATAGTTTGGACTCTCCATGAGGTAACGTTGCTTCACTTTGATAACCTGTGACCTAGGCACATTACTAAATCAATAAATTCGGACGGATCTGACAGGGGATCCACAATGAGGGCCACCGAGTTATTGTGCTCATCCCTTAGGCCACCATAAAAGATTGATGTTCTCTTTTCCTCTGGCCACTGAGTTTCCCTGACTAACCGACTGAATGATGTAATGTATGAAAGTAAATCCTTACTTCCTTGATGCAGGTTCATCAGCTTGTTATTGTTTGCTTGAATGAAGGTGTGTTGAGCAAAGAGTGGACACATCATCTCCTTAAACCTTCAAAAACATGCAAAAAAAGGGTCATTGTTTTTGATGAGTGAGATGGCCCAAAAGGCAGCAGTGCCTCAAAGATAAGAACTGATGAAGGGAATTCTGGTGGTATCAGTTGGAAAGTGCTGTGTGTTTGCAGAGAAACTGCAACTGGCACTAACTCTAGAATGATTGGAGCTTGGCACTATCCCCAAAAAGTGCTTAGGTGAAGCAGATGTAATGACAGTGACCGGGTGACCCCCTCCCTGGTTAGTCGAACTTACAAACTGTGTTGCTGGGTGCCCAGCCACTCCAAACTGAGCAGGTTGCAAAACTGGATGAGCACCTTTAGGCGTAGCCCCTGTATCAGGTAGCCAAGGGGAATGATGGGTCAATACCTTAACGATTAATTTTTAGTGACAGGTTTTCTTGTTGAAAGACTAAACTTCATGGCATAAGTTGGCTAATGCCTTAGCCTTACCCCAACACCAGCAGTTCAGGTAAACTAAAACTGCAGGTGGTACTTTGGACCTTGGCCCTCTAGCACCATAAGTCCTAAAGGGGACCTCTGAGAACTGTTTGCAATTAACCGTATGCAGTATATGCCTTTTTCTCCATAGGAAAACATTACCATTTAAAAATACATTTAAATGACATTTTAACTTACCTGCAAATATTGCTCTTGCAAAAAGTACTTACCCATTTAGAAAGTTCTTGGTGTTAAAATAAATATAATACTGCTCTGGTACCAATGACACAGCAATCCGGATGCAGACTGAACTCTTCCTCTTCAGATTAACTTTGCATTTCCCCAAGGACTCTAGTTATTTTTCTACTTTTCTCTTGAGTTTCTTTTTGAGTGTATGTCTCAGTTATTGACTCTAGGGCCTATGTTCAAGGAAGTGGTGGAGTGAGGCGTTAGCGGTCATGGCTTAACGCCTCACTCTGCCACTTCAGAAACGCAAGGCTGCACCATATTTACAAGGATATGCTGCAGCCTTGAGTTTCCCCCTGCACTGGTGCTACACTTACTAGTGTAGGGCCAACGCAGGCACCCGTGCACCATAGTGCAAGGGTGTCTGCGTGCAGGGGAAAGATTTCTTAATGCAGCACATATGGAAGTCACAAAATGCAATTTTTTAAAAGATTGTTTATATACAGGAAGAGGGACCTTCCTGTACATAAAAAATCCAAGGCATTGTGCTTTTTCCATGTGTGCTGCACAAGGCGGCACACATGGAAAAAGCAAAAACATGGAGAAATAATGCATTTCTCCTCATTTCGCCAACTTAAGACCTGGTTTTCCCTGGTCTTAATTTTGACACTGCCTTCATTTTACTCTGCCCCCTACTTACAAGGGCAGCGTAAAAAGGAGGCAGTGTCAAAAACAATGGGTGTTGTGGTGGAACGCCCACCGCAACACCCACTGCCTACCCTTTATGCTAAGCATAGCATGAAATGGGGGTCTTATTTACAAGGCAGCGTTAAGCCAAGTTAATTGGCTTAATGCTGCCTTGTAAATAAGACAATGCCCCTATAGCCACCACAACGTCGTAAAAAGTGACGTTGTGGTGGCGATAGGGGCTTGCACATATGCCCCGGTGTGTGTTCAACAAATGCATTACCACTATCCTCTGATAGGCCTAAACTGCTTACACACACTACCACAAAAGAGAGCATTTGGGATTATTAATTTAAGCTCTGTAAGCCAATAACGGGCGTCTAAACTTCTACATAGTATACATCATTTTGGAATACTACATAAAAAGCCAGCTTCCTCCTAAAAGGAAATGAGGGCCACCAAATGGTCCTTCCCTAATCTCATGTGGTGGTGGAAAAATCCGATATTACAACAGCCACAACCCTGGAAACTGTTACCACATATGACACTCGCAGCTTCATCCCACAACAATCTTGGTCATTCAGGATCAAATAACTTCCATTTGAAAGTAATCAGAACACTGAACGAATTAGGGAGACTGGGACTCCCTTCAGATAACACACCAAATTGGCCATGGAAGCACGGCACACCCCATGCAGTGTCACCTATTTACGAACTAATGATGACTGAATGAAGTTTCACATTTATTTTCACTAATGAAGACTTCAGTTTCCCCATTCAAGCAGCTGTGATCTAAGGGCAAAAACCATGGCTCATGAACAAAACTCTCACCGTAACCTTTATATGTGCCTACTTGTAAGTGCTTCAGACAACTGAAATGTTGATATTGGTAATGTAATAAATTCATGGATCAACCATACAGCAGATAGTGTCTCAGCTACTGTTAAAGGCAATTTTCTTCTTAGTGCTTATGGTCAGCATTGTGTATATAGCATCTTATTTTGTCAGCAATCTTTGTGTGCATGTTAAATTGTAAGACAAAAACAATTCTGTTGCGTTCATATATGTCCAGGCACACAGTTGGATTTTAAAACCTGCAATGTCCAACCCAATTACATAATCAATCTCAGCTGACCTTGCCCAAGCTGGAGGAGAGAAATATCATTCTGTTAATAAATCAAATGCAGAAGATACAATAATATTCAAAGAATAAATTCTAGTCAACAATGTAGTCATGCCATTATCCACAACAGCCAATGATATTTCCAAATGAACCCTGTCAGTTTGTCTTAAGCATTCAGCAGCTTAGTGGTGAGAAATATTCTAAAGTTCTTTATAAATGGCATATATGAATGTGCTAACCTAGGATCCAACATGAAATCTGTAAGTCCATGTCACTGGAAAGGAGAAATAGGTGCTATTTGACTGCAGATAAGATGGAATACTGTAACCATCGCTGGCATAACTTTATTACACTATAGATGATAACCACCCCTGAATGTTGTGACTACATATATCAGGGGCATTGTCTGCTAACTTTAAAACCTATTAAGGAGTTTAAAAAACATGTGTTATAGCCATTATTGTCAGCTGGCCCCAATAACCACTCATGTGAACGTGAAATTGAAGAAGTATATGTACTAATCTGTATCTTACTATTGAGCTGCACTTCTGTAAAATTTGCAAAGTGATGCTAATTGTCAAAACATGTAATAGAGGGGTTGCCAGGTGTGTTTATCTTCTCAATTTTAACCAAGCCCAGGCAGGTAGTTTGCTGCACTGTTTTGTTCAGAAAGATAATTGTCTAGGGATCAGACATCTCTAATTAGCGCATTACTGCCCTGTACTTGACAATGTTGTGTTCCCCACATTGACTTAAAATCAGTGTTTTCCTCCTAATATTCGTAGCCTTGCATGGCCAAATGGGAAATAAATGAATCTGAATGAATGGATTTTGTTTGGGTCAGCATCTTTTTCTTCATCGGGGAAGGGGTAAGCTTATAATAATAAAACTCTGGGTCCTTAAGGGTTGTGACCAGAAAAATATGCAAACTTTTTCAAATCTGTTGTTGAACTTCCAACATGGTTGTGTTGGGCAATGATTCCAATGTAAATAATTAAAACCTGTATGTGGAGTACTAGCTCTGTGTAAAGAGTGGTGGGCACAATGAAGATAACAAAACATTTCACTATAATTATTTGAATTTAAATGCAAGCCTTCAGTTTGACTCTAGTTCAGAAAGCATGTTCTTGACAGTTTTTTCATATCATTCATCATAGATAGATCCAGGAGTAAATATTTCATCAATAGTGACCTTAAACACGTAATGAATCTGCAACGTTTCAGAAGGATCAAAAATATCAAGCTAACCTTATCCAAAACAATTCTATCAGAGACAGAAAATACAGAAATGTTTACAAGGGACAAGAGCTTCAGTTCCTCAGCAACCAGTTCTGCAGCAAGGCGTTCTGAAAGGTACTGTCCATTCAGAAGCAAAAAAAGACTTACCATCCAATCCATATGAATTTGAAAAGCAGTGAAATGTAAATCCAAAGATAGGACCATGGAGAAATCTGAAAAGTCTGTTTCAAGCTAAGAAAAAAATGCACATACACCATATAGTGAATTATATGAGGAATCAGAAGAAGAATCATGAATATCTGCAAAATAACCAGTGTCAGTATAGGCAAAAACAGTGATCTCATGTGGTAAAGGAGAACTGTTATCCACCTCCTATGGTGGTTGGTAATAAACAGTTTTATTGTTAGGACTCGGAGTAGCAGTAGAAAACTGTAAATGTACATCTGCTGTGCATCCTGTATCAGCAGTAGTAACAGGCAGTGGTGAAACGTCAGCACCTGCAGTCCCTAGCCAAGGAGTAGCAATATTTGTATTGTTTCATGTATGTAGATGGATTTCCTGTATGGCAGTGAAAGGAGGCAGGTAATTACCAAGGCGCCCTCGTGGCCTACTCTGTAGGGCTGGCCACATGATGTAGCTTGATCAAATCTATGGAAACATAATGTTTGTTTCTGCAAACAGCAAGCAGTGGCAAAATAACACTTCTGGTACCTTGAATGCCAAGGACTGGCACTGATGCCCTGCATGATGGGCCAAATATTTTCTGTCAGTACTATTCTCTCGAACTAATATTTCCAACTTTAGAAATCAAGCACCAAGTTGCTGGTTGCTTTTTCACTTTGTCAGTGTCACAACTTTTGAACGTTTGAGCTCTCATCTTGGAAGTCTTGTAGTTCCTGTAAGACAGTGAAATGGTTATTGATGTCAAAATGTGCATCTGCCGCCACTGTGCTAGGGTTGTCAAGATCTGGAACGTACAAATGGACCCCAAAGAGGACTCTATAGAGAGCCCGGCCAGCCAAGGATTATTTAGGCAGATTATTTAAAGCTCTCTGGACTCCATACACGTGATGGATCTAACTAGACCTGAACCTATTACTTTAGCTGTTAAGGACTGCTTCCAGTCACGTTTTTTCCTTTCCATTATAGAATTTCTCTCAGGATAATAGGGGCAGGCATAATTCATAGCAACAACCAGGGTATCCTGGGAACCCTCGGAAGCAAACACAGGTCCCTGGTCTGAGTAGAATGCTGCTACTGCCCAATAAAGACTTGCAAATCTTTAATAACAGTTTGAGCACCAGCCAATTGATGTGGCCACACCCATAGAAATCTAGAACATGAATCTACGGCCAATAGAATAAATATAAATGCACTAAGTGCAGAGGTCCGCAATTATCCAGATAGACACTTGTTAGGGGTTCATTGGAAACTAGAAAGGGTATCTGCGAACTGCAGTGGAACTTTTAATTTGCTGACAAATGTTAGAGCTAAGGACATATTGTTTAGTCTGCTTGTACACCAATAACGCTTCTGTTGTAAGGTAACTGTAGCCAACACACCTGCATGGGCGGATGCAAATCCTTCATGAATAGCTGTGAATAACTCTAGCCTGTGGTCCTGGTTAGATATCACTTGATCACCCACCCTGGAAGTGCGAGCAAAAGGTATGCTTTGGGCACTCAATAGATATGTGTATTTTGCTGCATATTGACAGCAACCAGGATGTCATCAACCACCCTCATGTGTGAGTTAGTAATTGCAGCTAAAACAGCAGTCTGAACTGCTGCTTTGGTGGCTTAATCAGCCAGTGAATTCCGTACAATGTGTAATCCAACACACTGATGAGTCTATTTATGAATTACATGAGCCCAAGAGAAGCAATCTTTAGGATGCACAACTTTTCCCCAAAGCAGTTTATGCTTGATAGTGGTTCATTTGGTATCTGTGAATCCATTCAAGAGCCAATATTGTAAATTTTCATTAAAAGACTGGACACAGTTATACAAATCACACACTATGAGTGTGGGGAATTCAGGATCAGTATTCTCTAGTGCCAGAATTAAAGCTTTCAGTTCATCCAGCTGAGCGGTACAATCTCCGAAGGATTGTGTAAATGTTTTTTTATATGCTGCTGCACATGCTGCTGAATATTTTTGCTTAGTGCCAATTGCGGGATGAGCTGAACCATCAGTATATATTATGTAATTATACTGATCAAGAGGCTAAACGTCACTGGGCACAGGGTATTCTTGTTCATACTGGAGAAAGTCTTGTGTTTGCAAGGTAGGTTCAAAGACATAGTCAACATCACTAGCTGTTAAGGAGGTGGCCCATTATATCTATCTAGAATGTATGACTTTTGCGTTAGGGATGCTTGCCTTGGTGACAGCCTCTAAGGCTGGAATGGAAGTGATCACAATTATGAATTTTCCCTGATCCAGTGGTCTAACCCTTTATAACAGCTGTCTGAACTGCTGTCAGTTTGTGTTCTATCCATGCAAAACACATTTCAGTATAGGAATATAAATGTGATTTATAAGTCAATTGGTACAGTTTCACCCTTGTTAAAGGTGATTTATGTATAGCCAGTGGATCTGCATATATGCAGATCACTAAGTTAGTTGTGCTGACACTAGGCCTGGGCGGTAAATTCCGTTCGTGGAATTTGGGTAATTTGGGTAATTTCGCGTTCTGCGGAGAACGTGAAATTTCCCAAAATTCCGCTTTCCGCGACTTCGCAACATTTTTGCTTGTTCGCGTTCTCAAAATGCGTGTTCGCGAGATATTTCTCCCCGAGTACGCAAACAGTGAATGTGAACAGGAAAAAAGCATCGCGAACAAGCAATTCCGCGTGTTCGCGGAATTTCTGCGTGTTCGCGGAGATTTTTTACCGTTTCGTGGAGATTTGCGTAACGCGATTACGCAAATTCCGCCCACCCCTAGCTGACACAAGTGTGTAAGTATCTGGATGCAAGCATGTCAGTTTGCAGTGTTCTAAGAATCTATGTGTGTTCTGATGTCCAATTTGGACTTGAGAAATCAAAACCAATTAACTCATACAACAGTTTAACCCGTTGTGCATAGTCTAATATGTAGTTCTACCAAAGTTGAGAAAGCCTAAAAGTGATTGTAGCTATTTTATGGTGTTTGGGGGTTGCAAAAGGGCACATTTCTCCAAGAAATGTGGTACAAGCCTTTTGCATTCATTGGATAACACGCACCACAAAAATAGGGCACTGAGAAAACTTTTGCTAAGTGTGTGTTTAAGACATCCCCCATGAGGTATATTTCATGGAAATGTACAAAGTGGCTTGGTATTTTTTGCAAACTATGTTGTCCTTTAGAGCTGTGTTATGTGAATTTTGAATAACAAAAGTGCATGTATGACTGTGTAAATGTCTGTAGTCTAAGAATAAGCAATAGGAATGATCAGGTTTAGCTACCCAAAATAATGGATGTTCATGCTGAAATACAACGCTCTGCTACGCCTTGATAATCTAATTGTAAGAGAATTTCGCAAACTCTGCATTTTGCTTCTTGTTTATTTGAATATTGGTGTTGCACCTGAGGGCTGGACCTTATGGATAGAGTGTGATCAGGCGCATCCTTATCCCAGTCCATTTGATTGCGGTATAGTGCCAGGACTTATAAAAGGGCTCAGACGAGCATACATTTGTTTGACAACTTCAGGAACAAGAATAGAGAAGGAAAGTATTATTACGTCTTCCCCTTGTAGGGTTTTTCTATGAAACTCAGGTGGCCAATCTATTTAAGCCAAGAGAATGTCATAGTGGATGTTAAAATTTTCCAGCATATTACAATTTTGTTGTCTAAATCATAGAGTATGTCAGGAAGACTAACCCACTGATCTGGTGTTTAAACTTGAATACATTCATTAGTTACTCTGGATAACAGAAACTATTGAAGATTCTGGTTAACTATTGTGACCTTTTCTGTACTGTCTAACAGTATCAGTGCCCATGTCTTGTACTGAACCAGCATTCTCAATATGTGCAAAATATTTTGTGGAATACCTGTCACTTTCTTCTTTTTGAATTGGAATTTTTGTTGTGGAAGTTTCTCTTTCTTTTCTATGATGATGTAAGATAAGTTTTGTGATTCCTTTACCACTTCACATACTCTGCATGCCTGTATTCCTGTTTAGTGGATGTGGAAGGGTTCCTTGGAACCAATTCTGATGTGTCTGATATTTGAACCCTTTCCGCGCTGCGTGAATTTTCGCGCTGTGTGGCCGTTTTATTAAGTGAACAGAGTTCAGACAGCCACCGGCCGTCCTCCGCACACGCCCTCCGTGATGTCAGATGGCTGGGAGCCGTCCGAAGCACTCAAGGGGTTAATGGTATTTCTAAATCTTTATAAGCTCTCTCTTTACCAGGTAATGCCACTGGAGTGTATGTGTGAAATGGCTGTGAAGTGGCATTGACTGCAGTAAGGTAGAACCAGAGTAGAATACCTCTCTTTTGTATACTAGAAGGGCCTCAATCACGAAAGTAACATATCATCTTCCAACAGGGAGCCCTCTTTGTAGCAATATTGCTGTAACTGCATTTCTGATGGATACATCTGCCAGTGGACTCCTCACCTTGTGAATATCCCCTGCGCCAGCAACATTCGGACACTTTTGTAGCTCTCCATGCCGACAAAGACGACGTCACAGAGGCACGGCTCTGCTCTCTGGATCCATAAAAAGACCTCGCCGGCATGATGACATCAGTTCCCTTTTTTCCGCGCCGTCGACGCTAACAGTGTTCTGGGACTCTCCTTAGCTTTGGCTAGTTACTTTGTTTTTCTGCTGTGTCTCTCTCTTTCTTCTTGCTTCCTGTTGAAGATGTCGACAAAAAAGTCCGGATTCAAGCCGTGCAGGGAGTGCGGCAAGCATATGTCCATTATAGATCCAGACGAGGACTGTGTCTGGTGCCTGTCGTCGGATCACGACGTCAAGGGATGCTCTTGCTGTCGCAAGATGAGCACAAAAGCTTTAAAAGAAAGAGAAGCCAAGTTATTTATTGCCAGAATGAAAAAGGAGAAGAGGGGTCGAAGACGATCCAGATCGAGGTCGAGGTCGGCATCGAAGTCAACGTCGGGACATGCTTCGAAGTCCATGAAGCACAAAAAAGAAGAAGAGGCATGGTTCTCGACACCGTTCGGATAGAGAAGCGGCTCCGAGATCGGCTTCGCCTACTCGACGTCGTAAGGACATTGTGTCTCCTTCTCCTGTCTCTATTCCTGCTTCTCCTGTTGGCCTGACCTCTCCTGTGGCTTCACCGGAGCATTCTTTGGCTCCGGCTCCATCTCCGACTCCGGTTCATTCTCTGGCTCCGGTTAAAGAAGATCCGGCTCCTGATGAGTTTTTGACTCCGTTGGTTCCACCATCGGCGCTGATCGTCCCGAGTCCGGTTATGCCTCAGCTTGAGCCATATCCCCCCTTTCCAGGTCCGGGTCAGGATCCTATGCACTATTTGAATGCGATGTATGGGATCTTCAATAGAGCGATGTACCCCTCTGGAGCACCTTCGGGTCCCATGGGTCCGATGGCTTTCAATCTGGGGGTTGCACAAGCCTACGTTCAGGTTCCATTTATGCCTTTTTTCCCGGCGATGCCGTCTTGGCATTTCCTGGCGCCGAGGACATTGACGCCGCTTCCATCTTCACCGGCTCCAGCTCGATCTCGTTCAACTTCGGCTGCTCCTCCGGCTCCGTGTTCGACGCCAGCTCCGGCGCCGTCGGAGTCGGTTACGGCGCCCCGACGCCGGTCTTGAGAATTAGGTCCAGGAAAGAGGCTCAAAGAGTCCAGGAAGAGCAGAGGTCCCAGGTGGAGGACATGGAAGAGGGTGAACTCATGGAGTCTGATGATTTGTTTGAAGGGTTGAAAGTGGCTAGTGGCCTGGATTTATCACCAGAGTGGGAGATTAGTCCTCCAGCTGATGTTCCCTCCAAAGATGTGGCTCTCTACCATATGGTTATTAGAAAGGCTGCAAAGCTTTTGGATCTACAGCTACCAACTGCTGAATTCAAGCCAAATATCCTCACTGAGGTTTTGCATTTTCCCTCTGATGTGTCTGAGCCCTTACTACCATTTAATGAGGCCATCACTGAACCAGTTTTGGAGGTATGGCGAAAGCCCTTTTCAGCTCCTGCGGTCTCTAAAACGGTGGCTAGAAGGTACAGGACGGCTCCAGGAGATCCAGACTTTCTTACTTCTTATCCTTCTCCGGAAAGTGTGGTGGTTCAGGCTGCTTGCTCTAAGAGGTCATCAGGTGCCTTTCCTCAGGTTCCTACTGACAGGGACGCTAAAAACCTTGACCAGTCAGCAAAGAAACTCTTCTCTTCGGCCAGTATGGCTTTAAAATCGACAAATGCCACCTGTCTTTTGGGAAGATATATCCATGCTCTCATGGATTCAGCAAAACAACTGGCCCCTAAGTTATCAGAGGAAGACAGACAGAACTTTAATGAGGTGCTATCAGACACTCAGGCGGCTGCACGCCAGGTTATCCAGAGTGGCCTGAATACTGCGGACTCTGTCGCTAGAATTATGGGCTCTTCTGTTGCCACAAGAGGAGTGCGTGGTTGAAATCATCTGAGTTCTCCCCTGATGTGCAGGCAACTCTTTTGGACTTGCCTTTTGACGGCTTTGGGCTTTTTGGTAAAAAAGCTGATGCTGTATTGGAGAGATTTAAAGAAAGCAAAGCCACAGCCAAATCTCTGGGTCTGCAGACACAACCTAGGGGTTCTTTTAGGAGGTACAGAGGCTCTGTGAGATCGTCCTTTCGGACCAACAGGCAGCCCCAGCAGCAGCAGCAACAACAGCAACAGAACACCCTATATAAGAGCTACAGGGGCAGAATCAGAGGTCGTGCTCGAGGTCGGCAGCTCTCCTCTTCCTCTGTCCCTCCCACCACTGCAAAGCAGCCCTAGATCCACCATTCTGGATCATGTTGGTCCTGTGGGGGCCTGGCTTACCCATTTTCTGCAAGATTGGGAATCGGTTACTACAGACCTTTGGGTTCTAGATCTTGTAGAAAATGGGTACGCCGTTCCCTTTCTGGAATTTCCTCCGAATTACCCTCCTGCTTGCTCGGAGGGCCATCTTCTTCTCCTGCAGGAGGAGGTCTTAACGTTACTAAAAAAAAGTGTGATAGAGGTGGTTCCACAGCAGGAAAGGTGCCAGGAATGCTACTCCCGGTATTTCCTGATTCCGAAGAAGGATGGCAGGCTGCGTCCAATCCTGGACCTCAGGATCTTGAATCTTTTTCTAAAGCAAGAGAAGTTCAAGATGCTCACCCTTGTGCAGGTTCTTCAAGCACTGCAACAGGAGGACTGGATGGTGTCGATCGACTTGCAGTATGCGTATTTTCACATCCCTATCCTGAAGTCGCAAAGGAAGTATCTCCGTTTTACGGTAGGGTCGCAACATTATCAGTTTGCGGTCCTTCCGTTTGGTCTTACTACTGCACCTCGAGTCTTCACCAAGGTGATGGCAGTGGTGGCAGTCCATCTCAGAAGGTCAGGGATTCCAGTTTTCCCCTATCTGGACGACTGGCTGATCAAAGCGGAGTCACCAGAGAAGGTGCTTCATCATCTGCAGGTTACAACCCAGCTGTTG
The DNA here is from genome assembly GCF_964204655.1 of Triturus cristatus. NCBI lineage: Eukaryota > Metazoa > Chordata > Amphibia > Caudata > Salamandridae > Triturus > Triturus cristatus. Next base: position 387,267,928 of record NC_140582.1, on the reverse strand, counting down.
TACAAATTGGGTTTCTCGATAAACGTGCCCAAATCTCACCTGGTGCCCTCTCAGTGCAACCTGTTCATAGGGGCGGTACTGGACACTACTGTGTGTCGAGCATTTCATCCTCATACAGGAAATTATTCCCTTGTTTTACAATGGAACGGTCGTTCCAGTCCTGGAGGTCCTTCGTCTGCTCGGTCTGTTTGCTTCCTGCATTCCTTTGGTCAACCATGCACACTGGCACATGAGGGCCCTCCAGTGGTGCCTCCGCAGGCAGTGGTATCAGCACAAGGGAGATCTCAGGGAGTCTGTGAGGATCTCCAGAGAAGCAGCAGCGGATCTGTCTTGGTGGAGTGTGAGGGCAATCTGTCTCAAGGACAGCCTTTCCATCTTCCTCCATCGGTGGCCACGGTGATAACGGATGCATCCACTTTAGGGTGGGGTGCTCATCTGGGGGATCTGTAGATCAAGGGTCTTGGTCCCCAGAGGAAAGGTTGCTTCACATCAACCTTCTGGAATTACGGGCGATACGTTTGGCGCTCAAGGCCTTCCAACCCTTCCCTTCACGGTCAGTCGGTTCAAGTCCTGATGTACAACACAACCGCGATGTGGTATGTCAACAAGCAGGGAGGAGTGGGGTCGCATTGTCTCTGCAGAGAGGCTCTGTGTCTCTGGTCCTAGGTTCAGGATCATCAGATTTGTCTGATGGCAAATCATCTGGCCGGAGTTCTGAACGTGCGTGCAGACAGTCTCAGTTGACAATTTTCCGCCGACCACGAGTGGAGGCTTCATCCAGAGGTAGTTCAGCACATCTATCGGACGTGGGGAACTCCTCGGGTGGACCTGTTTGCCACTCACGAGAACGCTCACTGCCCGTCATTCTGAAGTCTCCAGTATCCGATGCAGGGAGCTTTGGGGGACGCGTTTCAGTTGAGTTGGAGCTCACAACTCCTTTACGCGTTTCCCCCATACCCTTGATTCCTCAGGTTCTGAGGAAGATTCGCCAAGACCGGGCCTAAGTTATATTGATCGCCCTGGATTGGTGTGGTATACAGATCTTCTCCACCTCTCCTCGTGCCCTCCGCTCCGTCTCCCTCTCAGGGTAGACCTCCTCTCGCAGTCGGAGGGGCATGTTCTACACCCCCACCTCCAGAGCTTACACCTTCATGCCTGGAGATTGAACGGGGCAACCTGAATTATTTTTCTCTCACACCTGACGTGGTGGACGTTATTTTGTTGGCCAGACGTCATTCCACCAAAACAGTCTATTCTTATAGGTGGTCTAAATTTGTCCTTTGGTGTGGAGAGAAGTCTATTGATCCTTTGAGGGCTCGTTTATCCAACATCCGTTTGCTCTTTCTCTTGCTCAGCAAGGCTTTGCTGTAGCTACTGTGAAGGGATATCTATCGGCTTTGTCGGCTTTCCTTTGCTTGCCATATCAGCCGTCATTGTTTAAGTCACCTATTGTTTTTCGATTCCTTAAGGGCCTTACCAATAAGTTTCTACCTACTTCTTTTATTGTGCCTCAATGGGACTTAACTTACCTGATGGGTTCTCATTTCAAGCCCTTGCACAAGTGTCCCTTAAGGCTGTTATCTTTTAAAACGGTCTTTCTTGTTGCCATTACCTCGGCAAGGAGGGTAAGTGAGCTTCAAGCTCTGAGTTCAAAACCCCCGTTATTGACCATTCATGCTGATAGAATGGTACTCAGGACCAGGGCTGCTTTTCTGCCTAAGGTGGTAACTCCTTTCCATCTGGGGCAATCCATTACCCTTCCTACCTTCTATCCTCCCCCTCACCCTCCCAAGGAGGAGGAGCGGCTTCACCGATTGGACCCTAAGAGGGTGGTGAGCTTCTACCTTGATAGGACTGAGTAATTTCAAGTGGATGACCAGCTCTTCGTGGGCTTTGTTGGCTGAAGGAAAGGCAGAGCGGTGCACAAGCGCACCCTTTCCAGATGGATTATCTTGTGCATCAAGAGTTGTTACTCATTGCCCGGTAAGGAAACTCCAGAGGGTATAAGGGCTCATTCTAACAGGGCAAAGTCTTCTACATCTGCCTTATCTAGAGGTGTTCCTGTGGAGGACATTTGTAGAGCGGCAACTTGGGCCTCCCTCCACCCTTTCGGGAAGCATTACTGCTTGGATTCCGAGGTGAGGAGGGACGGACACTTTGCTCGTTCCGTCCTTCAGGACTTTCTGGTATAGAAGGGTGGACACCCTTCTCCGGGAGTGGGACTGCTGTGGGAATCTTTTCACAAGGTGAGGAATCCACTGGCAGATGTATCCATCAAAAGAACAAGTTACTTACCTTCGGTATCGCTTTTTCTGGTGGATACAGTTTCTGCCTGTGGATTCCTCACTGACCCACCCACCTCCCCGTTGTCCACCCTTGTATACCTACAATAGTGATAATGTTTCAAAATTCATTTATTACTGTCAAAGGAAGAGTGCTATTTATTTTGCCTTCCTGTATTATCTTCACACTGTGTGTGTTATTTTGTGTATTATGTACTGTGTATACTGTATATATATTGTTGTCAGTCTGTCCGTGTGCCTCGAAGGCATGGAAAAAAGGCTGCAACTGACGTCATCACGCCGACGAGGTCTTCTTATGGATCCAGTGACGTCAGCGGAGCCGCGAGTGGAGCCGTGCCTCTGTGACGTCATCCTCGTCCTCGTCGGCGTGGAGAGCTCCAAAAGTTTCCGAATGTTGCTGGCGCAGGGAATATTCACAAGGTGAGGAATCCACAGGCAGATACTGTATCCACCAGAAAAAGCATTACCGAAGGTAAGTAACTTGTTCGTCTGCAATTAACAGGAATGATAGCTTCTCGTGCCATATGTAATTAATTAAATTAAAAGAAAGAAAATAATATACTATGGTAACCCTTTTAAGGTGCAAGCATAAACAACCTTCGAAAAAATAGGGATTTCCTATTAAAGTGAGGAGGCTTAATCCCTAACACCACAGACGTCTCCATATAAGGTGAAAAGGAGACCTTGAGCACACACAAGAATACTCAGGAGACACATTAAATAAGTAATGGACCTAAATGTTGGTGGCACCATATTATACTGTTCCTATGAATTAAGTAGGACTAGGTATCTAGACAACATAAACTTCAGAGTATGGAAATTCAGTTCAAACATATCATCGGAATTTTTTTTCAAACAGATGAAAGAGGGTGAAGGCTATATTACCGCACCTGTCAAGTGAATAGTGTCGGTATAGTGTACTTTTATAGTGCAAAGAACTGAGGAGCACTCCCCTCTGAGCTCCTCAATCAGGAACAAGTCCTATCAAAATCATACATACAACAGGGTTCAGCACTATTGATAAGGAGTCCGTTGCAATTAAAGGAATGTCCAAGACGTAAAACTGTTTTTCAAACGAATTCCTTTCTTTATTTGTTTTATTCACAGGCATAAAATATCACAGCCTTGATAACATGAGATAGCCATAGCCAACGCGTTTCGTCTCCTGCATGGAGACTTCTTCAGGGCTATAGAAAAAATACAAAATATACTTTAATACCTAAGTTATCAACAAAATATGTACATACAAAGACCAAAACATTCTAAAAAGTTACATTTGTACAGCAGTTGTTACAACCTGTACGTCATATCTGATGGTATAGCATCAATAGTCTATTCACATTTAGAAGAAAGAGAAAGGAAGAAAAAAGAAGAAAGAGGGCCTATATGACAAAAAACTTTATGCTCATAACTTAAAAATTTCATTAACATGTATATGCAAGTGCAACATTCGCATGAACTCAAAATGTGGACACAATGTCTCATTACTAATTCATGTCAAAACATAAAAAACAGAAGATCTTAACATCAATATTGGTTTAAGGGAATGTGGTCATAACAAAACAAGAACCTGTAAACAAACATATTATAGAATATATTTCAATTACTAATACATTCATTAGCCTTGTTCGATTAAACCATTGTTGCCAATCCCTGAGGTTGTTTTCACTAACCATTTTACTCCTGTGATTTACAGATACTTTCAGTATCATAGAACCCGAACAACAAGCAAAATATATAACTTATTGATTTCAGTGTATGCCTAATATCTAAGAATACAGATTAAAATAGATTCATGTCAAATGGTTTAGAGATGCAGTCAATGAGAATAACATAGGTCATATTTGGACTTACCAAACAAATAATTGATACAATTTCCTCAGTTCAGGAATAAAAGCCTTTATCCGGATGAAGGCAAATGTGAGCCTTCGTTCAACAATGTTCAATACCTATCAAGAAATATATATAGAGAGGCCAATGTTTAAATACTCTCAGAAGCCTATTCCAATATGCATAGCAGCAAATGTCCTTCATTGTTCCAAGACTAGTATTTAACTTATTTAGCAGACGAAAGGTATGAAGCTGCACCGAAAAAATGAGACAAGAACAAGGTGTTAAAAAAATATTTTTTTAAAAGCTAAAGGCGTATCGGAAATGTTATACACAGACCAAGTGATACTCAAAGACTCTGGTACTAGAGAACAATCGAAATTAGAATATAGAGCGAAAAAAGATACATGTAGAAAAAATATTAAAAAATGTGTATTATATTATTGTGGCCTAAGTACACTCACCCGATGAAGCTCAACACTCTAGTTAGTTTTCCCTTGTCGCAGACTTGGATAAATTAAATCCTCCAGAAAGAGCTTCTTTCAATCTCCCGCTCCATAATATGCAATATCTAGCAAACGATGTGAATAAGAATCAGCGACCTTAATATTACGGCGGCCATCTTAAGATGACGAAATATTAGCTGGTGTCAATGGGTGGCCATTATGATAATAAAGCTAAACGAGAAAATATCAATATAATCTGAGCGAAAAAAACGTTAGGAATAAAGTGCAAGCTTAAGAGTTCATAATCCTTAAAGAATAACGTGTTCCCAAAAACCTGTCCTGTATTGAGTAAATCCTACGCAATGAGTATATAATCTGTACCGAAATGTTGCGTCTAAAGAGTCCTTACCTTACCGGCGTGGTAGCCCGTAGTCTCGTCTCAGCGGTCTCGGCTGTCTATCAAAGCACCAAAGTATGCGCGTATTTAAACCCTCCCATTACCGTAATGAGAAACACCGGACAAATGAAAAAAAAGAAAAAAAATGGAAGACGGCCGCAAACAGCAAAGAAGCGCTGAATTACGCGGCGGCCATCTTAAAAAAGCAGGAAATGTATTTCTAAAACAGTGCTGTATGCCATAAAGATACGAATCAGATCGATATATTTTAAAAATCTGTTATGAGTAAACCCTACGCAATGAGCACATAATCTGTACCGAAGTGTTGCGTCTAAAGAGTCCTTACCTTAACGGCGTGGTAGCCCGTAGTCTCGTCTCAGCGGTCTCGACTGTCTATCAAAGCACCAAAATATGCGCGTATTTAAACCCTCCCATTACCGTAATGAGAAACACCGGACAAGTGAAAAAAGTGGAAGACGGCCGCAAACAGCAAAGAAGCGCTGAGTTACACGGCGGCCATCTTAAAACAAAAGGAAATGTATTTCTGAAACATAGCTGTATACCATAAAGATACGATTCAGATCGATATATTTAAAAAAAATCTGTTATGTTTGTTTAAAAGACAAACAAAATCTAATTCAAGATTGTTTGTCGAATTAAATACAAAAGTGACAGCGAACGCTCACATAATGAAAAAACATCCATGCGTTAACATATATGAAACCCTAGTATTCCACAGTAAATAGTACTTAATGGACAAATAACAATAACGCTTGGGTACGCGAAAGAGAAAGAATCAAAGGGAAAGAAAACCACGGCGGCCATCTTAAGACGACATACCTGTTTGGAAATTCTAAAATAGATGCAACACTCAAGAACCCATGAATAAATTGTGTTAGTGAAAGAATAGATGACAAAGTCACAGTATGTAAGAGGAATAGCTAGAATCACTCCTCATTAATATCTTGGGATTTCTAAATGTGTAGTATAGATGTTTCAGAGACATCTACAGGGATAAATTTTACTACGACCAATCATGCTATGGAACAAATAGGATACTCCTAGTCGAGTAGAAATTTATAGGGAAAGCAACCTCTCACAATGGATAATGCATGCAAAAATTATTCATAAACACACAGATAGTGTAGAGAAGAAGGGACATAAAGTATCAATACAAATGAAATGACAGGGTAGTAGTTACAAAATTGCAGATTGTTCATAAAACAATGTGTCACATATTCAATAGTGAGTTACAAACCAATCTCACAAAGCGTGATACAGTCTGTATATCATTCATCAATAGTATGACATCAGCACCATATTGATGGCTCAATTATTTCAGAGGAAATGGTGTAATTCATCATTAGCATTGAGACCAAACTTATTTGACCTCAGACGGCAAATCCAGGAAGCCTCACGCTGCCTGAGTAGCAATTCTCTATTTCCCCCTCTCTCTGGCATTTTAACATGATCAATGCCACAGAAGGTGATGTTCTTGTCATTAGGATGGTCATGATGTATGTGTAAAGCAATAGGATATTTAGAGTCACAATTTCTTATTGCTCGTACATGTTCCTGAATTCGCAGTTTCAAGCTGCGAATACTGCTACCAACGTATTCCATATCACAGGAACAAGTGATCATATATACCGTGAATGTCGTATTGCAATTGATAAAGCAGTTTATTGTGAACTCTCTCGATTGTCCACTCCTGAATTTTTTAAGTTTATTTAAACCATATTTGCATATGGAGCAGCTTTCACATGTATAAAAACCATGAGGTTTTTTTGGCAACCATGTGCAAATGGTTTGTATATCCTTGATGTAACTAGGACTAAGTATATCTTTGAGAGTTTTATTCCTGCGATATACTACTCTGGGTTTGTTCGATACTACATTGGCTGGAAACTTGTCAACCTTCAGCAAATTCCAATTTTTTCTTAGGATGTTATAAATATGATTACTAAAGATGTTGTATTCAGTAATAAACAAAACCTCAGAGGGTTGTTTTTTGGCACATTGTCTGCTCTTATTGCAGGTCATAAGCATCTCCTTTCTATTCAGAGACAGAACACGCTTCTCTGCATTGTTCAGGCATGACTGATCATAACCTCTCCTAGCGAAATTATTTTTGATTTGAGTAATATTCCTGCTGAAATCTTTATCCATGCTACAGTTCCGTCTTGCACGTACCATTTCTCCATAAGGTATGGCTTTAATGGTGGATGAAGGGTGAGCACTTTTGGCATGCAAATAGCTGTTACAAGATGTTTTTTTCTTGTACATGTCGCTATGAATCACAGTGCCGCTTGTGAATAATTTCAAATCCAAAAACTCTATGCTAGCCTCAGAATGTTGGATGGTTAATCTAACATTAAAATTATTCCTGTTCAGATAATCATGATACATGTTCAGACTCTCTACTGTTCCATGCCAAATCATAATAATGTCGTCAATGTACCGTCCATAAAAAAATATACTGTCACTCCACCTCTGAGCCCCTGGGCCCCAGACATGCTCCACCTCATACAGTCCCATGAAAAGGTTAGCATAAGATGGAGCAAATCTGGAGCCCATAGCAGTGCCCTGTACCTGCAGAAATATCATCGGAAAATGTTGGTCCAATTGCTAGCTAGCTCACAGTGCCCCGTCTGAACCCCTAACCTTATAGGAGTACGCAATAGTATCCGCAAGCTCAAACATGTTCACTCTTCTTCCCCAAGGAAATATTGGAAAGAAATCTACCCTTTTGTTGATTACTTTTACATGCCCATGCTAAACACTAGAAAGACACAACTATGGCTTTTCAAACATTTATTAAAACACTTGTATTCTTTTATAGAAAGAATGTGCTTATTTATGAAGTAGAAGAAACAAAGCATTGTAACTAGCATTACAAGAATGGTGAAAAAGATGAACAATTCAACCCTTATAACATTACTATATGATTAGACTCCTATCTAATACTACGTATAATATCAAGAGCATACTGACAGTACCCATTGCCAGATCTATTCGGATATCCTAAGCCCCTATACCTGAGTATGTTGCATCAGGAAGCTGGTCTGATGTAGAGCAGGCTAGTGTTCTTAGCAGGACAAGGGTTAGAGTCAGCAGGATTGCATCTCAGTCACAGTACACCATGGTCCAGGACAATCCCAGAAGACGTGATCCTCTGCTGCATGGAATGCAGAGGCTGTGTATATAATAAAAGTACTGTTTCAATTGCACTGTGTCAAAGGTGCAGAACTGATACAATGGTTTGTCTGGAGACTTAGAGCTCCAAAGTGAAAACCAAATTGAAGGGCATTACCTTCCATGTGCCTAGCTTTGGACAGAGTGTGTGAATAACATGATAATAATGCTTACTAGAAATGTATTGCATGTAGAATAGCTTCACAGTACATTATCATGTAGGTGTAAAACATGTAAAGCGTCACCATTTAAAAAAGATTTCAAGCTAAAATGTGTAACTAAAATTGAGTCTCAGAGCAGGCCCTGTTGCACCTTACAACAAGTCTACCTCAGAAAACAGCATACTTAGTGGATTATACCTAGGAGTGCCCAGGAGCTCACCTGCAACTGATACAAGGCTGTTCATTTAACCATTGCTAAGCCCTAAAGCCCCTCCTCCTCAACTCTAATGAAAGCCCCCTTCTGCAGCATTTTGGGGCAAATGTACTAAAATATAGCACAAAGGAGAGCCACATTTATTCATGATGGCCAGTTGTTCTCTCCACTATGCGGGCCCACAAACATGTTGCCTAGTGCCACACTGTATGAAATTGGGTTGTTGGTTGACTGGGGTGTGAGCCGCAGTCAAGCAGCCACCATAATCCTTGTCAACCTGAGGCACAAGCCAACCCTAAATTAACCTGTGCTCAACCCTATGGTAGCTTGGCACAGAGCAGTCAGGCTTAACTTAGAGGCAATGTGGAACTAAGTTGTGCAACACTTCAAACAATAATAAAGTCAAAGACACCATACAAAATGTATCCCACTCCATGTTAGAAAAATAGAGTAAGACCCATATGACAAAAAAACATCAGTAGAACCAGAGTTATGAATTTTTAAAGATTTTAGTGAAAATAGTGGCAAAAACCACAAAGTGCCAGTTGTGGACAGCTGGTCATGCGAACTGGGACAAACTCTCAAGTTCAGGCCAACCGCAATGGAGTGTGGGGCGGCTACAGAGACCCAGCTAGGCCCACTAATCAAAGTACCTTAAATCCAAGTTTGCAAAGGTTGTATAGATCCGCGCTGAAGATGCATTGTGGAGCGATGCATCTGTTCCAAGATGTGGTGAGGCTGCCATGTGAGGTCGTGCATTGCTGTCCGGGATACGGTTGATTGGGATTGTGATGTAAAGTCTGGCATTGAGGTTGCGGCGTGCAGTCGGGGTGATGCATCGGTATCGTTTAGCTGTGACGCCGCAGAGTCCGGCATCATTGTTGAGCCTGCCATCCACGAGAAATGCAGGAGCCTGCGCCGGGTTGCTTCACGCAGTCGGTGTGATGCGTCAGTTCCGAAGAGCTACAATATGATGTGTGTCATTGTGACAGGTCCAATCAATGCATCAGCAGCAATGCATTAGTTCTGCTTGGATTTGCTCCACTCAGCAGAGAGATGCATCGGTCTTGCTGGATCCACAGAGGCTAGCAGAGCACTTTAAGCCAACTCCCAAGGGTCCAGGACTGGGGTGTCACCAATTGGCAGGGTGTACTCACAGATTGCTGATCCAGTTGCAGGTGCAGGGTTGTTGGAAGCCTGAAGTGTCCCCGAGGCTTCAGATCAGGAGCCCGACCACCTGGTTCTTGGAGTCACTCTGGGTTCAAGAGATGCAGGTTCAGTCCTTCCCACCCAGGGCAGCAGGTAGTAGGTCAGCATAGAAGGGCAGCAGTTCCTTCAGAGCAGCAGTCCAGCAGAGTGGCAGTCCTTTCAGCAGCAAAGCAGTCCTTTTTCCTGGCAGAGTATTGTTGGTCAAGAAGTGTATTAAAGAGATGGTGTCTGAGGTCCAGTATGTATATCCAGTTCTGCTCTAGAAGTGGCGAGAAGCTTCTAGAGAATTTCCTTTGAAGTGCAGTGTGTCCTGCATCCCCCTTGCTCCAGACTAAATACATGGGGCATGCTACCATTTATGTGGAACCAGAACATAGCGTTTTCAAGTAAAATTAGGGGTATGCCCAGCTCCTCCCTCTCATCCTGCCAGTGATGGCTCATCCACAAACTCCTAAACTCTCTATCGTGCGTGGCTGTCTAGGAGGCACGCACAAAGACCAACTGCCAACTACACACAGCCATGTGCCTCAGAGACAGTCTACAGGCATTAAATGGGTAAGGCAGGAAAATTTCAACTTTCTAAAAGTGGCATTTTCAAAATTGTAATTCAAAATCCAACTTCCCTATTAGTTAAGATTTTGAATTAGGATTCCAGAGATACCAAACATAAATTGATCACCTATTTCCATTTGGAAACTACACTTATACAATAAAATAAGGTAACTCCAGTGTTATCCTAAGAGATTGGCAGTCCTTGCAGTAATGAAAAGTTAACTTTAATGCCTTTCACTAACAGGACATGTAAAACATATAGGTACATGCCCTACATTTTAAAATCATTGTTCTCTGGGCTGTCCAGGGCCTACCTTAAGGATGATTTAATATACAAAGGAAGGTGTGGGCCTGGCAAAAGATTTGTTTTTGCAAAAGGTTTATTTTGCCAGGTCACCATGGCAGTTTAACCTCTTCTATGCCCATGACGAGATAGTCTCGTCATGGAGCGCGGTTGCGCTGTGCCCATGACGAGACTATCTCGTCATGGACCCCGCCCGCTAATGAAAGGCCCGGCACAGGAGGGGGAAAGGGCGGGGCACTCAAGGGGTTAATACTGTACACAGAGGCTGCAATGGCAAGCTTGAGACATGTTGAAAGTGCTACATAAGTGGGTGGCAAAATCATTGCTGCAGGCCCACTAGTCATTACACGACAATGGGGAAACCCAAAAATCCACCGGACCTGGTTCAACAACAGTATAGAAATTGGTGGTCACAGTGTAAGAATAATAATTCTAATCACATCACTCAAAATAAACACATTATTCAATAAATTCTCAAATTCAAGTATATTTATATCTGCTTTAGTGTCATGCAAACAGTCTATACATGTGTACAAAGGTACCCCAGGAGAAATAGTGTGCTCCTGGAAGTTCTCTTGTGAGGGTTTTAGAAGTGTAGAACGGAGGTGTTTACACAGTATTTACAATGTGTTCTATCAACAGACCTGTCCATCCACCTAATAGGCTAGAAAAAAATCAAAATACACAGAATAGAAAGAAACAGTAAAACAATTGCTGTTATCTATGCTGTGAATAAAAATACAGTACAGGTACAAAGTGAGGGACAGTCGACGTTTCGACCCCATAGATAAACTGAGGGACATTGAGTCCTTAAACAGGGGTATTCATCAGGATGGGGGGAGCAACCTATCAATTATTCTAAGTAAAAATGATAACCAATTACTAGGGGTGACGGATAAAACTACTAAATTGCAATAAACTGAAGACAATGAATGTTCACCATATATCCACCGTAAGTGTGCCGGTGGGAAAGAGATGCATCAATGGGTCCGTAGGCTCCTGTGTCAGAAGACCGAGTAGTCTCATCCCAGTCGATATTATTTAAATGGGACGTGCTGAAAATAAATTAAGAGCAAGTAAGTGTCTAGAACAGTAGTAGTTTTAGGTCTGAAAAGGCCCATCGAAATAGAATACTCACAATGTACATCGATCGGTCAGTCAAATATTTAGCACCGGCATGCAATATTCACATTTATTGTAGCCGTATTCAGGCCCACTAGTAGCATTTAATTTACAGGCCCAGAGCACATGGAGTACCACTGTACTAGAGACTTATAAGTAAATTGAATATTCCAATTGGGAAAAATCCAATGTTAACATGTTTTAAGGAGTGAGAATATGCACTTTAGCAATGTTTAGCGGTGGTAAAGTGCCCAGAGTCCTAAAACCAGGAAAAAAGTGATAAGCAAAAATTAAGTGAGGAAGGCAAAATGTTTAGGGAAAGACCACCCTGGGGCTGACAGATCTAACACACGCCCATAGTGCAGAGGTGTATGTGTAATGTCTAGCATAGTTGTTGACCTGGATGCAAAGCCTTCCAGTACAAAAAATCAAATGCCTAGACTATCTTTAAAACATTTTACACATAGACTGTGTGCAGTTCAGTGAAATGTACATTTGGGAGCAGTGTGGAGAAATAAATATAGTTCCTCAACTTTGCTTTACCTTAAGAGGAGATATATTTTGATACAAAGCCTGGTCTGACAATGTTTGTTGATAGGGCTTTGCTTTAAAAACCACTGGTGCTTGCTCTGGAATGGCCAAGTACCATCCATGCATCTCCCCCTTTATGTAAAGTGTCACAAAGCCCTATTTACACAGAGAAAGGGCAACTTTCCAACAAACAAACTTTTTGCACTGGAAAGTAAATACACTTAAACAATTTGGAGTCAGTTTGCATCCCTTTGCATAACTTCATGACAGCAAAGTCTTGAGTAATCTACCACTCAGAAGGCCAGATGTACGATGTGAATTTGCATGCGCAAATGGGTTTGTGAACCCGTTTGCGCATACAAAATCACTGCTGGCATGTGCAATTCCTAAATAGCGAGTCGCAATTTATTTGTGACTCGCTATTTAGGAATTGCGAGTCGCAATTAGGGAGGGGGTTCCCTTCCTAATTGTGTCTGCAATTCAATGTACAAATGTTTTGTGACCGCAATTGTGGCCGCAAAACACTCGCAAATTACCACCCTCTTCAAGAGGGTGGTAATGGGTTCGCAAAAGGGAAGGGGTCCCCAGGGTACCCCTTCCCCTTTGCAAAGGAAGTGGAAAATATTTTTTAAGGGCAGGCAGTGGTCCCAGGGACCACTGTCTACCCTTAAAAAATGAAACAAAAACGTTTCATTTTTTTCTTTTTTAAATGCATTCCGTTTTCCTTTAAGGAAAACGGGCTGCATTGAAGAAAAAAAACTGCTTTATTTAAAAGCAGTCCCAGACATGGTGGTCTGCTGAGCCCAGCAGGTCACCATACCTGGGAGGGCTTGCCATTCTCAAAGGGGTCGCAAATTGCGAGAGGCTCATTAATATTCATGAGCCTCTCTATTTGCGGCCCCATTGGGAATCGCAAAACAGTGTATTAATACTGTTGTACATGCATAATAGCGCTTCACAAATTGCGAGTCGCAAAAGACAAGTAATCGCGAAACGCTATTTTGCGCGTCGTGAATCTGGCCCAGAGTTCCTTGAGCTTTGATTTCAATTATTGCTTTATGTCTACTTTTGACTCTGTTAAAAGAGAGGCCTTAGTTTGCCAAGACTTATTTTCAGCCTCACAGCAGATTAAAGGGCTCCATCTGAAACCAAGTTCCATCCTTTCTGCACCACATCACAAGTGCTTGCTTGCTATTTGTTTGCAGAGGAGCACTAGTTTGGCAGGACTTCATTTGAGCCCTCAGAAGCTACAAAGATGCCTTCAGCCACTTTAGGCCAATTTCCCACCTCCCTTTCTTGGCAAAGGTACTGGAGCAACATGTGCTGAAAACCCTATCCCATCACATATAGAGAAACCAGCTTTTCCAAATGAAACAGGTAGGATTCAGTGCTCACCACAGCACTGAACTGGTAATGCTGGCAGTGCTGGATGAACTCAGACTGATGGCTGATAACAAGAAGCCATGTGCCCTGGTCCTGCAGAACCTGTCCGCAGCATTCGACACGGTCAGCCATGACCAACTCCTGCCACGGGTTAGGGGGCTAGATATCCAGGGGCTAGCATTAAAATGGCTTGCGTCTTTTCTTTCAGGTCGGTCTCAAAGGATCCAACTGGCTGACCAGGTGTCAGATCTGGGCGATATAACGTGCAGCGTCCCCCAAGGTTCAGCGCTGTCCCCCCTTCTTTTCAATGTCTATCTCCAGCCCCTGGTGGCCGCCTTAACAGATATGGAGTGTCAAGTCTTTAACCATGCGGACGACAATCAAATCATCATCCAGAACGACAACTCTCCCACGGCCCATGTACGGATGCAGAATATTCTGAAGTACATAGTCAACTGGATGATGGCCAATTCCCTCAAAATCAACCCCAACAAAACCGAGGTGTTGGCCATTACGACAGACATCAACCCTTGGAGTGACCTTTTTTGGCCACAAGAGCTCGGGCCCAACCCCAAGACAGCCCCAGTTGTAAAGAGTCCAGGCATAAAAATTTACGCCAAGCTCTCCATGTCCCACCAGGTTTTTCCCGTGATGGGAACATGCGTGGGCCTACTAAGACAGCTACGGAGACTTGCCCCCCGGCACTTCATATGGTAGTGTCAGCAACAATCATCTCACGCCTAGACTATGGGAATTCTCTGTATATTGACCTCCCAGAGAACCTGCTAACAAAGCTCCAGGTAATCATGTACGATGCTGCAAGACTCATTTTTAGGCTCCCAATGCGAACTCACGCCACCCCCTTACTGCAGCAGCTCCACTGGCTCCCGATCAAGCAGAGAACCAGGTTCAAGGGCCTATGTATTGCCCACAAAGCCATCTACGGTCTGGCCCCAGCATATATTAAGGAATACCTGGTAAACTATGTACCAGGGCGGTCCCTTAGGTCTTCGGATATGGGTTTGCTGAGCTGGCCCCACTTCAACCTCACCTCCAAAGGGGGCAGAGCCTTCTCTAAAACCATTCCTCAACTCTGGAACAAGCTGCCCCCAGACCTCCTCCCATTTAGGAAGAAACTAAAAACACTCCTTTTTACTGAAGCCGGGGGCACATACTAGACCAAATTGGATGCACACCCCTGCAGATGTGCCGAGGTTGGGCTCTCTCTCATAGCGCTTAGAGACCAGTAGGTGATTATGCACTTTAGAAAAACCCAATTAACAATAACAATAACAAGGTCTGTAGTATGTCATTAGTGATTCTAGCCATTTCTGTCACTGCTTCCAGGGATGGGGTAGGAACGCAAAGCTGCCCTTGCAAATGTTGTCAGATCAGCCCCCATACAGTGCATAGTGAGAACCCGCAGCAAGCGAGCCTGACAGCTACAAGAGGGATTAAGGTGGGTCCCCCCAAGAAAATCTGGGAGCAAATAGCAAAAATGGTGCATTATAAAACACATTTTTCATTATATATTTAATTGTATTACCTATTAAAGCATGATAAATGATGTCCTTACAGTGCAATAGGATACGACAGTCTCTGTGGGGCTATTTAAGGATTCCCTTACTATCACCCTCAACAGTGCCTCTCACTTCTCTATAGCCCCAATCTCACATGTATTCCATTTGTTTTAGAGCACCTCTCACACCAGTGTAGGGTGTTGGAGTACTTTACATCACACACACATACAGAGAAAATGAAACATGTGTATGTAAATTAGCTTATAAAATTATTAGATAAGACAAGGGGGACTCCAAGGACCAAGATTCACATGTCATCCATACTGGGGGGGGCATTTTTTGAGAGTGCTTGGACCTGAGAAGCAGAAAACTCCTGATTCAGATCACAACCCAGTTGTTAGGGTTGGCTTTACTAATAAGAATTGATTTCTACTCAAACAAGCCCTTTTTAAAACCCTTAGGATAACGGGAAAAAACGTAACATTTTACCCTGTACTATGCAGTTTGCATGCAGTTCTTTGATGGCAGTTAATAGCTCATTGCTCCCGATTACAATTGTAACTTAGATTTTTCAGTTGCATGTGTTCCTTACTCAAGCATTTCAGGTGTTTTTCATCTCCATAATTGCTAATCATTAAAATAGGCGACAAGGGCGAGGCTGGAACCCGGACTGGGGCTTCACAAGTGCTACTACATCAAAATCGATGAGCAGAGGAACCGCTATTATGGATCATTGATGGGTGACAGGGAGGGCGGCTCTGTGCCAGCATAAAGGTTTTGAAATTGTTGTCCAGTCGCTTCTGCAAGTTCCCTTCCCACCCGCTATGATACCTTCTGAGCGCTCCCTAAGGGGTGACGAGTCAGGTCATTATATGCCCAAAATAAGACACACAGAAGGCAATGTATAGAAGACCTTATGGAGTATAATCAACTATTTGTTCACCTATATAAATGAAGTTATTAAAAGATTTAGATAAAGCATAAATCATAAAATTGTTCCCTTCATTGCTTGAGTGCTGGGTATTTTACTGTTTGTTATTCCTCTATTTAGATGTCAATATGGATTTCCAGCATCAGTGTTCACATGTGAGTCATCTTAATAATGTCAAAATCATTCACATCTGAAATAGTTATACCCGCTCAGGTTTTGGTATCAGAAGTTGACTTGGTTCCAAAAAAAAAAAACATTCTCAAAGGAAATAAGTCTGATGTTGGATGCAAGCCTTTTGCTCTTGTTTTTTTCATGGTTTTTGTAAAACTTTATTGTTCAAGAAGCTGCCAGGTCCTCATCAATCTAAAAACAAAAAAGCATTGGCCAATGGCAAAAATGTTTTTGGGTGTCCAAAAACTAGACATGACCACAGAAATCCCTAGCATTGAATAGAAGTACTTTGTGTGTTAAAGTGCTCCTCGTGAAAAGGAGACAATCTGAGGCATACCAAAAATTGATGGATGGGGTGCTTGAATTAATCTAAAAAAAAGATTGTCCCTCCCAACAGTAACAGTGAAAAAAAAATCACACCAAAGCTGTGGAATGCTAAGAAGGAATTAACGCTAAAGAAAAAGGGTCACTCAAAAATTAGATAGATCCTTATAGCCAGTATATTTGATTTAGGGGGCAAAAATAAAAAAAAAAAAAAGATTAATGTCTGTAAAGTCCACTCTAATCAACATCAATATCTTTACACCATAAATATCGAACAAAGAAGGGCGAAAATCCAGGATATACACATGCAAAGAGTTGGGCTTGGAGTGGTTTACATAAAGCTAGGTCCAAAGTAAGCTGAACTGCTGTGCAGAATAACAATAAACTGAGATGAGGTCTCCAGTAATTACCAGTGGCTGAAATTAATTAAAGCACTCCATTCATCACTTTTTTTGTATACTTCAGTGTGTCACCCTAAGTAGGATGGGTATGCACAGATATGGGTCCCGGTCACCCTATGTCACTGCAACCAAGCTGTACCCAGCTGATGAGCCCATAACTAGGACAAAACCAGTCCTAGGTTGCTTGTTTCCTGGTTCAGGGAGGACCTGGCTTGGCAGTAGTGACAGGACTGTTTCAATTGAAGCAGGCTCAAGAATGATACAGCTGGGTCCAAACTGAGGTGGCATATTGTGCAAAAAAACGATGGACTGGGATGCGGTCCTTAGGAATTACTAGTGGCTGAGATTGATTCAAGCATTCCAGCCATCCATTTTTTGTATACTTCAGTGTGTCACCCTAAGTGCGATGAGTATGTCCAGACGTGGGTCCCATGCACACTGTTTCACTGGAAACAAGTTGTCCCCGGTTGCTGAGCCTATAACTAGGGCGCAATCGCTACAGGGCTGCTTGTGTTCTGGTTCGGTTAGGTCCTGACTTGGCAGTTCGGGCTGGGCTGTTCAAATTGGAGTAGGGTCATGACTGATTTGCATATTAGTGGGTCCAAACTGAGTTGGTATAGTTTGCAGAGGAACAATAGACTACAATGCGGCTCGAGTAATTATCAGTAACTGAGATTAATTAAAGCTTTCCATTCATCACGTTTTGTATTCTGCAAGTACAAATCAGGCAAGTGGCCTCATATTGTGTGTGAAATGATCAGAGAGTCCTTCTTTTGCACCCAAGAGTGAGTTTTTGGACTTCTGTAACATTTGAAACTACAAATTCTATGATGTACTGTGTTCTTGGCCAAAAAAACAAGACTTACTCAAAGTGTTGCACTTGACCCATGGCTACGTTTCAGCCATATGTGAAACTGATGATTGATATATGCCAATACATGACAAGCACCTGCTTTTTAAAATTAGAATACTGTGTGTTTTTCTGAAAACATTAGTGAGATATACAAGAGCAACATTGTGGTTGTACTTTGTTACAAAGAGTGGTTGTTCTGTCGTTTAGGGCCAATGCAATTTGGTCTTTGTGTCTCAGAGATAGTCTGCTGTCCTTGGACTCCGACTACGAGATCTGAGCCGCATTAGTGATAGCATCCACCTGTGTTTGTATTTGCACCCTATTGATGTATCACACCACATACAGCCATTTTGACAAAGATCACATTCACCAAAATAACCCCGACCTATTGGCTTTGGCAGACCATGTTTGAAGAAAGTAATACTTGAATTACCTTTGGTCTTACTAAAATTGTTATATCAATCTGCACTGAGTAGCATGAAGTATTGTCGATGAATGTTTGTTGGAAGGGACATCATCTTTGCATTAATTGTGTAATAGTAATAATAATGATAATAATAATGATGATACTACTACTACAACAACTACTACTACTACTAATAATAATAATAACAACTAATTACCCTCTAAGTTCATGACAGAAAATCCACTGGGCAACGTGTACTTTCTGTTCTAATGTGAAGTTCTTAGGCTTTTGAACAGTGTCCACATATTTATAGTCCATTAGATTACTTTTTTTTTTCAAAAATTGAAGGAGACATCAGAGCTGCGTCGGGTAGTAACGCAATAACTTGGGGCAAGACACAGCCCTTGTTTCCAGTGCAGGTGACCTGCAGCATGTCAGTTCACTAATCCCAATATTTTTAAAAAGCAAAAATCACTAAGACCATATCAATCAACAGTTCATTTAGCACAGCTCAGCAAGCCACCTTGCTGTGCTGCCCGAAAGGGAGAGGGGAGGAATGCACTGAATTTAACATAATATGGTGCATTACTGCTCTTTGCCTGTGCCTGCATGGTGCTAGGTTGCTTGCATTGTAGGCAGGATTGTTTTTTGTGCAGGAAGGGACACCTTCCTGCACAAAAGCAATCCTCTGAGATTTTTTCCTCTTTCTACGTGTGCTGCAGAATGCACTTGCAGGAACACCCTTGCTTCACCCATGGAATGCCTCCTTGGGGCAGAGTAACGCAAGGCTGCGACTTCGCCTATCTTGCGTTCCGCCAGATTTATCAAGCTATGCAGGGCCATGCAAGGTGACATTTCGTGACTTGGTAAATCTCATCTAGGTTTTGCGTCACCCTTGCGTAGTACATGGGCAACACAAAAGTAAATATGCCCCTTAGTATACAAGCTGCCAAGACCTTTGCTCCAGAAAGGCACCACTCTGTGAGGGTTCTCTGTCCAGTGACATTTTTTTATGAATTTGAAAGCATGTAAAATCTGGAGCACAAACAATGTTTGGTTACCATTGACTCCCTCAGATTCCTCTGTTCCCAAATTATAGATTCCTACTAGGTCACAATTCAACCTAGTTCATTAAGAATAATGAGGTAGGGCCTTAATTGCATACCATCAGAAATCGCGCCATTGCAGGGATGGTGGCCTGCTGAGGGCAGCAGACCACCATGTATGGGTTTGCTTTCAAATAAAGCATTTTCTTTTTAAATGCAACCTGGTTTCCTCATAGGAAAGCAGGGTGCATTTAAAAGCAACAAATTATAAGTGTAAGTTAAATTTTTTAACAGTAGGCAGTGGCCCATAGAACCACTTTCTATTTCATCATTATTCACAAGGAGGAAGGGGTCCATTTAGGACCCCTTGCTGTTTGCGAATGGCTTACCACCTTCTTGGAGGAAGTGGTAAACAATGTATATTTTGTGACTGGAATTCAGTTGCAAAATATTAATACACACCAATCCAATTCAGTATTTGGAAATGATGCACTAAACACAAACCCTTCCAAATACTGAGTCTATATTTAGTTGCAAACCCAATTTGCAATGTAATAACTTGTAAAAGTATTGCACGTTGTGGTTTGTAGATATGAAAATGCTTTTTTGCAATTGCAGAATGCCCGATTCTGTGAATCAAGCTGTTTGCAGACACAAAATTGCATCATACATCTGCTCCTTAGTGTTTTATCTGGAATTCAAAATCTTTCAGCAAGGCAGCATGCTGTATCAGAGACGAAGCCTTCACGAATTCGGATGGGCATTAGGTGAGGTACAGATAAAGCTATAAGTTTGGGAGGAAATGTTCAGAGAGAAAGAAATTCTAATTTAGCACGCAGAGAAGTTCACTCCCCTGTCAAATACTTTTGATGCCTTTGCCCAGTCAAGATTTTTACCTTTGGACATAGGTTAGATGTCCTAACACTGGGATTAGCGATTTCCAAATTATGATTTTCTCTGAATGGAATTAGAAAATCGCTATTCCTAATGTATGAGACTTTCATTTTTAAATTAGAGATTTCTAGTGGGTTGCAAATTGACCTACGTCATGAATATTAATGAGGTAGGTCAACAGTTGTGACCCAATTGGAATGACTGCCATCTCAGGGATGGTGGCCTGCTGGGGTCAGCAGACCACTATGTCTATCACTGCTTTAAAAAACAATAATGCCTTTAAAAAAAAATGGGATGTGTTTAAATAAAATGATCCTTTTAACTTTAATTTTTTTTTACATTCTCACAGGAAAAGAGGTCTCTTGCGAATGGCTTACCATCTCCCTTGAAGAGGTGTCAAAATCTTAGGGCCTAATTACAGTCAATTTTTTTCCAACCCATGCATAAGCCAGTGTTTACTCACACATCGGAAATACGAGTTGAGTATTATTTAAAACATATGATAATTATTGGAGGCATTAAAAACCTCAACCTTCATTAAATGTCGGTAGGGCAAACGTGCCAAAATTTACAAGAGAAATTCCCAAGGAACTCAAACCCAATAAATAACAAACCTGTGGTATTGTTTTTTACCAGTTGCATTAAATACTTATACTTATAATCAGGCCCTTAGTGTTTTGTAAACTGTATTTCATTTGATTGCAACACATTAATCCACACCATAAGGAATATCTGTTTGGAAGTAATGGCCTCAACATGCCTTTCCAAATAGACATTCCTCACGCTTTCCTAAACCCACTTAGGGACTCGGTAACATGGTCCTGAATTTCTAAGTGGGTTTAGTACAGTTATATAAACCATTTAGCAGTTGCAAACCCTGTGATTTAGGGACCTGCTGACTTTGCAACTGTTAAATAACTTTTTACATAAGGCTCCAAGTCTCTTTGTGCTAGTTCGGGATCCTTCAGTGGGACAAGACTGGTCTGTATTTGGTGTTAAGTTCCACTAGGCCAGATACCTTCTAACTCAGGGTCTGCTGAATCAGATTTGCTGCTGCAGAGAGCCTCATAGTGGAAGAAGCCTGTTTCTTAGCTCAGCGAAGTTGAGCCTTGGTCACACAGGATGGGGTGGTTTGCTCCAGTTCTCCCGAGGCCTGCAGTCCAAAATGTATCCAACTCCCAGGTTTTTAAGGGTGTTAAGGAGAAGTCCAGTTAGACACAGCCAAGGGTCCCAGGGATGTAAGAACAGCATTTGGTACTAAAGACTCAATCCAGAAGATGCCACCAGCAAGTTCCAGGTCAGGTCCAGGTCAGGTACTGGTCAGCTGGGAACTTCAGGAAAATATCTCTTACTCTAAATACCTACAAGTAACAAGGATGACATGTGTCATGCTGATTTATTTGGCGAACTGTCATTACTATTGTGTGACTATTACTCTTGTGCACTGTTATTTCAATTCCTTATTCTGTGGCCAGTAATCTGTGTGCATTGTCTAGACTCGATATTCTGTAGCGAATTATCCAATGACACTGTATTCTAGGCAATATCAATCTTCACAAAGCTCCTATATTACATTACATATCCTGGGTAGACAGTGTGTGTTTGGCAGTATATATCCTGGCACAGTGTTCATCATAGGCGTTATTGTCATAAAACATGATTTCTGACATTAATTATTTTCCTGACATAGTATTATATGCAGCCTTTACTGGTGTAAATCGATGTATAAAATGCACTCATATTTAGCTGCTAGACAAGCTTGTCTCTAGTGTATGAAGGGTTCCTGTTGGGCACAGAATATTAGGCTGAGGAAAATATAAAGATTTCTGAAGCAGTATGAGGATTATACGCAACCGGATACTACTGTATATTTTGTCTTAGATGTACACATGAAATAATGTGTGCCTTTAAAATAGTTCTGAAAAAGAATTGAGACTTAATCCATCCTCGCTGAGAATTGTACTTAGCATTTATTTGTGCTAATTTCTTATCACTATAAAAAACATTATTTTTATAGAGTATACGCAGAGCAAGGACACACTATAAACAGTCATACTCTGGAACACACCATATGATACTCTTTCCCTACATATTAAAAAATACACGCTGCAGACTACAAACATTTGGCACCACGTATACCAAAATGTTTTGAAATACTCCATCAGTCAGTCCTCCCTGCAAACCCACTTTCTTTCACATAAACGTTTTTGTATATTTGCTCTTAGTTGAAATTATATTGAACTAGGATTAGTCAAAACTATGAACCACTATGAATTTGGTGCCATCCACGCATCCTAGCACACCCGCATTGAAGCATGTTTCCACACCACTAATCTAGCTGGCTCTTCGTGTTAAGGAAGCAAAATAGTAAGTATTGGCAAAGCAAATGGGACTTTTTGCCTTTAGACAAATTAATAATTGCTTCTGGTTTCAATGCACAATTGATAGAAATATTTTAATATGTGATCACTCAGTGACCCTAGAATGCTCTGGGCCATTTCTTCCAAATAAGTTCTGGTCGATAGACTTTTGAAGAAGCCTTAGAGGAAAAGGGGTTAAAAACATTTTAAATGTCGAAATACAGTGTGATCATTAAGACCACACAATAAAAGTCTGAGTCAGTAACTTGAAGTTAAAAGATTTTTTGCAAATTCAAAGCCAGACTAATATTTATCAATCTCAAAACATGCTGTAGAAATATAGAATCATTAAAGGAAGGCAAACATGCCTTACAATGTTTGTCCTCAACAACAAAGAACAGATAAGGATCTCCTTTGCAGACATACAAAAGATGAGAAAAAGAACCTGATGGATGGACGAATGATTTTGACCCTTCTCCACATACATGGAAGAAATTTGAAGTATCTAACAAACACTACACCAACCTAAGGATAGGGAAGATCCTATTGAATCATGAAAGCAAGAACTGTGTCAGCAACCTTTGTAGAAGTTCTTTAGTAAGGAATCAGGTATAGCATGAAGCCACACAATCAAATAAGCCGATAGAGGTCTGTACCTCACAAAGTCTAAAAGGAACCCAACTAACCCCAAGGTGAATACACTAATTAAAATGCACAAAGAACATTCGAGAAAAACTTGGCCTCATACAGATCTCAATATCTCTCAGTTCCCAAGAAAAGAACTTGGCACTTTGAACACTACTCCCATATTCCAGTCTCTGCTTCCAAAGCATTCTTGAGTTCCTTCCTTATTCAATTGCACCAACTGGTAACTATAGCACTCCCTTTGCTCTTCATTAAAATTGTTTGACCGTGCCAGTTCTTCTTCTCACTATTAATGTCTAAGAAATACAATGTGCTTTTCACTCACTAATAAATGTCTTTGGTCTGCACCTGCAGAGGAGAAAACATGCAGAAAAACAACTTTCACATTTGTATTAAAGGTCACACCTGTAAGCTTAAGGCCCGCCATCATGCTGACTTAACATTTCTTCTTTGGATGCATATTAATTGTAAAATCTACATATAATCCAATATATGAGATCTTTAATATAAAAATAAAACCGTCTTATACTGTACTCTTATATGGTGCACTATAACTGACACATATATTATTAAACAAATAAGACTTCTGGTCATATTTTATTAAGTAAGCATTGAACACACATAAACTTAATTTTCACTAATCCCTGCTGAATGCACTGAATTAAATCCATTTTAGCGCACCACCTTACAAGCTAAACCTATAGAAGACAACTCTGGAAAAGGAAAATGTTAGTGTGTACACACAGATATCAAAAAGCACAATAAATGCACTTGCCATATTTTTAGTACACCATATTTCATTATTATTATGACATCACACAAGTACATAGGGCCAAATGTAAATATATATGCGGCCTTGCCAAACGTAGAAGGATAGAGCTAAATTTGACCTACCCCAACGCACCCATTCATAAACAGCACCTTTTAGCAGGAGGTATATGATACACAATCCAACCAATAGCATGGGCCGAAGCCCTGTCTATATATAGTTGATTTAAGGAATTGGTAATTACAGGCTTTGCAGACAGCTGCCCTGTTAAGCACAGGCCTAAAAATGATATTGGTTAGAAAGCATAGTGGTCTCAGTGTGCCCCAAAGAAATCTGCGTTGAACAGCTATGAATTCCATTGGAATACACTCAGCCTATTATCGGGTTGTGTGTTGATGAAATCAGTGTCATGTAGATGTCTAATTATGATATCTATTCTTAAATTCCCAAGAAAATGATGCAGAAGCTTGTTGCTTCGACAAAGAGAGAAGCAGGTGAAAAAATGTTGTGACCCATTGTACTTTGCCACGCTTTCAACTAATAAATACACCTGCAACACATGAAATATAATTACATGACGTCATATTATGTTATGCAAAACCTATATTAAAAATGATTAAAAGGAAAGCCATGCATGCTAGGTTTTGGTTACAGGTAACTTGAAAATGCACTGCAGTTTTGTAAAGCATTTTGCTCATGTCGTTTTCCTTTGTTGAGAAAGTCAGATGAAAGTGTGCAATATAAAAAAAAAACTCCTGTTGCTGGGCCAGCGGTTGAGAAATGCAGGTCAATACAACATATGACAGCCACCGTAAATGCAATTACATCTACTAGGTGAAAGTTTTTAGTTAAGAATAAATAGGTAGAGTCAAACTTCGACAGCAGGGATGTTAAAAAATCATTTCGTATAAGCACTGGGTGTTCTGCTACTTGCAAGGTAAAAAAGACTATTAAGGAATTGGGGCACAATGAATTTTGATGAATGAGGTGAAAATCCCACTGGAGCAAAATCAATCTCAGCTAGGGGCTTTGAGCTATTGATCTGCCTAAGTATTATATTACTAATTTCTATACCTTCGGATTGAAAAAATACTAAAACGCTCAGCAAAATGGCTTTGGTATAATGTAAAAAACTGCTTTTCAGTAACTCTGTTAAAATTGCTTTACAACTAGACCTTTTTTCTGTGTTCAGAATAAATGAGTTACACATGAGCCCTGCAGTTATAGACTTAGCTTCACAAGACCTGTAGGCAGTGTAGAAGAGTTCATGGTGTTTTCAAATGGAAAGGACATTACTGAGTGACACTGTAGATACTGAAGAGTGGGAGTGGATTCACTGGAATTATTTTGGCAGAGTTCTGCCTCAACCAGGACTTTAGGCGACATGGAGCCAGGGACATCTTAAGGAATTTGGGGGCCCTGGGCCAAACCTGTTATGGGGGCCCTGTTCAGGACAATTTGGAATTTATGATCCAATTTCAGTGCTTTCATGCCCCGTTTGTCCCGGTCACTCACAGTGCACAGCGACACTCCTCAAAATTCTAAATCTGTTTACATCTAATATTCAGAGATAGGGATGTGAGTTTTCAATATTGTAACACAGCAGCAGCTCCCCAATATTACTGTAAAGGATCTCTGTGGAACCCTCCTAAAGAAACCTTTTTATGGATGCTGCATGAGACATAAACACAACATTCATCTGCAAAATGTCTGTAATACACTGTCACACATCACCCACATTAAAAGAAAATTAGAGAAAAAAAGCATTTAAAACAATCTGTTTAAGAATTATTGAAGGTAATCAGGGAGGAGTGACTGAATGGCTGGGGCCCGGTGCCAGAGCCCACTTTGCCCATGCCTTAAAACGTCTCTGCGTGGAGCTATCTTCACATCTCAACAAATATGGTTTTGCTGGAATGGCATGAGAATGGTCAGATGAGAGAAACCAGCCTCAAAACCTTGTGCCTCCAAGGACACATACACATGCTTAGAGAATCTCCATATTAAAATCTCATCCACTCCAGTCTTGTCCACATTTTGAAGAAGCATTGACTGAAGATAGGATAATAGACCTTACAATACTCTTCATATGTTTTTAAGCAGCTGTAGACTTCAGTGTGATGGTGAGGAAGACACAGTGGCATATTGTAAAATGAACCACCCCCTGCTGAATGAATGAATGAGAGTGTCCTGTATATTGCACACTGCAACTCAGAGTGTCCCAGTGCTGGGCATAGAAGTACAGGTGAGGAAGGGCAGAGTCCCCAAAGGTGTCCTTAAAGCTTAAAAAAATATGTCTTCAGAGCCTTCTTGAAGAGTGCCTCCTTGGTTATTAATCTCAGGTGATTAGGCAGCTGGTTCCACATGTTTGCTGCTCTGACCATGAAGGAGGACGCCCCCGTGCTTTGGAAACGAGGCATTGTTACCAAGCCAGTGTAACTGAGCGTAGGTCTCGTCCTGGCCTGTACTCCTTGATCCTCTCATTTAAGTAAGAGGGCCCCTGTTGTAAAGTGTTTGGTGGCCAGAGTCAGGGCTTTAAACATCATGTGCTTGTGAACTGGAAGGCAATGAAGCTTCTCGCGGAAGTCAGATACTGAGACATATTTAGGTACCCTATGGATGAGGCATACTGCTATGTTCCGTATCACCTGTAGATGAAGGACTAAGTAGTCTGGAAGACCTAGATACAGAATGTTGACATAATCCAATTGGGACAAGATCAGTGCCCTTACCACCATTACTTGAGATTCGTGGGGCAGAAGGGTCCTGAATTTCCTGAGCAGACTGAGGATTCGGAGACATGATTTAATCACTGCTGAAGCCTGGGCCTTGAAGGAGAGTTGGGAGTCAAATATCACACCCAGGTTTCTAGCCACTTGTGTGGGGTGGCAGAGGGGGAAACTCACTGGGCTAAGCTTCTGTCCACCCTGACAAAGGGTTGACCCAAAAAGGAGGATCTGAGTTTTGTATGGGTTGCATTCTGGTTGATTGATTAATCTGGAAGAGCAGGGATTCATCTAGACAACCTGGTCTTGGTTCTCCAAAAACGAGCTCAGCAACGGGCTGGCCCCAACACTCCTAGATCTTCCAGCCTTTGTAATAGAATGCTGTAGTCCACCATGTAACACGCTGCTGATATGTCCAACAGCACCAGTGCCACATTGAGGCCGGATTCCAAACTGGTTATGATGGATTCAGAGACCTCAAGGAGCATTGTTTCCATACAGTGACGAAATCTGCAGCCAGATTAGGAAGGATGTAAAAGATTATTGTCTGTCAAAAAGGTATTGAGCTGATGATTAACCATCTCTTCCAGAACTTTTGCTGCAGGCAATAAGGAAAACTGGTCTTAAGTTTGCTGGTACTTTCGGGTCCACATTAGCCTTCTGAAGAAGGGGGGCTACATTTGCCCTCTTCCAGGAATCGAAGTATGAAACCTGGAAAACAACTCCTGATAAATTGGGGCAATGTTGCCAGCCATGGTCTTCAGGATGTGAGGTGGACAGGAGTCTTCCAAGGACCCTGATCTACAAAGCATAAACATCACCCTGAATGCATCAATTGTAGGAGGTAGAAAGTAAATCAGGTTTGTTTGAGCTGAGGGTCCTGCAAAAAACACCCAGGCTCGTTATCAGATCAAAATGCCAACTATGGGCTGAGGGGCCCCTGAGTCTCCCATATCTCACAGATATGCATTGCACTTGAGTTGTATGGGGTCCCCGTAAATGGTTGGGCCCACTGGAGGGTTGGGGCCCTGCTGTGCAGTAGCGACTACAAGGTTCTGTGTTATGCCCCTGGCAAGACACCAATTCAACACCACTTCATTTTTTCACTGGCCTCAACCGGTGTTGTATATCCACCCTGGCCTCTCAATTACTTAAACTGACCAGGAAGGTGTAATTTTTACAGTATTTTTTTCAAACTTGCATCAAGGTACTATGTAGCAACATTGTGTATATTTGCTAAAAGTGAGTGTTGTTACATATATTTTGGAGCCATATTGCATTTTCTCTAGCAGTAAATTGTATGTGTCTTTTTTTCAACTACAAACATTGTTAGTGTCCACAGCCTGCCCAGTGCTTTCCAAGCCTAGGTACTAGCAAATGACTATGCCACACATGGAGCTTAGCAGTACACATCTCTATTCTTCTGTATGTAACTGTGAACTCAACATTCTAAATCAGCCTTCATTGCATTCCACTCCACCAGGAGTCAATAAGGGTTCCATCTTTGCTAACTCACAAAAAACTACATCTCCACCTCAATTAAATGAAAAATGTAATTTATTTACAAAATATATACATATACACAATTTAATCTCTTCAATCAATCTTTTTGGCGCTTTAATTGTTCAACTCAATCTTGTAACTTGAAACTGGAAACTGTTACTATCAATGTCCAGGATCTGTGCTGATAGTAAAAAGGCAACATCAGTCACTGGTGTGTCAGACCCAGTCTCTCCTTCAACATGTGGAGCTGATGAATAAGGAGTTAAACGTGGAAAATGAGTGTCTGGTAATAGACTTCCCAGGGTGCTGGGCAGTCACCATGTGTCCCTATGTAGACACAAGCCAAATAGGTTCTGCATCAAATGGATCATAAGATTTTCTTTTTCACTTCTAGCAAGAGAGACCTCAATCTCCTCCCCTGAAGACGATGTTCTTTGCATGTCGTCTTTTGCTAGTATACGCTTTCATCTTTTGTTTCTAAATGAAGACCTTCTCACGAGTTGTATTCTTGTCTTTCTCTTTCTAATTCCACTGAGGTATCTTGGTTGTCATTGCTCTCCCTGAACATCAATATCGCAGGACTTCACCTGTGGTTGAGTGAGGTGTTGAACAATAAGCTCTAAGGTAGCACTTAACACAGTCATTAAATCAAGCTTTTCAAGAGCAGCACTCTGCACAGCTTTCTTTAATGTGCTCATAAAACTTTGAAGTAGTCTGTTGGCCTGCGACCACAGAGGTGTGTTGTTCTGATGCTTTATTCTCAGATGACCTAAGAAATCTTTAAATATATGACTGTTAAATTGCAGGCCATTGTCCATTTTCAAAAGGGACAGAACACACCATGTTGTAAAGATGCCATCCAGTCTTTCAAATTGCTCGGTCTTGATTGGGAGATAAGAGACCCTCATTCATCCACAATCACCATCAGGTGATACCCATTGTTAAGCGGACCAAAAATGTCAATGGCCACTCTCTCCCAGACATGCTTTGGGAGTCCTGACATGTTTGAGAAGTGTTGAGTAAGTTTAGTAGAAAGGTAGTTGCACAAACGACAGGCCTTTAGTCCTTTCTCAAACCACTGATCGAGATACAAAAACCAGACTTGGTCTCGGTGAGCTTGTTTTGGAGCAACAATTCCACAATGTCCTTCGTGGGCCAATTCAATCATCTTCTACCTCAGGTTCTCCATTATCAGGTTTCTAGGCCCTCAGAAAATAAATCCCTCTAAAGTTATAGACAGTTCATCTTTGGCATTTTTGTATTTTTGATACTCACCATCACTGGTGAGAGGTTGAGGGTGTTGGTTTAATGATTGATGTGTGATTATATCTTTCAACTGTAGCATGTCACTATCATGGCTCGTGGCAGTGATAATCTGGGCTACCGAAATACCAGCTGGTATGTTTGATTTTACAATGAAATTGATATCGGTTTCAGCCATTTTGTTTTGGGTACCATGAACTTGGATAGGCACTCTTGAAAAGTAGTCAGCAGAGCTGTGGTGCTTCCCTGGACAATGCACAATTTTATAATTGCACTCTTGTAAATGTCCCATCGTTCAATATAAGGAAGCTTCTTGGCCTTTGGATTTCCAAATATAGTTAGTAAAGCTTGATGATCAGTTACCAGCATAAAAGGCTGTCCGTACAGGAATACATGGAAATGTTCACAAGCCTATACCACGGCTAAACGTTCTTTTTCTGATATTGAATAAGCACATTCTGTTTATGAAAAACTCCTACTTGCATATGCCACAATATGCCTTTGAGCATTTGGATGTCTGCTGTGCTATGTAAGGATGGCACCTAACCCCACTGGGCTAACAATGATAGCAATAACTGTATGAAGCTTTGTATTGAAATACGTCGTTTCAGAAGCATTCTCAATGGCTTGTTTAGTTTTCTTAAAACTTTTCTCACATTCATGTGACCAATGAAACAAAACATTCTTCTTCGTCAGCTCTCACCATTTGACAGTGGTTATACTTAACAGGATCTGCTGTCAAACCCCCATCCTAAAAATATGACCAAAATAATTTCAACTTTGTCTTGTAGAACTCACCTTTCTCTGCATTCAAAGTGCACAACATTCTTGTGTGAGGGTCTTATCGTGCTATTTTTGCTTAGCTCCAAAAACAAATGTGTCTTTGCTATAATTTAATACATTCATGACAGGCTGGAGGATAAGTCAATTGATGTCTTGAAAAAAGATCTGCAGCCGATGACACACCAAAATGTAGTCTTTTGTATCAAAACAGACCAATATATTTAGAAAATGTTCTTCAAGTTCCAACTGATAATAACCTTTATTTAAATCAAGGCAACAGAAGACCTATGCACCATTAAATTGCGTTATTATATCAACATTGGTGGACTTGATGTTGCTCTCGTTCAATCACCTTGTTTGCATGACACATGTCAATGCATATGCGTAAAGCTCCTTCACTGTCCTTTTTGGGCATTTCCACTATGGGAGAAACAAACCCAAGGTGTGGGACCAGTAGATCCCTCAATGACATCATGCTTGAGTAACAATTCAATTTCTTTTTCATCAGCATCTTGTAAATGAAAAGCAGTTTGCCTATGCTTTTGAACAACCGGACAAATATCCTCATTAATATGCATCTTGACTTTCATAGTCTTAAACTTTCCTACCCCATGAAACAATGAAGGGTATGGACTTACTATATCATGGTGAGCATTCATGTTGTAGTTTAAGGAAATCAGTCCCATATCAGCAGCTATGTTGAAATTGAGCAGACATGCACTTGACACTGTACCTTGAAGCACATAGATCGGTGCCTGCCTTTTTTATTTTCTTGTCTTTATTGGCACTACAAATGAATTCTTTATATTTTTTCTCAGGCAATAATGTTTATTGAAGCAACTCTGTTGATGAAGAAAGGTACCAAACAACCATTTATTTTCAGTGTAATCTTTGGACAATGTTTGAATCATGGTGATGATTAAGCATATTGACTTTTCTTTTACCAACATTTTTCTTCACATGCGGCTAGTCCAATATGCACATGTATTGCTTCGCCCTCCCAAATAATAGAAAATACCGATCACAAGGAGGCACAAACACGGCAAAGCAATAAAAACACCACCAAAAAAGGAATTTCACTCTTATAAAATATGACACATCAAAAGGTATTGAGTCTATGGGTGCAACACTCTTTAACAAAAAGAACAAAAAGGCTTTCCTAGATGTCAAATGAACAACATGCAATATTAACACACTTATAAGCAGGCAAATGCAACTGTTAACTGCATGAAATAAAATACAAGCAGATAATAATATGGACGTCCACTGCAAGAAATCAGAAAGATAAACACACTAAATACATCTGATGATCATGACAACTGGAAACTTGAATTTGCACACAGACACTCACACATCACAATGAAAACACCTCAGATGATTATAACCACTGGAGACTTGAATGTGCACCCAGACACACTCACACATCACAATGTTAATAATCGAAAATAAAACACCTCACTTACTATAAACATTGCATCTTGGCGCACTCCAAACTGGGGGATAAACAGCCGGGGTTAAGTACTGAAGTAGACGCTTCGGTCCCCATTCAGATTCTAAAATCCTGGTTTCCAAGTCAACAAACCCCAGATTTATAATCTCAAAGCACTAGAAGTTTCTGAGAGGATGTCCTCTGCGCCAAGGAAACTTACTAGAGTTGGCCACTTTCCATGCAAGCATTTCAAAGGCAAAAGAGTTGTCACGTTTCCTTCTGCGCTCTCACATGTTCCAGCCCCTTATCTTAATGAAGCTTGAAAACAATCTCCAAGTACAGAAAACAATCTCCAAAAACAACCTTGAATGTGAATATTCTAAACAACTTGAGTAATCTGGGGGCCTGCCTGTGTGCACAAAAGCTCAAGCTAGACAGAGCTAGAATTCAAGATGGCATGAGGGCATGCCAAAGCCAATAGTAAGAACTTCATAATATTTCCCAATGTACAACACAATGCACATTTGTGCACTACTCCATCACACACTTCATCTTCCAGTGTACAACATAATACACATTTGAGCACCACTGCATATAACACTGCATTCCGAGGCCAAAAAGTACATTCCACATCTCTCTCTCTCTCATGCTTTCAAATGCACATCGCACACCTTTTGTTTTTCAAGGCTGCTCTACTCTGTGAAGGCTCTCCCACTCTAAAGCTACAAGGTTATATGAAAGAAATCTTCAAGTGAACATGCACATGCAGGAAAAATGAAGTTAAACATTCAAGCTAGGATAAAGAAAAACACCAAAAGTCAATTAAAATAATGGTAGTCATAGGTCCTCATGTGGTCACAATACATTGGAGTGCCTCTGGCACTCCATCACACTCCTTTCTGAGGTAAACATCAAAATGGCACATCCATTCTTCTTCACTTTGATTTGATAATGATTTAGAAGAATGGCTTGGCTAAGTTTTAGATGACAATCAACTTCGTTCAGTGTTGATTTATCTTAAATGATGACACTGTTTGGCATTGTGGGTGAGTGTTGAATATTGCTTCTGAAACATTCCAGTGGCCATTTTGCCTTCACGCCGTGATGCTTTTTCCTTTACTCTGCAAACTGTCAAAACTTTTTGCAGTCTTACCATATCTGGCTAATGGTGGGACATTTACCTTCACATGGAAGCAAAAATCCACATCTAAAGTACAATTTCTTTTTCCTTGTAGACATCACCTTGTGTCCTTTAATCTTTGGCTTTGGCTTACTTTTCACTCTCATGACTGATTCATCTTGGGCACCTCTGGCCTCCATGTCAGAACCTTGTCTATTAGCACTCTCTTAATCTCTAACAGACATTAACCCTCACTTCAGATCTAGGGGTCGATTACGAAGTCAGTCAGAAAGGATCCGAATCGGTTTCGAGTCTGCTGAATTCGATTTAGAACCCGTCTTTTCGACTGATTTGGAAAGCTTTCTGACAGATCGGTTATGATAATCAGAAAGCATTTGGACTTTCAACTCAGTTCCGACTCAGTTCCGAATGGCATTCGGAGGAACCGAGTTGTTTGGAGCCAACTCGTACAGGTCTACCAACTGCGTTTCCGACCCAGTAATCACAATGTCGGATTTGGCCAGCCTTTCTGAATCGGTTGTTCCGACATGGATCGGATGTCAGAATCTGAATTTGGGGTCCTGAAGCAGGTCCCGCCGCAGGGTGCACAATTTCCCCCACCCATCCCTTTCTTCCATGGGAGCTTGTGTATTCAGGTGGAACACAGGCTCCTATTGAAGTCAATGGGAGTTCGAACAAATTGTATCCAGAACCATCATAATCGGTTGGCTGGACTCCCTGAATCTGATTCGGACGGAAACCATTCCAAAACTGATTCGAACGTAATGCTTTCCGACCTACATTGTAATTGGGCCCTAAGAGTTTAGAGTTTCTCTCAGCATTCATCATCTGAATGAATCTGACAAACATCCATCAATAACTCTAAGATATATAGCTTTTTCATCTTTAAATTAATTTAACATACAGTGTTTGAGGAGTGTGTCGAGTCTCTCCACAAATTCGTCAATGGTTTCACCAACTTGCTGTTGTTCTTGACAGACAATGTATCTTTCATAATCTACATTAGGCATTGGATTGAACTTGTTTTCCACGTTTCTTTAATCTGACAGCATGTGATTTCTTCATCAGTTCATGGCATTTTCCTTTAACTTCTTTGACACCGTCACCAGCAAGGGTTTGGAGGTAATTGATAATCTTTTTGTCATCAGTCTCTTCAAGTGCTTCAAGTGCATCAATGAAATCTTCAAATGTCTCTATCCACACAATCCATCTATCACCAATATTTTGCTTTTTGGTGGTATTGAAGAGTGGTGGTGGTGGTTTCAGAAAGGCCGCAGCATTGAAGCATTGAGTGGCTGACATGGAGGAAGGAGTTCTGTCAGAGTTTGTCAGCTGTCCACTAGGACCTGCATAATCTGCACAATCTCTGAGGCCCTGCAATGAATCGGCCTGGACAGTTTGTGGCACAGTGACTTTCTTCTTGGTCTCCATCAGAGCCCTTCACTTATCTGGAGACCTCTGGCGTTGTTCTGAGCTGCGACCTGGCTGCTTTGGTGCTGTTTCACTTCAGATATTGGACAGCTCAATAAGCACAACCCTTGTGCTTCTTCCTGGATCTCCTTGCCAGGTGCTGAGGTTATAGAGCTCCACTTATCAAGACTCTGGTGAGTGCAATGAGAATATGATTTCTTGTCAATTGTTTTGTCATCCAGCACTTTAGGCACTTGACTATTGCAATCTTTAGTGCATCTCTTCTGTATCTGTATGTATTCACCTTTGCCAACAGCTACTGTTAATCATGTCACTTTATCTTGCGTGGCACTGCAGTACCTTTATGTAACCCTGGGTGTAGTTTGCGTAGTAGCGCTACGCGTAGCTACGCAAAGTGCACTTCGCGAGCTACGTGCAAAATGCTGTTTACGATGACCGCACAGTGCCAGATGCTTGTTCGCACTGTGCAAGCATCGCAAGCAGCATCTTGCACAGTGCAAGCAGTAGTTTTCTGCCGCTCAAGTAGATTTCTAATCGAGCGGCAGCTTTCTCATCCCGGACTGGTAGTTTCTCATCACGAGCGGCCGCGAGCATACGCGACCACTCGCAATGAGAAACCTGACCTCACCGTGTTGAGAAGCTCGCCGGGAGGTTTATTTTCCACGCTCACGATCGGCAACTTGATGTTGCTGATCGCGAACGAGGAAAAAGTCTCGCCGGGATGTCATTTTGCTCGCTCGCGGTCGCCAACTTGACGCTGAGGACTGCGAGCAAGCAAAAAATGACCGCGATCCTACGCTACGCGTTTGCACAGTGCTATGTGCAATTTGCATAGTGCGAAGTAGCGCAAACTATGCAAACTACGCAAGCGTAGCATAGTGCTCCACTCAGGGTTATCTTTATTCGAGGCCTGAGCAGCAGCTTCTCGACCAATGATGTTTAGATTCAAGCAATGCTTTTGTTATCATCAACTGCTTTGCAGCGGCTGGAGCTGCG